>NW_024080638.1:7569651-8169651 GCF_003009895.1 Hyaena hyaena
GGAGGGGAGAGGAGGAGGGAGGAGGGAGGAGGGGAGAGGAGGAGGGAGGAGGGGAGGGGAGAGGAGGAGGGAGGAGGGAGGAGGGGAGAGGAGGAGGGAGGAGGGAGGAGGGGAGAGGAGGAGGGAAGAGGGCTTGATAAGCTGAGGCCAGGAGGCCCTCGGGCCCTGCCCATTCCAAGAGATCAAAGTTTTAACAAGAGAGAAAACAAAACCACGAGATTCTTTCACAGCCTTGTAATCTGGCTCTGCTAGCTTGCTTGCTAATATTTTTATTAGGAGACGGAGGGGGTCCTCTCTAAATGCCCCCAAAAGGCAAGAAGGTTATGAGTGGGTGTGTTGTCACATCCATGTAAGAAGAGGCAGTTCCCTTATCCCCCAGGAAGTATGGGGGGGGGAGCTGGGCCAGGGCTGAGCCCCCCTTTCCCTGGGGTGTGTGGGGGGAGGGGCCACTCTGCAGTTGAAACTTAAAAGCAGGAGAGAAACCTCAGTAGTGGGGAACTGAAAACCTGGGAAGACAGATGATTTGATACTATTTTGAGTGGATCGTAGAAGGCACTTAGTGAAACACCCCTTTCAACTAGTGTCTACCTGTTGGAGTTCTGGATTTTTCTCTCAGTGCCTTATAAAGAGAAGCATTTAGGCTTTTTAAAAGCCTGGCAAGGAGCCGAGCGTCTTCTCTGATATCTAAGCAGGAATTAATTTTTATATTTTATTATGTTTATTTTATTTTTGAGAGAGAGAGACAGAGACAGAGAGACAGAGCGTGAGTGAGGGAGGAGCAGAGAGGGAGACACAGAATTGGAAGCAGGCTCCAGGCTCTGAGCTGTCAGCACAGAGACTGATGCGGGATTTGAACCTACGAACCGTGAGATCATGACCTGAGCCAAAGTCAGATGCTTAACGGACTGAGCCACCCAGGCGCCCCTGTTTAATTCTTAAAAATTACACAAGTCATGCAGATTTAGTATAGACAGTTTCAAAAGTACACATAAACACAAAAGGTGCCCGTAATCGATTTTGCTGTAGGTATACACATGCCCAGGATGGAGCATAGGCTCCGTGTGCTGTCTGTCTGCACTTGATGTAATTGAACACTGAATCACCTTGACTTTGCAGAAGGTACTCCAGAACTACTGTATAATTATCTGGGGATTTTTTGTTTTTAATTTTTTTTTAATGTTTTTTTTTTTTTTTAAATTTCTGAGAGAGAGAGAGAAAGAGAGAGAGAGAGACAGCGTGAGCAGCAGAGGGTCAGAGAGAGAGGGAGACATAGAATCTGAAGCAGGCTCCAGGCTCTGAGCTAGCTGTCAGCACAGAGCCCAACGCGGGGCTTGAACCCATGAACCATGAGATCATGACCTGAGCCGAAGTCGGATGCTTAACCGACTGAGCCACCCAGGCGCCCCTATATAATGATCTGTTTTGAGCCAGAGGCCTACCGTACCCTGAGTGTCTCCCATGGTCTTGCTACCCGGCCCCGTGGGACTCCGAGTTTGTCACTCCTGTTGAGTCCTGGCCTTTCCTCAAGAGCTGGTCATAAAGGAAAAGGCAGACACGGGCTGTGGGCCTGCATCCCAGCCAGATGTGAGTAGAGGTTGCATCTCTTTACCCAAAGGGATGACCAGGCAACTCCCCCATGGAGACCCTGGATAGCTTGCAAATAAGTAAGACATATTCAGGCTCAAGTGACATCCAAGAAGAGCACATTAAGGGACACCTGGGTGGCTCAGTTGGTTAAGGATCCTATTTCCATCTCAGGTCATGATCTTGCAGTTCATGGGTTTGGGCCCTGCCTCGGGCTCTGTGCTGATGGCTCGGAGCCTGGAGCCTGATTAGGATTTTGTCTCTTTCTCTCTCTGCCCCTTCCCCGCTCGCACTCTGTCTCTCTCTCTCTCAAAAGTAAATCAACATTAAAAAATAAAAAAATAAAAAAAAAAAAGAAGTGCACATTAAAACACCACCACCCAGCAGATTCTCAATGTAGCACATTAGATGGTATTACACACAGGAGTGAATGTGCGAAACAGCCCTGGTGCACTGCACCGCCAGCATGTTGGTGTCGGCACAAACGCAAATAGTATGGCCATTCTGGAGAACAGTCTGGACCCAGGAAACCCACTCCTTGTCTTACAACCTGGGGAAACTTGCGTCCAGAACAGCACCTTTGGGATGAAGGGGAGACAAGAGGCACCCCAGATGTTTGCCCCCCCGCCCCCTCCGGAATGAAGTAGTAAACACAGAGGGCGTCCATAATGGATGCCATTTGGCAACTAGCAGCTACTCAATAGATGTCCTGTCAGCACCTTGGAACAGATCTTAAAAGCGGGGTTAAGTCTATATGTGTAACATCATCCGTACAGACATCCTATCTTTTTGGCATTTACAATTTGCATAGACAAATCTGCAGACAAATCTGTCTGTTCCCTGTAGCTGCCTTTCTACCTGAATACTTCTTTTTATTTTATTTTATTCTTTATGTTTACATATTTTTGAGAGAGAAAGAGAGAGGGAGGGCGGAGCAGAGAGAGAGGGAGACACAGAATCGGAAGCAGGCTCCAGGTTCTGAGCTGTCAGCACAGAGCCCAACGCGGGGTTTGAACTCATAAACAGTGAGACCATGACCTGAGCCAAAGTCGGATGCTTAACCAACTGAGCCACCCAGGCGCCCCCGTCCTGGGTACTTTTGATCTGCACACACAATTGTTTTTGCAGCTCAGACAAATGTCTTTCTGTTGCCACTACAGAGTGTGTTTCATCAGTGGGGTGTCGTTCCTGAACATCATTTATCATTCATTGCTGTCTCTCCTTCCCTCTTTTTCTGAAACAATCATATTATCAATCGTGACTTTTATTTGTTTGTGTTTTTCTCCTGCGTTCTTCCTCCAAACCTCTAATTATCTGTGGCATCAGTGCTGCTGTCCACTGCCTGCTGTGTGGCCTGGGTCCTCCCTTCGTTGCCTCTGGGCTCCTTGCCACCACCCCCCCCCCCCCCCCACGCCCGGCACATCTCATGCACCTCCTTTCGCATTTCATCTGGTTGCTTTTCCGGGCTCCCTGCCTTCTGGGGCTCCATGAGGATGCCTGACCTGACCTTTGGCGGGTCGTTTCTGAAGATTTGCTCATCTCCTGGACACGGACCCATTTGTCATGTAGTATAGTTGCTTCCTTTCCTAATGTCCATGTTGGTTTTTCCCTCCTTTCAGAATCCAGGAAAGCATTTGAGGCCAAAGGGAAAAGAGGTGACTTCTCCTGCTCGAGCTAAATGCGGACAATGGTAACAGGTAGAAGGTTCAGCCCGAAGCCTCAAAGTCTGTGTTTAGAAAATGCAAGGGAGGGACAAACATCGTATAACTGGACATTTACTAAACCATCCTTTTTTGTTTAGCATTAAAAAAACACGTTGCTTAAATTGCTTTAGAATTCTGAAAAGATTTATGCATAATCCGTCTTTCCAAAGACAGAAACTCAATCCTCCTTTGCTCGTGGGAACAGAATGTAAAAATAATCACCAGCTCTAAGGTCTGAACGCTACCTCAACGGAGAGGAAGGAGCTGGAGTGCAGGGGGCAGTGCCAGCCTCACAAGTGAAGGTGGGCAGAAATTAACATCCCCAACTGCCCGCTGCGGAACTGTCATTTAACCGGGTTAAAAAAAGCTATTCCCAAACAGGCTCCTTCTGACGGCCTCGGAGCTGATGTGGAAGCCGCCAAATGTGTGTATTTGTGGAGTTGTAAGTAGGTCAGATATTTCTGTCGCTAATTATTACTTGTGAAAAAATATGTCGTGAGCTTGCCGCAGGGAGAGAGTATCGGAAGCAGCATTGATCTTTGGAAACTCCAGCCAGATTTATCCCTACGGGCCTGGAATCCTAGGAGAGTCAGACGAGGAAAAAATGTCCTAAATGCAGGTGCGCGTGGGGCAGTTGTGGGAATTCCAGCAGGAAAGTCAGGACACCTGGGTCCCAGCCCCTGATTCTCACTTCCCCATTCTGGACCTCAGTTTTCTCACCGGGTTAGATTTGATTTTCAGTCCAAAGGTTCTGTTACCATGACCTTGTCAAGTAGAAGATCATTTTCCGGGGACCTGGGATTTCCCTTCTGTCTTTGGAATAGGTTTTTGTGTTCTGGGAGATATAAGGGAATCGGTTCAGAAGTGAGATCAACATTTTTTTTTTTTTTTAGTTTATTTGTTTTGAGAGAGAGAGAGAGAGAGAGAGAGAGAGAGAGACAGAAAGCCTGCATGCACAAGTGAGCAGGGGAGGGACAGAAGGAGAGAGAGAATCCCAGGCAGGCTCCACTGCACAGTCAGCACAGAGCCCAACTTGGGGCTCGATCTTATGAACCGTGAGATCATGACCTGAGCTGACACCAAGAGTCAGACACTTAACTGACCGAGCCACACAGTCCCTCCACCCCAATCAACAGTTTTCTGGCAGTGAATATTAGTGAAAATTTTTGTGGCATCTGGATCAGACCCACATGCTTGAATATCTGCTAAGTGTTGCGCATGCGTTGGACATTGTGGCGGGAATGGTGGGCACACTCACACATATGACTCTGCTTCCTCTCTCGTATATTTAGGATTGGTAGCTGCCGGTTACCGAATTTTGGAGGGTGAGATGATTTGCCCAAGGTTACCCGATCAATAAGGACAGGAGTTAAGATTTGAACCCAGCTTCTCATTCCAGTGTCCTAAACCAGCCCCCACAGCTATGCCTGAATGAGATTTCAGGAGGACAAAGATGCCCCCTCTTCTTCCCCTAGATGTGAAGTCTGGATGCCAGGGCACGATGCCGCTCTAATTAGTTTTATTTTACAGGCTGGGAGACTTGTCAATGTTTTATGCAAAGTTATGCAGAATATGCAAATCAGGTGTGGCTCCGTTGTGCTGTGACCAGTACAGCACCTGTGTTTCTCTGATCTGAGAAGTTCTACCTGCAGAGCTTCCTGGTGGCCCCGGGCGGTGGGAAGGGGACTGGGCAGCTTTCCACACCGTCACACCTGCTTGCAGGTCCCCTTTAAGTGCATTCAGGAACTGGGATGTAAATGACCCCTGCCAATGGACAACATTAGCACCAGGTATCTGGGCACGGATGAATTTAGTTGACCTGAAAGTTCTTGTTTTTGTTTTTAAACGGGTGGGCTTCAGGGGCAGCTGGCTGGCTCAGTCAGAAGAGCACGTGACTCGTGGGGCACCCGGGTGGCTCAGTCGGTTGAGCGTCCGACTTCGTCTCAGATCATGATCTTGCAGTCTGTGAATTTGAGCCCCGTGTTGAGCTCTGTGCTGACAGCTCAGAGCCTGGAGCCTGCTTCGGATTCTGTGTCTCCCTCTCTCTGTGCCCCTCCCCAGCCCACACTCTCTTTCTCTCGCTCAAGAATAAATAAACATTAAATAAAAAAAAAAAAAAAAAGAGCATGTGACTCTTGATCTCAGGGTTGTGAGTTTGAACCCCACACCGGGGGTAAAGATTACTAAAAAATAAATAGACGTTATAAATAGGTGGGCTTCAGTTTTCTCACCTTCAAAATTGGTGAATGAGGGGTGCCTGGTGGACTCCGTCAGGGGAACGTGTAACTCTTGATCTTGGGGTTCTGAGTTGGAGCCCCACACTGAGCATAGAGCTTACTTAAAAAATAATAACAAAAAAATAAATGAGTAAAAAAATGGGTGAATGAATGAGCTTAAGGTCCTGTGATGACCTGAGTTCTTCAGAATCCCCATATTAAGGCTTCTGGAAAGTACCAACCTCTTTTGGGTCCATACTCTGCTTGTGATGACCCAGCCCTTACCCTGCTCAAGCACTCATTCCTACCAACCCTTGTTTGCCAACCCCCCCCCCCAAACACCCCGCCAGGCAATTGTTTGCCCTGCTTTTGCTTCCCATACTTAGCACATGCTAATTTTGCACACAGCTGTGTCTTTTCCATCTGTCTCACTCATTCTCTCCCTTCCCAGGCTAGCTTAGACATCACCTACCCCAGGCAAGCCCGGGTACCCTCAATCCCGGCTCTCTTGATAGCACTTACTAGCTGGTTTCTTGTCATGATCAGTGGGAACAAAGCACCCCAGACATGAGCCCAGGACTGCCAGAGTGGTCGGGAATCAACACTTAAGGAATTAACAAGTCAAAGAATAAATGCATCTACCCATTGTACTCTAGACTTGTCCAAAGGAGGCAGTTGCTATAAACCTCCCACTCAGCTTGTGACTTTAGACTAAAAATAGGTATAGGGACACCAGGCTTCTCTAATTCCCTAATATAAATTTTAATTTTTAATAACTTGAGAAATCAGTGAACTATACCTATGGGAAAATGATGAGGAATCAGCCACATAAATTAATGGAAAGTATGTGTTCACATTATCTAACTATATTAAGTGTGAATAATAATTAATTATAGATTCTGCATGCGGTCTTGTCTTAGAGAATTCAATGTGAAGGAATTTAAAAAGTCACTCATCACCCCCTGTGCTCCACCTCGGGCCATAACATAAAAAGCAATGGCCAAAGAACTTTCCATAAATTATGAAAATCATCATCTTAGAGGAAAAATAACCCTCATTAGGAGCATAATAACTAGCAAAAGGAAGCTGTGCTCACATGTGTTTGCTAATGCTGTTGTGATCATTTGGCCCACCCTTCCCTCTCTGCCTACATTTATTCATTCTTCCATTCATTCACCGTACACTGTGGTGAGTGGAGAGGTGGCCTGGTCTGTGGATGTGAACGCAGTGAACTCTAGAGCCGGGTTGTTTGAGTTCAAAACCAAACGCGTCTATCGACTTTGCAGCTGTGTGGTCTGAGGCAAGTCGCTTAACCTCTCTCTGCCTCAGTTGCTACAAAATAGAGATTACAAGTACTGTTGGCATTGATGGGGAGGGGGGTGAACAAGCCAATACAGGTGAAGTGCTTAGCATAGAGCCTAAGTACTCAGTAAAGGAAAGTTCTAGCTGTGGGTCTGGTGTACTGGGCACCACTTAAAAAGGACCCAGTTTTGGGGCGTGGGTAGCTCAGTTGGTTAAAGGTCTAGCTTCAGCTCAGGTCATGATCTCATGGTTCGTGGGCTCGAGACCCTGGTCGGGCTCTGTCTGTGCTGACAGCTCAGAACTTGGAGCCAATTTTGGATTCCGTGTCTCCCTGTCTCTCAGCCCATCCCCTGCTCATGTTCTGTCTGTCTGTCTGTCTCTCTCTCAAAAATAAATAAACATAAAAAAAAAAAAAAAAAGAAGGACCAAGCTTCTATCCTTGAAGAGTTTGCTGACTGGTGAGGGAAACAGACTCTCTTCAAATGACAAGTTGGCGTGTTCCATATGGAAGTGAATAAGGTCCTGTGTCAGGGAATGACAGTGCCTCTTGCCTGAGGGGGCAGAGCCACTTCTCTGAGGAGGTGACATTTCACTCCAGAGGTGAAGGGTAAGAAGGAGCTAATGAAATGAAGAGTGGGGGTGGGAGGTGGGCAGAATGTTCCAGGTGTTGTGTGTATAGCTCGTGTGCTATACTCCACGGTGTAGAATAGAAACCCTTCCCCGTTTCTATTTGCTAAAGCTATGGAGACAAACTTAAGAGCCACAATGATAAAACTAGGGTGGTGAAGGATATAGAGAAGTCGCTAGACTTGATAGCAGCTAACGGTAAGGGGGACCACAAGCAGTGCTCAGGGCCAAGCCTCAGCGCTTGGAAAGCTGGCCTGCCCAAGGGAGGAGACGAGCTAATCCGCCATGCCCCCCACCGACTGCAAACCGGCTGAAGACTTAACGTTACAACCCTACAGAAAGAAGAAAATCGGGGATACTGGGTTCCTGGTTGGGGGAGTGGTGTGGGAAAAGCCTTCTACACAAGACCAAAGAGGGCACAAACCATGGATAGATTTGACGCCATCAAGACGAGAGATTTCTGTCCAGCGCAGGGGAGCAGAGACAAGGGAGGTGGGCAGAGGCCAAAGGGTGCTACCAGAGGAGACGGTTACCGCCGACAGCTCACCAAGAGATGTGCACACACGCTAAAGTCCAAGATACGCATGTGAAAGCCTCACAGGGAAGCCTCGTCCTCCGTCGCCCCAGAATGGCGGGGCTTAGAAGGGCAGGCAGCAGCAAGGACGCAGGGCGGAGAAGGGGAGGCCTGCTGTTGCCCTGCCTTGGGAGCAGCCCCCAGAATGCGGAGGACACGGCACCCGGGCGTGAGCGGAGGGGCCAAGGGCATCCTGAAAGCCAGGCTCTCCCCCACGTCAAGTCCCTGGTCTAGGGCTAGTTGTGCCAGGAGGAAGGGGAGCTTTTCCCCACTTCAAACAAATCGCCACCTACTACCTCCTACCCAGAGGCTGGTGAGGGAGCACCCACCAGAGAGGGCGCCTTTTGCTAGTTCACACAGAGGCGCCATTTTGGTTATAGGGCTCTGGCCTTTGGAAAGCCATTTACCCACAGTCAAGGAAATCCAGTATTTACCTGTGACCCAACAAGACCACTCCCGGCCATCTGCCTCAGAGACAACTCAGGACAAAAGGAGATCCCCCATGAAGCTTGGAGGGCCAGGGACTTGGAGGCCACCCAGGCGCCCACCCCTGGGAAAACAGATGAAAAAAAATGTGGCGTATTCCCTCCGTGGAATATTGTGCACTGTTAGAAGCAACTATTACACATCACTGAGCACACCTTGGTGCTGAGCGGTGGGGGGAGGGAAGGGGGAAAAAAAAAGAACCAGACTGAGAGCTAAAGCACAGAATGAGTCATGTTAATTAAAAGCATATACAAACACAGAACAGCACGACATGTTTTATAAGGACTCATGCATATTTAAGAACATATATCAGCTACGTTAGCGAGGATGCCTATGGGGGCAGGGGACAGGGAAGCAGAGATAAAGGAGGAAAAATATGTTCAAAACACAAACAAGCTCGTGGAAGGGGTCCTCAACAGCGAGAACGCACCAGGAGCCGAGGAGGGGGTACCTGAGCCTGCTTCCTGCACCTGAGGCTGATGAAAATGAGAAGGCACAGAACAGATGCAAACGTAAAACCCTGCCTGTCCTCAGAGGCTGAGGGCATGCTGCTCTCCTTCAGCGAAGCTGGGACCTTCTTTTCTCTGAGTGCCCCCCACCCCACGTTGACGAGCACATCAGCTGCAGCGAAGGGCAAAGTGGTGTGACCTTAGCAGCAAGATTTGGGGAGTCTCAACTCCTTTCTATCACCCAACAGGTGACCTCATACAAGTGAGGTTTCCTCTCTGGGCCTCAGTTTCCCAGGGGTGATTCCTCAGACGACTTCCTGCTGACGATTTCCCCTTCCCCCTGGCTCACAGTTTGTCTACATTTCCTTAAAATGAGGTGCCACCAAGTTCTTGGGTTCTGGCCAATAGAATGTGGACTCAAGTGATATATTTCATCCTGGCCCTGATCATGAACACCTCCCCGCGTGATTTTCTATGTTCTTTTTTTTTTTTCTTTTTTTTTTTTTAAATATTTTTATTTATTTCTAGGTGAGAGAGAGAGACAGCGTGAGCAGGGGAGGGTCAGAGAGAGAGGGAGTCACAGACTCTGAAACAGGCTCCAGGCTCTGAGCTGGCAGTCAGCACAGAGCCCGACGCGGGGCTCGAACCCACGAACCGCGAGCCTAAGTGAAAGTCGGACGCTTAACCGACTAAGCCACCCAGGCGCCCCCCCCTTTTTTTTTTTTCAATGGTGAGGGAGTCCAAGTTTATCTTCAGCACGACTGGCTCCCTGTCCCCCCACCTTAAAACAATTTTTTAATGTTTATTTATTTTTAAGAGACAGAGAGAGACAGAGCATGAGCAGGGGATGGGCAGAGAGAGAGGGAGACACAGAATCGGAAGCAGTCTCCAGGCTCTGAGCTGTCAGTACAGAGCCCAACATGGGGCTTGAACTCAGAACCACAAGATTATGACCTGAGCTGAAGTCTGACACTTAACCGACTGAGCCACCCAGGCACCCCAGTTTATGTTCTCACACTGTCTGCTGGCCAGTTGTGGAAATTCCCTCAGAGCCACAGTTTAGAAGGAGATTGGGTCAGTGTTATAACCAGAAACACCCCTGTTGGACAGTTGAATGAGCAAAATTAAACTTTTATTGTGTTTTTGCCATTGAAATTTTGGGGTTGTTATACCAGGTGTGCCCCCTGACTTAACCCATTTCCTTTTTGACCCAAGCCAGACGTCACCAGAGAATTCCTTAATTTGTATAATGCTTCTCCAGTTTTTCCAATTGATGTTTTGTGATCCAGCTCCTTTACTCTACTCAAAAGTAGCGGAACGGACTGAAATAGCAGCTGAGTATCCAGAAGGGTCGAGTACTCCTTGCCTCTCCTCCCTACCACCCCCTTATCCTTCAACCAAAGGGATGCCTGCAAAAGGCAGTGCTGCAGCTGACTCTTCCTCGAAAACGCACTCATCGTTCCCCGTTGTCCTCAGGATGATGGCCAAGGGCTCGTGCCCACAAGGCCCTACAAGAACTGACCCCTGTTTCTTTCTCCTACATCCTCTCCCCTGTCTCAGTGAGCTCCCCAAACTCCCAGCCTTTGCGCATGCTGCTTGCTTCTTCAGAATGCTTTTCCATCCCGTCCCTCTCATCAGGTCACTTTCCCTTCGGGGGTCCAGGCATCCTGACCCCCACCCCGTCTTATCCATGTGCCCGCCTTCCTCCCTCCTCCAACCCAGTGGGGATTCCTTGTGTGTTGGGGGTCTCCCCACTGAATGTCAGCATCCTCAATGGAAGGGCCAAGCCCGTCTTGTTTCTTGCCAAATTGCCATGCCCAGCGCCGGCCCTGCCTCATTCATTGATGGCACCCACAGGCAGATAGATGTTCAGCACGTGCATCAGTTGATCGATGGACAAATATCGACAAAACCAATGAGCTTGCATCGTTGGAGAGAATGTCATGTCCTGTGTCATTCTGGGGAGACACGAGTATATTTTAGAAGGAATAATGTCTCTCAAAGGAATGAATGCATTAGTTCCCTGTGGGCGATGGCCATAGGTCTATGGTTTTCCACAGCGAATCTGCAAAGCTGCGGCTCGGCGTCCAGAGAGAGAGAGAGCGAGAGCGAGCGCAGATCATGGGTACCAGGGTCGGTCATCCAATTCTGGATTCTTTTAAAAGTGATTTCTACACCCAACGTGGGGCTTGAACTCATGACCCTGAGATCAAGAGTCACATGCTATTCTGGCTGAGCCAGCCAAGTGCCCCAAATTCTGGATCTTGATCCGAATGCCAAGACTTTATTAAGATAAAAATAGGGCCTGAGGTGCCAGGCTGGAAGGTGCAATTCGTGTTTGTGGCGGATGGGCGGGGAGGGGAGATCTTCCACCGGGAGGAGGTGAGGCTCGCCCTCTCATGTACACAAACTCATCTCCATGGCAATGGTCCCCTCTGCAATTTCCCTTGAAGTAGCCATTTGTGTTTCTTGATTTCCACGCGACAATGACCTTGTTAGGTCCTGTTAGATAGAAACAAGACGGGTGCTCCCACCACCCAGGCTTCTGTGCCCAGTTTCCCCCTGGCTAATTACAGGGTGCTGAGACGCCCCTTCAGGTGGACTAAACCGCTAAACCAACGCCTGACGGGTAATTTACATAACAAATAGTGTCAGCTGGGCCTTCGCTGCAGGTCCCCGACTGCTCAGCTGTTCCGGTCAGCAAAAGGATCTGTTTGCTCAGACTAGTAAGGTTATAAAAGGCCAGCCAAGAGCCCCCCCCCCCCGAAGTCCCCAAAATGCCGGTGCGTACAGTGAGGAGGGGCCTGTGTACGAACACCACCGTTTCTCGGTGCCTAAGATGAAAGCCAGACCCTGGGGCATCACCTGACGTCTGCCAGGTTTACTGGTTTCATCTCTTTCCCCCACTATTGTTTTTTAAGTTTATTTATCTATTTTTGAGAGAGAGAGAATGAGAGCATGCGAGTGGGGTAGGGGGAGAGAGACAGAGAGAGAGAGAGAAAGAGAAAGAGACAGAGAGAGGGAGAGAGAGAGAGAGAGAGAGAGAGAGAGAGAGAGAGAACCCCAAGCAGTCTCCACGCTGTCAACACAGAGCCCGATGTGGAGCTTGAACCCACAGACCCTGAGATCATGACCTGAGCTGAAGTCAGATACTTATAACCGATGGAGCCACACAGGCGTCCCTCCCTTCCCACCACTGTATGCCCTGCCCTATCATAGCTGCTCCATTCATGATTGGCATAAATATTGCTTCCCAACGACACCGAAGTTTGAAAAATTTTTCCCCCAAAGCATTTGCTAGGTTATTTTCCTCTTGTTCCTTACAAATCGTCCCCATCCATTGCCTGCGACTTCAGCCAGGTCACCTTCTGGCTGGTGGGAGGGAGACGTGTGTGTGTCCTTCTTCCAGGCCCAGGGCGGGGCGGGGTGGGGGGGGCGGCGCAGATCTGAGTCGGGCGAGTCTGGGTCCAGCTAGACAGAGGAAGCACATAGGTGGTTGGTGCCGGGAGAGCCTTCATGTTGGCAGGGAAACTGAGGCCAGGAGGGGGCAGCGTGGCACTGCATTGCGGTAGAGCCAGGTTTGGGCCTGCGGGTACTACCTATTCTTCCGGGGCTCCATGCTGCACCGCGCCATCCCCCAGGGCCCGGAGAGAAAGCCAGGTGCCCTCCCCGCAGGATGGGAGACGTAGGCCGGCTGCCTCTCTGCCCATGTGCTGCCGGTCATGTCGGGCCCCTTAGCTACATTCCCTTGTCTCCCCAGCCAGTGTCATGGTGGGGGCATCTGGTCGACCCAACCTTCATTTCCTCGTCGCTGTGGTCCCTGTCTACTGGTGAGCTGTCCTTTCCTCTCTTGATGTGTTTCAGGTAGGGCAGCCCTAGAGGTGAGGGTTTATTAGGTCTGGGGCCTGGCTTGAGCATCGAGATTTTTTAAGAATACTCTAGGTGGTTCTAGAAGGTATTCAAGTTTGAAGACCATGGCCTCCTCCCTCGACCCAGGAAGGGGCAGATGGACCAAAGTGAGCCAATCAGCATCCTTCCCTGGGATTGCACTGTAGATATAAGAAGGTCTCTCTTTCAAGGCTGTTAGCAGTGGGGGCATCTGGGTGGCTCCGTCGCTTAAGCTTCCAACTCTTGGTTTTGGCTCAGGTCATGATCTCACAGGTTTGTGAGTTTGAGCCCTGTGTCAGGCTCTGTGCAGACAGCGTGGAGCCTGCTTGGGATTCCCTCTTGCTCTCTGTTCCTCCCCCCACCTCTCAAACTAAATAAATAAACTTAAAAAAAATAAAGAAAAAAATCAAAGCAGCTAGCAGGAATGTCAGCCTGTCTGCCCAGGCCCCTAACCGTCCTCTGCGGCGGCTCCTCTGCCTGCACTGCCCCTCCAGCCCCTCTGGACCACGAGCAGCCCTCAGAATGGCCGGGCTGCTCCCTGGACGTGCATCTTTGCAAACGGTGTCTCTTTCTCTCGGAAGGGCCTCTTTCTGATGAAGTCCTACTTAACCCCCAAGAACCAAGTACCCATGATTTATTCTGGGAGACCGCCCTGGCCCCCTCCCCCGTGGACTGGGTCTGGTGCTGAGCTCTTGCACTGCCAGGCCTCTGTGCTCCGCTGAGGACCCCGCCACAGGGCTGCCGTTGTCTGTCCACACCAGTGTTCCTGCGGGGGGGGGGGGGGCTTCTCTGAGGCAGGGGCTGCGTCCTGCTCCAGTCCACACCCCTAACCCAGGCTTCCCTTGCATCTGGGCACAGGTGGGGCTGATCAATCTTTATTTGATAAGTGAGCCATATTTCACTGTCGGAAGCCTGGGGTAATCACCTAGCCACATGGGGGGGGGGGAAGATGAGAAGGGTAGAGAAAGTGGAGAGGGAGGGGGAGGAAGAGAGAGGGGGAGGGAGAGGGGAAGAGGAGGGGGAGAGAGGGGGTTGGAGGGGGCTGAACTGAGGTGGGGGGAGGGGAGGGACGGGGAAAGTGGGAGAAGGGGAGGGCACAGTCCTCAACTCTTCCTTTCCTCCCTTCACCTGACAGACGCTTTCTCAGCGCCTACTCTGGGGCCTACAGAGAACATTTCCCAGAGATGAACTAAAGAGCAGATGATTAAAATAAAACTCTCAGCCACGAGGCCTGATTCGCAGAGCCCAGCCTTTGTGGGGGGTGTTTGGATTCTCCACTGGGCAGGGCAGGGGCGGAACAGAGGCCTCACCTTAGACTCGAGAAATAGGGTTGTCTCCTGACACTCTGACGGTCTCTGTGATGATCTGGGTTACTTTTCCTCCCTGAGACTGTTCCAAAGTGAGCAGCTGTCACACCGCACACATGACAGTCCTGTCTCCTCGTTTTTCTCTCCGTGGCCCCAACGGACAGGGTCCCTTTGTCTGTGGCCTGAAGGGAAACCAGGGTGGCCATGAAAAATTGCATTTTATCCACCTGCCACTGTATAAGAACCGTGTTTATAAAGCTACAAAAACAAAAACAAAAAAGAATCAATGAACAACCAGGAACAACACAAGAGGGTTGTTTTGGTTAAGATCGGAAATCCAACTGCATGTAGCTTAAAGGAGAGAGGTAATTTATCGATTCTGTCTCAGGGATGTGCGTGGCTAACAAATAACAAAAACCGTCTCCAGGTGGAATAAAGAAAAGGTTCCCTTTGGGGAAGGGGGGGATGGGCACGGAGAGGGGCATTTGTGGGGATGAGCACTGGGTGTTATATGGAAACCAACTTGACAATAAACTATTTGTAAAAAATTAAAAAAATAAATAAAACCTGATTCTAACCAGGTATCAAGAGTCAAAAAAAAAGAAAGGTTCCCTTTGTTTCATAGACTATTTTGAGCTGTGCAGTCCAGGGCAGGGGAGAGTGCCCCGCCCCACCCCACCCTGCCCCCCCCCCCCCCAACGAGAGCCCGGCCAGCAGGTGCTCCCGGAGAGGGAGAGAGGCCTGGCGCCCTTGCATCCCCAGCCCTCTGCCACCAGCCGGGCCCTCCNGGCCCCCCCCCCCCCCCCCCCCCCCCCCCGCCGGGCCCCATGGGCCCTTGTGCCTGGCCCTGTTGTTGTAAGGCTGCAAACCCCTAGCTCACACCCACAGGGGGAAATACGCTCAAAAATGGAAGAGAAGGAAAGAAGGAGGGAGCACCAGTCAAGTTCTGATTGTATCTATCAGTTCTCTATTTTGCTGTGTGACAAATCACCCCAAAATGGAGTGGCTGAAAGTAACAACTACACATCCTCTCCTAAGTGTGTGAAGCAGCTGAGAAGCTCTCATCCGAGCCTGGTGTGGCGGATGTCAGACTCCAGTCGGTGTGGTCCAGGGCTGTAGGGGACATGCTGAGAAACAGAATAAGGATCTGTGAGCAAATCCCTTCCGGAAACGCTGGGTCAAAGAAAGTTCGCTTGTTCTCCGAGGCACAAACATTCATCGAGCACATATTATGTATGTGACAGTGTTCAAGGGACTGAGAGCACATCCAAAACCAAAGCCCAAACAGACAAAAACCCTGCTTGGGGATATGGTCTGGTAAGAAGGTGGAAGAGTTTTCTTTTCTGCAGGACTTCTCAGAGCCTTTAACATACTAACAGGCATTACCCAGAGAGGGTAAGGCATACCGTGTTTCCCAGAGTTATTGGACCTCTGGAATAAGAACTGATGTTCTTTGAAGCCGACTTTGAGAAACACTAACTCTGTTCAACCTCCTGTGGTACAGGTGAGGAAGTCTTCATGAATATGAAGGTGAGGTCGTATTCAAGGTCACCCAGGCAGAGCTGGCATGGGAGCCTTGGTCACCTGACTCCCTGCATTTCCACAGCCTTTCCCCTTGATCTTGTATTTCTTTCCTTCCTTGTCCTTCATTTTTCTTCTCTTCTCTTTCCTTTCCCTTTCCTTCCTTCCTTCCTTCCTTCCTTCCTTCCTTCCTTCCTTCCTTCCTTCCTTCCTTCCTTCCTTCCTTCTTCCTCTCTTTCTTTCTTTCTTGCAAACCTGGCTTCAGAGCGCCAAGATTTGGGAGACTGTAATGAACTCAGATGCTTGAGACCAAGTGAGCTGAGAGCTCCCATGCCCTCCCCAGGGCCTCCTGGGCTGGAGTCGCACACAGACGTCACACCTCCGGCCACATCAGTCACGTTCGGTGACCTCTCCCCAAGTTCAGCTCTGCTGATGTGAGCAGCTGGGCCTGTCCCTTGGGGAAAGAGGCAAACTGGGACATGGGAACACAACTGAGACTATTTGGGGGAAGACCACCTTACAAAAGTGTGGCCCACAGCCGGAGGTTGGGGAAGCTGCCCACTCTCCTGGCCGGACTGTCCTCTGCGGGCGTCCTTGGTCGTGCTCATGCCCCCGGGTCTGTTCCCAGAAGTGTGGGGACCATGTTCAGTGTCCAGAATCTGGGAGGATCTTTCAGTATCTAGGGATGAGGCTCATGCGGTCACCAGGCCGGTGGGTGAGCACAGAGGGGGAAACTGAGGCACGCAGACATAAGCTCATATACAAGACGGCATTGAGGGAGGCTACCCCTCAGGGGAGTTGGGACTGGAGACCAGGTCTCCGGGTCCTTCCAAAACACCTGCGCTCTTAGCTAAGAAATAAGTGTCTTCAGAAGGCTTCCAACTCTGAGGACCTCATGCAAGGGAGACCCGATTTGTCAGAGAATATTGACAACAATAAAGAGAGGAGGGGCAGCATTAACTTAGGTCTGGGCCCTGTTCTAGGAGCTTCTCAAACGTCCCTGAGGGAATAAAGGTCACACTTTTCTGACAAGAGAACTGAGGCTCATGGGCGTGGAACCACTCACACAGGGTCACTTGCCAGTAATGACACGGCTGGAGAGGGACCTCGGTTTGAGCCGGAAGCCGAGTCTTTCCACTGCCTCACGTGGCCCACCGCTGCCACACAGAGTGGTCAGCTTGGGGGCAATTATTCTTCCTGAAAATAGTCTATCAACTCACCATTTACGAATATAAACTGCCTCGTCAACCTAAAGCGGGTGCGCCTGCCCTTAATGAGAGCCCAGCATCCTTCCCTTTCTGGAACTTACCACCTCTCTCTCCCCTCTTGCACTGGCTTCTTGGAAACACTAAAACCTTACAATGAAATAAAACAACTGTCTTCAAGACAAACAACAGCCCCTTCAACTGGCTTCTTTCTTCTCCAAATATTTCTCTAATATTGTGTGTTTGATTTCAAGACAACCCCCTAAATGATCTTAACATTTCCCCCGAACTAGAAAAATAAGAAGTAAAACACTCTACTGGGAAGAAAAGGAAAATTGTATGTTCTTTTGTTTACGAGAGTGTACAGAAAATCATTACGGATCTCCATGCGGCCTGGGTGATTTTCCATTGTGATCTAGAAGGAGAAATGGATAAACTGGAATTTGCAACCAATCTCGGGGGATTTCTTTTCTATTTGGGTGACCCCCGAAAGGCTTCTGGGCACATAGCTATTTTTGCAAGAAAGGAAGAAACGCTGAGGGGTGACCGCCATCAGCGGCAGTTCACCCAGATGCTAACTTATTCTAATGTTCCCTTGTGTTTATTTTTACTTAATCTGATGTTTTGATGCAATTGTTGGCATTTTGTTTTTGACCTTAAACCAGTATAATTTATCTTGGGCCATGCCAAGAGAGGCAATGAATGCACTATCATCAGTGACCAAGATGCAGGCTGTTTTCTTAAATTAGGACCCTGCCACATGGTGTTGAGTGAGGTCATTGCAGGGGGTGGGGGGTGGGGAGCAGTAGCTTTGATCTTAACTCTGTGATCGTAATAGACCCCTAGGTTGTCTGAAATAGGGGTTTGTTTCCTCTCACCCAAGGCTTCCAGCCAGAGGCCCTTACATTTGGGGAAGATTTTGAGTCAAATCCTGGCCAGTGAATTCTGGATACAAGATGTGCAGAGTCAAAATGAAAAATGGCTTTCCTAATATTCCGAGCTATGTAAATCCTAGGAGTAGTAGACTGAGCACTGGATTGGGAGTCCGTTAATATAGGTCTCTCACAGCCCTGGGATGAAGGTTGCTGTTATGCCCATTTTTCAGACGAAGGTGCTGAGGCACAGAGAGTTGAACTGATTTGCCCAAGCCGGCAAGCAGCAGAGCCCTGGGTCTAAGCACAGGGTCCTCCCTACAGAGTCCGGGGTCTTAAAGACCAAGCACAGCACATCTCCAGACCTGCCGTGTCTGGGGGTCCATGCTCTCCTTTCTCTGGGCCCTAGTGTCCTCTTCTTGGAAATAAGGGGGCTTAGCTGAATGAGTTCTAGCCTCCTCTCCAACACTGACTACAGATAAAATGTTGTGATTTTCCCCAAAGTCCTACAGACATCCAGGCTTTACCAGGGATTGGGGTCAAGTTGCCTCAGCACAGCATAAAAAATGACAATGATATAGACAAGAAGTAGCATTTAGTAAGTGACTTCTCTGCGTGCCACATGTTTTATGCATGTACTTTGTCTCTATTCGGTCTGCACCATCATTTAATGAGATAGGCGCTTTTACCATTCCCATTTTACAGATGTGGAAACTGAGGTTCTGAGAGAGGATGCTGTCACACAGCCAGAGCTGATGGAGCCGGGATTCGCCTCCAGGTTCCTGTAGTAACTTGTTCCTCCCCCCATCAAAAAGTGTCTTTGTGATTCTGGGATTCTCTAAGTGTCAGCGACCACATTCTAATCTTCTCTGTATCTGTAGGAGCCAGCACAGGGGATGGGGAGGGTCTGGCCCATGATAGTTGATCAATAAACAGTATCGGATGAATGAATGAGCCCAACACCCCAGAGCTCATTTCTCCACTGAGCTTACAGCACAGGGGTCTCCGCGGGAAGGAAGAAAGTGGGTTTGGGGAGGGGAGCTGGGAAAGAGACCAGTCATGGAATTAACAGCTTGAACTGACTCGCCTCCCAAACCCAGATGCCCACCCGCCTTCACGAGCTGGGCATTGAGCTCGAAGCAGCAAAATGTCTTGCTGAAATGCTTTCTCAGTGGACCCCAGGTGAACCAGGACTGTGACCTCATTCCTTTCTCCTGTGGGCTGTGTTGTAGTTAGAAAAGCTGACTCCTGAGTTTTACCTTTTTCCTGGTGCTTTTCAGTATTTTCAAATTTTTATGTAATGATTTTGCAAAAGCAAAATACACGTTTAATTTTAAAGGTAGGCTCAGTCGTGAGATTGGATCTTCATTGTCCAGTGCTCTGGAAAACAGCCAAGTGTTTAGTTGCGGGTAGCATATTCCTAAGAATTGTGACATTGAATTAAAGAGTGCTTTTAAAGAGCAATTCTTCCGCGGGCAGAACGCGTCGCAGAGCCTGCTGCTACCGCTGATGCCCACAAGAGGGCGTCTCAGGGTAATCAGGATGCAAAACTCCCGCCCAAGATCTACCTCCTCAGCTGTAAATGGCCAAGAGCAGGTTCTGGAAGATCAGCAATGACCCTGCTTCTCTAGGACGTGACATGTGACATTAGGCTCTCTTCTTCCCCTTGTCATCTGAGCCCTACAAATTTAATTCTCCCAGGAGTTTCTGCTCCTGGGGGCAGTGGTTCTCTCTGTGCCTGGGCGTGAGGGAGGGAGGGAGAGAGGGGGTGTCTGAGGGAGCAGAGATGGAAACAGGCTGTCATAAGCTGTACATCTGGCTGTACCTCTGGGGGTTCCCTCAGGAAGATAACAGCACTCCCAACCCCTTTTCAAAACTCTGGGACTGAGGCAACCATATTTCTTTTTCTTTTTTTAACCAACCTTGTCAAAGTCAACCTGTTTTTTCAGAGTAGGGGAGTGAAAACCAATGAATGCACAGTTTTGCGCCACTCTGCTGAAGAAGAGAGTCACAGGAGGCCCTGACGTGGGAAGGTGGGGGGCAAGTCTTCTCTCTGACCCTGAGGAGGGACAGAAGGGAAGTCAAAAACCCGGAAGAGGCACTTTGCATGTCTCTCTTTTATTTTTATTTAAAAAAACATTTTTAATGTTTATTTATTCTTTTTTTACTTTTATTTCTTTAAATAGTTTATTGTCAAGTTGGTTTCCATATAACACCCCGTGCTCATCCCCACAATAATGTTTATTTATTCTTGAGAGAGAGAGAGAGAGAGAGAGAGAGCTTGCTGAGAGACAGAGAGTGAGTGGGGGAGGGGCAGAAAGGGAGACACAGAACCAAAGCAGGCTCCAGGCTCTGAGCTGTCAGCACAGAGTCTGACATGGGGCTTGAACCCACCAACCATGAGATCATGACTTGAGCCGAAGTCAGATGCTTAACCGACCAAGCCACTCAGGTGCCCCTCATATGTCTCTCTTTCAGAACCTAAACCAATCCTGGGAGGGAGACATCACTATCCCCATTTTACAGATGGAAACACTGAGGCTCAGAGAAGTTAACTCATCTGCCCAGCGTTACCCCATCTCCCCAGCTCTTTGGGGACACACAGAAGCTAGATTTTAAGCCTGGAAGGTTCCAGGCTCCAGCAGCCCCACCACTATCTCTACTGAGGCACAGACAGGCTTGGGAGTGACTTTCCAGAGAACAGGAGAAAAGCAAGGGCAGGTTAGGGCTCGGGCTCCAGACTCAGGAGGCCAAATTACCCAAGTGAGAATTCTAGTAGGCTGCCGGGAGGCTCATCTCTGGTTCAAGTGTTCGGTGAGCCAGTGCACGGAATCTTTTATGTTTTCCCCCATTAATGCATTCTGTACTTACACTTCTTGCTATAATTACTCTGCAGTAATTAACAAGGGAAAATAACACATCTGGGTCTACACTGCAACTCCAAACAGATGTACAAGATGCATGGGCACATGCGGATCCTTTCAGCTATTTGACAATGATGTACTGAGCACCTACTATGCTCCAGCCTGTTGAGGTGCCGGCGGTCCAGCGGTGAGCTGACAGGGCAAGGTCCCTCGTGGAAGGCAGCAGATAGCCGGTGGGCACGTGAGCACATCCAAGAGACCAGTAAATGCTAAGCGCTGTGAAGACAATAAAATAGGGTGACGGCGGCCAGATCAGCCTCTCCCTGGAGGTGACATTTGTGCTGAGGCCTGTGGAGGTCTGGCGGGGAAGCATGCCAGGCAGGGGCGGGGCGGGGGGAGGCAAGCGCCAAGCAGTTTATCAAGTTTTAAGAAGGCCCGAGGCCAGTGGGGCAGTGCGGGGTGAGTGGGCCAGGGACAGAGGAGGGGTGGGTCAAGCCCCTGTAGGGCTGGGGGAAGCCTCCAGAAGGCAGTTGGATGTTACCTGAAGCATAATGGGAAGCCCACAGGGGAGCTTTAAGTGGTGGGGGGAGGGTCGCAGCAGGATCTGAATTACACATTTAAAAGGCTCCCTGCTGGCTGCTGCTCTTTTCATCTGTAGGGGGAGGCCAGGAGAGGAAGAGGGGAGAGAAGCTGGAGGCCCCTGAGGAATGACAGGGGCTTTGGCCGGGCTAGGGTGGCGGACGCAGAGAGGATGAACTTGGTGCATGTTGTGGAGTTAAAGTCCCAGGGATTCGCCCACGGACAGAGGTGGAGGAGAGAAAAGAGCGGAAGGAAGGGACATTTCACTGAGGGCGTGACCTGTAGGAATTCATCCGTTCCCCCAGGCGCCACCTGCACGTTCATTTGTTCAGCCAAGACTTGGGTCCCTGCCAGGTCCCGGGGAAGAGAAGTGAGATGGGGTCCCTGCCTTCAGACGGGACATCACCCAGGTGACAGACATGTCAGCTCTGAAATGACAGACCAGGGTGCGGGCAGCCGGGAAGTTTGGAGGGGGGCAGTCAGGGAGGTCTCCTCAGAAAGAAAGATCTGAATGATGAGGGAACCTGGGCAAGGGAAGGAAAGGGTAGAGAGTTTCAGGCAGAGAGAACGACACGCGTGCGGGTGTTTGAGGGAGGCTCTCTGGCCAGAGTGGAGGGAACAGGCGAGCAGAGGTGAAGGCGGCGGGGCCATCCCACGTGGGCCCGGGGCTTGAACAGAGGAGCCCCCAGGACCCCGGTCGCTGAGAAGGCCCGACTGGATGTGTCTGGAGAAGGAAGTGCGGGGCTCCAGAGAACAGAGCCTGGAATAAGCTTTCGTTCTGGTTCTAGAAAAAACAAGGTGCTTCTTGCACCTGAAGCTTCTGGAATAAAATGAATGGAAAACATGAATGCATGAGAAACTCTGGAAGGCTCCACGCCAAAACCTTAGCGGTCTTTATCTCTTGGTGCTGAGGGTGTGGGCT
Source organism: Hyaena hyaena (assembly GCF_003009895.1). Taxonomy (NCBI): domain Eukaryota; kingdom Metazoa; phylum Chordata; class Mammalia; order Carnivora; family Hyaenidae; genus Hyaena; species Hyaena hyaena. The sequence continues at coordinate 7,591,751 of NW_024080638.1, forward strand.
GTTTTATTTTCCTCTTCCTTTTGATGTTTTCGTGTTTTTGCATTCTGTACTAAACACAGATTACTTGTGTAATAACACGTCCTAATAAACTAAAAAGAAAAAACCTTGCCCTGAAGACAATGGCTCAGTGATATGGAAGTTTCCTTACTGTCTCCTCCCTCCCTCTCCATCCCTGCAAAGGAGCCCGCGGAAAGCCCCAGCCCTTGGGGCCTGGGAACTGAGTTGCTTAAGAGAAAACAGTGCAGGGGTCCTGGGGCTGGATGGAGAGGCCCCTCTGTGAAGCCCCCAGACCTGCCCAGGCCCTACTCTGCCCCCAGCAGTGAGGGGGTCCTCAGACATCTTTAATTTGCAAGCACTGTGGGAGGCATCTGGGGTGGAGGGCCCAGCAGGTGCAAGTGTGTGGGGTCAGGAGGCTACAAGGAAATTTAGGGGACGGGAAAGAGTCATGTGTCTGGGGCTGGACAGTGAGGGAGGAGATAGGAAAGACCAGAGAAGATGGACTGGATCTTGCAGACTCTTCTGGAAATGCGGGCTCTCCCGCAGGGCAGCAGGAGTTGGGGGGGTGGTGGTGGTGGTTGTTCCCTAAACAGGTGAGGGAGCTGAGAGACCCTGGGGACCTGGCTGGGCTGCAGCTGAGAGCCAGGCACTGGCACCCCAGGCATACTCAGGCTCCCTCCTTCTCTTCCCCAGGGGGGAGGTGGGGGTGGGGGTGGTGAGACACCCACAGAGGCTTTCCAGGCCAACCCTCTTCCGAGGACCGAGGCTCGATTGGAAAAGGGCAGTTCCTGAGGGTCGTGGGAACACGGGTCTCCTCACGGAGACTGAGACCTTCCCTCTGGGAGCCTCTGCAGTTGCTGTGGGTGGGGAGGAGGGAGAAGGAGATGGATGGGGAAGTGAAGGCCTTGGGACTTGGCCCTGCACCGCCTTTTACAGAAAGGACTGACCCCCACCCCCACCCCCACCCCAGGCCCGGCCCTGTGGATTCCTGGGTCCTTCCTCCTGGGGTCGCAGTTTCCCCTTCTGAGCAGGGCAGGATTGGACCTTGAGGCCCTTCCTGTTGGTTTTCTATCTCCTCCTTCCTGTGCTTCCTGGACTGGGGGCTTTCTTGGTCTGTGGGGGGTGGGAGGGCTATGCAGAGTGAGAAGTGTGGCTTATAGACACACGCGGGGGTTCAGGGAATCACGCTCGGTTCTGGAGCCGCCCACACTGGGCAGATCATCGTGCCTTCTGGCTTCCAGCAATTCGGTGCCCTGGGCTTCACCCCTCCCCCTACCCTCCCCCCACTCCCAGCCCCACTTGAATCTCCGCCCCAGGGACCCTCTACAATTATTCCTCCTGCCCCAGGCTCCCTTAGGAAGGCTCCCCGAGGGCCCTTGCCCTCCCCGCCGCTGGGGACGTCCCCAGGCTGCGCGGCGGCAGCGCAGAGTAGCTGGTCTCCGCCCCGGGCGCAAATGCGCCGAGTCAGCGCTGCCTCCGCAGAGCTGTGCCCTGGGGGCCCGGTGGGGGGGCGGGGGGGCGAATGGGGTGGGCGGCTCCTAGCCCGGAGCGGGAGGTCTCGCTCAGTCGGCATCCAGCCCTGTCTCCCAGCCCTATGCCCCTGATGAGCCCCCCAGCCAGAGAGAGCGCCACTGAGGGCATGGACACTTGGCTTTACACTTGACTTTCTCTTGACCTTGGCCCCTCTCTGATCTGTGTCCTCTCTGGAAAACTATGGAGACCCTGAGAAGGAGTTAGTGCTTGCCCAAACCGCTTTGTAAGCACAGATGCCGCTGTTCTGTTTTGGGGAAGGGAACTCACTGTGTGGTCTTTTTGTGCCCAGAGTGGTCAAAATGACAGATTTGGAATCAGGCTCCTGAGTTGTAATCCCCCAGCCCAATGACCTGGGGCCAGTCACTCGGTTTTCCTGTGCCTCCGCTTCCTCCTAGGTGAGGTGGGGATGGTGTCAGCGCTACTCCCTGCTGCTGTTGGTTTGAAAATTCAGTGTGTTCACACATCTGGAGTGTTTAGGGTAGACGGACAGGTGCCAGAAGTGCCCATTAACCCTTTCCTGTTGTTACCATCAGCCCGTTTGCACGTGGGTAACTGACCCCTGCCCCTCAGTCAAGTGCACTGGGATTCCCCGTTTTGCTCTCGGGTGGCCTTGGCTCCCAGCCCACTTCTGCATCTTCTCCAGGCCATTCCTCTGAGGATGAGGCGTGGCTGATACGGGAAGTGGGTGATGGCCAGGGGTGGGCTAGCTCTGAGCTCTTGGAGGTGTCTAAACCAGCCTCAGTTTGGGGGGCCCCTGAGTGACTGAGTTAGTTGAGCGTCTGACTTCTGCTCAGCTCATGATCCCTGGTCATTGAGTTCAAGCCCCGCATCAGGCTCTGTGTGGACAGCTCAGAGCCGGGAGCCTGCTGACGGTTTTGTGTCTCCCTCTCTGCCCCTCCCCCACTCACACTTTGTCTTTCTGTCTCTCTCAAAAATAAATAGACATTAAAAAAAATCATCAGCCTCAGTTTGAGGCCCTTGACCCTGAGGGTGGCCCTTGTGTTGACTGTGTGGGGCAGTGGGCAGAACTCTGGGCTCTGTACTATCCCTGGAGAATCCTGCTGGCGGTGCAGAGTGGTGAAGAGATCTCAGGGGACAGACCTGGGCCTAAATCCTGGGTTTAAATTCTGTCTCTGCCACTTAATGCTTGGTGTCCTTGGGCAAATGCTTCACTTCTCAGAGCCCAGGGTTTTTTTGAAAAACTTTTAAATGTTTATTTTATTTTTGAGAGACAGAGAACAAGCAGGGGAGGGGCAGAGAGAGAGAGGGAGGCACAGAATCCAAAGCAGGCTCCAGTCTCTGAGCTGTCAGCACAGAGCCCAATGCGGGGCTTGAATTCACAAGCTGCGAGATCACGACCTGAGCTAAAGTCGGACTCTTAACTGACTGAGCCACCCAGGTGCCCCTCAGAGCCCAGTTTTCTTAACTGTCAAATGGAACAGTAACATCTACCTTGTGGAATAATGACAAGGCTTAGAAGTAAGTATGCCAAGCCCCTTCCCTTGTACCTGGCACCCATGGCATGGTTATCATTAGGGTTTTACCATTGCTATTGGCTTGCTATTTGAGCTTATGTGTCTCCTACCTTCTCCGAACTTTGTTTTCCCCAGTCTGGTAATGAGATGGCTGATCTGACAAGCTTTCTCTGCTACAGCTGATCTAAACTTCTGTCATTCCTGTGGAGGCATAAGATGCTGTAGGTACCCTTCCCATGGCCTCTTGGCACTCACCGGATCTTTTCCTACACCCAAGCCTTTCTGACTCAACACCTGCAACTCTGCCCCCACTGCGCTCTCTGGCTGCAGGAGCAGACTTAGCCTGCATCTGGGGATGGCCAGAAAAGTCAGGGAGTTAATGCCCCAGGAGGAGCCCTCAGCCATCAATGGATGGGAGCCAGTGGACAAATCCCCCAACTTCCTCACTCTGGGGTGGGACAACTTGGAGGCCTTTCTATATTATGCTTCCTGACGTAGCCCAGCTGGAGGGAGCCCCACTCAGTCACGGTGTAATGTGCTCACGAATGCTCCCTGACCTGGCTTCCTTTGCTTTCCTGAGTCATGTCCCCACCTGAGGACATCTCAGTGCTTCCTGGGATCACCTGCCAAATAAACCAAGAACTCAGCTCTGGGGCTTGGCATCTTCCCTCAGTGGTCCTGGCGGGGTCGCCATTAACCAGCACCAGAGGCTCTGAGGAGCCACAAGCCCGGGTGGAAACCAAATCTTCTCCCTTTCCCAAAGATCAAGTCCAAAGGTCAACTGTTCTGGGAGCTTCGAGGAGACGGGCAGCTGGACGGTGTTGGAGCCAGGACCCAGATCTCAGAGGACCTGTCCAAATGAATCCTGAATGAGTGAACGGAGCTGCTGGGTGCAGGAATGAAAGAAAGAAAGAAAGAAAGAAAGAAAGAAAGAAAGAAAGAAAGAAAGAAAGAAAGACAGAAAGACAGAAAGACAGAAAGACAGAAAGACAGAAAGAAAGAAAGAAAGAAAGAAAGAAAGAAAGAAAGAAAGAAAGAAAGAAAGAAATATGCCTCTGGGTCTCCTTCCTCATCACCACTACTCTAGGCTTATAAGGGCTGGCGATGGTCTAGTACAAAGGATAGAGGGGCAGGAACAGGGAAATGGTGACTCACAAACTATTCCTAAAGGTGCAGATATCAAGAGACTGTCTGTCCAGGTCACAGAGCACCTTCACATCCATAACCTTACTTGATATTCCTTCCCAGTGACCTGACCAGGGAAGTTTTACTGTAACTACGTGGATTACTATTTATAGCATCATTGTTATTTACCTCCTTAACTGTGGGACGCGGCCTCGCCCGGCACTGGGGCCCCTGCAGACATGAACAATCAATCAGGCTGCTCTTGCCCGCTGGCCTCTTGCCGTCCTCAGAACCCCCCTGAGCTAGTGCTGGGGGCAGTAACTGCCGATCAATCACGGTTGGCATGAAAGCTGAAACCCATTTTGCTTCCCTGGCCAGCAACTTTGCTCACAACAATAAATTCTTATTAAATTAAAATGAAAGGCTCAAGGAGCAAGAGGCAAACTGGGCTCAGGACCTGGGTCCCAATGGCCATCCAGACCAGTGCTTTCCATGCAGATACTTGGTAGAAGGCTGCTTCGCTGAGCACTTCCCTCATTTTTTCTGACCTAATGAGGCAGCCACAGATACTGTGCCGGGGACAGGCACGCACGCACGCATGTGCGCGCACACACACACTCCTCCCCCCCACAGTTTGGGGATCGGCTCGTTACCCCCGCCAGGTAGCCAGCCTCCGAAACCAGGCAGTGGGGATCGGACATTGGAAACTGCAAGGAGACTCTGCATCGTAATGAATTAATCACTCAGAACAAAGACTCAAATTTACTCTTATCTCTAAACGGGGACATGCTTTTGACTAGCAAATTGGAAATTTTCATTTGCATCACTGCAAAAACCTGAATGTTCGCTTGTTTTGTTATTTCCCAGACAGAAAGTGTCGCTGGGAGAGCCCAGGGCCAGCACGGGGAAGGTGCCTGCCTCAGGGGTCCCTGCTGGCTGGAGGGCTGGAGCGGGGGGAGAGACCCCGCTGGGCCACTGCGGTGCCCCAAGGCCTGGCACACACCTGCCGCCGTCACCTCCTGAGCCTCCATCTCTGCACTGGGAGAATCCAAGTGCCTGGCTCTGTCTGGCCTCCCCTGTGTCAGCTGAGTAACTTGGGGTACATGACTGCTTCTCAGGCCAGGTTTCCCATTTAGAAGAGGGAAGCAAGGACATTTTCTGTGACGAGATGAAGAGGGAATTACACTCGATGTGTATGAGGAAACACGATCTGGGAAGCAGAGTAGAGCTGAGTCAACTCCCCAGCACCAGGGTTGGCCCACGTGGCCACCGAGCGTGTGAAAGGTGGCTGATGTGCGGAGATACTGTATTTTAGCTTGTAGTTCATTGAAATCTATGGAAATTTGAAAAGCCACATGTGGTTAGTGGTGACTAGGGTGGGGGATTTGGCAGATCTAAGCGTACAGAGGTGATCTCAGGAGGTAAATCTCTTCTCCGCCCGCTCCAAAGTCACCATATAGCACCAGGCAGTCACTGTGTGTGAGTTCAGAAACAAGCTCAGTTACCAGGAGCCTTGGAGAAGGGCCAAGCCACATCTGCATTTAAAAAATGCTTATTGGGGGCGCCTGGGTGGCTTAGTCAGTTAAGCGTCCGACTTTCGCTTAGGTGATGATCTCGAGGTTCGTGAGTTCGAGCCCTGCGTCGGGCTCTGTGCTGACTGCCAGCTCAGAGCCTGGAGCCTGTTTCAGTCTGTGACTCCCTCTCTCTCTGACCCTCCCCTGCTCACGCTCTCTCTCTCTCTCTCTTTCTCTCTCTCTCTCCTAGAAATAAATAAAACATTAAAAAAAAGAATAAAAAATGCGTATTTATTTATTTTTAGAGGGAGAGAGCGAGATAGAGGACAAGCAGGGGAGGGGCAGAAGGGAAGGGGAGAGAGAGAATCCCAAGCAGGCTCCACGCTGCCAGGGCAGAGCCTGATGCAGAGCTCGAACTCACAAACCGGGAGATCATGACCTGAGCTGAAATCAAGGATACGATGCTTAACCAATGGAGCCACCCAGGTGCCCTCTGCAACTAAAAATAATTTTTTTAACATTTATTTTTATTTTTGAGAGAGAGAGAAAGAGAGACACGGAGCACAAGCAGGGGAGGGGCAGAGGGAGACACAGAATCTGAAACAGACTCTAGGCTCCGAGCTGTCAGCATGGAGCCTGATGTGGGGCTCGATCCCAGCAACCATGAGATCATAACCTGAGCTGAAGTCAGACGATTAACTGACTGAGCCACCCTGGTGTCCCTCTGCAATATTTTATATAGAAAAACCAGTAGGAGCACCTGGGTGGTTCAGTGGGTTAAGCGTCCGATGCTTAATTTCAGCTCAGGTCATGATCACAGGGTCGTGAGATCGAGCCCTGAGTCACGCTTTATGCTCAGTGTGGAGCGTGTTTAGGACTCTCTCTCTCTCTCTGTGCCCCTCTCCCCCATTCATGTTCTCTCTCTTTTTCTTTAAAATTAAACAAAAACAACAAAAACAAACCAAGACCCAGAAGGGGGGACATGACTTGTGTCATGACACATGACCCAAGTCTCCTGATTCTCCACAAGCGCGGGTCGAGGCGCTGGGGACAGGTTTAGAGGTGACCTGCAAGATGGTCTCCAATGGAGACCACTCTAATTACTGTTAAACTTCTGAAATGCTGATTCCGGGCCCAATAGCCCAGGTCCAGACCAATAGTTGGGGTTTCTGTTCTTTTCCGTTGCCAAGAGGGCCCCACAAAGTAGCCACAGATCCCCCCACCCCAAAGGGAAAATATGCCAGGCTAAGGAGTTTTCCTATGGCCTGGGAACCTGAGAGTCCAACAGCTGAAAAAAGGTGAGTGACACAGCCAACCTGGCCCCAGACAGGCAGAGCCCTGAATTTTATCTCTACTCCTTAGAACTCTGTGGAGGCCCTTGGGGTGAATCTGGTCCACTAAAGTCCCAACCAAAGCACATGGTAGGAGATAATGAAGATTAAGGGAGCCATTTCAGCAGAGCCCAACAGAGAAATGGATTAGCTGTGATACCATCTTATCAAAACTGAAGGCAGAATAGCTGTCTTAAAGCAGAGCCAATCATAGGAGGGGATTGCCCCTAAAACTCACGTGTGGATTATCTAATCCAAGAGGGGGGTTAAGTACTTAAGGCAAGATGCTGCTCAGGTACTATCAGAGTATTTCCTGCTACTTTCTAGAAACACAAACCTGGCCTTGTAGAAAACGCACTATTTTCCTCCAGGCACAGCCACTACCCAGGGGAGTCATAGGAGAAGCGGACCCTACGAACAGGAAGTTTGCTTGACTGCAACTGGGCTGTGCTGGACGCCTCGCCTCACCTCCCTGGGCCTCAGTCTGCTGTTTGGAAACACAGGAAGATCTAGGAAGCCCGCTGAGCCAGCACTCATGACCTCACCTCCCACAGAGGCCCCTAGCACCAGCTCCAGGGCTCCTGGCTCCTGGAGCTGCCCACTTTCTGGAATATGCCATGTGGTTCCACTACTCAGGGCTTGATACCAGCTCGAACTATCCTGTTGGTTTTCTGGATTCTTATCTGTTTCCTCTCCTGGAGGTCAGCTCCTCAAAGTTGCTTGCTTTGCTCACTGACATATTGAGGTGTCTGTCCCCAGTCCTAGATCGGTGGCTGGCACATAGTAACTGCTTAACATTTATTGATGCTCATCTGTTAAATGCTCAGAATGGATCCCTGACCCAAATGTAAGAGCTAAAATGGTAAACCTTTTAGAAGTAAATTATCATGACTGTGAGCTAGGTAGTGGTTTTCCTAGAAATGACACCAGAAGCGCAACCAACAAAAAAAAATAGGTAAATTGGATAATATTAAGATTAAAAGTTTTTGAGCTTCAAAGGCCACCATCAAGAAAATGAAGAGTAGGGAGGCCTGAGTGGCTCAGTGTGTTGAGCATCTGACTTCTGCTCAGGTCGTGATCTCATGGTTTGTGAGTTCAAGTCCCACATTGGGTTCTCTGCTGTCAGCATGAAATGTGCTTTTGATCCTGTCTTCCTTCTCTCTCTGCCCCTCCTCTGCTCTCACTCTCTCTCTGTCTCGAAAGAAAGAAAGAAAGAAAGAAAGAAAGAAAGAAAGAAAGAAAGAAAGAAAGAAAGAAAGAAAGAAAAAAGAAGGAGAAAAGAGTAGGGGCATCTGGGTGGCTCAGGAATTTGTGTTCGACTTTTGATTTCAGCTCAGGTCATGATCCCAGGGTTTGAGATAGATCTCCATGCTGTATGTGGAGCCTACTTAGATTCTCTCTCCCCCCCCCCTCTCTCTCTCTTCCCCTCTCCCTCCTTTGCCCCATTCATGCTCTCTTTCTCAAAAAAAAAAAAAAAAAAAAAAAGACAAGAAAGAAAGGAACGTGGAAAGACATCCCACCAGGTATGAGAAGACCTTTGCAAATCATAAGCCTGATAAAGGCATAGTATTCAGAAGGATGTAAAGAACCACAACGAAACAACAAAAAGGCAAAGAATTGAAACAAATGGGCAAAGAATTCTACAAATGGCCATAAGCAGGTGCAAAGGTGCTCCACATCATTTGTTATCAGAGGATGCAAATCAAAGACACCCGGGGATACTACCTTGCACCCACTGGGATGCCTAGGATCAGCGTCAGACCCTCATGAGAGACGGCGAGGATGCAGACAAGACACATTCATCATATGCCGCTGGTGAGGATGTAAGATGGTGTGGCACCATGGACAGCTATCTGGCCGTTTCTCAGAAAGGTAAACCAAGAGTTACACGTTTCCGACCCTAGGTAAACACCCAAGGGAACTGAAAACCTAAACCTTGCACACAAATGTTCCTAGCAGCATCGTCTATATTGACAAAAGCTGGATGGAAGCAGCCCAAATGTCCACCAACTGATGAATGGCTAAATAAAATGTGGTATGTCCATACCTTTGCCAAATGTTATTTGGCAATAAAAAAAGGATAAAGGACAGATACATTTTACAACATGGATAAATTTTGACAACATGTAACAAGGGAGAGGAGCGATGGCCACAAACGACCATATGTGGTATGATTCCGTTGATATGAAATGCCCAGAGTAGGCAAATGCATAGAGACAAGCAGTAGATGTGTGGTTGGTGGGAGAGGGAATGGTGGGTGATTATTAACGGTTATGGGATTTCTTTGCAGGGGGGCAGACATCCTAAAATTAGATTGTGGTAACAGTAGCTCAACCTCTAAATTTACAGGGGCCATTGTATCATACACTTTAAATGGGTGAATTGGGTAGTGTTGTGTGGATATAACAATACAGCTGCTTAAAAATTTTTTTTAAAAAAGTAAACAAGAACAATGACAAAAAATGAGCACCTGAGTGGCTCGGTCAGTTAAGCATCCAGCTCTTGATTTTGATCCAAGTTTTTAGGCCTGATTTAAAATATTAGTACCTACTAAGTGCTATCCTAGCCCCAATTCCAAGATTGTGAACTTTATGCCCTGCCTCTGATCACCAATTTGCCACTTGCATTGGCAGAAGGAAGGGAAAAATAATGTGATAACTTCCCCTAAAATGCACAAGCATTCAAGGAGCATATACATGTGCTCGGGGCCATGAGCGCACACAAGTGCACACGCACACATGGACATGTGCACACATTCCCACGCATGCATGCACACATCACGGACCATATTAGTGCACACACATACTCACATATGCACCAGACATACATAGGTGCAGTAACATACACCCTCACCCACCCAGGTCCACGCAAAAACATGTGCCAGTGGACACATGTACGCACACGTATGGATATACTCAGGCGTCCAGAAAGGGCAAGGGTGCCTTCTGATGCCTCTGGGAGCTCGGCAGCAGTACCTGGGGTTCCCAGCTGCTCACCCACTCCTCATCCCCCTGGCCTCCCCTTCTATCACTCTTCCCGGCTCTGAATGACTCATGTCAGCAAAATGTCTCTTTTAATAGCAGTGTCAGCTTTCTGCAGTTTCTTCTAGGTGCTGCTGCAGACCGCTGGGTGATTCATGTGCAGACACCTAGAAGGCGGCATTCCTGTCCAACAGTTTGTTCTTTGCTTCCGTCCTCCTAACGTGGTGTCTGATCTATAAACTGTGGTGACATAAACATTCAGGGATTTAGTAACCCTGGGACACATGCCCCTCCCCTCCTTCACCTCGAGTCATCAGATGGCAAGGCCTCCTCTCCAGGGGCTCCTGCTCTCCCAGAATCACTTTTCTGCACTTGACCACTGGACTTTTTATAAGTCTGGACTCCTTAATCCAGAGTATTACATAAGGACAAACTTTTGACCTCCCGTAGCCTGCATTTTTAGCTCTGGCCAATGGAGGTGACACCTTCTTCCTGCCGGGTGATGGGGAGAATTGAGTGGGGGGTCTTGTGCAGTGCGCATGCCCAGCACAGGGCCTGTGGGTGCTCAAAGGGACCGCGGCTCTTCCTCCTCAGTCCCCCTCTGGCAGAGTCAGTCCCAAGCAGAGACCGGAATGTCTTGAGAACATTAGCGGAATGGCCATTGTTTCAAACAACAGTTTCTAGTCATTGACATTTGTTTGGAGGAAGGACGAGGTGGCCAGGGTTAGGGGCAAAGGAGACCCTTTGTCGGAAGGGTTGGATTGCTGTGTCCAGGAATCCAGTTCTGGCCCACACTTGCATATCTGACTCTTCAGTACCATTACCACCCATTGGGAGATGGTGATTGACCTTGCTCTTACCTGAGAACGTCTCTGGGGGCCATCATCCCCCACCCGTGTGGTTTGTCAGAGTATCCCTGTAAGCTGCCCTTAGAGTTTCTAGCTTTAGAACCTGGCTGGCCCACCTTTCCAGGCTGTGGAGTGAGCTTGGGAAACACGTCAGGGTGGGCTGGACCCACAACCTCAATGATTTTGTTGTTTCTTATCTATAGTGAGGCTCCGCATCACTCCCCTCCTCAAACGCCTTTAGGGATTGTCTGCTGCCCAGACAATCAGAATGGAGCCCAAATTCCTTAGTCTGGCATTCAAGGCCTCCTCTGTCCTGGGATCAGCATGACATGAGATCTCCCTCTTCTCTTCTTCAGCCCCTGGAGGTTAATGACCTGTCGGGTCCAGATGCTGGCCTGACTGTGTCTTAGTCACGCCATACCTCCCCCTTGGGACCCATCCACATCTCCTCCTCATCCGGACCACCGCAGTGCACATGCCCGACCTCGGAGACCTCTGCTGCTTCTCTGAGGCTTTCTGGAGGCTGCCAGTGCCTACTTTGCATGCCAGGATGGACAACCGGCTTGCTGAAAACTCATGCTCTCTCTCTCTCTCTCTCTCAGCCCACCACCCCTGGTACCACCAGCATAGCCCTCTATCAATGAGGAAGAGCTGGTGTATTAATACCCCACTCCCTTGCCCTTACGTGGGATAAATTGAAGGCTGAGGGCTTCACTGCCTCTGTAGTTTCCCCTGCAACTAAGCTCCAGTTTCCCCAGTGCCCACGGGCATGAGAACACGCCTTCCCCGGCGGCCTTCCCTGCTCGATTCCCCACTTGCTACCAGTATCCCCCTCACCTCCCCAATAAGCTACTTACGTGCAAATCCTTGCCTCAGGATGTGCTTCTGGGGGACCCCAGACTAAGACAGGTCCCCGCCTGGCATCCCTTCCCCACAGCCAGCGCTGCACAAAAGCCCCTCAAGGCCAGCAGCAGCCCCATCCAAGGAGGTGGGGAGTAACAGTAGCTAAGACCAAGCACCAGACACCATCGTAAGCACTTTATGTGAACTCAGTCTTCTAATCCCCACAACACAACAACCTTTGAGGTGGGTCCTATTATTACTGTCATCGTACAGGTGAGGAAACTGAGGCTCGGAAGGGCTGAGCAACATGTCTCAGGCCTTAGAATGTAGAGGAATTAGAACCGTGTGCAGAAAACATGAATTTGCAGGGATAAAACCTGGGTGAGCGTGCAGATTGGTTAACGCCTATGTCTGGTTCCTTATGTGGCTTCTCCTTTTGTGATCTTGGGCCAGCTCTAAGCCTTAAGGCTTCGCCCAGAGCCCCACGTGTCTTAGGGCTCAAAAGCGTTCCTGAAATGACACCCCCACATCGAATCGCTTTTCACAGTGCATGCCTCTCACAGTGCCCAGCTCGTTCCTCCATGGCTCTTATCACACGCGGTATTTATTTTTATTTTGCCTTGTTGATTTGTTTCCTTTATAGTCTATCTGCTCTGCATGACAAGAAGGCCCAGTCTGTGGTGATCTTCCTGTACCCTTAGCCCCTACTGTGACACCTGGCGACTAGTAGGTGTTCAAAACACCTGTTAATGAATGAACGACTGAATGAATTAGAGGGAACCAGAGCCTTTGTGTCTGTGTGAGGGTCTGGGCTGGGTCATCTTGTGCACGACCTGATTCATCTTCCTAGAATATGGCTCACATTCAACAGTCACCTTGCCCAGGTCGCCTGTGAATTAGTGGCAGAGGGTGGTTTCCGAATGGGGGCTTGAGGTCCAGAATATGCTTTCTGGAAGGTACCCCCAGATTTTATTTTTGTCGATGCAGGGGCCAGACTCCCAGGTTCCTAGCTGAAAAACAACAGCTGTGAATACCAAACGAGATGCATGCACGGGACAGAGTCTTCGATTGGTAGACCGTGTATAAATTTCAATAATAATGGGCATGCATTCATCAGACCTATCAATCATTCCCCCTATGCCGCTAAGACATTTCTCAGTGTCAGACACACACCTTGCAGACATAGCCTCTGGAACCCGGTTGCATGGCCAAAGGCCTGTGGTCCCCGCCGTGGGCAGTCCCCTTCCCCTGGCAAGCCTCAGTCTCCCTTTCTGCGGGGAGGGGGCAGCCTTGCGCTGACTGCCAAGTTTCAGAACTCGGAGTACCAAGACGGTGCACAATGAACCTCATCTCTTTGCCCTGGCTCATCCAGCGCCACGCAAATTCCTGTGTGTCCAGTTGTGTCTCTCCTCTCCTAAGAATGCCCGAAATGGTTCCCTTTTGCCTAGAGAATGACACTCCAACTCTTTACAGGGCAATGAAGACCCAACTTGGCCTGGTCGCCAAATCCCCTCTTCTGCTGAGGGCCTAGCGAAGAGCTCACGCCACGGTCAGTGCTCAGACGTAGGTGTGCTTTGTCTTCCTGCATAGGAGCCTGGGGAGTCTTTGGGCACAAGGTGACATTTCAGTTGTTTCCCGGTGATGAATGTGGAACATCTGGATGGGGAGACACTGCGATGACAAGAGACAAGGAAGACAGGTCAGGTCAAGGACATAGCAGACGGGCAGGTAAGAGGGCCGGGTGAAGGCAGGGAAGGGGAATCTCATGAGACTTGGCCTCTCAGGAATCCACCCCATTAGTCTCTACGAGACTGGATACACCTCTGAGATTTCATGGAAACACTCACTGGCCGTCTATTCTGTGCCAGGCTCTTGGCCAGGCACTGGGGATGGAACAGAAAGGCCATATCTAAACAATGAAATATAGGTAGAGACAGAAGAACTGTGGGCTGAGAAAAAGTGGAACAAACATTTGCTGAGCACCTGCATTCACTTGTCCCGCCGTGGATCGGGTTTCCAAAGATACTGTCACAATATCCCATCCCACGTGCTCCCTTGCAGTGTGACTACACCACCTTCTCATTAAGAATCGGTGGGCGTTTCTCCTCCCCTTGAATCTGTGTTGACCACACGAGTTTTGATACTAGGCTTCAGGAGATCAAGAGTACCTCAACGTTCCTCCTTTACACTCTTCTTGAGGGCCATCTATATCCGCCCACCAGAGACCACGCTGTGGGGAAGCCCGAGCTGGTCACAAGCAGAAGGGCCTTGGAGAAGGGCCTTAATGAAACAGTCGTATCAGAGGAGCTGTCCTGGACCTTCGAGCCCAGCCCAGCCATCAGCCCGAGAATGACCCCAGGGGACACCTCGGGGACCAGGACCACCCGGGCCCAACTTCCTGACCCACAGAACCATGAGCAAAGAAAATGCTTGTTTTCATAGGTCTCTTAAGCACTAGGATCATTTGCTGAGCTGCAACAGAGAACCCAAACTCCTCCTTCCCCCTCCTGCCCGTCTCCAAGAGGCAGGTGTTATGCCTCCCTGTTCCTCTGGACAAAAAGCAGGATGGGGGAGAGGAAATGACCAATCCAAGGTCATCTAGGAGGTCAATGGCAGAAGCAGGACTCAAACCCAGGCCTCTGTGACCCAAAGACTGCCTGTTCCCTCAGTCACAGTGCCTTCAGAGAGCAGAGGACGGGGGCCTTTCCCTCTGAGGAAGGGAGCTGGTGGGAGGAAGACTTTTCCCCATACCTTTTCACTGTTGACTATGTCACCTCCTCCAAAATGAACAAATAGAGGTAACATTTTCATTTAAAAGAAAAATAATTGCGGGTGTGTGTATGTTAGGGTGGGTGCAGGTGAAATTAGAAGTCATGGCAGGGAATAGAAGCTTTAGGGCCAGTTTAGAATTGGGTGTTTCCCACTGGTTGTACACTGGGGTCCCCTGCAGAGCTGCAGAACCCCAGATGCCTGGGCCCCGCCCCCAGAGCGCTGAGTTAATTGGCTGGGGCTCTGCTTAGGCCTCAGGAGTTTGAAAACGCTCCCCGGGGCGTCCGCTTGTGCAGCCCAGGTCGGGAGCGCTAGGCTCCCCGAACACCAGGACCCCACTGGCAATGAAAGGCCGGGGTGGGGAGGGGTGGGCCGTGCGGGGCTGAAGTGGATCTTTTGCGTAGCAAAAAATGAAAATGAGTTGCTCTGGGGGTGTAGATGCTTAAACAAAACAGAACAGAACACAACACGACACGACAAAACGGAGTGACCCCGCCCTCTGCGCCCTCGTGCCCCCCGAGATCACCGAGTCGGTTTGCGGAAATGCCCCAACTCCATGGCCAAACTGTTCAATCTCTGAGGGAATTAATTTGAAGGATGGTAACAATTAGGCTGGATTATGGGGAGAGACGATAAGCCGCACAAAATCCATCCCTGCACGGTCGCCTTACCGGGTCTCAGGGTTGCAGGCGGGCGTCCCCAGCCCGCAGCCCACCATGGCCCGGGGGCTCCTGAGGCCGCAGCCTCCCATCCGGGAGGCTGTGCACACTTGTTGGTAAATAAGCAATCCCAAGACAAGAGGGGTAATAAAAAGTTGTGACTACACGTGGTGGCTTGGGGCAGCCATGGTGGGGGGATTAGTCAGTGATGCTGACAGTTTCCACTGGGATCTACTTTTGGCAACACAACAATGTGAGTTTCCAGAATAACTAAGGTCGCTTTTGGAAGGGGCTTTTTGAAGGATCATACCATGAGACTCATGAGGTCCTAAAGCTTATGGCTTTAGGCTTTGAAGTGATAATTAATAGTCATCATCATCGTCATCATCACTGCCAGCATGGATGTAGCTTCCTGAGTGCCCAGCACTGCTCCACATCCTAATATACCTTACTCCGGGCTCAAATGCCAGCTTTGCCACTCACCAGCTCCGTGCCCCAGGATCTCAGCTTGTGGGCCAGTACGGACACTGCTCCAGGTGAGGTGGCCTTGGTGAGGGGTCTGCTTCATACACACAATGACCCTCCACAATTCACTGTCAGCCTAAGGGGCACTGCCTTTCACTGACCTTCATGATGTGGATTCAAAGTTTAAATTCAGCCTATTTACCAGCTTCCCTTCTTTAAAGCTCTGCTTTCGGATTTCCGAAGATTTATTCATGGTTCAGTTTCAGATTTTCTATTCCTGACCTCTTAGGCAACTATCAGGGTCTTGAAGTCATTCGGCGTCAATTTTATTACTGCCCAGTATAAATTGTCTAGCCCTCTGTGACCCACTGAGGCCGCTGGCTTTGTGTGACATTTTAAATACTAACTTTGGGGTTCTTTTCTTAAAAGGAGGAGGAATTAGGTTCAAATTGTGGCTCTTTAGAAATACATAAAACATGAGCCGGGCTTTTAATGCAAAAGTCACCTTCTCATAACCTCTGCCGGGCACGGCTGGCATAGGCAGATTGAGTGCCCTCCCGTTTTCAAAATCAACAGCAAATATTGGTCTACCCTTAACCAAGATGACCTCAGGCCCATTCTTGTTCCAGAAAGACTGTAGTAAGTGCTCCAATGCAAAATGCAGCCAAGGCTGAACCTTGGCTGAGGCAAGTTAGGCAAGTGCACACTCTTCAGTTAAAGTGGACTTTTCTCGGGGGCAGAGAGTCCTTTCAACAAAGGAAGGCACGTGGAGGTGTGGAATTGCAGGAATCTGGGGGGTCCTTGAAGGCAGGTACCTCGTTCACGTGTTTATATGTTCAGCACTGGCCTGTTCACATAAAGGACATGGGCAGCCAAATGAATGTGGATTGTCACAAATTCACCATTTACCCAATCTGGCTCGGAAGGTCCCTCCCAGAGTGGACCCTCTGGAAGACACAGGTCATCTGGCTGTTTAGAAACACACACTGAAATTCTGGGTAGACAGAACCCGGTGAGGCTCTGGTCCAGTGTTTTTGAGCATAGACCCTGAGGCTGGGCTGCCAGGCTATGGGAACTTGGGCAGATTATTTAACCCTCCAGTGTCTTATCTGTGAAAAAGGAATAGAAATTATAATCCCTCCTTTGGAGAATGGTTGTGAGGATGAAATGAATTAATTAAAAAAAAAAAAAGGTTAAAAGAACCTGGCGATCTTGAAAAAAAATAAATAAATAAAGCCAATGACAAGCAAAACCCTACTCTCCAGATCTTTCCTTGAGGTGACTTATTGCTGTTGAACCTTGGTAATCCTCTCACAGATGGGCCACAGTAAGTAAAACTTTCCTGTTTTACAGGGAACAATTCTGATTTCAGTGGGAAATCTTAATATTACTGCCTTCTCCTCCAAGCATCCCAGAGAGCATGATGGCCATGATCATCACTGCATAATTCGCGGGCTGAGAGAACATTCTCCAGCTCCAAAGATGATCCCTTCACCTGCTCATGGATGCCGGAAAACCCACCGGGTGTCTCTGCTTCTCTTTCCATCTTTCAAGCACATAGTATTCCCACACCAGCCACCCTCACTGTGAGTTCTCACGGAACCCAATTCTTCTGCTCTCTTATTCTCCTTCCACCGGTATTTACTCCTTCAGTTTCTCTCTTCCTTGTTAGGTTGCGTGGGGTTCATTTTATGTGTCAACGGGCCAGCCATGGGGAGCCTGGATCTTTGGTCAAACATTATTCTGCTGTATCTTGAGGGGGTTTCTGGATGAGTATAACATCTGAATTGGAAGACTGAATAGAGCAGATTGCCCTCCCTGATGTGGGTGGGCCTTATCCAATCTGTTGAAGGAATGAAAAGAACAAGACATCTGAGCCTCCTTGAGTAAAAGAGAGCTCTTCTCACCTGACTGATTGAGCTGAGGCATGAGATTTTTTTCCTCTGCTTTTGGTCTCAAACTAAAACATTGATTTTTCTTAAGTCTTGAGGAGACTTAAGACTTGCAGATCTTGGGACTTCTCAGTTTCCATATAATCACTTGAGCCAGTTCTTCATAATAAATCTCTCTCTCTCTCTCTCTCTCTCTGTCTGTCTTTCCATATTTCTATCTCCTACTGGTTCGGTTTCTCCAAAGAGCCCTGAAAACACACACTATAAATTTAGTAGGAACAGGGAAATCGCTCTGTGCTTCCTCACCCTTAGAGCCTAATGAAGGGCTGCCAGTCAATCACTATTTTTGAAGGAAGGAATGCCCGAGTGAGAGTGAGAAGGGATCCCTATGGCAATGCCACACCCTTGAGCCCTCAGCCCTTTCAAACCCCATAGAGCAGCATTCACAGGACCTATGAAGTTGGTGACTTTGACCTTCAGATCTTTACTTGCTTTCCTTTCAGCATCCTTCCCTCTGCTCTGGTAGATCCCTGGGCTCCAGGGTCCCGAATCTATTCTCCAATGGGGATCCACTGCACACATGAATCCACACAAATGTGTGAGTGATGAGGCGAAGGGTGCCTTCAAGGGGTGAAGAGCTAATGGTGGATACGGAGCATCTGTATCCCTGGTGCTTGACATGTGGTAGGAACTCAACTGTTATTTGTGACTGTTGAGCCACATGAGAATTCTGACAGGTATTTGCCCCATTCTACAGAAGTGGCTGTTGAAGATCAGAGGGGGTAGAGAGGCCAGGTCAGGGCAGAGCTGGGATTCAGACCACCATCGGTGGGACTCTAAGCCCCATGGTTTTCCCAAAGAGCTCTCATGCTGATTGGATCATTGCTCCCAAATCTTGGCTTTTCCCCTTAAGAGAATGACTCACAAGGAGTTATCCTAGAGCTGACCATGGTTTCATGGTGGGCACCTCCCCATCCCTGACACTGGGTCTGGTCATACGACTTGGCTTGGCCAATGGGCTCTTAGCAGATGTGATGCGTGCAGAGGTCTTAAATGTGCTGGCCTTTTTGACCTCTTGTGCTCCTCTGACCCACCAAGATCAGCTTGTGATCTGCACACCCAGAACAGCTGCTGGTCCAAGGAACAGACTGAACCCAACTCAATGGCTGCAACCAAGGCAGGCCAGCCTGAAACCTGGAGCACTGCCACACAGTCATTTTACAGAGAAAAGTAAATGCTCATTGGTATAAACCACCGAGTTTTGGAATGGTTTGTTATGCAGCATTAGCACAGCAGGTGCTGACTGAGACATGTCCCCAAATGAATATCTTTAAGAATGGATGGGAAGGAGCGCCTGGGTGGCTCAGTCCATTGAGCATCCATCTCTTGATTTTGGCTCAGGTCATGATCCCAGGGTCGTGGGATCAAGCCCTGTGTTGGGCTCTGCACTGAGCATAGAGTCTGCTTGAGATTCTCTCTTTCTTTCCCTTCCCCACACAGTGCACATGCACTTTCTCTCTCTCTCTCTCTCTAAAAGAAAACAAAAAGAATGGAGGGGAAATGGAAAGGAATGCAATGTTTGGGTCCCTGGGAAGAGTATAATGGACATTACGAACATCCAGATGCCTTTACCCCTTGGCATACAGGAACGTCCCTAGCTCTCTGACAGTTGTCAGGACCGTATAACTATTTCTGGCTTATGTGACATGGGTGGGAGCGCCACATGGCAGTTTCAGGCCACAGCAGTATAATTCCAGTGCAATTCCCTGATCTCTCCCCTCTGCCACAGCGACCAGGGAGGAGACCTCATACTGACCGGGAGCAATGAGATCAAAGCAGAGTCCCTTCACTGGGACCACAGTGCATTTTCATGAGCAAGAAATAAGCTTCTGTAGTGTTAAGGAACAGAGCTTTGAGGATTGTTACCGCATGACCCACAATCCTAATTCACATGGGAGGGGTACAATTGCAACTTTCCCAGAACCCCAATTCCAGGTCTCCCCCATGAGTGAGAAAGACCTTGCCACAAGCCCACCCCGAGACCTGGGGGCATCCCTCACCCTCTTCCTCGGCTGGCTTAGTGATCACATGGGGGGGTCCCCAGTGGCCCCCGCCTCAGTGCTGGCGCCTGGCCTGCTGCAAGTGAATATATTCGGCAGGAACTCAGCCTGGGAGGGGCTGCACCAGTGCCACAGGCAGGGACTCTGGGTGTGGGAGGTGTGACTTCATTGGCGTTCATGAGGTCTCTTTATGCAGGGAGCTGGGGATCATGCTCATTGCAACACTTGACAAACCTGTAAATATGTATTTGGAGCCACTCACTGCCCGGCGTTTGCATGAAATCTGCATTGCAAAGCCAAGTCCGGGAAACAGGACTCTTTAATAAGGCCAGTGTGGCCTGGACCTGGCTGGCACCACGCTTTCTGCAGCCTCACTTCCCTCGTTTGTGCAGTGCATGGTGTCTCTGCCCTGCTCGTTCTTGGGCAATGTTACAGATAGAGAGAGAATACTCTGTCAGCTGCCAGGCTCCAGGTGCTGGGTTCTCAGATGTGAATGCAGCCTGTCCTGTTGTTGCAAAGGAGCCAGTCAAAGAAAGAGATGACCCACCACCCAAGGTAGAGGAAGGTGCTGTGGGGTGAAGGAGGAGAGAGAACTATCTGTAGGGAGATCAGGGAGGACTTCCTGGAGGAGGAGTTGTAATGGATTCTGAGTGGCAGGTAGAATGTCAACAGGAAAAACAGGAGAATGTAGGCATGCACTGGTGTGTGCAGGGGACAGCAAGGACCACCGTGTCCCAGGTGGCCAGTAAACGAGTGGACCCTCTGTGGGCCAGGTGACCAATCAGAAGTGATGCTGCACAGAGGAGCACTCACGTCTATTCCCTAGTAGGGGCTGTCGGGGAGGGCAGCCCCAGTGCGAGGCATGTTAGTTTTCCCCTCACAAAGTGGTCTTGGGGATCTAGTGACCAGCCCAGATCCTGACGATAAGTGTGGGAGAGCCTGGACAATTCAAACCCCAAGGCAGAGACCCAAACAGACTCAGTGTAACCAAAAGGTCAGGAAAACAGGTGGCTGGAGGGAGTGTGGGTCAGAGGGATGTCATCAGTCCCAGTGTTGAGAGGTCTGGATTTGATTGTATTTTAAAATTATTTTTAATTTTATTGATTGAGAGAGAGAGAGAGAAAATATGAGTGCACGTGTGTATGGGGGAGGGGCGGTGGGAGAGGAAGAGAATCTTAAGCAGGTTCCTTGCCCCGTGTGAGCCCCATGCAGTCTCACAACCATGAGCCGAAATCCAGAGTCAGGTGCTTAACCTACCGAGCCACCCAGGTGCCCCTTGAGATCTGGAATTTAATCTCTGCTCTGCCAGAGACCTGCTGTGTGGACTTGCCTGGTCACTTAGCCTCTCTGTGCCTCTTCGGCCCTTCAGTTACAAAGTGGATATGATATTACCTGCCTAACTTTCTCCCATGGCTGTTATTCTGTGCATTTAGCTTTTATGTCACTGATGAGATGTAGTGGCATGAAAGCAGAGACCCACATCACCATTTTATAGAGATGTAAGCTCCGGGCAGAAGATACACAATGCTATTCAAAACATGCTACCTGAATCCACACCAAGTCCTGGGCCAGCCATAATGGCGGGCAAGGTGATCCCTCTTTACTGTAGCCAGGAGGATCTCTGTATCACACACATTGGCCTGCCATTCCCCTGCCTGAAGCCAGCAGGCTGGTAGAAACTTCCAGATGGTCAAGTTAGAAATATTTATTAAGAGCCTTGGGGTGCCTGGGTGGCTTAGTCGGTTAAGCGTCCGACTTTCACTTAGGTCATGATCTCGCAGTTTGTGGGTTCGAGCCCCGCATCGGGCTCTGTGCTGACTGCCAGCTCAGAGCCTGGAGCCTATTTCAGAGTCTGTATCTCCCTCTCTCTCTGACCCTCCCCTGCTCACGCTCTCTCTCTCTCCTAGAAATAAATAAAAAAATATATATAAAAAAAGAAATATTTATTAAGAGCCTTGAAAAGGCAGGTATAGGTAAGAGCCCAGGTTTTGGAGTCTGTCACCTCTATTTGCAAAGCCCCCCCAGATACTTCCCTGTGGCGCTGTTGGGTCAGGTGGGCTCCCCGAGCCCCAACCACATTCCTCCCACAACTTTCCCACCCAGTGGTTGCCTTGTAAAATTGTGAAATTTAATAGATATAAGGCAGAGCCCGTGTCTGGCTCACAGTAAGCACTGGGCGCTGTGGATGCCATCCTAATCATTAGTGGCAGCCGTGCTAACATAACCAGGTGAGGACTCCTACATCTTAGCCGCAAACCGCTAGGGAAGGCGTTGTCTTGTTCCGGAACATGCCCGTGAAGTCCACTCACGGAGGAGGAGAGCCTGTGAGGGTGGACTTGGCAGGAGCCGGGGTGTCAGAGATGGGGGCTCTGTTTTGTTGGACACATGAGAGCCATTTGTGATTTTGATTCTGGGGGTTGGGAGAGGAGTAGGGGAGCGGGGAGAGTGTGGGAGGGGAGAGTGTGGGAGGGGAGGGTGCGCAGAGAGGGCAGTGAAAGAAGGCGCGGGACACCAATGGTGGGAAGCCCCCTCCTCCAATTTATAGGCCCACCTGTATGAGTGCTCCTCTGCCCCTCCCCCACCCGCCACTCCCTGGGCTTAGGAAAGTCTACTGTGGTCATCTGTGCTGTGTGTGTGTGGAGGAGGGGTTTTAATGGGATGGGGGTGGAACTTTAAACAGGGACAGACTTTCACAATTGGGGTGGGTGGTGAAGATCAGCAGAGGCAGCAAGGACGTCCCGGAATGTGCCAGAATCCTGAGCAGGTTCTGGTTGTGTGCGGCTCCCTTCTCCCACCCCCTTTGGGGAATGAAGCCAAGTTTACCTTGAGGGGCAAGGCTGACATCCTGGCTCCACGGGTAGGTCTCTGCATCAAAAGAAATAATATCTACATTATCAGATCCCGGAACATGCCACATGCTGAGCCAAGAACTCTACGCATCCTTCTACCCAATCCTTACCACCAGCCTTGAGGGAAGCAGAGTTCAGAGTGAGTGTGTGAGGGGGCCAGGCTCAAATGTCAGCAGAACGGGTCCAGAGCCGGCCCCTTCTGTCACTACAGTGCCCTGCAGCTGGTTCCGTGACGAAGGAGACAATGTTGCAGAAATGGAAAGCCAGAAACAGACGTAAGGGCGTGATTTTGCATGTATCTGTGTAGATTTTTTATATAACGACATTTCCACCGGGAAAGGATGGGGCAGGACTGAGACCAACAGGCTACTGGGAAAAATAAAATCGGCTTATATCACACACTGAAATAAATTCCATATGCTTATAGCATTTAAATGTAAACATGTAAGTCATAACAAATGAGTAATATGTGATCTTCACTGTGTAAGATCTTTCTAAACAGGTGCAAAGATAAAAAGCATGAAAGGAAAAAGGTTGATATACATATATATAAGATATATATATATCTGATATATAGATATATATCAGATATATATAAGATATATATATCAGATATATATATATAAGATATGTATATAAGATATATATATATCTTTCAGTTTATTTCTTTATTTTGAGAGAGAAAGAGAGGGAACAGGAGCAGGGTGGGGCAGAAAGAGAGGGAGAGAGAATCCTAAGCCAGGAGCCTAACTCGGAGCTCAAGACCACAAACCTCGAGATCATGATCTGAACTGAAATCAATGGTCAGTTGCTTAACCAACTGAGCCATCCAGGCACCCCAAAAGGTTGATATATTTAACTGAATAGAACTTCTAAAATTCCATAGGGCAGGAATACTTAAATGAATTTGAATGTGTAACAATACAGTGGCCAAAATATTTGTAATATATACGACCAAGAGCAAAATGCCTTTGCAAATTAATAAGAATAAAAAAGGGACACCTGGGTGCTCATCGGTTAAGCACCTGACTCTGGATTTCACCTCAGGTCATGATCTCTCACAGTTCATTTGATCGAGTCCCACATTGGGCTCTGTGCTGACAGCGCAGAGCCTGCTTGGGATTCTCTCTCTCTCTCTCTCTCTCTCTCTCTCTCTCTGCCCCTCCCCACCTCAAAACAAATAAAATTTGAAAAACATTTTTTAAAGAAGAAAGGGACAGGGATATAAAAGGGCAGTTAAAAAAATACAAGTGGCCAATAAATGTGTAAAAATATTCACCTTTGCTAATAATAAAATAAATTCAGATTAAAGTAACCATATCTTCCCCCACCCATAGTCCAAAATGAAACATGCAGCTGTTCTAGGGGAAAATGAAAGATGAAGTATTAAAAAGTTTAAGCCGTGCTCGCCCCGTTAGCTAGCAATCAACTTTTTCCAGAAGAAATAATCATGGAGTTCTGTAACTATCCACACACAAAAATGTACGGTGCAGCGTGTGTGTTTTATGAGAAAATAAGTGAAAACAAGCTGTCTAATAATGGATCATTGGTACCATAAATTATGGACTATCCACACAATGGAATAAATCCTTGACTGCTATTAAAATTGTTAGTGTAAATCTGGTATAACAACAAAGAAAGTTGTTCTAATTTTATTACTTAGATAAATAAAGCGCATTACAAAATGCTGTTAAGTGTGACGCCATTTTCTAAAGATTTAAAAATCGATACATTGAAATATACAAAGGAAAAAAAATCTAGAAAATGTGAACTAAGATACCAATATATCTCTCCAGGAAATGAGATTTCTGGTGATTTCGAGTTTTTCCTTTTTGGTTGATTGTTTTGTTGCTTATCATGATTTTTTCCTCTAAAATATCTCATGTGTCGATAAAAACATATCTAGACCCATCAACATAATAAACGGATGAATTTGCAAGATGCAGACGCAGTGATATTTATAGGGAAATTCACAACTCTGAATAATGCTATTGTCAAAAAGAGAAAAGCAGCCAACTTTACATGCTAGGAAAAGAACAAAACAACCCAAAGGAAAATAGTAAGAATAATGGAATAATAAAGATTAAAGTTGAATAAGGGAACGAAAAAAAGGCATTGGAATTGATAAACAAAACCAAGAGCTCCCTCTTTAAAAAGGTTAATAAAGTATACAAACTTCTGGCAAATATAATCAAAGGTAGACGGGACACACAAACAAAGTGAGAAAGGGGCGTAAGCACTCAGATAAAAGAGATTAACACAGATTTAAAAAAATGCCTTGCACAGTTTCCTGGTCATACAATAAGAACATCTTAATGAAAATGGCTCATTTTCTGCAAAACATAAATTACCACAAGATTCCAAAGACATACCTCGGTCACAGGACGCACATCAGCCACCAGGAAAGCCCACGCGGAATAAACCACCTTTTGGGTCA
The DNA here is from genome assembly GCF_003009895.1 of Hyaena hyaena. NCBI lineage: Eukaryota > Metazoa > Chordata > Mammalia > Carnivora > Hyaenidae > Hyaena > Hyaena hyaena. The sequence goes on from NW_024080638.1 coordinate 7,616,529, forward strand.
AATTGTTCTGAGAGTCAGCTTCCCTTTTCCCTCGGCAGAATAAAGATTAATCAAATAAATAAGTAGAAAGGGAAACTTCTGCCAGGAGCCGACTGAGCGTGTCAAGATTAGCCTCAAAATATTATTAAAATGCGTCAGAGCCGCTGGACGAGATGACATCAGTTGACAGAGGCTGCGATTTTCTTCCAAACCACAAGCCGGCGCAGCCATTTCTGGGGCGCTGACTCCCTCAGAGGCCTCTGGGTTCATGCCTGGCCTTTTTCACTTGGGGAGGTTTAAGACGTTGGAGTGTGCTCCCAGGCGATGTTCGCGTGTCCAGGGACACCTAAGATCTGGTGAAGGTCCAGCCTTCACCTTCAGAAAAGACCGCGGATCCATCAGGCACCTTGGGTGCGTGGGCTTCGAGCTTTCATGATCATGAACCCAGCCTGCAGGGAGTGCTGTGCTCTGCACACCCCACCACGTGTGTGGATGAGAGCAAAAACTGAAGGATGTACGTGTTCTCTTGTACATTCTTTGCCCTGACATTTTCTGACTTAATCAGGTCTGCTGTAAACATGAACAGATGTTCATCATCGCAACTGCGGACCAAGTCTGAGGCTATGTCTGTTTCTAAACATCTATTTATGGAAAACCACTGTAGACACCAAAACCCATTGATGGTGATCAGATGTTACCTGAGTGTGCCGACTGCTGCCCACCGCACTGTACTTGCTGGAGAAAGAAAATTTTAATTTGTCCTAAACCATTTTTATTTGACAAAGACAAATGCCAAGATACAGTGCCAGAAAGGAAATCAGAGGGAAAACATGGTCAGAGTCTTCAGCTATAAAGTCCTCCCCCAAAGTCCATTTCAGTCCGGGGGGGCCCGAGTTAAGGACCTTGGGACTTATTCTGGCCTCCCATTTCAGCCTCATCAGGAGCATCTGCATGGAGCCACAGGATGCAGGAGCCTATAGGGACTGTGAAGATGGGGTCCCCACTTGCAGATGAGAAGACAGAGTGTCACAGAGGTACAGAGACCCCTTCAACTCTTCGGTGAACTAATAGAGAGAGCCATCTGGGGAAACCTTCCCACGGGCACTGTGTAAGTGTTCAGGTGTTTTAGTCAGAGTTCTTCAGGGAAACAGAACGAATAAGGGGCGTGTGTGTGAGTGATATAGATACAGACATAGATGTATTTATTTTAAAGCGTTGGCTCACGAAGTCATGGAGGCTGGTGTGTCCACAGTCTACACAGCAGGTCACAGGCTAAAACTGCAAGGGAGAGTTAATGCTGCAGCTGGAGTCTGAAGACAGCCAAGAGGCAGAATTCTGTCGAGTCTCAGTCTGTTCTTTCATAAGGCCTTCAACTGATTTTATGAGGCCCACCCACATTGTGGAGGGTAATTTGCTTTACTCAAAGTCTACCAACTTAAATGTTAATAATCTAGGGGCACCTGAGTGGTTCGGTCGGGTAAGTGCCCAACTCTTGATTTCGGCTCAGGTCACGATCCAACGGTTCATGAGATCAAGCCCCAAGTCAGGCTCTACACTCACAGCGCAGAGCCTGGTGGGGATTTCCCCCCTCTCCCTCTCTCTGCCCCTCCCTCCCTCTGCTCACACTCTCTCTCAAAATAAATAAACATTTTTTAAACTGTTAATCTCATCTAAAATATACCATCACAACAACGTTCAGACTGGTTTCTTTTTTTTTTTTTTTAATGTTTTTTATTTATTTCTAGGAGAGAGAGAGAGAGACAGTGTGAGCAGGGGAGGGTCAGAGAGAGAGGGAGTCATAGATTGAAACAGGCTCCAGGCTCTGAGCTGGCAGTCAGCACAGAGCCTGAAGCGGGGCTCGAACCCATGAACCGCGAGATCATGACCTAAGAGAAAGTCGGACGCTTAACCGACTAAGCCACCCAGGCACCCCCGTTCAGACTGGTTTCTGACCAGCAATCTGGGTGCCATGGTCAAGTTGACATGCGAGATTAAGCATCACACTGGAGAACAGATTCTGAGTGGGAGAGGAGCGTGCAGGTGGTTTATAGGGGAGTGCTCTTGGAGACAAAGCCTTGGGGAGTGAGGAAAGCGGCACGAAGCAGAGAAAACAGTTGAGCTGCTGTGCAGTGGTCTCAGAGGCCTCAGCCCACAGCCCTGGATGGCCTGAGGCTGGGATGACTCCTGCTCCAGGATGCCTGGCCTGCATCCCCACGTGCAGAGCCATCACTGGCTACGGGCTGTCCTGGGGAGGGACACATTCCCAGACAGAGTCTGCAGTGAGAACCATCATCGACCACTTCTCCCTGTGCCAGGAGACAGGAGCACCCCCAGCTAGAAGGAGGAGGTTGAGTGATTGACCACAGTCCACTCTGCGGAGAGTATCTCATTTTATCCCTCCCAGGAGATCCATTGTCTCCATTTTGCAAATGAAGAAACTGAGGCCCAGATCAGTGGGATAACTTGTTAAAGCTCACAGGGCTGGCAGGTAGATTCAACCTAAGCCAGTCAAGGTCTTCATCACTCAGCCGCACGAGTGTACCTGTAACAGGGATTGTCACGTGCTGGCTTTATATACCCTCAGTGGTTGGATTGCAGGGTGAAGGGCTAAGAGATATACACAGCTTCTAAGAAAGAGAAAGCCAATCGGGTATTGAAATGAGGGGACAGTCCCTACAGCGTCATTGCAAAACTTTTCGCCTATCCTCTGTCTGTCCCTGGCGGGAGAAGTCAGATCTCACTCCGTGGAGTATCTGACTGGGGTCCACAGTACAGCAGAGGCTTTGCCTCACCGGGTCGCACGTAAGATCTCTGCAGAGAGTCCTTTCCCTCCGGGCAGCTCCTCTGCAGGCCCAAGGTGGCTTCCAAAGGAGCATCTCCTCAAGATTTTTTCAAATAACTTGCTTTTAAGAGCTTCACGACGGGGCGCCTGGGTGGCTCAGTTGGTTAAGTGTCCGACTTCAGCTCAGGTCATGATCTCACAGTTTGTGGGTTTGAGCCCCCCGTCGGGCTCTGTGCTGACAGCTCAGAGCCTGGAGCCTGTCTTCAGATTCTGTGTCTCCCTCTCTCTCTGACCCTTCCTTGCTCATGCTGTCTTTATCTCTCTCTCAAAAATATATAAACATTAAAATTTTTTTTAAAAATTAAAAAAAATAAAGAGCTTCACAACTGCGAGGATGGGGCAATGGGCGGATGGAAGAGAATTGCTGGGCCCCCCCCCCCCCCCCCGCTCTGCATTGTAAGAGCCGATCCTCCCCCCGCAGGTACATATAAGGACCAGCCTATGCCCAGCGCTGCCCCCACGGCTTTCACAGATTTGGGCTGCAGACTCTATCCGGCCCATCCTGGCGCCATGATCGTAGGCTGGCTGTTTAACCTCAAGAGCCCCAGATTGCTCATCGTCCACTTGGAGGGAGACTCCTGTGAGCGCTAGAGAGCATGCACACAGATGCCCCTGGTGGCCCTTTCCAGTCCCTGTCCTTTGCGAGCTTAAGGTCACATGCTGATTAATTCACTAAAGCGGCACAGAGGGACAAGGACACCCTCAGAGGTGTGCTGGTTCAACGGGTCCCAAGTTTCCCTGGTTTGGGGATAAGGGTGGGGTGGCCGAGAGAGTGGTCTGCAAGCCCAGCTCTCTCTCAGGCCAGGTGGGGAATGAGCCCCTCTCCCACGGCTCGTCTGGTTGTTGGCATTTGACCTTCATAAAAGGAAACACAAAGGACTATTTTATTTATAAGCTGCACATTGGAAGCATAGAGTATTTGCATTTCCTCAAGGAAGCTGCTCTTGTTGGAGAGAGAAGCTCTGCACACACATGCGCACAGGAGCACGCATGCACACGCACACACATCAGAGAAAAGTCCAGGAACTGTGGGCAAAGCCTCCCATTCACCAGGCGCTGTGCTAACACTTCACAAGTGTTGGCCACTTACTTCCCCAACAGTGCTGTGGGGTAGAAACTGTTACCGACACCGGTTAACAAGCGGGAAAACTGAGGCACAGAGGGTGAGTAATTTGCTCTGACTCTCGCTGCTATTAAGTGCTAGAACCAAAGTGTGAACTCGGAATCTGGCTTTTTAGTCTCTAAACAGTGCTGGCTGCCTCAGATCAAGGATTACAGGTGCCCACAGGAGGGGAGGTTGGGAGAGGCAGGAAGAGGCAGGGAGGGCTTCCCAGAGGAAGTGGCCCTGAAACAAAGCAAGCTAAGGACTGAGCATCTACTTGACTCAGGCTGTGCGGGTGGAGGAGGCTGTGGGTGGGCAGAGAGAGCCGGGGAAAAGCATCCCGGTGCTAGTTGTGCAGAAGCAAACCCGGGGATGTGGGACTTAAGTGCAAAGTGCACTGGACACTATGGGGAAAGGGGGCAAGACGGCCCAGAAGATCTGAGAAGCTGGCGGACATCCGAGCTGCCATGCCTGCCCCCCTCCCCATGGGCTCCTGAGCCCTGAGAGCGGGGATGCCTGGTTCCTCCTTCTTGGCTACCTCCCTGCTTCTGCGTCTGACACACTGACCCACATCACAGGCAACTACGCGCACTGTTCCAGCTGCCTTGGCAGGGCCTGTTGGCTGTGTGGCTGCCATCACTGTGTCTCAGCTGGGCCGGCAGACAGGAAACTATCCCAGCCGGAGGGCTCCCCGCTCCCCGATCAAGAGAGCGCGTCTGGCCTTTTCCTTGCAGCGTGGGCCTTACTCTGGAGACCTGCGGTCATTGCTGCGTCAAGGCCAACGGAGTGGATAAATCAGTTCTGGATCCCTCTCCCGATAAGCAGCTGTGTGGGCGTCACGCCCACCCCCAGGGCTCCTGGTGGCTCCTGCCCGCGGTCTGCAGACTGGCTGCAGAGGTGGTGGCTCTTGGAGAAGGTGGCTTTTGAAGGCCTGGGAGAGATAAAAGCTAAAGGGAAGAGAGAAAGAAAGGGCACAGAGCGAAGCGAACAAGGGATCTTCAAGGGCCAGCTGTCACAGCTCCTGTATCCCATCCGCAGATGTTCCTTGCATCCTGGCTGAGGTCAGGCCATTTACAAGAAGGAGAGCCCACCGGCGTGGCTCTCAGGGGCGGCAAAATACGGCTGGAGCTATCCTGTGGGGACCTCCCGCCTCTTGGGTGCTCCCCGGTTCCTCTGCGTCAGCTTGTCCAGAACTGACCTTGTCCTGTTTCCTTCTCCTGGATTCTCTGTCCTCATGGATGACACCCCTGGAAACCTGCTGCCAAAGCCGAAAACTTGGGTGACACCCGTGACTTCCTGTCCCTCGCTCCCTATGTGCAGTCCATCACCCCTCCTGGGGAGCCTCCCTTCTGGACAGCAATCAAATCTGGCTCGATTTCTCTGCCCCAGTCATCGTGAGGCCCCGTTAGCTCCGGCCCGGACCTCTACGGCAGCCTCCAAACTGGTACCTCTGCTTGCGCTTTTGCTTCCTGCTGTCCTTTCTCCGTGCCTGGCCGGAGATCTCAGTCTAAAGGGTCAAGCCGATCACGCACTTCCAGGTTAAAAAAATCCTCCGTTGGTGGTTTCCCCACTGCTCTCAGAGCACAGTGTCCGAAGCCCTGCGTGATCCCCCTCCCTTCTCCAGCCCGCTGATTTCTCTCCGTTTTCTGGATGCCAGCATAGCTTTCCTTCTGGAGACAGAAGCTTTCCTGACTCCCTACAGGAGAAGCCATTCGTCTTCCTGCTACCTCGCCTCCCTCCTCCCCGCCCCCTCCTCCCCCTGCAGCTGTGACCCGGGTGGGTACTCCCCAAGGACATTGCCCCCCGCCAGGCTTCTACCTCGAGGGCCTGCTGGGGCCCCCTGACTTCTCCGCCTCACTCTCCCATCCTTTGGAAGGACAGTTCTGAGCCATGTTCATAAGTTTCTCGGAGAGCCCTCTTGAATTGAGCCCTGGTTACCCCAATTCCGCACCCTCAGTGGCTTTCCTTCTTTCCTTGTCTGATACCCTCGCTCCTGTGTGCTTGCTTTAGGCTCTGCCTCCAAGACCCAAACCAAGACAGCCTGCTCTCACTCAGACAGGGGTACATGCCTTTCCGTTCTTCTATTGTTCAGGGACCTTCCATTTTGTATTCGAATGATCTGTGCGTCCATCTCCCCCACGTCAGTGTGAGCTGGGGAAGAGAAGGTGCCAGGCTGTCACGTCCCGGCACAAAACACAGGATACCTCAGCAGGTAGGAGGTGCCGTGGAATGAACGAACAAGAACTAGGGTGTTCATGATAAAAACACACAACAAACTGGGCAAAGAAGGGAACGTCCTCAACATGACAAAGGACAATTGTGAATAACCCACAATGGACATCGCACTTAGCCGGGAAGGACAGAAAGCCTTTCCCCCCTGATCGGGAACAGGATGAGAATGCCCATGCTTGCCACTTAACATTCGACAGGTTCTGGCCGGGGCCATCGGGGCAATTTCTTAAATGCATTAAGAGGCATCCAGATTGGAAACAAAGAAGTACAAGTATTTCTGTTCAGAGCTGACATGATCTTACAGAGAGAGAAATTTTTAAAAATCAACAAAAAATTATTAGCGCTGAGAAATGCATTCAGCAGCATTATAGGATAGAAGATTAGCATGCAAAAGTCAGTTGTATTTCTATAGGCTAGCAGTGAATAACCCAAAAAAGAAAATTAAGAAAACAATTTCATTTAAAATATCATCAAAAGAATAAAATAATTAGAAGTGAATTTAACCAAAGAGGTGCAAAATGTGTACATTGGAAACCGTAAAACTTTGCTGAGAGAAATTTTAAGCAATCTGAATAAATGGAAAGAGACCCCTTATTCATTGATAGAAAGATTTAATAGTGTTAAGGTGTCACTATTTCTTTTTTTAAGTATTTTTTTAGTTAATTTATTTATTTTGAGAGAGAGAAAGAGCTCTTGCATGTGCAAGTTGGAGAGGAGAGAGAGAGAGAGAGAGAGAGAGAGGATTCCAAGAAAGCTCCTCACTGCCAGTACAGAGCCCTACATGGGGCTCAAGCCCATGAACTGTGAGATCATGACCTAGGCCAAAATCAAGAGTCAGACGATTAACCATCTGAGCCACCCAGGTGCCCCGTGTCAATATTTCTTAAAATGATTTACTGATTTAATGCAATCCCTATCAAATTCCCATTGGCCTTTTTTGCAAAAATGGAAAAGCTGATCCTTAAGTTCATATAAAATTGCAAGAGATCCTGAATAGCCAAAACAATTTTGAAAAAGAACAAAATCATAGAACTCTTATTTCCCCGTTTCGAAACTTATTCAAGCCTTCGGAAATCTAAACAGTGTATTGCCAGGAAAATGATGACTATATAAAATCAGTGGAATAGAAGCAAGAGTCCAGAAATAAACGAATACATCTGTGGTCAGTTGATTTTGACAAGGATGCCAAGATCGTGCAAAGAGGGAACGAAGAGTCTTTTCAACAAAAGATGCCAGGACAATTAGTTGCAAAATGTAAAAGAATCAGGTTACATCCATTTTTGTACCATATACAAAAATTGACTTAAAACAGGTCAAAGACCTAAATGTAAAAACTATAACTATAACATAGAAAACTGTAACTATAACATAGAAGAAAAACATAGATGTAAATCCCATGACCTTGGACTTGGTAATGGATCTTAACTATGACATCAAAAGCAGAAACAACAAAAGGAAAAATAGGTAAGTTGGACCTTCATCAAAATTAAAAGCTTTTGTGAATCAGAGGATGCTATCAGGAAGGTGAAAAACAACATGTGGGATGGGAGAAAATATTTATGCATCATGTATCTGATGAGGAAATTTTATCTAGACTATGTCAAGAACTCTTAAAAACCCAACCACAAAGAGACCCAACTGAAAAATGGGCAAAGGACATGAAGAGACATTTCTCCATAGAAGGTCTGCAGATGGTCAACAAGTACATGAAAAACACTCATCATCATTAGTCATTAAGGAAAATGCAAAACCACAAGGACAGATGATTTTACACTTGACCAACAGGAATAATAATGGTAATGGAACATGACAAGGTTGGTGGTCATACAGGGAAATCGGAACCCTTGCACAGAGCCAGTGGAAATGTAAGATGCTGCCGCCTCTACAAAAAATAGTTGAACACAAAAAGTTGAACACAAAAAGTTGAAAACAAAAATGTGTACGTATGTTCACACACTGCAGCACAATGCACAATAGACACAAGGTAAAAAGTAGCCCAGATTGGGGCGCCTGAGTGGCTCAGTCAGTTAAGTGTCCGGGTTCCACTCAGGTCATGATCTCATGGTCTGTGGGTTCAAGCCCCACGTCAGGCTCTGTGCTGACAGCTCAGAGCCTGGAGCCTGTTTCAGATTCTGTCTCTCTCTCTCTCTCTCTCTCTCTCTCTCTGTCCCCCCTCCCTGCTACACTTTGTGTCTCTCTCTCAAAAATATATAAACATTAGGGGCGCCTGGGTGGCTTAGTCGGTTAAGCGTCCGACTTTCGCTTAGGTCATGATCTCGCGGTTCGTGGGTTCGGGCCCCGCGTCGGGCTCTGTGCTGACTGCCAGCTCAGAGCCTGGAGCCTGTTTCAGTCTGTGACTCCCTCTCTCTCTGACCCTCCCCTGCTCATGCTGTCTCTCTCTCTCTCTCCTAGAAATAAATAAAAAAATATTTAAAAAAAATATAAACATTAAAAAAAAAAAGAAATAACCTACATGTCTATCAACTGGTGACTGGATAAATAAAATGCAGTAGAGCCACACGATGGAATATTAGTTGGCCATGGAAGGAGTGATGTACCGGCGCCTGCATGGATGAACCTTGAAGACATTACGCTACATGAATGAAGCCAGACACAAAAGGTCACAGACTATATGAGTCCATGAATCTGAAATGTCGAGGGTAGGCAAGTCTGTAGAGATAGGAAGCAGACTAGTGGATGCCAAGGGCAGGGAAAGGGGAGCTTGGGGGGGCTTGGGGGTGACCCTTTCATTGGCTCCAGGGTTTCTCTCTGGGTGATGAAGATACTTTGGACGTAGACAGCGGTGATGGTTGGACAACATGGTGAACGCACTAAATGTCATTGAACAATACACTTTAAAATGGCGCATTTTATCTCAACCAAAACAAAGCAGAAGTGGGGTGGATCCGTCTGGCTGCCTGCCTTCTCATCCTGCCCTGCACCTGTGCATCCCTCTTTGTGGGTCTTTCATGTTTCCCACAGAGCAGTCACCCAGTTGGTTGGCGGGGGGGAGCCTCCATGATCTTTGTCCCCCTCCGCCTTTTTCCTGCAGGGGAGACAGGGGACCATCTCACGTTGTGAACTCTCCTTCCCTCCGAGAGTGCCCGTCAGAATTCGGCCAGAACTGTTGCTCCAGGTAACAATGGCTTCTGCCAAAGGTGTGTGAATATTTATGACTGCTTTATGTTTACCATGTCAGCAGCACTGTTTGCATTCGTGCTGATAGTAAAAACTCAATTTATAATAAAAACAAGCATTTTGTTGCGGAATCAGGTTTTAAGGCTCCTATAAAGGCTTTGCAGAGATTTATTTTAGTCTAGTAAATGTCTTGCCCCAGGGTGAGACTTCAGAGCCTTCAAACAGTTCATTTTGAAGGATTTGGTTATTAGAAAACTTTTATAGTCTCTTTAATTTAATGGGAGAAGAATAGCAAATGGAATGGCCTCCAACAACAAAGGAGGCTCCGTATCTGGAATGACTTGCCATCCTAAACAGCAGAGGGGGTGGCGCAAAACCACAGGAGCTGGGAGACTCAAACGTTAAGTCACGAAAACATTTTTTTGGTTTTTATGTATTTATTTTTCTTCTTTTTTATAAAATTTTAAAAACATTTATTTATTTTTGAGAGACAGAGAGAAATAGAGTACAAGTGGGCAAAGGGCAGAGAGAGAGGGAGACACAGAATTCGAAGCAGGTTCCAGGCTCTGAGCTGTGAGCACAGAGCCCGACGTGGGGATCGAACTCACAAACTGCGAGATCATGATCTGAGCTGAAGTCGGACACTTAAACTGATTGAGCCACCCAGGCAAGGTAAATAACTTTAGACAAGTCCTTTTTCCTCTTTGGGCCTCAATCTTTTCTTTTGAGCAACCTGGGGGTTGAAATTTTACATAATAAGAAACCTTGATCCCATAATCCCTTGCTGAGGAATTTTTCCCAAGGGGAAAAAATTCAAAAGCAGGGGTGCCTGGGTGGCTCAGTCAGTTGGGCATCTGACTTAAGCTCAGGTCATGATCTCACGGTTGGTGAGTTCTGAGCCCCGCGTTGGGCTCTGTGCTGACAGCTCAGAGCCTGGAGCCCGCTTCAGATTCTGTCTCCCTCTCTCTCTGCTCCTCCCCTGCTTGCACTCTGTCTTTCTCTCTCTCAAAAATAAATAAACATTTAAAAATTTAAAAATAATTCAACAAAAGCAGAAAGTTTTATGTCTAAAACTGTTCAACATGGTGTTATCTATAGAAGCAAAAGGCAGAAGTGGAAGAAAATAACCCGCAAATTGGAAGTAGATGATTAAATTACAGAACGGTTTACGACAGAATCACAAAAACTGACATTGAAAATGATGATTGCATGCATCTAGCCCTCTCCCAACACCACAAAGACCAGGATGATTCTCATTAAAACAAGACAGTGCTTATTTCCTGATGATGGGATTAGAGTTGCTTTTTGTTTTCTTCTTTATGCTGTTATGTATTTTTCGACTTTTCTATAATGAACACATATTACCTTTTATACTCAGAAAAAAACGGATGTCATTGAAACAGCAATTAATTTTATAAAGAATGGCAACAAAGAAAATGCTTTAGTTACGATGTGAAATGAGAAGGATATAGAACATGAAATGAATATTCAGATTGCAACTAGGTTGAAAACAGTAACAGGCCAAATCTCTGAAAACCACTTTGCCTAATTATGGATATGTCTAATAACCAGCCTCCTGAAAGTTCACCCCCCCGCCTTCAGGTATTTCGTCTCTATTCAGTTGCCATCGTCGTTTTCATTTTTTCATTAAAATTTTTTTAATGTTTTATTTATTTTTTGAGAGAGAGAGGGACAGACAGACAGAGTACAAGTGGAGAAGGGGCAGAGAGAGATAGAGGGAGACACAGAATCTGAAGAAGGTTCCAGGCTCTGAGCCGACGTGGGGCTCAAACTCATGAACTGCGAGATCAATGACCTGAGCCGACATCGAACACTTAACCAGCTGAGCCACCTTTGTTTTATCATTTTTTTAAAAATTTTTTTATTTCTAGGAGAGAGAGAGAGAGAGACAGCGTGAGCAGGGGAGGGTCAGAGAGAGAGGGAGTCACAGACTCTTAAACAGGCTCCAGGCTCTGAGCTGGCAGTCAGCACAGAGCCCGACGTGGGGCTCGAACCCACGAACTGCGAGATCATGACCCAAGCGAAAGTCGGACGCTCAACCGACTAGGCCACCCAGGCGCCCCTGTTTTATCATTTTTGACATGTTAAGCATTTGTTATCCAATTGTCTGAGGGTCCCTCTAATAATTTGTTTCAAAGAAGTATTTTAAACATTTTTTACTATCCCTTGATTATGGGATTCTTTCTATTCTTATAGTGGAATTCGTTCCTTTTTAATCTACTTTTGAATCATTTAAGGACCTGTTAGGCTGTTTGTTAAAAGCTCTTTCTTCAAAATTTAATATTTCTAACATGCTTTTCAATGGCACCCAAGACAGTAAGTACAGTCCATTGTCAAACCTCCTCTGTCTTGATTCTTTACTAGAATTCCGTCACCAAAGTTATGGGGTCCTGAAAGACATGGACAAATGTCCTGAAAGGTAAAAATAACATTTATGAAATGCTGATGATTTAATCAGTATAAAATGTTAAAAAGATGGCAAGAAAGAATAAGATAACTTAACGGATTTAACCTAGGGTCACATTGTAGTTGAATTCATCTAAAGGAACTGACTATAGGTGAATTGACTTAAAACCGGTGGAAATGTAAGGGAAATTGCAAAATAATAATAATTAATAATTAATAATAACAGTAACAATAATGCTGTACTGATATTTTTATTCAAAATTCCCTCTCTTTTTTAAAAGATTTTATTTTTAAGTAATCTCTATACCCACGTGGGGCTCAAACTCACAACCCTGAGATCAAGAGTCCCGTGCTCCTTTTGATTTTGGCTCAGGCCATGATCTCATGCTTGTGAGATTGAGCCCCTCATTGGGCTCATCGCAGAGCATGCTTGGGATTCTCTCTCTCCCTCTCTCTCTCTCTTCCCCTCCCTCACTTATGTTCTCCCCCCCCCCCAAAGAAACAAACTTAAAATAAAAAGTCAGACGCTCAACTGACAGAGCCACCCAGGCGCCCCAGTCCTTGCTACTTTCTAATGAGAAGACATCCTGGTCCCTGGAGGGTCCTTGGTAACTTGACTGAGTGGGGTGACGGGTGTGGGTGATGGGAGGAGCCGCAACAAAGCTAGGCTGCCCTGCATGAGAAAGGGGAAGGGGGGTAAGGAGTACGGGAGTTGGGGGGCACCTGGCTCAGGTCGTGATCTCACGATCTCACAGTTCCTGAGTTTGAGCCCCACATCAGGCTCGCGGCTGTCAGCCTGTCAGCACAGAGCCCACCTCGGATCCTCTGTCTCCCTCTCTCTCTGCCCCACCCCTGCTTGCATTCTCTCTCCAAAAATAAAAACATTAAGAAAAAATGAGGAAAGGAGTCAGGGAGCTAGAGTCAGATGCTGAGAAAATGTGGGAGGGAAAGCGGTCAGGGAAGAAACGCTACTTCCTGGTTTACTGGGTGCCGAAGCAGGACCTGGCTGGGGGTGTCTCCTGGGGTCCTTTAACTTGCCTGTGCCATAGCGTGCAGTGAGTCCTGTCTCTGTACCTCCCACTGAACCAGCAGCAACGTCGACCTGGCTCACAAATCTTTTGGAATGAGTGGAATTCTTAATGATAGACCCAGGTCTTACTTGACGATGGGCTCCGTGCAAATGCCACAGCTTCCCATAAGAGCAGGCGACATATGGTTACATCTGACCATTTCAGCCTCTGCATGTGAATATGCCCAGAAAGAGAGACAGAGGGAAGATGGGGCGGGGGTGGGGGTGGGGGGAAACAGAGAAAAGAAAGAAAGAAAAGATTGTATGAGAACTTTATCGTGTTCATGCTGGTTCAAAATTAAAACCATTACATTTAATTATGCTAACATTTAACAACAGAAAAAGAAAGAGAATTGGACTTCGAAATAAACATTTCTGCAAAAAACAGTATTGGTCACAGAAGATTCGTCTCAAGTTAAGGGGGATGAAAGGGAGGAAAAACTTTCTCATTGGTCAGAACCATCGTTAGTTTCTTTTAATGAAATCCGATAGTCTCTGGTGTTAATGTCAATTTCCTCTGTTTATACTTATCCGATCCCCAGTTTTGGGGCTTATTTACATCTTAAAATTTTTTATTATTTTTCTTTGTTTCTTTCTTTTTCTTCTTTCCTGCCTTCTGTGCCTCTAATAAAGTTTTCTGTATATCTTCCTCCTTTTTATCCCGGTTGATTAGGAAGCTTAGATTCTATTTCTATTCCTGGAGCGGCTATCTTTAAATTAGTATGTAAATTTAATGAACTAATTACTCTAATACAACCTAAAGTTGCTCAGTATGTCTGCTCATCTGTGGAACGAGTTGGGGATGTTGGTACACTTTTTCCACATTCATTAACCAATCTTCCCTGTTGCCATAAGGAATAAGGACGCCAGCATCTTGCAATTGGTTAATGAAGTCTGGGGCGTTAGTTTCACGTCTGTCTAAATACCGGAAACAGCATGATGGTTATTAGCAGTCAATAATTAAATTTGCTAGCATACTTTATCAGTTCGTATGTTCATCATTTTCTTTGCATTCTCCTCTTCGACTTCACACTTCTTCTTTTTTTAAAACTTTTAATGTTTTATTTATTTCTGAGAGAGAGAGAGAGAGAGAGAGAGAGAGAGGCAGCGTGAGCAGGGGAGGATCAGAGAGAGAGGGAGACACAGACTCTGAAGCAGGCTCCAAGCTCTGAACTGTCAGCACAGAGCCCGACACGAGGCTAGAAGCCACGAATCATGAAATCATGACCTGAGCCGAAGTCGGCAGCTTAACCGACTAAACCACCAGGCGCCCCAACTTCACATTTCTTGATGCACAGGTCAGTGGGTAGCAAATGGTATGCCTGGGGAAAGCATCTGTGTTTTGCCCTCCGTCTGGGATGACGGCTCAGCCCAGGAGAGAAATCTAGGTTGGTGGCTAATCTTCAGCACTGTGTGAGCAATGAGTCAGGGCAAATAAAGACAGCCTTTTAAGTGGGGGTTTCCAGGCCACCATCAAACAGGTCAAATAATGACACATTTCTGGAATTTGAAGGAGCTTCTACTCTGTCTTCTCTGGTGGCCATCAGGGTGTTGGGTTTTCCTGTGATCATAGGCTGTTCGCTTTCAGGGTTACTGTGGAGCTGGGTAGCATGCGACAGAAATAGGGCAAATTAAAATGCCACAAGTTACTGTCCTTACCAAAATTTAGCTGCTTTTCTTTTTTTATTTATTCATTTTGAGAGAGAGAGAGAGTGGGGGAGGGGCGTAGGAAGAGGGCGAGAGAGTATCCCAAGCAGGCTCTGCACTGTCAGCACGGAACCCAGCCTGGGTCTTAGTCCCACGAACCGTGAGATCACGACCTGAGCTGTAATTGAGTCGGACGCGTAGCTGACTGAGCCACCCAGACGCCCCAGCCATTTTTCTTGAAGAAATGTTCCTGAGATTGCTACGAGCCTTTGATTAACTTCCAGAGTTCTGAAAAAGTTGATTCTGACATTTCTTTCAGTTTTCTTGTTTTTATAAAATGCAAGAGAATTTTTGGAAGTTCTTTCGGTGCCATTTTCATGGATACCACCTGTTCATCTGTTTTTGAATTTTGGTCTATAGGCTCCTCGGAAGCAGAAGATCTCTTTTCTCTCCCTGTATTCTTCCCTGTCTGGCAGTTTTGTGACTCTCTACCCAACCCCTGGGGACCTTTAGTTCAGGATGAGCTCTTAACATTAGCAGCCCGAGGCTCTAGCCCAGACATGACCTTGGGCGTATTGCGGATTTCACTGAGTCAGCAGGTTGACTGAGGTCCTGTTGTAAGGCTCTGTCCTTCCTCTGTCTCCCTAAGCTGGCAGTTTCATACGGACTTTGTCAGCTTCCTTTCAAGAGGGCTGGGCTCCCATTCAAACCCTCATGCAGAGCAGCGAGCCTGGCTCTCAGGCCCCACCCGTGTTGGCGGCCGTGACCCTGCCGGGTCCTAGGGTCCAAACTCCCACCGGCTGTGCTTGCTTCCCATCCTGGAGCCCTGGAGGTTCACTGTTACGGCCTCCTCCCATTTCTGGTCTATGGAGAATCCCTTCTTGTTTTTGAGCTGGACTATGTATTTTTAACTTTCTCTCTTTGTATTTATTGTTGCTGCGTGTTTGGAGCACAAGGGCTGAGGGGTGCGGGTGGGGAGGGGGGACGAGGCATCGTGAACAATGTCATCTCGACCATACATTGTGCAAGGTCTGCCATCATTTAAAATTTTAAATGATTTTTCAACCTGCGTCAGAACCTATTGACTCTCCACCCTGACAGATGAGGAAATTAGCCTAAAATGATTAAAAAATGACAATACGTGTCCCTGGCATGCCAGCGCACTGGGGGCAGTGCCCCTGAGTCTGCTTCTCCGACAAAAGTACCGTTGCTGTTTCAAAATTGTATAAATACATCAAGCATCTATCTTGATTTTGCTTTCTAGGAAAACACAGAAATAAAGCACCAATCACCATAACAAGGGATTTTTTTCCTTTTCTTTTGTCAAGGGTGTTTTATGAGGGTGAAGAAGTGGCTCTGTGGAGGATAGAAATAATTCCCAGGAAAACCACGATTCCATCCAATTATAATGGTAGGCAAATATACGAACCTGGATGAAAAATTGTAATGCCCAGTTGGATAAAACTTCACTAACGAGGGGCGTCTGGGTGGCTCAGTCAGTTAAGCGTCAGACTCCGCTCAGGTCATGATCTCGTGGTTCGTGTTCAAGCCCTGAACTGTGCTGACAGCTCAGAGCCCGGAGCCTGCTTCAGATTCTATGTCTTCCTCTCTCTCTACCCCTCCCCAGCTCTCTCTCTCTCAAAAATAAATAAAAATTTTTAAAAAATCACTTCACTAATTGAAGTTTAAGGACTAGGTTAGCCTGATCCAGTTGGACCAAGTTGTATTGAATTTCTATGGGGTGCAACTTGTTAGCCTAGACATTGAGGGGATTCCGGAAGTGAAGGGATTACCCACTCTTGGAGAGGGGGAGAGGAATTAAATACACTGTGGTCCACCCGGGCTTGACGAGCTTTAGAAAAGTTGTTTCTGGGTGATGCCTCCAATGACAGCTGAAAGTTTAAGAACTCCTCCATCTTGATGAAGGCCCAACAATGAGGAAACAATGAATGGCTTTACATGAAAATTTTCCATTGGCTTTTTATGGGTCAACCCAGTGTTCTAGAAATGGAAAAACAAACATCAATTGGCTAGGGATATATCTCCGAAGGGTATAGAAATTCAGTTATCTTAATGCTGAGATCTAGAAGGGTGGCAGGCATAGAAAGAGGTTTCCAGAGAAATCTCTTTATAACCAGCAGGTGATACTAAATTTCCTCTTTGATCTATAGGTTCTCTCTGGTTTAAGGGGTGGATCTTGGAGAAGACTGTGGGATGTGTCTCAAGGACATATCTTGTCCTGGGGATAAGGATACTCCTAATAGAGGCTTCATCGAACTCCCTGCATATTGGGACAAGCATTGTCTTTATAATTCACTTATAGGGGTGCCGACTCTTGATTTCAGCTCAGGTCATGGTCTCACGGTTCATGAGATCGAGCCCCACAGGCTCAGTGCAGAGCCTGCTTGGGATTCTCTCTCTTCCTCTCTCTCTGCTTCTCGCTCCACCCCCCCAAAATAAATAAACTTAACAAAGAATTATTATAATTCATATAAAGTGAATTCACTAATCTTTTTTTAAAAATATTTTTATTTATTTCTAGGAGAGAGAGAGAGACAGCATGAGCAGGGGAGGGTCAGAGAGAGAGGGAGATACAGACTCTGAAATAGGCTCCAGGCTCTGAGCTGGCAGTCAGCACAGAGCCCGATGCAGGACTCGAACCCACGAACTGTGAGATCATGACCTAAGCGAAAGTCATACGCTTAACCGACTAAGCCACCCAGGCGCCCCATGAATTCACTAATCTAAACACTTCCATGATCTCAGCATCAAGTCCAAATCTGTCCACAAAAGACCCTGCTTGCTCTGGACCCTTCCAGCCTCTTTTGCCTTATCCATAGCCACTCTTCTTCTGCCCTGAACTTGGCCCCAGGCATACCCAGATACTTGCAAGTCTGTGAATTCATTCAGCTCCCATGCCCGTATCTGTGCTGTGCCCTCTACCCAGAGGTGCATCCCTGCTCTTCCCTCCTCCAGGAGGCCTTCCCTCCTCTACCGGTGACAGGTGGCTAGTTCTGGACAGGATCATTCTGGCAACATACGAACAGATCACGGGGCGGTAGCTCACATAAGATGATACTTAATGGCTTTTTTACCCGAAAGTCCTAGTTGGTATGGAGCCTCTGCTTTACACAGTTGTCTGTAGTGCAGATTCCTTCAAGATTTTTCTGCATCTGGAAGACACATCCTTTGTCCTCATGGTCCAAGCTGGCTCACTGTGAGGGGAACAGGAGGAAGAGCATGAGGAAGGCAGGGATAAACCCTCCAAAGCGGGGAGGAGCAGGAAAGGCAGGTTTCCTTGTTTCAAGGGTGAGACGGAGAAGTTGCACACATCACTTTCACTCATAGCCCATTAGCCACAACTGACTCACATGGTCACACTCAGCTGTGATGGGGGCAGGGACATGTGGCCTCTGGGAAACTTCTATTGTTATGGGGGGAACGGCTGGCTGTGGATGATGGCTATGAGAACAGAAAGACCAGCCAGAGTGGATGAAGATGGACTTGACCATAAGGAAGTCCAGTAAGAAAGAATGACATCAAAGATGGACACATGGCGGGGTGGGGTGGGAGGGTGCTTGGGTGGCTCAGTCGGTTAAGTGCCCGACTTCGGCTCAGGTCATGATCTCACCGTTAATGAGTTCAAGCCCCACATGGAGATCTGTGCTGACAGATCGGATTCTGTGTCTCCCTCTCTCTCTGACCCGCCCCTGCTCACACGCTGTCTCTCACCCTCTCAAAAACAAACATTAAAAAAATAATAAAAAATAAGAAAAGATGGACACATGGGGCCACCCGGGTGGCTCAGTTGGTTGAGCGTCCAGCTTTGGCTCAGGTCGTGATCTTGCTATTTGTGAGTTCAAGCCCCATATTGGCTCTCTGCTGTCAGCATGAGCCTGCTTCAGATCTTCTGTCCCCCTCTCTTTCTGTCCCTCCTTCACTCATTCTCTCTCTCTCTCTCTCTCTAAAAAAAAAAAAAAAGATGAAAACATGGTAAGGCATGAGGAAATAAGATAGGAGCTGGGTTACGTTGAACAGGAGAATATTCCCACGTCCATAGCTTTACTCCTGTAAGTCTTCCTTTCTAAATGCACTGTCATCTCTCGTCTCTCCAGGCTCACTTTATATGCTTGATCTCTTCATGGGCTCCTCTACTGGGAATTTTAATCTTCCTCAGGTATAAATAAAAAGCCTCCTCTCTGGGCTACTAACTGGGCCACTATGACTGCTGTAATCTTTTACTGATGCCTATTAGAAGCAGATACTTTCTACAGCTATCTCATTTTCTTCCCACAAGGCCCTAAGTGGGCTTTTAGGGGTTCAATAAAACACATTTCTCTCCTTCCTTTCCAAAATGAGGACCAAATGGAAAGAAGATCCGGGAGACTGGCGAATGAAGATGAGTGTGAGTTCTTTATAGGTAAACTGGCCAGTGTGGCTTCCTCTCTGTGGTCAAAGGTTTGACGGCGCTCCACATTCCCACTGTGGACCTGGGACAGCCCACCGGGGGTAGCTTTGGACTTCAGAGTCACCTACTTACTCAGTATCCCTGCCTTGCAATAGTGTGGCTCAGGGGGACAAAACAAGAAAACATACTCATAGCCTTTTAATGGGTTAGCTCCGCCCACTGAGAACCATGGTCCAAAGCAGCCCATACCTCTGAGCGGTGGAAGGGGTAGGCGTGGCCGCAAGAAGCCAGAGCACTGCTCCCCTGGTGTCTGGTCCCCATGTCTGATGCGAGGTTTCACCATAGCAATCCCCAACTAGAGGAACTGCTTTGCCCCATTAGAGACTCAGAAGCCAGCTCTGTGATAAGAGCCATGACTTGCTAGACCCACCTTGATATTGGGTGGCAGACAGTCTTGGACCCAAGTCCGTCTAGTCCTAAAATCTGGCGTTGGGTCACGAGCTCTGGAAGCTTGTAAGCTCTTCTAGGGAAACATTACAATAAAATGTCTCCACATTCCCTGCAGGGTAATAAAGTATTTATTGGAAGTCCCACGGCAGTTTGGCACGAAGGTCTGGGTGTTTCAGCTCATGTGTGCTGCTTCTCTGTCCTCATCCGGTGTTCAGTCAAGCTTCTTTACCAGGACAGCTCATCGGGGAGCAAGAGACCAGGGTTGCGGCCCCGGGACGTTCTCGACTCTTCCTTCTGCGGGATGTTTCTGTGCTGGATTCGATGGTGTGAGGCACTTTGCCTGGAGGTCTCGAAATCCACGATGGGGTGGTGAAGAGACTCGCCTCGCGGCACAGAGGGATTAAGAGCCATGAGTGGTTCAGGCTGGCGGTTCAGTTGGTAACCTTCAAACTAATGTCCTCAAATAGCTGCCTAGCGTCTTTCACAAGGGCAAGGACAGATTGGTTTTACAGTAATAGAAATCATAACAGAAAAGAAAGTTCACTTACTCGTTTGCCTTCTCAGGCAGAAGTGATATCAACATTCTGAGAACTATCTGCCAAACGCTCCCCCCTCTCCCGTGGCTCTTCCACGCTTTGGTTTTCTTTTGCAATTTGCTGAACTGTACGACTTTTTGGCAGGTGACTGATGGCTTTTATATTTACATAAAGAAGCCACTAGTTCCCAGTAAAACGGCCCAAACTCCATGGAATGGACCTTTACAGAATTTCAGGCCAGCGTAAGGTGTCCCCTGCAGACCGCGGTGCTTAGGAGGAGCGCTTTATCTCCATTTTCCACTGGGGGGAGCTGTGTACTTTGGTGGAAATAGAACCCTGTTCTATCTCACCAACTTATTCTAGTGATCTTTTAGCTTCCCTCATGGATTTGTGCCCTGGGCACTCATCCTGCTGTCCACTAACGTGGCTTTTCCCAAAGTTTTCCAGGGCAGCATCATCAGGGTTTAAATGAGACCCCCACTCGAGCCTGATCCCTACTAGGTCACTGCACTGAGACATCACCCCAATAAAAACACCAGGGCTTGCCCCCAGCCTCCCTCCGTATATATATGTCTACAACATGTCTCCATACTATCTGTGCTTTAATTTCCACGAATGTATGTCCTTTGCCTTTGAGAAAACGTAAACTAGGCATCTCTTAAGCAGAACCTGCTTCCTGGGTCACAGTTTCTACCTCTGGATCAGCGGCATGAGCCTCCGCCCCCCCCCCCCCCCCCCACCACCAAGTTGTCTGCATGAGGCTATAGAAGACGTCCGCTCCAGCTGCAGTGTGCAGACGACACACCTGGGTATCTCCTGGAAATGCGGATTCTGACCAAGTAGACCTTGGGACTGGGGCCTGAGAACGTGTACCAGCCCTGAGTGGCGTCTCTGTTGGTTGACCTAGCACGTTTGGAAGAGCAAGATTTACTGGCTTTGGCATCCAGAAGTTTCCCCGCTCGGTTTTGCGTCCGCGGGTGTAGGCGGATGAACTTCAGAATGGAGGCTGGTCAATATCTATTTAGAGCTTTGACTCTTACTTATTTTCGTAGACTCTTCCTTCAGAGCCTTCTCCCGGACTTTCCTCCATCTTATCAGTATGCCTTTCAGTAGCTGGACAACCAGGAAGCAAGGTGTTGACGCTTGTGTGTGCCACCCTTGTGCCCTGAGTTGTCTTTCACTGTCATACAAAGTAATTTCTTTCATTTTCTTTCATCGAGAACCGGAATCAGGATACTGTGGATGGTAGCTAATGCTATGGGCAGGCCTCACACGTGCACAAAGCACTTTAATACCCACACCACAGTACAGGTAGAGGCTACTGGCCAGGGGTCCAGAGTCTGCCCACCTACATTCAAATCCTGCCTCTCCTACTTTCCTGCTGGGTGGTCCTGGGCAAGTCACTTAACCTCTCTGTGCTTCCATTCCATCATTTGCACAATGTGCCTAACGATGGTTCATCAGGTCCTTGAGAAGGTCAAATGAGATAATGTGTGTGAGGCACTCAGAACGGGCCTTATAGGAGGCCCTCGATCACAATCAGTGATGTTATAATTCTGGGACTTAATGAGGAGAAGTGACTCACACTCAGGATTCCACAGCAAGAATGGTGGCACGATCGGGACCAGATCTGACTCCGACTCCAGTGCTCACTGCACCCTCATCATGCTCCCAAATGCCAAGTTTTATTAGCCTAAGACTTTGGCCCAGAGTGTGGCTGCTTTCCCAGTGTTCGACTGATCTTTTGTTCCCTTTCCTTCTAATGGAGCGTTTCCAGCTGGGGTGATTCATGGATCTGGGACCGCATGGCTCCCATTAACTTCGAGGAAAGTCATAAGGCAAAACTCGCATCAATCAAGATTCCAAATTATTCATCCATCTTTACAGGTGACATGTGGATTAAGACAAAGAGGCAGTGAAGTGGGTATCATACAATAACTATTTAGATTTATGAAAATCGCATAAGAGCTTACACCAAGTCCCCAAACTGAAGTTTGTTTTGTTTTCACGCCAAGGTTGAACTTCAGGGATAAGAGAGAGGATGTCACAATACAATTGCCTTGAAGCTTGAAGTCCTGAGAGGCTGGGACTCCCAGCTTCACTACTAGTTAAGCTTGTGATTTTTGAGAAAGGCTCTTAACCCCTAAGAATCTGTTTTCTCATTCTGTTACTCATCTTTCCAATAAACCGAGGAGTTAGTTACTGTCCCCATTTTACAGATGTTGAAACTGAGGTGTCCTTATACCACGCTAGCCCATAAATGAAATGATGAGTCTAAAAACAGCAGGCGCTGTGGAGGAGCTTAAGAAACCTTTACTCAATCTGAATCTCAAGGACAAAACTCATGTCATATTAGTCTCTTATTCTCTATTGTACCTTTGTACCTAGTAGGTTCTCAATTAATAAGAGTTGAGTTGCGTTATTACCCCCCTGGAAATGGTTCTGTTTTTATTTAATGATTTGCTTAGATGAATTTTAATAGGCAGACCACAATGCTTCTTGTACAATATCTTCTGGACTGAGAGGCGCGGGCATTCATTATTTTATGAGACGCATATGTCATGCATAACACAGCCCTTTTCTTAAACCAACACAACATGCAAATAGAAATTTCATGTAAAATCACATTCAGACAGTCTCAAAGTAGAAACAGATGTCTGAAAAATATGAACGCCAGGCTTATTAAATATTTTATCATCAAATATTTCATACATTTCAAAAATGTCATCTGTGAAAACACAGAAATACCGCCTCAGGAGAACCAAAATATTTAATCACTTTCAAGAAATTCTTAAAAATAAGTCTTCACCTCAGAACTATTCCAGGCAGAGAACAAATTTCCAGGTGCTGCAAGCTATATTTATTATATTTTCATCAAAATCAGTAACCTAGTTGAAGGAGATACAGTAATCAGTAAGGTCATTATTAGGTAAGATAATGACTTCTGAATGAATTCTCTCATTAATCTCATTACAAAATGGTAATGGTACCTGACTAATCATGCCGGAGGGGAGAGCTGTGTTGAATCAGAGCAAAATTAAGGCTGTAATCACAGAGCTGCTCTCTCCATTTCTTCATGACAGCTTCACTTGGGGTTTGGGGACTGGTTTGAGGTTCTCTGACCTGCTGGACTGCTGATCGGGGGGGTGCCTGGGGTAGCGTGGGGCAGGCTGAAGAATCTTGCACAGCAGCAGTAGGGAGAACTGGTCCTCTCCTTGCTTCTGTCTTCTCCTTTCTGTGTGACCTTGGACAGCTCATGCCTGTCTCTGGGCTCCATTTCCGGTTTCCCAGATTTAGTCTCCTCCTCCACCCTTGCCTCTTAGACACATATGGTGGATCACATCACCCCAGAATGGCTGCCCATCTCACCCCAGGAAGAAACCAGATCCTCACATGGACCACACAGCCCACTTGATCTGTCCCCATTGCCTTCCTGACCTTACCCACCAGCCTCCTCTGTGACTCTTGCTTCGTTTCAGCCACACTGACCTTGATGTTTCCTCTGCCTCTCTTATATCTGCATCATTCACCTTCTCATTCCTTTTCAAGTCCTTGCTCCAATGTCCAATGTCACCTTCTCAATAATGCCCACCTGACCACCATATTGAACACTGCAATCCATCCGTCAGTATGCCAATTTCCAACTACATTTTCTTTCTCCACATCCTTATTGCCTTCTAACACACTGTATACTTTACTAAGTTTCTTCTCTGTCTCCCCATCCCACCCCCCGCCCCACTGGAATGTAAACCCCACAAGGCTAGGATCGTTGTACACTCACACACATGGCTGGCACACAACAGATGAGCAATAACTCTTTGATGAATGTGGAATGTATCACATGCTTGTGCGTTCCCAACTTTGCTGGACACTGATGGAGGAACCCAGTGTGTGAGATGGTTGGCCAGAGATGACGCAGCATACCGTCTGCAGGGAGGCCCAGTCTGGTGGTGGGCTGGCTTTGCTTTTCCATCTTGTTAGAAATTGGAGCCACATCAAGCCCCTTTTTGTCCACGAGGACCGGCCTGAGAACACACATGGTGAGTGCCAACGTTGAGTCAGAGAAACCTCAACAGACAGGAGAGTTGAGTCAAACTGAGTCAGACAGAATTAACAGAGACAAAAGGGAGGCCCTGTCCCGAGTCCGAACCCCAAGATAGAGGTCCAGGGTCAGGATGCTGGGGCTCCACAGTAGTAGACAAAGACCTCAGGGGCTTCAGCAGACAGTTTGAACAGACTCCTCATGACCAAGGTAGGACAGGAGGCAATCTCTCACAACCCTGCCCAGTCACAGTGCACGGAAACAGGTCAGGGCAGTGGTCTCCTTGTTCACACCGTGCCGATGAGAGAATCTGGAACATGGCGGGTCCTCATAAATGCTCAATGGGTGTGTGAAGAGCTTCTGGATTGAGGCTTGAATATGTTTGTTTCTGCGTGTCCCATTTTACAGGAGGGCGGAAACAAACCGCCCAGTGCTAACAAGGAGTCTAGAAACCATGTCACCTAAAGGAGAAGGGAAAATCCAAGGGTGTTGATTTGGATCAACTGGCCAACAGAAGGCAGGATGAAGGTGAGCCTAGTCTTCCATAAGTGCGGGAGCTGCATGTAAAAGCTGGGTCATTTCTGTTGTGTGGCTTTAGAGCAGGGACTGCAGGTACCTGGCCCCAGTGCCATCACACCACTGTCAGGTCTATGGCAAACATCACTAATTGGTCATGAGTATTTTCCTACAGAGCCAGACCAAACCTCGGAATCCTTTTCAACACAGTGCCTCAAATTCTTTCCACTGAATGGAGCTGACATATGAGAGAAACCATATTTGTGAAACTTTATGTAGAACACAAGGAGAGACCAATGAGGGAAAGTCCATTAATGTTAAGGAAGAACGTTTTGTGGATTTTTTTGTTTTTCTTTCCTCCCTCCCTCCCTTCCTCCTCTCTTCCTTCCTTCCTTCCTTTCTGAAAGAGAGAAAGAGAGAGAGAGTGAGAGCACATGCAAGTAGGGGAGGAACAGAGGGAGAGGGAGAGAGAGAATCTTAAGCAGGCTTCATGCTCAGCACAGAGCCTGATGCAGGGCTCAATCTCGTGACTGTGAGATCATGACCTGAACCGAAATCAAGAGTTGGACGCTTAACCAACGGAGCCACCCAGGCACTCCAAGAACATTTTGTTATAAGCAAAGATGAAGTGAGCCTCTGTGGGGGGCAGTGGTTTCTCATCACTGCTCAAGAAAAGGCTGCTTCTCTCCCTTCTTTCCCATGGTGTTGTCTAGTGGCAAGGAAAGCATCCAAGTCCTCATTGGTATGTGATGAATGCATTTCCAGTGTGGAGAGTTCAGACCCCGAGTTACATCCAACAGGGCACCTTAACAGCTAAGGACTAAAAAAAATGATAATTATGTGAGTCACCATAGAGGCGTTAGCTAACATTACAATGGCCATCATATTGCGATATAAATGTATTGAATCAATATGCATATATTGTAAATGTACACAATGTTATATGTCAATTAAATCTCAAAAAGAAAAGAGCTCAGGACAGTGACTTCAAGAAAGGAAGGACAAGGCACTCCAGTACAGAGGACAGTATCCTGGAAATGCTGCATGGTGGTCCCCAGGAAGTTCTGCCATTTTCTCCCATTAACCAGGTCCCCACTTCAGTGGCTCTAACTGGTACTAAATTCCCTGCATTTTGGCCCAATACTATTTAATCTCCAGATTCTGTAGTTCATCCTGTAGCCCCTGCTTAGGGTGCCTTTGCCCCTCACCATGGGCACTGGTGGTGAGCTTACACCCTGGTATCCTCAGCTGTGTTCTCTTCAAGGACATAGGAACTTTTGGATCCCCTATGGGATCTGGGCTCTCTCTCTCTTTCTCTCTCTCTCTCTGCCTAATTATAGGACACCAGAATTCCTAGAAGCTGTCCATCCTGGTGGAGGGGTGCCCTATAAAGCTGTTGCCCCCCAAAGTAACAAAGGTAAAACAGGCCAAAGTGTACTTTGTTTCAGCCCTCAACTTATATAATACATGGGACCTTTCTACCACCCATTCATTCCAACCCCGATCCTGGGGATTTCTCTTGATGGAGGAGCCAGGACACTTGGGTCTCTTGTCCATATAATTCCTTCTCTCTCCACTTCTTTCCTCCCCTTCCCCTCTCTTTCTGATGGGAACTCACCTATCATCTTCTATAATATGACTATAGAGAACTTCAATAATATGACCCCTCTGGACTCTGTCCTTGATAATAAAGAAACACTTAGAATTCAAAGACGTCAATCTTTCTCAACAAAGCCTATCTTTCAAGGCTACTATCTTGCCTCAAAACTCTAGTTTGATTTGAAGCTGGGCAATGATATCCTTGGTCTAGACTCTAGGTGGTACCTAGGCTTCTGTCCTAAAGCCACAAGGCTATTGATTTAATAGATGGATAGTTACAGAACACCATGACTCACAGAGAAGGAAAACCAAGGGCTTCTCCATCCTAAAAAGTTGTTTTTCTATGGGTTAACCAGAATGCACAAAAAGATTTGTGTTTAAGGGTGTCAGAGCATTATGTATACAGTTGGCCTTGGAACAGCATGGGTTTGAACCACTTACATGTGGATTTTGTGGGTCCACTTACATGCAGATTTTGATGGATAAACACAGTACAGTAGTGTGAAGGTATTTTCTCTCCCTTACAGTTTTACTAATAACATTTCCTTTTCTCTGGCTTACTTTATTATAAGAATACAGTTAATATTAGAACCTACAAAATACATGTTAACTGACTACTGATATCAGTAAGTATTCTGGTCAACAGTAGGCTATCTGTAGTTACATCTTGAGGGAATAAAAATTTATACGTGGATTTTCAACTGTATAGTCAGTAGGTGCCTCTAATCTCTGCATTATTTTAAAGATATCTAGTTTTTTTTTTTTTTAAGAATTTGGAAACAAGTCAAATGGCCAACCAAAGGGGTCTCATAAAATTGTGATTTTAAGTGATATCATAGATTGTTTATTTACATGAGTAAAATTTTATAATATATTATTAGGTGAAGAAAGCACATCACAAAATAGCATTTTCAATAGCATTATATTTTGTTAAAAGAATATACCTATCTTTCCCTGAATGGTAGAATGATACGTGACATTTATTTCCTTCTTTGTACATTTTCCTATTTTCCAAATCACCAGTGAACATGTGTTAGTTTTGGGGTCAGAAATAAACGAACAATAAATGCTTTGTTTCTTTGCTTGCTTGTTTGAGGAGAAAATGCAGGTAATCCCTTGATGATGATGATGAGGGTGGATTCAAGAACCAGATGGAGGACCCTAGGACCATTTTAGCTTTTCCAAGTCAGAAAGACTCTGGTTCTGGTATCTCCCCAACCTTGGCCTCTGGCCCAGTGGTGTGGTGAGAAGGTGGAAGGGTCTTCCCCAGGCTTGGTGGCTCCCCTAAGCCCTGGGACAATGTCCAGAGCCCCAACCAGCACAGAAAATACCCACTCCCCATGAAGCCTTCCCATCCTAGAAACACTCCATTTATTTAAGAGCCATGGTGCCAAGAGAGCTTTCTGCCTGCACTTAAACCTTGAGTACACTGGAGTTTCAATCTTTTATGAAATAGCTTTTCATTTTTCCCTCTCTATGAAGGGCTGTTACAAGCCACTGAGTGGTTCTTCGTACATCAATTTTTAATCTTGTTAAGGTGTTTTTTTCTTCACTTGACCAGTGCTCAGTTCATAAATAAAACATCAAAAACTTGTTCCAATTCCTTCTTAGGTTTTGTTTGTGTTTGTTTTAGTATGGTCTCCCACTGAGGAGGAAGAGAGCAGTGAACTCATCACTATCTGCCGATGTCTTTTGCCTGTGTACAAACCTTCAATGACTTCCAATGGCCAACCAAAGAAAGCCCATGACCCTCAGCATGGCATCTAAGATCTGCCATGGCTTGGCCCAAATATCCTTTCCAGCTCAGCTCCTCTCTTCCAACACACCTCCCAAAGCCAAAACCAACCTCTGTTCCAGATCATACTCCATTTCCAGTCTTCTTGCCTCTGCTCACTCCATGCCCTCTATTGGGAATTCTTGGAAGAGACTTGGAGTGATTTTAATTAAACATTTTCTACAGGATTCTCTTGAGTTGCATTTCAGTTTCTGCCTTACAAATTTTGCCTGGTTCCTTTGTAGATAAGATTGCGGCCTAACAAACTTCAGACTTGAAGTCAGAATGATCTGGTCATGAGTTACAGGTCTTGACATTAGTCAAGAATAGGCAGTTCCATTTATTTATTTGTGAAATAGAGAGAGAAATGCCTACCTAATAGGAAGTTATGAGGATTAAGTGCAAATGTAAATATAAGAGTGCTGAGCAGTGGGTATGTCATATATAGGACTTCAATAACCAAGAAATCCAAGTTTTAGGCAATATTTATGTATCTACCTGCACAAGTGTGTTTGGAACACCTGCATTTTCATGACTTAGATCCAATAGTTGTTAACATCTGTCTATATATGCTTTATCTATCAACCTAGCTCTATCTAGCCAACGATCCATCCATTATCTACATTATCTATTTATCCATAGATAAATGGATAGATAGATTTGTATAAACTCTGTCTTTTTTTCTTTTTGGCTGTAGCACTTGAAGGAAGTAGGAGACATAATGATTCTTTATCCCTCCTATACCTAAAAATAAGGAATCTATAACAAAATGCTGTTTCGCACCCAAGAACATTAACACTAATTTTATGTTGTAATCTAATATCCAGTCCTCACTGAAATTCCTCAGTTGTCCCCAAAATATCTTTTATAGTTTCCCCCTCAACCAAGAGCCAATCAAAATTCATATATTGCATTTGATTGTTATAGCGCTTCTGTCTCTTTTCATCTAAAACATCTCTCACACACAGGTCTTCATTGACTTTTGGAAATACTTGGTCTCTGTCTCATAGAATGTGCTACATTTTGAAGTTTCCTTTACTTTTTTTTAATCATTACTATTTAGGGGGTGTGGTAAGAGAGGAAGAGAGGCAGAGAGAGAGAGAGAGAGAGAGAAAATCTTAAGCAGATTTCAGCCTCAGCACTGAGTCCAATGTGGAGCTCAGTCTCAAGACTCTGGGATCATGACCTGAGCTGAAATCAAGAGCCAGTCGTTCAAGCAAACGAGCCACCCAGGCAACCCTGAAGTTTTCTTATTGTTATAACTTAACTTTTTCCTTTACCTCTTTTATCTTCCATGAACTAGTTGGCATAGACTATAGATCTTCCTAAAGTCATCAAGTAGGGCTTAATTTTTTCTTTTTGATCACCAAGTTTCAAAATAAGGAATAAGAGTAATTGTCTCTTAGTGTTAGCATCTGAGTCTCTCTCCCTCTCTCCATAATCACTAAGGATTCATGGATTTCTAAATTAATGCATTCTGTTATTATCCATTACTTTTATGGTTTTGATGCTTGGATTGTTCTAATTTGGCAAGTGTGAACCCCTTCAAGCCAACTCCTATGCCTTTTCTTAAAAACTCCTCTATTTTCCCCTAATATATATTATGAAAATTTTAAGCATCTGGAAAATCTGAAAGATTCTTCCAGTGAACACTCATTGCACTGCACTTAGATTCGACCACTCACATTTTAACTATATATGCTTGATCACATATCTATCCTTCCATTCATTTCTCTATCCATCCATGAATTCATCTAGGTATGATGTGAGAGTCCAATTTTATGTTTTTACAA
This sequence comes from Hyaena hyaena, assembly GCF_003009895.1. Taxonomy (NCBI): domain Eukaryota; kingdom Metazoa; phylum Chordata; class Mammalia; order Carnivora; family Hyaenidae; genus Hyaena; species Hyaena hyaena. Next base: position 7,646,083 of record NW_024080638.1, read on the forward strand.
GTGACTGTCCAGTTGGCTTATATCATTTATCTTAAATGTCCCTATTTATCTGAGGATAAGATTCTTTAATAGCATCAACTCTTCATTTCTGGTGTTTTAATCCTGCTCCTTTGATGTATCTGTCAAATTATGTGTCAATACAATATTATTTTAATTTTAGAGGCTTTCTTACATGTTTTAACATCCAAGAGAACTAGTTCCCCTTGTCACTGCTCTAAGGTTTCATGTTTTTCTGGATGCTTTTAAAGTTGTCTTTAAATCAAGTTGTCTTTTTCCAGAAAAACAGAAAATTGCTAGTGTTTGTACAGCTATTAGACTAAGTTTATATTACCTTCAGATACAGTAAGTTTGCCTTACTAAGAAGAACTTCTATTGGGATGATCATATTATTTTTATTATTAGAATTGTTAATATTTAGAACTGTACTTATTTCCTAATATTGAACCATCCTTGCATTACTGTAATAAAATGTGGTCATATGTATTGTTTTCAGTGTGCGATTGGATCTGTTGATAAAATTCTATTTAGGATTTTTGTATAGTCTTTGATAAAAAAGATTTCTTTTTTGCACAATGTTCATCGGGTTTATGTATCAATATTGTTTTCACTTTATGCAAAAAATTCAGAAATTTGCATTCTTTTTTCTATTATTTGGAACAGTTTAAACAGCATCGGGATTATCTGATTTTGAAAGCAATGGTTGATGACATCCGGGTCTGGAAATTTTATGGAATTAGCTCTTTCATAACTTTCTCCCTATTGTGAAAATTGATCTACTTAAGCGATCTTCGTTTGTGTCAATTTTGGTAAATGGCATTTTTCCTAGAAAATCGCCTTTTTTTTCTAGGCTTTAAAATGTCTTTCATGCAATTCTGCAAAGAGAGCTTAAGAATTTCTTCTGTTTCAATAGTTATTTTCCCCCTGACATTCCTTATTTTGGGTATTTGTTCTTTCTGCATAATTTCTCAAAGGTTTAGTTGTATATCTGTAGAGTCTGTGGGCTTTAATTTTTATGGAACTTACTGAGGTCTCCCCTGTGACCTGATATATTGTTAAGCTTTTTGAATATTTCATGTGAACTTTGGAAGAACGTATATTCTCTATTGTCATTTGGCTTATACATTTTGATAGGCATACATGAAATTACTTTATTGGTTACGTTGCTTAGGGATTCTATCCATCTCTATCTTTTGTCTACTTCATCTTTCTTGGAGTAAGAGTGGTGTGCTAGAATCTCCCTTCAGTAGCGGTTTCTGTACATTTTACTTTGCATCTCCTACAGTGCCTGCTTTATGGAGATCGCTGTGGGTTATTTGATGCAGTGATATTCACAACCATTATGTCTTCATTTTGAATTGCAGCCTGTAACATTATCCAGTGTTCTGCCTTGTTTCACTTAACTTCTTTGGCCCAAATTTTATTTAGCTTGTTTTAGAACACAGTACCGCTTTTTTTTTGTTTGTTTGTTTGGTACTCTCTGGCCCAATCCTTTATGTTTACCCTTCCTGGATGTCTTACTTTCAAGTCTGTTTCTTTGTAAGCTAGACTGAACATCTCTTTCTTCTAGTAGGTAAGTGTTATAGACAGAATGCTTTTGTCCCCTCAAAATTCACCTGTTGAAACTTGATCCCCCAATGTGATGGTATTAAGAGGTGGGGAACTTAGGAGGGATTAGGTCATGAGGGTGGAGCTTGTGTGAGTGGGATCAGTGCCTTTATAAAGGTGATCCCAGAGAGTGCCCTCACCTTTTCTGCCATGTGAGGATACAATGAGAAGATGGCCATCTATGAACCAGGAAGCCTTTATCAGACACTGAAATTGCTGGCACCTTTATTTTGGTCTTCTCAGAACTGTGAGAAATAAATTTCTTCTACTTAGAAGCCACCCAGTCTCTGGTATTCAGGTTATAGCAACCTGAACAGACAAAGACAGAAATACGTGTGATCATTAATTTTACTTGTCAACTTGACTGGAGCTAAAGGATGCCCAGAGAGCTGGTAAAACATTATTTCGAGATGTGTCTGTGAGGCTGTTTCCAGAAGAGATTAGTATTTGAATCAGTTGACTGAGTAAAGGAGATGCCCTCACCAGTCCGGGTAGGCACCATCCAATCCATTAAGGGCCTGAATAGAACAAGAAGGTGGATGGAGGGTAAGTTCTCTCTTTGCTTGAACTGAGACATCCATCTTCTCCTGCTCTCAGACATCAAAGCCCCAGTTCTTGGGCCTTTGGACTTGGGATGGACTGATCACATTGGCTCCCGTGGTTCTCAGGACTTGGGGTTTGGACTGGAACTACACCATCTACTTTCCTGGGCCCCCAGCCTGCAGATGGTAGATCGTCATGGGACTTCTTAGCCTCCATGACCACCTGAGCCAATCCCTTGTAATAAACCTCTCTCTATATATCTACAGATTTCCTGTTATGTCTGTTTCTCTAGAGAACACTGATTAATACAATGAATTAAGCCTATCAACATTAAGCCTATCAACATGATAGGATTTTAGTTTAGATTCAGTACTGTCATATTTTATGTTATATTTATTGTGTATCATTTGCTACGGACTCTATTTTCTTAAACTTCTCTGTTTTTGTTTTGTGTTTGCATTCTTTTGTTGTTTAGAAAGGATTGAGTTTTTGTTTTAATGGTTATGTCCATACTATGCCTTTATTTAGTGCCCTTAGTCACCCTCTCTTTACTTGTGCTTCTGCTGTTTGGTTTGTTAACTTTATTTTTTTTTTATTTTTTAATGTTTATTTTTGAGAGAGAGAGACAGAGAGAGACAGAGAGAGAGAGAGACAAAGCATGAGTGGGGGAGGGGCAGAGTGAGAGGGAGACACAGGATCCAAGGCAGGCTCCAGGCTCTGAGCTGTCAGCATAGAACCCAATGTGAGGCTCGAACCCATGGACTGTAAGATCACGACCTGAGCCTCATGACCTGAGTTGAAGTTGACGCTTAACTGACTGAGTCATCCAGGCATCCCTGGTTTGTTAACTTTAAATGGTATTCTTTTGTTCTCGACTGTTAGCTATGCAGCAATAATGAACTTACTCCACTTTGTTTTTCCTTTCCTTTCTCTTTTGTAATTACAAAATTTTGATGTTCTCAAAATAGATGATGTGTACATACTTTCACATTTGTGAAAATCTAAGTTTTAGTCATAGATCTGTCATTGAATAATCCAATGATCAAAATCAGTCTTTTGCCCAATGTTTCTCCAACCATTTCCCAGTTAGATAAAGTTCTTCCTCTGGTTGATTCCTCAGGAAGGACTCATGAATACAATATTGTGTGAATCTTTGCATATGTAGAACTATTTCCCTTAGTCTTAATAGTGAAGAACAGATGACTGGATGTAAAATTCCTTCCATCCATGGTTTTATATACCTGGGTTTCTAATTTTTAATTTAATTTTTTAGTGTTTATTTATTTTTGAGAGAGACAGAGAGACAGAGACAGAGCATGTGCAAGGGAGGCGCAGAGAGAAAAGGGGACACAGAATTTGAAGCAGGCTCCAGGCTCTGAGCTGCCAGCACAGAGCCCGATGTGGGTTTGGAACTCACCAACTGTGAGATCACGACCTGAGCTGAAGTCAGAAGCTTAACCAACTGAGCCACCCAGGCGCCCCATATACTTGAGTTTCTTGAAGGCAATACTCTATTGATGACTAATTTTGTATGTTCCTATTGAGGTATATTGTGCCTAGATTATTATTTTTCCCTTGGTATCTATATCTGAAGGTTCAGAAGATACTTCTTTGTTTCTGAACATCTAATATTTTCATTGAGATGGAACGTGATGTTCACTCTTCTGGGTCAATCACCCCAGGCAAATAGGGAGGCTTTAAAAAAATATTTTTCTTCTTCTTAAATTTATTTTTATATTTTGAGAGAGAGAGAGAGGGTTGGGAGAGCCATGTGAAAGCAAGTGAGGATGGGGCAGAGGGAGAGGGAGAGAAAGAACCTTAAGTAGATTCCACGCCCAGCACAGAGCCTGATGCAGGGCTCAATGTCATGACTGTGAGATCATGACCTGAGCTGAAGTCAAGGAAGTCAAGAGTTGTTCACTTAACCAACTGAGCCACCCGGACACCTCCAAGGGAGGCTTTTTGATATGTAAATTTATGTCTTATTTTATTTCAGGAAGCGTTCTTGAATTATAGTTTTAATGGAGAGTTCTGGTCCATTGTTTCCTTTTTCTAGTTCAAAAACCCTGATTATATTCATATTGGTCTTTGCCTATGGTCTATGTCTCTCACTTGTTCTCTAATCCTTAAAACCCTTTCTTTTGGTTTTATTTTCTTGACTCTTCATTTCCATCCACTTGGTTGTATCTGTTTTCCCTAGGGCACCTCATCATTTAATCTTTATTCCTCATATGATTTTATCTTTTCTTTCCATTTATTTCCTGAGTTTAGCCAGCTTCCATTTTATGTCTTCCTGTTATTTATACCGTTCCTTTCCCTAGTTTTGAACTTGTTAAAAAATATGTTGAGCTTTAATAGCTAAAACTTCTGGTTTAATTATATCTAGCTCATGCTGGAGTTTTGAGTTACAGCTTTTCTCTGTGTCACGTATTTACTGTGTGTGTGTTTTTATCGGCTAAAAAGTTCTGATTCTCATTTTCTTTCTTTTTTTTTTTTTTTTAAAAAAAAAAAATTAATTAATTAATTAATTTATTTTTTACAAATAGTTTATTGTCAAATTAGTTTCTACATAACACTCAGTGCTCATCCCCAAAGTGCCCTCCTTCATGCCCATCACCCCTCCCCCCACATCCATCAGTCCTCAGTTTTTGTCAGCATTCAAGAGTCTCTCATGGTTTGCCTCTCTCCCTTTCCCCCACCATTTCCGCCCTTCTTCTCCCCCTTGGTCCTCCGTCAAGTTCCTCCTAATCCTCCTATACGTGCAAACATATGGTCTTTGTCCTTCTCTGCCTGACTTATTTCGCTCAGCATAACACCCTCAAGGTCCATCCATGTTGCTACACATGGCCAGATTTCATTGTTTCTCATTGCCATGTAGTATTCCATGGTATAGATAAACCACATCTTCTTGATCCATTCATCTGTTGATGGACACTTAGGCTCTTTCCATGTTTTAGCTATTGTGGAGAGTGCTGCTATGAACATTGGGGTACATGTGCTCCTATGCCTCAGCATTTCTGTATCCCTTGGGTAAATTCCTAGCAGTGCTATTGCTGGGTCATAAGGGAGTTCTATTGTTAGTTTCCTGAGGAACCTCCACACTGTTTTCCAGAGGGGCTGTACCAGTTTACATTCCCACCAACAGTGCAGGAGGGTGCCCGTTTCTCCACATCCTCGCCAGCATCTAGAGTTCTCTGATTTGCTCATTTTAGCCACTCTGACTGGCGTGAGGTGGTATCTCAGTGTGGTTTTGATTTGTATTTCCCTGATGAGGAGGGATGCTGAGCATCGTTTCATGTGTCTGTTGGCCATCTGGATGTCCTCTTTGGAGAAGTGTCTGTTCATGTCTTCTGCCCATTTCTTCACTGGGTTGTTTGTTTTTCGGGCGTGGAGTTTGGTGAGTTCCTTATAGATTCTGGATATTAACCCTTTATCTGATATGTCATTTGCAACTATCTTTTCCCATTCCGTTGGTTGCCTATTAATTTTCTGGGTTGTTTCCTTTGCTGTGCAGAAGCTTTTAATCTTGATGAGGTCCCAAGAGTTTATTTTTGCTCATTTTCTAATTTCTTTTTTTAGTTTTTATTTGAGAGAGAGAGTGTGTGTGTGTGTGTGCGTGTGTGTGTGTGCAAGTGTGCATGAGTGGGGGAGGTGCAGGGCCAGGGAGAGAGAGAGAGAGAGAGAGGGAATCCTAAGCAGGCTCCATGCTCTAAGCAGACTTCGGCTTGGCAGAGCCTGACCGCATAGCTTGATCCCACAACCCTGGGATCATGACCTGAGCCAAAATCAAGAGCCAGATACTCAACTGACTGAGCCACCCGGGTGCCCCTAATTCCTTTTTAAACTTAGTATGGATTCTGTGAATTTTAAAAATGTTTGTTATTGGGGCGCCTGGGTGGCTCAGTCGGTTGAGCATCGACTTCGGCTCAGGTCATGATCTCACAGTTCGTGGGTTAGAGCCACGCATCGGGCTCTGTGCTGACAGCCAGCTCAGAGCCTGGAGCCTGCTTCGGATTCTGTGTCTCCCTCTCTCTCTGACCCTCCCCTGCTCATGCTGTCTCTATCTCTCTCTCAGAAATAAATAAAATATTTTTTAAAAAAATGTTTGTTATTATTTATTGAGGTTGGACCTTCCTACCAAGTGAGCATAAAGAGACAATGGAGGAGTTTAAGTAGCTTGTGATTCTGGGTTTGAGGTGTCCTTCCTTTGTGGCCACAGATGAAGGCAGATTCTCTAATGAATCAGGTCTTTTCCTCTAACTCCATCTGATTCCTTGACAGTGTCTTGTTTGAGTGTCGGGGTTACTTTCTCTTTCTTTTCATGGCCGTGAAGCCGTGTATACTCTCTTTCCCAGGACCTTTCCCCTTCCGGGAAGCCCTATAGTCTCAAGGCTGCTACTTCTAGAACCACACTTCACGGGTGCTCGAAACTGTGAAAAATCGGATCTCTCACTTGCCACCTGTTAAGGCCCTGAGAGGTAGCTAGTGCAAGCGTTACCACAGTCTTTTCACACACGAGGAGATTCCCCCTTACCCATTATTCTGTAGGCCAATCAATCTTTATTTCTTTTTAATTATTTTTAATTAAAAACATTTTTTAAGGTTTATTTATTTTTGAGAGACAGAGAAAGACAGAGCATGAGCAAGGGAGGGGCAGAGAGAGAGGGAGACACAGAATCCAAAGCAAGCTCCAGGCTCTGAGCTGTCAGCACAGAGCCCAATATGGGGCTGGAACTCATGAACCGTGAGATTGTGACCTGAGCCAAAGTCAGCTATTTAACCGACTGAGCCACCCAGGCACCCCATCTCTTTTTAAAATTATATATGCACCAGGACCATTGCAGCTGCTATCACCCTGGAACTCTCTGGAACATTCCATCAGTTGGCTTTTTTGTATCCTTCAGACTTAAATATCACTTCTTCAGTATCTAAGTAGGTTTCCTTCACACTTGCCTCCCTTGCTCTGTTACTTCCACATTATTCAGTTCCCTTGTAGCTCTTACCACAATTTATACTTAGATATTTATTTTTTTGGTCGTTTACTGATGTGTTGTCTGTCTCTCCACTAGACTGTAAATCCTGAGAGGGCAAGGATCATGAATGTGTTCAATTACCTCTCTCTACCTAGTACCTTTCAAGGTGCTGGGAACGTGGCAGGAGTGCAATAAATATTTGTTGAATGAATGACACCCAGAAACAGTAGACAGTGAGCCCAGGGTCACACAGCAGGCTAATGGAGGAGCCAGAATTAGAATCCTGGTATCTCCAAGCTAAGTGCTCTGCTCATTAGCAACTCCGCCTCTGTGGAGGGGATGCTGCCTTCTCACTGGGGGTAAAAGACAGATGTTCTCTATTTTCGCCTCAATTAACCTGCTAAAAAATCATCCTACTCATAGGATGGATATGGGGGAATTTTTTTTTTAATTTTTAAAAATTAAAAAAATTAATTAAACATCAGGCCCCAGTGTTCTAAAGTCAGTCGTGAAAAGCAAATCCCTACCCTTAGCAGGCAGCCTAAAGTCTGACCAGAAGGGCTAGGGGGACTGTGACTGCAGACCTTCAACCACTTCAAAATCAATAGGCTTGTACTGAGCACCCGGCAAGGTGCCAGGCACCCGGGAGTAAAGATGGGCAGGCGGACACTCCCCTGCCCACTGGCTGCTCTGGAGTTTGAGTCCCTTACAGAGCAGCGTGTGAAGTGTTACGAAATGGGAAAGACAGGAGCCGTGGAAGCCTGGAAGAGATGCCTAATCCATTCTCAGGGCTGAGGGAAGGGGGCTTCCAGGAGGAGGGGACTTGAAAGATGAGCAGTTAACCAGGAGAAAGACAGGAAGGTGAGTGTAACAGGCAAAGGACTCACGGCCTGATGCAGAGGGGACGGAGCACTTGAGATGATTCCCGGGGCTTCAAGATAGAACCCGGAGAGCTGGCAGGGCCGTGAAATGACAAGGGAGGGGGGGCCCAGGTCACAGAGAGACCTGAAGGTGGTGTCAGGACCCAGGTGTGACCTTGAGTGCCATGGTGGGGGGATGGCTTAGAAAAGGACCTCGCTGGTGAACTTGCCCAATCTCTGCTCCGCACGAGGAGCTCTGCTCCTTGCATGCCTCTGGTGACGGGCAGCTCCTCTCCATGATGGCCTATGTTGCTCCGACCAGAAGGGAATTCTTCCATCTTGCGAGCTGAAAGCCGCCTCCTGCAGTCTCCACTCAACACGAACCTGCCTTTTCTTCTCATCTCATCCTTCTCTGAACCACTGTCCCCCAAGTCCCTTGACCATGACGAGCCTGTCAGATGCCCATGATGTTTACAAGTCCTAAACTGGTCTCTTTTGGGAGTCGCAGCCCACCACGTGAGCCCCTCACGCCCCCGGGACTGCAGTGGAGACAGCCACAGGTTGCTCTCTAGCAAGGACTCCGAAAGAGAAGCGCGGGTGGCTGGGAATGCTGTGACTCTCATTGGAAGCTGCTGCTGAACTCCTGGGCAGAATGAAGCTGTCCTGATCTCCTGGGTTCCGCTCACCTATATCCCTCTCCCCACCTTGCTGACCTTGACCCTCAGTGTGTGCTCTGCATGCCTTTAATCACCTGTAGGTCATCCCAGTTCCCAGCTCTGGGTTGACGTGGGCGACCCAGTGTCTAGCTCCCTGTATCTTGGGCCAGACACTGCTCCCGAGGGCCCTCTCCGGGTCCCAGCCCCGGGGTCCTCGCCTCATTTTACAGGTCTGCTCAGCTGAGCCCTGCATGACACTGCGTGATTAAGCAAATCCCACCAAAAGGGAGCATGTGCTGCCAAGCATATTTCACAAGGGAAAGGGAATTTTCATCTATCAAAAGCGCATTTATTTCAAGGGGGCCTATCACTCACTGAAATTCACAAGAGAAAGAGAGTCCCAAGAAAATCAAGGGCATTTGCATTACAATCCACCTCGATGCCCAAAAATATCCCGCTGAACATGCAGAATTTCAACGAAAAAACTGTGTTTTGCTTATTTGCAGGAAAGAAATGAATGTTCAAGAGAAGGGGGGGAGCTGAGGTTTAACATCTCAGACATTCAAAGAAAGGCATTTGGTACGTTTTGACCAAAGAATCACCTCTGACGTTACAAATTTGGGAACAGGCACTGGCAGGGGTGGCCAAGGGTCCCCACACAGTACAGGGAGGAAGGCAGGGCACCGAGGAAAGGTCCTTGGGATGGGCCAAGAGGGTTTGAAGGTGCGCGATCTTTTTTGTTCTTTTTAAATTTTTTTATGTTATATTTATTTCTGAGAGAGAGAGAGATAGCATGAGCCGGGGAGGGTCAGAAAGAGAGGGAGATGCAGAATCTGAAGCAGGCTCCAGGCTCTGAGCTGACTGTCAGCACAGAGTCCGACACAGGGCTCGAACCCACGAACCGTGAGATCATGACCTGAGCCGAAGTCGGACACTTAACTGACTGAGCCACCCAGGCACCTTGACCTCTCAGTACCTCTGTTTCCTTGTCTTTGAATGGAGGTGATGGTAACAGATCATCCTAAGAATTCCATGTGTGTGTGCCCTGCAAACTCATCCCCCAAATCTCCCTCATGGCTGAGGAAAGCGACCGAGAACTTGACCCACACTGCTGTCTCTCCACCCTCCCCCACAGGAGCGGGGGGGCAGTGCCCGCAGCGGCCATGGCAACGTGGACTTGCCTCTCCAGTTTTGTGCTTGAGGTTAAAGATTAACGTCCTTTGCATCCTGCTTCCTAATATGTTGTGTTTATAACATGGACGTGCTTCAATGATTCCCAACTAGAGGGAAAACCAAAAATCAACCATGAAAGGCTTCCTACCTGGCTTGTAGGTCAATGGGGGAGTTACTTTCTATAACTACGGTAACGGATGTCCACTGGACACTTCCTCTCTGCCAGTTACCATGCTGAGAGCTTGCCAAAGATTCTCCTGCTCAGAGAGATTAAGTAACCTGCTCAAAGTCGTATGGGTAGAAAGTGGCTAAGCAGAGCTCATACTCAAGCCTGCATGACTCTGAACCTCAGTCAGGAGGACAGTGCACCGGATATCGTGAGTCCGGCACCACCTGGGAAAAGGCTTCCCTGAAGTGTCATGACATCTTGTCGGGCCACTTTTCTGCTCCGTCACAGTATTTTAAGAATTCAGACTTGGGTGAATATATGGATCCAAGGGTTCTCCTTTTTTTTTTTTTTTTTTATTTTTTTTTTTTTTTTTGAGAGGAGAGAGAGAGAGAGCATGAGCAGGGGGGGGGCAGAGAGAGAGGGAGACACAGAATCCGGAACAGGCTCCAGGCTCTGAGCTGTCAGCACAGAGCCCAACGTGGGGCTCGAACCCATGAACCGTGAGATCATGACCTGAGCCGAAGTCGGACACCCAACCGACTGAGCCACCCAGATGCCCCCAAGGGCTCTCCTTTCAACTTTACTTTTATAAGCCCATTCAGCGATCTGCAAGGGAAGAGCCTCAGAAGGTGGTAGAAGGGTGCATGGCACAGCCAGTGCTCTCAGGATGACCTTAGAAGATTCTCGATGACAGCCTCATCCTGTTGAGGGGTCCCTTCACTCGCCTCCTTGGTCATTTTCTTCTCCTATCTCAAGGCAAGGCTCAGCAGAGGACGTTTCCAGTGAAGAAATCTGGCTGGTGCTGAGGGTCTCTTATGTTCCGCTAATGCTATAATTCTCACTGTATGATATTCTTCCCCGCCATCAACTTTTCCACCAAGTTCTCAGACTTGTCGTGGGCAGTACATAATTCCATCTGCACTGCAGTTGTCTGAGAGTGACCAGACTGGAAAAAAATTTCTGCTAGATGTCTTCAGAAACTAAATATCTGTGAATCACATTTCCAAAGGTTTTATGCCCTCTCCTTTCATTCTCAAGTCTGTCCGTAGAGAAAACTATTTCAAGACTGTGTAGGGGGCAGTTTTCATTCACTTTGCCTTCCAGCATCTGAAGCCCTTCTGTTCTGTATCTGGGGTCTGGAGCAGGGTGAACGTATAGGAGTGCAGATTGGCAATAGTTTTATCTCCACCCATTACAGCCCCCCACCCCCACCCCCCCAGCAGATCCCTTACCGGCATCTCAGAAGGCACCGCCGGCTGTCGGGACTCCTGTGGCTGTGGGAAGGCAGTCAGGTCCAAGTCCATGTCTGCGTCAGCGCTTTCCCCCACCTGCCAGCAGCCAGACCTCCTCTCCTTCTTGGTCGTGATGCCTCTGGTGCTGTGGCTGAGAGAACAGGAGAGGGGAGAACCCTCTCTTTACTTAGTCATCTTGGCTGCGGTCCTGTTTCCATTGGCCGTTCTAGCTTCTCCAGCCAGCCCTGATGAAGGTCAGTGTCTTTCTGGGCCGCAGCCACACACGACGCGGGTCTTTCCGTGGGTGCACCCAGGGTGCTTCAGATCCAGCTCTGGCGTGATCCCTCTGGCTTCCTCGGCTCCCCCTGCCCCACGACCACCTGCCTCTGCCAGGGTCCCTTACCTGGTGGGCAGATCTCTCGAGTGGGCCCCTGGCAAGATGGCGAGACTCTGGCCACCATGCCCCAGATCTACTGGACGTTTTGCTCTTTCTCTTCACCCAACCTTCTCTTCTCTTCTTCCTGCTCAAATAGGACCAAAGGGCAGATGGACAAGTCTTCTGCTGAGCAAATACCAACTCGGGGCATGAGGTGCCTCTCCATTTGCACGCACCCTCAATCTCTATGAGCGAGATTGAGCCCCTCTGCATCAGTTGCCTTGGGGAAGGAAGAGTAGCGCCCTGTTCTCCCCCAAAGAGTGGACAGAGATGGGGGAAACACACCATCCCTCCTATATAGATTTTGCTAATTTCCTCTCCTTCCAGCCTCCATGTCTGCTTAGATGTGGGTGGGGGGAGGGCCTGTTCAGCTTGCCTCTCAAATAGACCCTGACTGGGGTGCCCTGCCCCAATTATTCCCGGCTCTTTAGAATTCGGAGTGCTTAGTGCTAACTCTTCATCCTCAGGTTGGGGCCCTGATTGCATTCCACATCCTGTTATACATAGTTGGCGGGTTTCTATCTTTATGAGACAGAGTCTACCTCTTGCTAAAAAAAAAAAAAAGAGTGGCAAAAACTCACTTTCCCAGCCTCCCTTGCAGCTAGAGTACAGGTACGTTACCCCACTTCTGGTGTTCACATACATAACCCTGGACGTTGAGTTAGAAAGCAGCAATAGAAAGAATTAGGGACTTGGCAGAAATTCAATATGGCAGCAGTGGCAGCAGCCGCCATAGCTATATTCAACTTCTAGGGACACAATGACAACCGTGCAAGGGTTCCATGTGACAAGGCTCAGCACTGCAAGCCTCAGAGTCGGAGCTGCAGAGTGCCTTCGTGGACCCCTTCCGACCTGGGGCGCTGCTCTGGGCTGCACACGCTCTGAGACTTGAGGGTCTATGGGGTGTACCCAGTATTCTCTGAGCACATCTCTTAAATCTAGCGCCCTCCCCCATCACTGCTTAAACAAATGTGTATCAGTGTCGTTAAGAGGGCTTTCAGAGTGACTTCCTGTTTCATTACATATTTGTCAAAAAAAGATGATGAATCAAACGATGCTATTTTTGGTAAATTTGCTTTAAAAAAAAAAAAAGAAATGCCTCACCACCAACACACTGAAAAACTTGAGTGGAAAACACTTAGAGGCAAAATATCATTAGTGGCTGGTGCACACTTACAGCTGCCCTTATATTTTGTGGTGGCTTTGATTCGAGCTCTCCCACATAAGCTTTGACCGCTGTACAATTGATCCTGCCTTCACCAATATCTTTGGTTTTCTTTTCTAGTCGACATTGTCCTTGATTACAAAATAATTTTAGGTAATATTGAAAAAATTTCACCAGTTTTTTTTGTTGTTTTTTTTTTTTACCATCCAGAAATTTTATTGAGAGCCATTAAAAATAAAGCAACCAAAGATGAATCAAGTGGCCAAGGGGCACCTGGGTGGCTCAGGTGGTTAAGCGTCTGGCTGCGGTTTCAGATCACAATCTCACAGCCTGTGAGTTTGAGCCCCACGTCAGGCTCTGTGATGGCAGCTCAGAGCCTGGAGCCTGCTTCGGATTCTGGGTCTCCCTCTCTCTGCCCCTCCCCAGCTCATACTCTGTCTTTCTCTCTCTCCCAAAAATAAATAATAAACATTTTAAAAAGTTAAAGAAAAATAAAATGGTTTTATTTTTAACATTATCAACATCTAAGAGTAAACTCAAATGTAAGGTAAATAAATATTGATAATTCCTAAAGGTTTTACTGAGCACCTATGCTGGGCCAGACGCCAGGCTAAGTATTCATTATTTCTTCTAATACAACAGCCCTGTGAGACCAGAATTATCATCCCCATTTTATAGATAAGGAAACCGAGGCCGGCCAGGTTAATAGTCTCAGTCATTCAGCCAGTTGTTCAAGTATGTTAGTTATACTGAGGATGGCCAGTAACAGCACCTTCTCCAGGTTCTCTTTGACCTAAAAAGATTGGACTTTATCTACAGCGAAGGGCGTAGCGTCTCCTTTCCATGCTTCCCAAAGAGTGTCTGTCATGGTTCCTCTGCAGAGAATAAAATCCCTTCTAGCTAGTTGTAAACACAAAGAGCTTTGCTACACGGTCCAAGGGGAATCAAAGCCTAGCACAGGCGTAGAGAAACGACCACCAGAGCCACATGGCAGAACCGGGCCACAGAGGAAGCTGCCGCTCCTGTCCCTACAGGAAGCACATTTGATTCAGAAACACATTTGATTCAGGAAGACACCTTTGCTAAGTTGTGAAGCTGCCATAGACCCATCTCACCTCCGCTCAAATCTGCACCGGCAAACGGATGCCCGGCACCTGCTCTTTCTACATTGGTTCCTAAGTCAAGTCTATACAGTCCAATAAAGACAAGATCAATATTAACTCATATTCAGCCTCATATAGTTATAGATGGTTACCTACTGAAAAATTTATAGATGTGTGTATTTATGTGGGTTAGTAAACACCCATATATTTCCTTGATCTGTCAACTGAGAAGACCTAGAGGCAGTGACATGTAGTACAGATGAGCACACCTCACACCCAGACCTCCTGCGCTTACCTCTCAGGCCAGGGAGTCATGGGCATAGAGACATGAGGGGTCCGCTGAGGTAGTGACAGGGAACTATCTGGGAACCACAGCCCTTTAGACTGGGTGAGGGCAGAAGAGCTTCAAAAGAGCGTAAGAAGAGGTGGCCAGAGAAGGGGCCGAGAGGGAACAGAGTCACAGCCCTAGGGAATGAAGAATGAGCCACGTTTAAGGAAAGAGGAATGGAGTGCCGAAGTCCTTGGAATTTCAGGTTCTAGGAATTCCTACTAGACTCTGTAGACATCAGGGAACCACAGCAAGGTGTTGAGTAGAGGAGTGTAATTAAGAGAAGACAAACATTTTCTTTCTTTTTTGTTCTTTTTTTTTTTTTTTTAACAGAAGACTGCATGCATGGCTCCTCTCTGGGAATACCGAGACTCAGCCCGATTTCTCTGAAGTGTAGTGTTTCCAGAATTAGGACCCAGCACCTCTGTTTCAGTCCTTGTTAAGACTGAGCAGGGGAAGAATTCGTTTCTTGTGATTACACGGAACCAAGCTGTTTCCTGATGCACCTACACTTGAGACTTGGGGGAGATGAGATGTGGAAGATAGGGGGACTCTTAATTCTGATGAGGATTTAATTAAGAACTCCATTTTCCCAGGCTTCCAATACTGACTGCCTGATGTTTCTTTAATAGGAACTGTTGATATGTTCTAATTACGGTGGGTTATTTATGGGATCAGGCCTCATCTCTCTGCTCAATTATGTTTTGTTTGGGAGATTTGCGTACTTTTATGACTCTGGTTCTTAATTGAGTCTATTGTCTTCCCCAAAGATGCACTTAGTCTGGGGACCTATTCGTTTGTGGCTTTTCTGGTACCAGAGATCCTGACGCGTCTCGCCTTTCTCTCCCTTCCATTGATAAGCTCCGAAGCCATTGGGAAGGAGACTCCCTCCTCCCCTATTCTCAGCACGAACCGTGGTTGTGCTCCAGACCCATGGCTTGGCTTTGCAAATTCACCTTATAGCCTTCTTTTATATTTTGGAGACAGGATTCTTTAAAACTGTGCCTGGGTATTAGATATCTTTGAAATTCTGAGAAAACTGAAAATTTCAGGGGCTTGGCGTCAAGAGGCACATTTGATATTCTGCACTGGAACATATTTATAGATCTCTTTATGGAGGAAAAGCTTCTGATTTACTATCCTGGAGATGTTCTCAGCTGTGGGTAAATCACAATTAGGTCTTGGAAAACTGCAACATTGTTGTGTTATTTTGTAGATGAGATTCCTCCCAGCATTACAGGATGACTCTGTTTCCATAACAATAGACATGGACCAACATTATTTTGAATGGCCACGTAGATATTCCGCATTATGGATATATGATAATTTGTGTAACCGATTATTTTATATTGGTGGGTATCCAGGTAGTTTTCAACCTGTGATGAATAACTTTAGACATGCATCATTGTGCAGATCCATAGTTACGTCTAAAAGATCAATTTCCAGAAGGCAAACTGCAGAGTCCAAGGGCAAGTATGATGTTGAGACTTTTAAAGACTAGCAGTTCCAACGGCTCAGAATTCAACTAGGGCTGAGGGTCTGAGTAGGGACATGCAAGCCAGAGGACAGAAACAGCACATGTGAATGTATGAATGCTAAGAAGTACAGTGTTACTTTGATCTTTGCTAATTTAAGACAAAAGTGGTCATGATGACATCAGGTCAGTGACAGAACTGTCCCCCCTTTGGGTACAAAACTGCAGCTCCACCATGATTTTCTAAATGCCCCATCCTACCTCCTCTTTTCTTGCAGAGTGTGGAGCATGCAGTAGGTGTGAAATAAATGCTTAGACTGGACTGAGTCAGCATAGAAGTGTGTCGCCACCCCCCCCCCGCCCCCGTTCCTTCAAAGCCCTTCCAGCCTAGGCTTTATGGTATAAAAATGCAACAGAGGAGGAATTGGCGGTGGGGCCTGATTTGTCATGATTTTGTGATTATGAGGAAGAATTTCATCCTACACACATCCTCTGCTACTGGTCATTTACATTTCCGATTTTGATTCTATAGCCTTTCAGACATGAAGGAAATATGTAATGGAGGGAAAATGAGAAATATTAGTGCAATCATTTATCATGTTCATTGAAGAGAGTATTGATTGCCTGGAATGCTCACAAACCCAGAGATGCTTCCAGCATCTAAAGATCTTGCTCTCCCGGGACACACCCTCTCTCTTCCCAGCAGGGTCATTCCAGCCCCCAGAGGCTCTCCTTGGCGCCTCACATGGGTGTTCTGTGGGGACTGGGGAAAGCCCCCGATAGAGGGCGCTGTCCAGAGGGCTCTGTCCTTGCTCTTTTTGACTGTCACTGTCCTTTCCTGAGCCTCCTTCCGCACCCACCTAGACCCTCAAGGGGCCACAGGCTGCCATTTTATCTCTCGTAGTGGTCTCAACCTGAGACAAGAGGTGTGTAGCCATTTTCTAGTGCGGCCGTAACAAATTTCCACACAGTGGGCATCTCAAAAGCACGCCCATGTGTTATCTCACAGATCTGTGGGCCAGAAATCTGGGCGCCACACCCAGCTGGCTCTTGGGCTGAAGGTCTCACCTGGTGGGGGCTGGGCTGGGCTTTTCGCTTCTAAGCCCATTCAGGTTGTTGGCAGAATTTAGTTCCCTGCGACTCTAGGACTGCGTCCCCATTTCCTTGCTGCCTGTCGGCCAGGGCTGGGTCTTTGCTGCCAGAGGCTGCCTGCGTTCTCCGTGGCTACTTTCCATGCAGCTCCATCCAGCAACAGCAGGCCAAGTCCCTCTCATGCCACCAATATCTCTTTCTTCTTCTGTTGCATCTCTCTACATCCAGCCAGAGACTTCTCAGCTCTTAAGGGCTCATGTGGCTAGTTTAGGCTACTAGAGTAATCCAGGATAACCTCACTACTTTACAAAGTCCCTATTGGGGCACCTGGGTGGCTCAGATGGTTAAGCATTGGACTTGGTATAGGCCCAGGTCATGATCCCAGGATCGTAGGATCGAGCCCCGAGTCAGGCTCTCTGCTGGGCATGGGGCCTGCTTAAGATTCTCTCTCTCTCTCTCTCTCTCTCTCTCCTCCTGCCCCTCCTCTGTTCTCTCTCTCTTAAAAACAAGGTAGTCCCCTTGCCATTATAACACGACATGTTCATTCACAGGTGCTAGGGAGTAGAGTGTGGATACCCTGAGGATATTGGTCACTTTGCCTCTTCAAGGGATGGTGGAAGCATCCAACCTCTCTCACTGCAGGCTCTTCCACAAGGTCTAGCAGGGGGCTCAGCGCCCCCATCTGCCTGTGTCACCCTTCCTCACTCTGTGGAATTCTGTCTGCCGTCCATGGTCCAGCCAGTTTAAGGGGAAGTTGGCTTCTGTGCAAATAATGTCAAGTACCTCTTCTTTTGGTATGGCACTTGGAAATTTCTAAAGCAAGGTAGGTGAGGAAACTGAGGCTCAAAGAGAGCAAGTCACATGGGGAAAGAGAGCACCAACAGGTCATGAGGTCACTCAACAAGGGCCAGAAGTAGGTATGAGGTCTCCAGGCTGCCAGGCCATCACTCTTTGAAAATCTGGAAAATTCTCTACAAGCAGAAGCCAAGTAGCTAAGGAACATATCTCCCAGCTTTCCAAGAGAATCCCACGGGAGAAGCTGGCAAGCCAGTTGGCAGTTGGCAGGCTGTCGCCGGGCTCTGGCTGCTAAGAATCTGCAATGGCAGGACTCCCCCGTGGTGAGGGGCACACTCATCACTGGCACGGCCTAAATGGAGACACCAGCTTGGACAAAGCGTCCCTGCCTTTTCCAAGCAGACACACGGCTCTGACTTGGCCACGGTTCATCCCCGGGTAACAGTTTGAAAGAGAGGAGAGAAAGTCAGAGAATCACGGAACTGTAGAGCCAGGAGACTATTTAGAGATAAGTCAATCCGAATCCTTTACCTGCCCATAGAGATGGAGAACTCGAGGCCCACACTGGTGGAGAGGTTGCTCTAATGGGCAGTAGACTCGTGACTAAGATCTAGCCATCCCGCTTTCCAGAGCAGAAATCAGTTCTAACCTCAAGATACCATGGTTCTTTCTGAGCAGTCGTCCCGTGGGCCTTCCCTTGTCATCCACAGCATGACGACTTACACTTGTGTGTACACACAAGAACACATCATCTGTGTTCAGCCACACACATATGTGCACCGGCAATCTTAATGGAATTTCTGGCTGAGAGTCTGGACTCTGGGGTCAGGTGATCTGAGTTCAAGTCCCTACAATGCTAACCTTGGGCAAGTTACTTAACCTCTCTGTGCCTCAGTTTCCTCATTTATAAATGAAAATAATAATGGCACCCATTTTATAGGGTTGTTTTGAGGATTCACTGAAATACTGTATGTAAAGGGCTTAAAATGGTGTCTGGCATATAAGTGCTGAGAAATTGTTTGCTGTTATTATTTCTAGAAAGGTTACTACTATGCCCGCCTATTGTTCTCTTGGTTGGGAAGTAATAATCTAATGTAAATAATAATCCCATACAGTAATATTCACAAACTGAAATGCCTAGGGTGGGCCATGGGTAGAAGTGCGCTGGGTGTAAGAAAAATTGTGTGACCCCCTCAATTATATTGGACTTTCATTTTGTTTTTGTTTTTTTTTTGAGAGAGAAAGAGTGCAAGCAGGGGAGAGGGAGAGAGGAAGAGAGAGAATCTCAATCAGGCTCCATGCTCAGCACAGAGCCTGATGCAGGCTTGATTCCCACAAGCTTGGGATCATGACCTCAGCTGAAATCAAGAGTTGGATGCTCAACCGAACTGAGCCACCCAGATGCCCTTGATTTTCCATTTTGAAAGAGAAAAGAGTAGAGAGGTTTATTTATTTATTTTTTTAATGTTTATTTATTTATTTATTTATTTTGAGAGAGAGAGATACGGAGTGTGAGTGGTGCAGGGGCAGAGAGAGGGAGACACAGAATCTGAAACAGGCTCCAGGCTCTGAGCTGTCAGCACAGAGCCCGGCGCGGGGCTCAAACTCACGAACCGTGAGATCATGACCTGAGCTGAAGTCAGCTGCTTAACTGACTGAGCCACCCAGGCGCCCCTAGAGAGGTGTATTTCTCTACAAGAGGAAAAGCAGCAGTGCTTGCACAGTGAGAAATGGCAACTATGTCTTGGCCCTGGCATCAGGGACAGTAGAGAGTGGTGGGGACTGAGGTGCATTGAGGCACTGGAGGGCACATGCCCTGTGTAAAGAGACAGTTGCTACTCCGTTTCAGCTGGTCGCGGCCACGTGGGAATGGAGATCTGGTGCCTTCAGTTCTCCTTTTATTCAAGAGAAGCCCGAAATCTGCATTTTTAATGTAAAATCTCCCAGTTATTAAATGTTGACTCCACCCTTTGCAAACACTGGATGAACGCCTGGGGACCGGCCTCAGCTGCGGCTGCCGGTACTCCGCTTCTGCCCTGTTTGCGAGCGGCAGTCACCCTTCCAGTATTACGAGTCTACGTGCGTGTGACCGTCACCAGAGGGCTGTCCGCGGCCCCGTCTGGGGATGAGATACAGACACTCTGGGGGAGGGAGCTCTCTGCAGGGAACTCAGCCGGTCAAAGACGAAAACCCGAGATTACCAACTGGATTTTCCTTTTTTCCCCTAATGTTTATTTTTGTTTGTTTGTTTGTTTAGAGAGCAGGGGAGGGGGAGAGAGAGAGAGAGGGAGAGAGAGAATCCCAAGCAGTTTCCACCCGGATCCGACCCGGAGCTCGATCTCACGATCGTGAAAACCCCTTATCACACTTACTCTGGTAGGACATGTGCTGTTTTGGTCTCCTTGCTTCCCTTGCATTGGAGAACATTCCTTCCCTCTCCATGTGTGTCTGGTGGAACGACTGATGGCACAGAGCACAGGCAACCTCAGCCACTGGCCATACGATCCAAGCCTGGCCAGCCGTGCCTCTCCATCCTCCTGGCAACGATGACTAATTAGTGCATGAGGTGGGAAGGCCACCGGAGCAGCGGCTAGAGGGACCTTCTCTGGGATTGCTGTTCAGATGCTGGAAGAAGGAAGCACTTTCCCTTCCAGGCTTGTGAAGCTGGGGCTGCTGGTGGCCATGTCTCCACCCCCTTGGGAAAACTCTAATACAAGAGAGAAACGGGCCAGTGTGCAGAGAGGCAGAGACAAGCTGCAGATGCAGAGGGAGAGTAGGTAGTTCCTCAGTTCCAGATGCCAAAACCCTGGAGCCTGGATCTCCTCCTCGGCCTCAGAGGGCTACCTCATCACACATTGAACCACAGGAACCAGTCAATGCCATAAGTGAGTTGGGCTTCTGTCAACTGCGAACCAAAAACTCAGACAATTACTTTCGAATCTAAGGTGCACGAGAACATAACTGTGCAAGGTCAGGGCCAAAGTCAGTCTTGTTCACTACCGCATCCTCAGTGCTGCTAATAGTATCTGGCCCATGGCAGGGTCTCGGGAAAGATTTGTGAAACGAATAAGTGACACATGAATACTGCCTCCTGGAATCCTCATACACACCTCGATAGGGAGGCATTAGTATCTAAAGCAGCAAATGATAAGGTAAAGACCAAGTTTACCAGCTAGGAAGTGACAGTGGCCAGATTCTGCCATTACTCTTTTTTTTTTTTTTAATGTTTTATTTATTTCTAGGAGAGAGAGAGAGACAGCGTGAGCAGGGGAGGATCAGAGAGAGAGGGAGTCACAGACTGAAACAGGCTCCAGGCTCTGAGCTGGCAGTCAGCACAGAGCCCGACGCGGGGCTCGAACCCACGAACGGCGAGATCATGACCCAAGCGAAAGTCGGAAGCTCAACCGACTAAGCCACCCAGACGCCCCTCTGCCATTACTCTTAAGCCTGAAATTGTATCTGGGTGCCTGGGTGGCCCAGTCAGTCGAGTCCGACTTCAGCTCAGGTCGTGATCTCATGGTCTGTGAATTCGAGCCCTGCGTCAGGCTCACTGCTGTCAGCACAGACCCCACCTTGGATCCTCCGTCCCCATCTCTCCCGGCCCCTCCCCAGGTCACACTCTCTCTTAAAAAAAAAAAAAAAAAAAGTTAAAAAAAAAATGAAAAACCTAAAACTGTATCACCTCCCAGCCTGACAGCCTCCTTCTAACTGGTCTCCTTGCCTCTACTCATGCAGGGAACAGAGTGATCTTTCAAAGTCACAGACTTCATTTCACCGTCCCCTGCTTAAACCCTTTCCTGGTATCTACTGGTCTGTCTGTCAGTTGTGGGGGCTAGAGCCCTCTCACGCCTGCTTCCCATCCATGCCTTTCCCACGCCTCCTGCTGCGTGGCCTTGTCCTTCAACAGGCACCCAGTTTCCAGATGGAGTTTTCCTGCCTGCTGGGCTCCCCCTCTCCCCGTCCAATTCTGTGAATCTGTTCCAAGTTTCTGGTGAGTTAGTTATTGGAGCCTCAGTTTTAAATCTTTTTCATATGCAAGTAGTTTATTCTCATTAAGAGAAATCCTATCTTCTGCTTGTTTAACTCTGTCAGTTAAATCCGTTAAGTTTATTTGTGTTTGCCCAGTGGTAATTTTTATTGAGAGAACATCCGAAACCATCTGCGAGGAGGAAGTTGAAGGAGCCGGCGGAGCGCCCCGGCTCTGGTGCTGATTTTCCTGACGTCTCCACCACCCAGAACAGCTCCTTCCGTCCACAGGAGGCTGACCACAGGGTTGCTTGTCTCTGGGTCCTTTTGAGTTTTGAATTTGTGTAGTAAGAGCCTTGACTTTCGAGGTTGCACATTGTGTGCATTTTTGTTGGGGGGGCTTTCAGAGAAGGGTAGCCCTCAAGAGCCAGGCTTAATAATCTCAGGCGGGGTGTAATGAACAGTTTCCTGCCTTCACGTGAAGGGGAGAGACCCAGACTGGGTCACCCTGGATGGAATCACATCCTCCTCCGAGCCCTGGCTGCACTTCGTTCCTTTAACCAGCCCCCGGCACCTTTTCCCTCAGGTCATATTCATCTGTCTTATTCCCCTTCTTGGCTCTAGAAAGCTTTGAGCCAGGCTGTGTATAATTTGTATACTCTCTACTTTACCCAATAGAGTGTCTTGAATATAGTAACCTCTTTTCATGTTTGATGAATGAATGAATGAGTGAATGAATGAATGATTCCACATGCATCATCACCTGCATACAGCCCCTGCCTTCCCAGAATGCACACTTTAGAGCCCACCACAAGTAAATGGCCCCCTGGGGGGGGGGTCTAGGGAGGTGATTATCGTTGTTCCTGTTTTTATAAATAAGCCTTTTTAAACATTTGTTTTCTTATCTTTCTTTCCTTTAAGGAAAAAAAAAATCCTCATCTAGCTAATCAAAAATTTCCTGTGTCATTTCTTTCAATGCAAATTGCATTTTCCAAATAACGCAGAACAAAGATAACCACAATTACAAAACCAGGCAGCTGACAAAGGTAAACTGTAGAATTCAGAGCAGGAAAGAAAACTTAAACAAAACTTTGTCAACTCCCCTCGTTCCCACCTACGTTTTTTAGCATCTCATTTTGATTGTAAAGAAGCTTGTAATAGATTGAGCTTTCAACTCTAGGTTGTCAAGATAGGTAGTGAGCTCCCCATCACTGGTGGTAAGCAAGCTAAGATTGGATGACTAACACTGGAGAAAATAGAACAGAAACTAACTGACTAAGAGACTGTTAAAAACTGAGAACAAACTGAGGGTTGGTGAGGGATGGGAGAGAGGGGAAAATGGGTGATGGGCATGGAAGAGGGCACTTGTGATGAGCCCTGGGTGTTATATGGAAACCAACTTGACAATAAACTATAAAAAAAAAAGAAACTAAGTGACTAAAATATAGTGAAGGGTTGAATAATGTGCTCTAAGAACCCAAAAATGACCAATTCAACTCCACAACCAGTAGACAGAAATGAATAGTATAAGATTTAGGCTGCAACAGTCCTGGGACTGAATCCTGCTGCCAGTGATGACTAGCTGTGTGATCTTAAGGAATTACATAACTTCTCTGGTTAAATGAGATATAAATCATAAAGAACATTGCTGTACAGAATATGTTAAAATATGCTAGCCTCCTTTATTTTTACAAGGAGGAGAAAGCATGTGGTAGATTGCAAGCTTAGCCCAAACGTCTTCCATCCCTGTAAGCGTACCTGCAAACTGACTTTATGTGCCCTCCCATCCAGAGGCAAAAATCTCTCTTTCCAGATGGGAATTGGGTGTGGTTATGTGATTTGCTTTGGCTGATTGGGGCATTAGGGAGTAAGGCACAATCAGAGGCTTTCAAAATATGTTTTAGAACCCTGAAACTATGGCCATAGGAGCGAGCCTGGCCTAGCCTACTGGATGGACAGAGATATGTGACTAGTTTCCACTGCCCACTCTAGCCTCTCAGCCAACCCACTAGCTACCTATAGATTACCTGGTTGACCTACAGACTCACGAGCAATAATAAAATGGTTGTTGTTATAAGCCACTAAGTCTTGGGGTGGTTTGTTACATAGCAGAAGCTAACGATTACAAGTAAATTAGAAAGTTATTTACCACTTAGAGGAATCAATGAGGAAATGAGATTTGCTTTTCACGCAGATATATCTCCTACTACAAGGGTCATCTAAGTGAAAAGAATTGTCAAAACATAGCTGAGTTGTGTGTCAGGCTTTTAGCCAATGTAATCTACAGAAGTGCGTGCTATGCCTAGAACAATGAATTTTAATGCTTGGGCTGCTGCATGTGATTTCAGCCATATTTACCCAAGGCTTGTATTCCAAGGAAATCCACTGGTCCTCTGGAAAGGACCTTTGCTCGGGGCATCGCTGGGGTTCTTCCTCTAGGATACATTGTCTGTGATCCCTGGGGAAAAGCAGAGAAATATTCAAACATTATTTAGAGCCCTCTTTAATATTACCTAAAAAGCACCATTCACAGGCTTTGATGTCTTAGCTTGGTAGAAATAACACTTCCCTCATCAAAAAAGTTGTTTGATCCCTGAATTTCATTCTTTTTTTCTTTTAGATATTAACTCAGAGCGTTTCAGTCTTCCCTGGGGATGAAGCAATGAAAGCGGGCAGTTGATTTAGTGAATACAGTTATTTAACGTCATTATATTGCAGCCCTGAAAGGGGGCACTGTCCCTTTCCTGTTGACGATCCCATGGTGTCTGCCCCCCACCCCCACCCCCACGGTCCCCGCACGGCCCCCCAGCCAGTTCTCACACTGTTTCACCCAGGCTAGTGGGAACTCTCTTCCCCTGACTCCCCAGTTTCCACCCTCCCAGACCTTGGGTCTTCATACCACACTGGAGTGATCTTTTAAAAATGCCAATTGCGGGGCGCCTGGGTGGCTCAGTCGGTTAAGCGTCCGACTCGGCTCAGGTCATGATCTTGAAGTTTGTGAGTTCGAGCCCCACATCGGCTCTGTGCTGACAGCTCAGAGCCTGGAGCCTGTTTCAGATTCTGTGTCTCCTTCTCTCTCTCTCTCTGTCTGCCCCTCCTCTGCTTGTGCTCTGTCTCTCTTTCTAGAGAGCAAATAAACATTAAAAAAATTAAAAAAAAAAAAAAAGCCAATTGCATGTGATTCCCTTGATCAGAATTCCGCAATAGCTCCCTATTGCCCAAGTCCACGGGACTCATCTCCTTCTCCTGTCGTGTTAGTTTCCTGGGCCTGCTGTTGGGAAGTACCCCAAGCTGGGCAGCATGAACACTGGAAATTTATCATCTCATGGCCCCAGGGGCTGGAAGTCTGTCGGAGATCATGGTGCTGACAGAGTTGGTTCCTTCTGAGGTTTAGGAGGGAGCTTGTCCTGTCCTTTCTTCTAGCTTCCAGGAGCCTGTGACGATCCTCGGCTGGTACATGGCATTCTCCTGATCTTCATGTCACCTTCTGTGTTGTCAGTCTCTGGGGCCAAATTTCCCCTTTTCACAAGGACACCAGTCACATTGAATGAGGACCGCACCCCCATGACTTTATCTTAACCAATGGTCATCAAAGACCTTATTTCCAAAGAAGGTCACGTGCACGTGTCCTGGGGTCAGGACTTCAACCTCTTTTTGGTGTGAGCACTCAGCCCATAACGCCTGATTTTGAAAGGCTTTCGTGGGCTGTGCCGCACCCCGTGTCCTGGGGACTCCCAGTTCTGGCTACAACACTGTCTACAGTTATGTCTGTGTTCCCATTTCTGTTCTGCCCCTCCCAGGTCACTTATGTGCTCTGTGTGCCTCAGTTTTCTTCATCTTTAAAATGGGGATAATAATAGTACCCACCTCCAGGGGAATCATTGGGGGGTTAAATGAAATCATACAAATAAACCCTTCGAATATTGCCTGGCTCATAAGAAGTGTTCAGTAAGAGAGAGTGTGTGAGAGTGAGTGTTCTGAGAAAGAGAGAGAGAGGCAGAGAGGGAGAATCCCAAGCAGGCTCTGCACCCTTACAGCATGGAGCCCAGCGCAGGGCTCAATGGCGGGGCTTGAACTCATGAACCGTGAGATCTTCACCTGAGCCAAAACCAAGAGTCAGGCAGACGCTTAACTGACTGAGCCACCCAGATGCCCCTATTTCTGTTTTTTGAAGCCTTCCCTGTTTCTTTTCTCCAGTGAGGCTCTCTCTTTAACTGTCCCCAAATAGAAGGCTCTGGTACCCCAAGGTCACACTGCAAGTCCACAGGATTAAAACCCAGACCCCTTCCCCGAATCCAGTGCTGGCTCCAAGGCCTTGAGGCTCCCCGTGCCCTGCACCCATCCCTGGTCTATACACTGCTCACCCTCTTTGGGCTCCTTTCTGTGATCCCAAATTGTTCCAAGGTTGAGCCGTGAAAATCTTCATTTTCTAAAAATCCTGGCTTCCAATCTGAGCTAAATGTCCCCTAAGTGTTAGCAGCCGTTGTTCTGTTTCGTGTTAATTTGTCACTCGGGGATACGGAGGGGACGGGAAAAGCCTTGAGCGCCGGGTAATGGATTTCTCCCGAGTTTGCCCCCAGTCTTCATCAGCATCCTAATTATTCCACACCTTTTTAATAGAGGAAGCATTAGCATTCCTAAACTGCGTAGGGGTCTGATTGAAATAATGTCTCCTGAATTATCTTTTCATAAACCGAAAAAATAAGTAAATAAGCGCGACATTCCACAGTCGCAGCCTCCTTCTGGGTCGGTGGCCGGCCAGGGTCTCAGGGGGCGTGTGAGGGGACAGTGCACAGGATGTGACTGCGTCTGATCCACGGAGGGTTAGAGATGTTGCCTGTTTCCTTCACCCCTCCTCCTCCCCATCCTCCCTCACTGTGCTCATCCTTCATGGCCCAGTTCACGCTACCTCTCCTCCTTCGGGAAGCCTTCCCTGACTTCCTGTCCTGGTTATGTGTGGAATATATGCCACCGGACCCGGTTCTTAATTCTCTGAAGTACCACTGCTGTTGTTCTGTGAGTGTGGCCCTTGCCAGCTCGGGTGGGAATTTCTCAAGGACAAACCCCTGTCAGAACCTCTTTTTTCCTCCCTCGTGGCAGCCAGCAGAAAGCTTAGGACACAGCCATTGACTTAACAGAAAGGAAGACATTGTGATTCTCAGTGCATCCCGGCCCCCTCCGACTATCTCCCATTCCAACTGCGTCTCTAGATAGGACTATTCTAGAAGACTCAACTAGTGTCCATGAAATGCCAAAAGGAGCTTCATGAGCAAGGAAGGTCTTCCCAACAGCCAGTGGTCTTGGCAGGAAATGGACCGTCTTGTAAGATAGTAAGCTCACCATCTCTAGGAGCATCCGAGCCACAGGTGGGAGACCTTCTGTGGCTCAAAGACTCTAAGGTTCCATCGCTCCAACATCCCACAGTTCCAGGGTCCTGTGACACGAGGGTCCCCTTCTGCTTCGTGTCATTCTTTGCAAACGGAAGACCGGCCCCTTTGATGAGCTCCCAGGCCACGTGTTAAGAAGGGAATGTGTAGCCGAAGCCCCCACCACTTGGTTAAAATTGGTACAAACAGAACATCTCACATTTTGGAGCTGTCACTCCACTGAGAGTCATTCACATAAACAACAAGGTCCTCATGGGTTTGATGGCAACACAAACACCACTTGTGACTCAATTAAGGGAGCGGTAATTAAAAAGGGGGAACAGCATGCAGTCTTGCCAATCCTATTTCCCACTGGGGCCTGGCCCACTGGCTGGAGCAGGATCCGGGGTACTTAGGGGGTCTGTCCTGGGGCCCGTGCTCCTGGCCCAGGCAGAGCTCTCCAGGGGGAGGCGCAGAGCGAGGGAAGACACGGCAAGGTGCCTCGGGGAGCGGCCTGTGTCTCACGCCAGCAAGTGGTGGAAGTTAATAAAAAGTATTGTAAATTAACAAAGTGCATCTAAAGGGAAGTGCTGTTGCCCCGTGGGGATTAGTCACAATTGCTTGGTTTTCAGTCACCATAGCCAATATTTTTTATTCTCAGTGTCTTAAGAACTTGGAGGTACTAAGAGGCAAAGCTAGGATTTAAATTCCAGAAGTCCGGCTCTAGAGTGCACTCCCTTAATCAGTATACTCAGCTGCCTCTCACCTTTATGAAATGCTCTTTCCTGGGCATGGGCCCCTTCATAATAGTTGGCTTTGCCATTTGTTAAGTGCCTACTCAGTTCCAGAAGCTACACTTTTGCAGTTGACATAAAGGATCTCATCTTATGAAATCGGTGTTATAATTATAGTCCTATTTTACAGATGGGGAAACTAAGGTGCAGAGAGATTAAATGCTGTCTCTTTATCCAGCTGAATGACAGCACTTGGAATTAAATCTGTATCTGCTTGACTCCAAATATTCCATCTTGCATGTTTTACTTCCTGTTGTGAGTATTTGGGATAGAATTGGTCAAGGCCAAGTAGTAGGTGAGCAGATGTTTTTTCATTTGTATCCTGCGAGGCTATAAGCATGGGAAGAGAGGACTCAGTAAGATATTCCTGTCCTTGAGGGTTACTATGGTTTGAATTGTGTTCCCCCCAAATTTGTGCTGAAGCCCCAATGTGACGGAGCTTGGAGATAGGATTTTAGGAGGCAATTAAGGTTAAATGAGGCATGAAGGGTAAGGTCCTGACCTGATAGGATTGGTGGCCTTATAAGAAGAAGAAGAGAAAGAGTTCTCTCTCTTCATGCACACACTGAGGAAGGGCTGTGTGAGCGCACAAAGAGAAGGTGGCTGTCTGTAAGCCAGGAAGAGAGAACAGAACTCAACCGTGCCAGCACCCTGACCTCAGACTTCCAGTCCCCAGAACCGTGAGAAAATACATTTCTGTTGCTCAAACCACTGAATCTGTGGTATTTGGTTATGGCAGCCCAATCTGGCTAACACGAGGATCTCATAATCCTTTTGAAGCATTAAGACCAATGCATTGTGGCAAACAGGAACTGTGGCTAACCCATCACCCATCTTGTGAGTGGCTGAATGACTGAATAGGTGGTTAGATGGATGAATGAATGGATGGGCAGATGGGTGAATGGATAGATGGATGGGTGGATGGATGGATAGATGGATGGGTGGATGGATGGATGGATAGATGGATGGATGGATGGATGGATGGATGGATGGATGGATGGATGGGTGGGTGGATGGATGGTTAGATGGATGAATGGGTGGATAGATGAATGGATGAGTGGATGGGTGTGTGGACGTATGTATGAGTGGGTGAAAAGTTGGGTATACATGTTATTCACCCAGAGTTAGAAACAACGTCCATGGGCTAACCCTGTTCTGATAATTGTTCCATATTCATCTTGGTGGCTTTTCCACCATTTCTTCTCACCTTTCATGGATGACTGAAATCATGGAAAGAAGCCACCATGGGCTTTAAATAATCTGAGTGCCCCTCAGTGAGCCGCAGCCCAGACTGCATGACCGGTGGATTAACATTCAGTTCTACCCTACGAGGCAGCTCTCAGGAGTATTCGTGACTAGCACAAATACACTGAAAGACCACGTTCTGAAATTACTCCAATATATGCTTCTAATTCTATAAATCACCTCCCCTATGTTCAGGGCAAGGTGTTGTTTGGAAAGATTAACCACTGGGGGAACCACCCTGGGGGCCCTGGGTCCAGGCTTGGCCTGGGGCCTGGCAAACATTTTCTGGATACCTACTGTGCGCTAAGCCCTAGAAGGGCTGCCAGAAACAGAGAGGTGAGCCCCACACCTGCCTTGGAAGAGCGCTCAGTCTGGGGGCGGCTTGTGAAGCCTGCAGCCTCTATCCTCAGAAGCTTAGCAGGCTCATGGGGTGTCTGCTGACCACCCCCAGCCCCGCCCCGCCCAGGCAAACCAGAGGAAGACACATCCGTCCTCTGCCAGGGAACAGAGCACCAAACACAGCAGGCTCCACACCAAAGGGCGGTCTCCACGGTCACATCCAAAGGGCTAAACAAGTGGAAGAAAAGGAAAAGGGCAACACTGGAGTAGAAAATTAGAACAAGTTTTATCGGGAGTGGGGGAGGGCAGTGGTGGGGATGGGATGAGGAGGTTAAACAGGAGACAGGGCCACCAGGAGCAGGGAGGCGGAGGGAGGGAGCTATCTTTTGGGACAGTGGACCTGGGGAAGGTCGAGAGAGGGGTTCAGTGGGGACAGTGGCAGCCTGTCCCAGGCACGGCGTGACATCAGCACACACAAGGTCAAGTCTGAAAATGCCCGTGCAGTGTTTAGTCCAGAGCCAGGTCCACAGGAGGAATAACTTTATGACAAAGGTTGTATTTCCCCGCATTTTTTTCCTTGAAGAGAAATCAGAGGTCAGAGAGCCAGAGAGCTTCAGGCTCCTGCTCCTGGCGCAAAACGGCCAGAGCCGTGAGTCCTGTCCAGGTCTCTGTCCAAGGACTGCACCCCCTCATCCCCACTTCTGCTGCCTCCCCCAGGGGTGCTCTGAACCCGGCAGACCCTCCGCCAGACCTCGCTGGCTCTTTTTTTCCTTGTCTGTAAAATGGGTTGTTTGGGCATTAAGGACTGGATGAATCTATGCGACAAAGAAGTGTGTGTCAAGTTTGTGGGGGTGCGGCTTTAGCTAAAGCTGCACAGGGAAAACAGTGGCGCTTACACAGTGCTCAGCTCGTACTCTGTGCCAGGCACTGCTCTGAGCATCCTTCATGGTACGAACCCATTCGATGCTCACCCCAGCCCTACGAGGCAGGCACGATGCTCCTCTTCATGTCCCAAGTACAGGGCGCTGGGAAACCGTCCCAGCTCCGCACAGCTGGGTCTCCAGAGCCCACGCTCTCTCCCGGTCCTGTCTGCGAGGCGGAGCCTGGAGAGTGTGCGCCCGGTGCCCAGGGAGGCAGGGAGAAGCCTGGCTCTCCCTGCTGCTTCTGGGTCCTTTGGCAACTCTCGGAACCTCTCTGGGACTATTTATCTCTTAAATGGGGACTTAAATGCAAGTGCCCAGCTCACCGGGGCTGTTGGGAGGATGTCAGGACATGATGTGCATAAATCACTCAGCCCCCGCGCTCGGCACCTGCACAGGCGTGCGAGGGGAATGGTGGCCACAAGCACAGCCAGGAGGAGGTGGGGGGGAGAGGAGTGAAGGGAGGAGAAGGGGGGGAGCAGGACAAGGGGAGGAAGAGGAAGGAAAGAAGGAAATAAGAACAGAGGACACCCGTTACCCGTTCCAACTCACCCCTATTTCTGGCCTCCCCACTTGGCTCAGGTGAGCCACCTGCGGTAGGGAGCGGCCGTGGACAGGAAGGGCAAGAAGGCTCGGTCACCCCGGCTGGGGCTTCTCCTAATGCTGTCCTGTCTCCCCAAAGGCCCCTTCCGTGATCTCAACAACCCCAGAGCCTGAGCGCAAGGAGCCCCATAAACAAATGTTTCAGGCAAGGCCATCATTCGGCCTGTAAATCAATAGGCTTTCCTTGGCCATTTGCAAAATCAAAGGCACAGTCAGCTCCAGATAATGCATCATGTCAGAGGGGCCAGGGGGCGGAGCCGGCAGCTCCAGTCAGCCAGAAGGAAAATCTATGTCTTCTCCTGGGCCTCAGAGCCCCTGGGGGCTGCCCACCCTGTTTCCTGTGTGAGCCAACGTGGGGCAGGTGACACGGGGCAGGTGACAGTAGCGGCTGCGTGTGTGTGTGCGTGCGCGCACGCGTGTGTGGAGAGAAATCTGTTGGGTTTCTGTTGTTGTTTGTGTGTGTGTGTGTGTGTGTGTGTGTGTGTATGTGTGTTTTCCAAGAGGCCATCAGCATTCCGGCAGCGTCCTGAGAAATTCATCAAATTATTTAACCTTTGCTGGAATAAATAATACATGTGCTTTCTCAGGATTTATTCTGATTAAGCCGTTCTGGAGTGGTGCCAGGCCTGAGCCCGCCCCAGGAAAGGCAGGAAGGAGGCTGGTGGCACAGGATGGGAAATCAGGCGGCCAGCTGTGGGCTGGATGGGAGGGGGCCGATGAGGCCCAAGGGCCCACGTGGCGGAGACGGACCCCTGTGGGCCCCTCCAGGATGGGGGCACAGGGAGGCAGACGATAAAGATTCTGCCAGCCCGCAGGCTGGCCCCCTCCATCTGGGCACAAGGAGGGAGGCACAGTGGAGAAGGAGACAGACCAGGGCTCAGAGGTGTGGCCTGGGCCACCTGGGACATCTACGTGCTCAGGAGGCAGAGAACCAGGAAGCCCGGGCTTGAATCCCTGCTCTGCTCTCTCTGTCAGCTGTGGCCCGGCCCTCTCTGGGAGTCCTCATCCATATGCACTAACCCAAGCGGTGTCTGTGAAATGCAACATGTAGTATCTATTGAGTGCTCACTAGATATTAGGTTGGAACGTATGAAGCTGCAGCTTTTTTTGTTTTTCTTAAATAGTTTATTGTCAAGTTGGTTTCCATATAACACCCAGTGCTCATCCCCACAAGTGCCCACCTCCATGCCCATCTCCCCCCTCCTCCCCCCCACACCCATCAGTCCTCAGTTTGTTCTCAGCATTCAAGAGTCTCTCATTGTTTGCCTCCCTCCCTCTCTCACACTATTCTTCCCCTTCTTCTCACCCACAGTCCTCCATTAATTTCCTCCTAATTCTCCTATATGTGCAAACATATGGTATTTTTCTCTGCCTGACTTATTTCGCTCAGCATAACACCCTCAAGGTCTATCCATGTTGCTACACATGGCCAGATTTCAATCTTTCTCATTGCCATGTAGTATTCCATGGTATAGATAAACCACATCTTCTTGATCCATTCGTCCGTTGGTGGACACTTAGGCTCTTTCCATGATTTGGCTATTGTTGAGAGTGCTGCTATGAACATTGGGGTACATGTGCCCCTATGCATCAGCACTCCTGTATCCCTTGGGTAAATTCTTAGCAGTACTATTGCTGGGTCATAGGGGAGTTCTAGTATTCATTTTTTGAGGAGCTTTAACCTGCAGAAGGACCACATCTTACAGCTCAGCCCAGGCACGCGTGCAGGGACAATGACCGTGCTACTATAGAGGGCTTACTCTGTCCTCTAGCCTGTGTGCTCTCAACACATAACCTGATTTAACTTCCATCCCATGAGGTCTGTACAATTATTACCATCCTCATTTTACAGATGGGGAAACTGAGGCCCAGAGAGGTCAGCAAAACTGCTCAAGACCACTCAGCTGATCAGGGGGCTGAACTTGGATTTGAACCCAATGTATCCCCAGAGCTCCTCTTGGTGATATGTCCTCACGTCACTTCCGCTTCACCTTCCCCTGGAGAATGCCGCCACGATGCACGGAGCAAGAGACAGAGAAGGCTCTCGGTTTCCAGATGTGATCGCCTGCATGGAGGATAAATGGGAGATAAAGATACACTAAAAAATCTGAGCACATCAGTGACACGAAACTTGCAGAAACTCGATTCAGTGCGAAGCTCTGGATAAATTGCAGAGGCACGGAAAGGGGGAAGTCGTAGCGTGTGAAGTTGTGCCCTCAGCGGTGTCGGAGGGTCTGGAAAGGTTTTAAAGACGATCCAGCCACTGCAGGTACACCTCTAGGAATACCCTGTGGGTTCCAGGAAAAGGGGTCCTCTCCTCCGCTTGTTCCCACCCGGGTCAGGCACAGTCACTGAAGCAGGCAAGGCTTTGCCGCTGCCTGAGTCCCCCCGGGCTCCCTACAGAATGCCACAGACTGGGGGCTTCAACAGCAGAAACTCATTTTCTTGCAAGTCCGAAGGCCAGAAGTTCAAGATCAAAGCGCCAGCTGGTCTCTGGTGAGACGTCTCATCCTGGCTTGTAGACGGCCACCTTCTCGCTCTGTCCTTGTGTGGCCTTTGTACACGCACGCTTCTGGTGTCCCCTCTTCTTATAAGGACACCAGTCCTCCTGGGTTAGGACCCCACCCTCGTGACCTCATTTAACCTTAATCTCCTTGAAGGTCCCGTCTCCAAATACAGTGATCCTGGGGGTTATGGCTTCAATATGTGAACTGGGGAAGTGGGGGCACAAACCCCAAACCCAGTTCCTACAGGTCAGGACAGAGGAGTGCTGGACAGAGCGGGTCTGACCCCAGTGGTGAGCGGAGGGGCTGGGGAGCCACGCCTACCTCAGACTGGAGGCTCTGTGGCTCCAGACAGTGTCCTCTGCTGCCTTAGTTTCCCCTGCTGCTGAGTGGATCGGTCACTCCTCTCCACAGTCCCTCTGAGCTGCAATACTGTGATTCTCTGAATCACATCTGATTCAGGCATCGGAACGACCAGGGAGGGTAAGCGGGGCTCTGGAGCCAGCATGCATGGGTTCAAATCCAGCTTCACTACTGTGAACTGTGTGGCCCTGGGCAAGTGGCCTGCGCTCTCGAAGCTCATTTCTTATCTGCCTCTACAAAGATAATAGAAAATCCTACCTCCGGGATGGTAGGTCTGGTTAGTCAAGAGGATTCTGTGGAGCATCTGGCTGGCAGCAGGGACTCTGAAGTAGCAGCTGCTACCCTGATGATCAGGAAAGTATGGACGGGGCTGGTAGGAATCTGGTGTCAGAATCAAGGGAACAGGGGCACCTGAGTGGCTCAGTTGGTTGAGCATCCGACTTCAGCTCAGGTCATGATCTCACAGTTCATGAGTTCGAGCCCCACGTTGGGCTCTGTGCTGACAACTCGGAGCCTGGAGCTTGTTTTGGATCCTGTGTCTCCCTCTTTCTCTGCCCCGCCCCCCATTCATGCTTTGTCTCTCTTTCGCAAAAATAAATAAACATTTTTTTTTTTAAAAGAAAGAATCGGGGGAACAGAGGAGAGTGTGAGCCCTGGGAGCCCACAGGAGTGTCCTGAGGGGGAACAGTGGCTGAACCCCAAACCCACCTGAGATTCCAATCTCAAAGCTCGTCATGCAGAAGGCTCCAGATTTCTATAACCTCCCAGTCCACTCCAGCCCCTGGCTCCGGAGCAGAAACCTGTGATTGGAAGGATTCACAGCTGCCCACCGGTAACCCCAAATAATCTCTCTTGAAACCACATATCATTTTCCTCTTAAAGAACCGAAATCTCTAATTAGAGTTTTCTCAGAACATTTTCTCTTTGAAAAAAAAAATAAAAATGTATAAGCCCTCCTGTATCACGTATGTATATTTCATTGCTGCATAATTGGGATCTTTGTCAGTAACCGGGGTAGCGGGCGACAGCCTTTTAACAGACTACAGATGCTAATGTGTAGAGAAACGTTTTCCTCTTCCTTGCTCAACTGTTTCAGCCACTGCCTAGAGTTCTCCCTAATAAGTATTTATGTCAAAATCCTTTTTGGGGAGTGGGGGAGAGAAAGAGCAGCTGTACCACAGTTGAAAGACGGGGCTCTGATTACAGTACGCCAGCAAAGGGAGGGGGGACCGTTTTTAGAGTGAAACACTGTTAATCAAGTTAATCACAAAACCCGCGCTATAATTGCTTCTGCTCTCAGACAAAATTTTACTTTTATCTAAATTACGAAAGTGAGGAGAGTGCAATCCACTCTAATTTAGCTTTTGAGCTAAGGAGAAAGCGTGTGTGGAAGGCTGGAGAGGTTTTTAAACATCAGGAGAACTCAGGCTACGGAATTCAACTCTCCTCC
The DNA here is from genome assembly GCF_003009895.1 of Hyaena hyaena. Taxonomy (NCBI): domain Eukaryota; kingdom Metazoa; phylum Chordata; class Mammalia; order Carnivora; family Hyaenidae; genus Hyaena; species Hyaena hyaena. Next base: position 7,681,237 of record NW_024080638.1, read on the forward strand.
TCTCCCTCCTCCCCTCTCCCTGCCTCCCCCTTGCCCTGCCTCCCTCTTTCCACACTCCCTTCCCTCCTTCAAGATAGCTCAGGCCTGAAGTTGAAAGCTCACAGGTAGTCCTGGATCTACTGCTTAAGTTCTGTTAACAAGTTGCTTAACTTTTCAGAGTCCTCAGCTTCCTCATCTGTGAAATGGGGATGATAATGGTACCTACTTCAGAATTCTGGGGCAGATTAAATGAGTTAACAAAGATGAGGTGCTTAGTACAGTGCTTGATGTGTGAACACACACACACACACACACACACACACACCACAAAAAAGTACGAGTTGCTATTCTTACTCCTTGGTTTTCCTTCCTTCCTCTGCCACCTCTACTCCTCCTCCCCCTCCTCCCGTCTCCCGCCTCTCTCCTGGTTTCTGCCTTCTGCTGCTAAGCACTCAGTCTGTGGGAGGCATGACCTGTCCTCAGGGAACTCATTTCGGTTCTCAGTTAGTTCAAATACAAGGAGGAAAGGGGGCATGAACTCAGGAGTATACAGAGACGTACTGGGTGTTTAGACCAGGGAGGACCATTTCTTCCAACTGGGAAATCAAGAAAAGCCTTCATGGAAAAGGTGACATTAAAGGACACTACAGACGTGGAGTTAGAAGGTGGGGGGCAAGGACTGGGACCCTTACTCCAGACAGAAGGACCAGCATCAGCAGAGAAGGCTGGAGGGGAAGAGGCAGGCGCCGCCAGTAAGGGGTGCTGTCAGACGGGACTCAGGTGATGCCTGCCCTGCCCTGTGGAGCCCTCTCTGGAGTCTCCTCCAGATCGTCTTCCTTTCAACTTCCAGAAGACCCAGGCTGGCTCCCACGAGCCGTACACAGTCCCGTTGTCTTTGGCTGCCCTTCCCCACCCGCCTGCCAGCAGCCTCGCTTTTCCCCCGCGGCGGCCTCGGCGGGTCTTCCAAATTCACGCTCAGTCCAATGAGGAGCTGATGTCATCCAACTTGCCCGGAAACACAGATTAGAGAAAACACACACAGTCAATTTAACTGGCAATTAAACAGGCTCCCCTATGTAATTAGCGTCAAGACAACTCACAATTACTACGGGCGCACGTTTGCAGCCGAGGCCCCACATTTATATAAGAGCGACAATTACTGGGCGCTAATATCTTAACAGGAAGCAGAGGGAGTTTGTGGAACCGTTTTGAGGAGGCAGGCCATCCTGTCCCCCTGTGCTGTAAATAACTCTTTTGTAAGTGCAACTATGAAATTAAGGAGAGAATGCTGGAAATAAAGTAGCGGAAGAAAAATATTTACTCTGTTGAAAGTAGCTGACTGCTATCTTGAGATGACGGATGATAGGGGACTAACCAGTTATACCATGTTAGTAATAGCACACGCCACTGATGGAGGGCCTCGCTGGGCCTCGCTGGGCCATTACATACATTACTGCATCTGAGTTTCACATTGACGCTCTTACAGAGGGAAGAACTGAGATCAGAGAGGTGAAGCAGCTTGCCCCAGGTCACACAGCTCACAAAGCCAGCAGTGGGACAGAAATCCAGGTCTGGCTCCAGCACCGTGGTGCAAAACCACCTTGCGTACAGCTGCTCTGTGCCGGCGGGCAGAGCTCCCGTCCAGTATTGAACGGTAGCTAGCTGTGGGAAGGCCCAGAGAGGGATGGCCTAGCCCAGGGCCGGCAGCAAGCCCACGTAACTTGACCAAAGCAAGAAACATCTGAAAGCCCTCCACTGGGCACACAGAGACCCCCCTCCTTCCTTCTAACCCTTTAGAAATATCCCTGAGAGGAATAGCAACCATCCCCTAAGTTAAAAACCCCGGAATCAGGAACACTTAGGCAGACTTAATGCATAAGCTTAGTTCATCAGACATGTTTAGCAGTAAATCTGCGCATCCACACCGTGGTGGCCAGCTGGTGGATGTATCAGTTAGCTAGAGCTGTGTAACAAACCTCAGATCTCAGGGACTTAAAAATAATTATTTATTAGCACAATTATTTATGAACACCTACCCATCTGTGGGTCAGCAGGGGTTTGGCTGATCAGGCTGGGGTTGTCTGGACACCTCTTCTTCTCACTGTGGGGGTGTGACTTGGCTAGGCAGTTCTGTCTCCCAGGCTACATGGATTGGCAGGTTGGCCAGGGTAGGCTCTTCTCAAGGGGATGGGAGAGGCTCAAGAGGACGAACAGAAACATGCAAGGAAGGCCTGGGATTGGTTCTGGTACAGACACTTCCATCTGCATGTTATTGGCCAAAGCAAGTCACATGACCAAGCCCAAGTCATAGGACAGAGGTATGGCTGCAGAGAGCAGTGAAGAATTGGGAGAAAGCCAGGCATTCAACTTACCGCACTGCAATGAAACCACAATTAAGTTGTCTCTTTGTTTAGAAATCAATATTCTAAGGGGAAGGAGCTGGCGGCTGAAGGGATAGGACCAAGCTCTCCTTTCTGTGCCTGTAAAATGAGATAATGACAACTAGCTCACAGGGCTGGTGTGAGATTGAAGCGAGATAATCTACGTAAATTACCCAGCAACATTCTTAGCAAGTCACCCACACTCGGGAATCACCACCATCCCGAGGGTGACCAACTTGTCCCAGGGCCCCCAGATCTGTCCATCCGGAGCCCCCCTCAGCCCCTGGCAAGCCAAGGTGGCTGGTCACCCTAATTCTGCCCATCACCAAACTAATGCAAGCTGACCTTCCTTTGCCAGGTGTAGAGGCAGGGGTGCAAGTAGACTTTCTCATTTAATCCTTGCAACCATTCTGCTCAGCAAGTGGCACTAGCCACGGCTGCTGGACGTGCGACTCGGGCAGCCCTAGGAAACAGGAAGGATGAAAGATGAGTGGTTTCACGGGCTCTTCCCTCAAGGGGCTGACAGTCTAGAAAGAAAGATAAGGAGCACATGTATAGTAACAATCATGACACAAGGGAAAACGTGGTTCTGGCAAATCCAGCTTCCCCAAGGATGGTGAGGGGGCGATTTTTCAAAGTTAACATTCATGTTTTTTTATAGCTACTCTATCTTGATAGCCAAGGTTAAGAGCCTGGCTTTGGAAATTCAAAGAAAAATATGTCCGACAACAGTTTCCTTGACAAAAGGAATTTGACTTAGTTTTCCCACCGGGTCTTTTTCTAAATATATTTGTTTACAAATTGGAAAACGTTTAAATCAACCAAGGGTTGGTAGGGGCTGGTCAACATTCTATCCCCTGAAATCTTGGGAAAGAAGAAGAATCTGTATTCAGGGTGCTCTGGGTAACGTCAACACTCCCCCATTTACTTAGAAATGGATACTAAATCAAATTTATCAGTCCCGATCATTCATCTTTCTCCTTGTAGAGGGGCCCTTTAATTTTACATTTTCATTGTTTTAAAACGTCATGGGAGTAGCGATATATTCCTGGGAGCCCAGTGAGCAAATGGAGTGTTATTGGAAGAAGCCAATTTTGGCCTCAGCTTTGATGTCTTCTGGAAAAGACAAGCTCAAAAGGTATGACCAGGCACCATGTGTGGTTCTTGAGAGCATCTTAAGGTGAGCTTGGGGGCTCAGGGTCCCATGATCTTGACCTTGTTTGCCAGATTTCAATTCACTTTCACATTACTGAAGTTAGGTAGTGAGTGCTCATTTCCTGCCCCCAAACCAGAACTCCAGTCCAGTCTTTGGGTCTCCAGGTTCATCCACCATCTACCAAACTTTCCCCTAGGTCTCAGCGGCAGAGAGAAACAGATCAGCCTTAGAGAGACTAAACCCGACATGTGCGTAAACAATGGCAAGGCAGTGTCTGCCTGACGGAGGTCCAAAGAGGGGGTCGAGACATGTGTGATCAGGGGAAGAGGGGAGGGGAGAAGTCTAGGAAGACTTCTCAGAGGAGCCGGTATTTGGGCTAAGCCCAGTGCGCCCACAGCATGTTCTTGAAAGCAGACATGGCACAGAGGAAACTTGGACTTGGAATCCCAGGCCTGCTTCTCACAGCTGAGGGGCTCTGGGCAGGTCAGCTCAACTTTCTGCCTACAGAATGGTGGGGAGGTGATGATTGTACCTAATTCACGGAGTTATCATAGAATTAACTAAGATGGCGTGTATTACGCCCTCAAAAACCTCAATTGTGTATTTAATCAGGACATATCAACACCAGTTTGACGCTGGACACTGTGCTGGGCAGGGGGAGTCTACGGTGGGCAGAGGCAGACCCCACCCCCATGATGATTACACAGCACCTTGGACACAGTTATGCGTCCATTCAATGGTCCCTCATTGCACGCATCTTGACCCACGGAGTTGAAATAGGACACCGAAGGAATACCATCAGATGGCCAGCTCTGCAAACACCCGCTGCCCTCAGCTGGGAGGCACTGAGTTGAAGCTTTAGCCCCATCACCTCTTAACGGTAGTGAAGAAAGTGAGCTTACCAAGGCGGGAAACTAACCCAGTGTTCGGGTGGCAAAATCCAAACGCAAATCAAGCTCTCAGTGGCAAAGAAGTTTGGGGGCCTGAGGACTCATCGATTCACATTCCTCCCCTGTGATGACAGCAGCGATGGCCACAGGCCACCGAGTGCTCACAGAATGCCAGGTGCTCGCTGGTCTGTCGTGACCTCCTACACCCTGCGGGTGCTTTATATCAGTGACTCTTAAACTTAGCAGGCATCAGGGTTTCTGATTCAGTTGGTCTGGTATCGGATGGCAGTATGTGCATTTCCGGCAAGTTCCCAGTCAGTACTCACACTGCTGGGTCAAGGGCCACCAGCTTATAACATCATCTTCACTGTACAACTGAGGAAGCAGGTCTGAGAGGTGAGGTGACCGGCCCACTCGCGCAGTCAGACGGGTGCGGGACCCGCACTTCGGTGCGTTGGCCTGATTTGCTAGGGCGTGAGGGGTTTTCAGAGACGTGGGACCTTCCGTGTTAAACCAGAAGTGCCAGGCACACCGGGGAGCTGGCCGCCCTCATCTCAACCCAGACCTGAAAGATTCCATGGTCACGTGCTAGGACCTCCGAGCAGTTTACGAAGGGTCTTCACTCCCATTAACGCTATTGCCATAATTATTAATAACCACTATTTATTGAAAACTAATTATATATTGTCAGGGAGCATCATGAGTGCTTTGTATCAGAATAACTCCGGAGCCTCAGAACAGCTCTAAAAAGCTGGAATTACTCCACGTTGCAGTGGTAAACTGGGGCACGGAGAAGAGGTGATTTCTCCAGGTCACGTGGCTACTAACCGGCAAGGAGGAGGCCCACGCTATGCCCCAGGCGGCCCTGGTAGCCTCTCTTGGTAGAAGGGTGAGTCTGAGGGGCTAGAAGGGTATAGAATGGAGTGTGGTGGTTCCCAGCCCACATTCTGGAACCAGAGTGCCAAAGTTCAAGTCCCAGCACTGGTGCCTGCTGGCAATATGACCTTGTAAGTCACTAACCGCCCCCCACGCCCCAGCACTCTGTTTCCCCCTGATTCCCTTTTAAAGTTTATTTATTTTGAGAGAGAGAGAGAGAGAGAAAGCACAGTGGGGAAGAGAGAGAGAGAGAGAGAGGGAGAGAGAGAGAATCCCAAACAGGCTCCGCACTGTCAGCACAGAGCCCCATGTGGGGCTTGAACTCATGAACTGTGAGATCATGACCTGCGCTGAAGTCGGAGGCTTAACTGACTGGGCCCCCCAGGCGCCCCCTCCCCAGATTTAAAGTGGATATAGTAACATAATGGAGTGTCCCCTCTCAGCTCCCTACACCCTCCTTTTCTGAGGCTGGTTCTAAGGGCCAAGGCCCTTGTGGAGTGTTGGGGTGTGGGGGTTCCCGCGGGGGCAGCCATCAGCTCACCCCGTCCTCAGCCACGCCCCCTGCCAGGGGCTGCGGAGTCAGTGCCATGTCTCCTCTATGAGAAAACCCTCAGGTGCTTCTTCTTTGGGGCCACCTCTGGCATACCTTGCTGGGTACAGGGGCCTCTGGGGTCCCCTCTCTGGGGACCCAACAGTCCTCCAAGGCTCCCCCTGAGTTGTGAAGCCCAGGACCCATTGATTCATGTCCCACATTTTTGAGGGGTTACTGCCACCACCATTTTTCTTTTTCTTTTTTACTTCTTTTTTTATGTTTTATTTATTTTCAAGAGAGAGAGAGAGAGCATGTGAGCAGGGGAGGGGCAGAGAGAGAGGGAAACACAGAATATGAAGCAGGCTCCAGGCTCAGAGCCATCAGCACAGAACCCAATGCAGGGTTTGAACTCACAAGCCGCGAGATCATGCCCTGAGCTGAAGTCGGATGCTTCACCTACTGAGCCACCCGGGCGCTCCCTGCTTTATGTTTTTCAATTCAAGTTGTCATCTGTTGTGTTGACTTCATTGCTTGCTGATGGGTCATACCCCACAGAATACTAGCCAAGTTGACTGAAATGAGGGAAAGTCAAGTGGTTAATGGAAATACTATCCTAAAATATTCATTTCTGGGAGCACCTGGGTGGCTCAGTCAGTTGAGCATCCAACTTCTGCTCAGGTCATGATCTCACTGTTAGTGAGTCGGGCTCTGTGTTGACAGCTCAGAGCCTGGAACCTGCTTCAGATTTTGCATCTCCCTCTCTCTCTGCCTCTCCCTGGCTTACGCTCTGTCTCTTTCTCTCTCTCAAAAATAAATAAACATTAAAAATAAGATAAAATAAAATATTCACTTCTGGGGGTACCCAGATGGCTCAGATGGTTAAGCATCCAACTCTTGACTTCAGCTCAGGTCATGGTCTCACGGTTCGTGAGATCAAACCCCACATCAGGCTCTGCGCTGTCAGCACAGAACCTGCTTGGGATTCTCTTCCTCTCTTTCTGCCCCCCCCCCCCCCCGAATAAATGAGTAAACTTAAAAAAATAGTCATTTCTGTTTCAGAATATTGTCTCACCCGAAACAAAATAAGCTCTTCGAGACCACAGGCCTATGGCCACAGCACCGTGAGGCTGGGGGCGGAGGAGTCCCTGTGCTCGTGGCCATCCACAAATTCCCTGCACTAACGCATTCGGATGGGCCTGAGGCTATGTGTCTGAGCGTCTAAGAAAATTCCTGTTTGAGAAGACTTGCCTCTTAAGCCACAGCTGACTTGATAAGATGAAAAGGCCTCCATTTAGAGTGAGCTGGAGAAAAACATGGCCCAATCCTGTGTCCCCGTCACTCTGGCTCTCCCATCTAGGGGGACCAACTGAGGCCTGACTAAGGAGGGGAATTAGCCAGCCCAGAGGTGAGGGAACAGTGTGGAGTGAACAGCATGTGCAAGAGCTCTGAGTCAGGGAGGAGTTGACAGAGGCAGAGAAGACAGTCTAGGGTTGTAGGAAGGGAAGAGAAAGCCCAGAGAGGTAGGCGGGCACCGAATCACACAGTCAGTGGTTCTCTGTCAGGACTTGAGATTTTAGCCCAAGGGCGATGGGAGCCGCCAAAGGTTTTCGAGCAGAAGATGATAGGTTTGCTTGAGAGCTGCTTTTTGTCCCCAAGATACCTGGACGTTACTGGGGCAGAGGATGGGGTCCCTAGAGAAGGGTCCCTGGGTGCCTGCTTTACATGGAGCCAGCTCTCCCCGATGCTCTGGGTGGGGAGACTGAGGCAGCTCCCAGCAGGCAGAGGATGTGCAGTGGCAGAAGGGCATTCGGGTGGGTCAGGGGATCCGGAAAACCAGGAGGCCTCAGATTCCACCGCCTCCCTCCCCCACCCCTCCATCATCGGGCCCGGCCCAGGAATTGAGTTGTGGCATCGGCCCATGCATGGCGAGGTATTATAATTAAAGGTCTGTCAGTGTCTCCTCTGGAAAGGCAATTTTCCGAGGGCATCTGGGTTTTTTTTTACTTGCTTTCCTGGGCATAAAGGAGCCTGGGCAAGGCATGCTGATTGTGCATGCGAGGCAGGTCTTGAGGTCGTTATGCGAGTGTTAATGTTCCGTTACAATATACAGTAATGAATTGGGACTTTCAGAGTAATAGCAGTTTGTGCTATTGGCCAAAATGAGTGTATTCATCTTAATTTTTAACATCTATTGCCTTGGAGAAGCGTTTATAATTAAATGTTTGGTTGCACCAGCAAATAAAAGGAAGGAAGTTTCCTTCACTGGGTAGGAAAGACTTTCCTACCTTCATCCAGCAACAATCCTTGCCCTGTTGCCTTCCCCACGGAAGCAGCAAGAGTGAGATTTCAGTCCATTATAAAGAGGAGCTTGATGATAATGACGATCATCTGGTAATGGACTGAACTACTTTTTGAGATAGTGAGTCCCCCATTGCTGGTGGTATTCAAGCCTCGGTTGTAAACTGCTGAGCTGTAAAGGGGATTCCGACATCAGAGATTCACATTTTTGAGGCACAGGGATTTGTGGATGAGACCTGCAGAGGGCCATGTTTTAACGAGGGCAGCAAGGAAGGTTATATGGGGAATTTATCACTAATTCACAGGATTTTAATGGCACCTTCCTGCTAACAGAAAATGCCTCCTCTTAGATGACTCACCCACTCTGCTCTTTTCTAGTCACTCATTCCTGCAGGCCTGGCAATGTGGTGGGGTCTTCTGACTCAATGCATAGGTTTCAGAGTAAGAAAACTAGGTCTTTTATTTTTTTAATGTTTATTTTATTTTGGAGAGAAAGCATGAGCAGGGGAGGGGCAGAGAGAGAGGGGAACCGAGGAAGTGGGCTACGTGCTGAAAGCAGTGAGCCCGATGAGGGGCTCAAACTCATGAACCGTGAGATCATGACCTGAGCCGAAGTCTGATGCTCAACTGCCTGAGCCACCCAGGTGTCCCATGAATCTTTTTTAAATTAAAGTTTATTTGTTTATTTTGAGAGAGAGTGAGAGAGCAAGAGGGTGCATGAGCTGGGGAGGGGCAAAGAGAGAGGGAGAGAGAGAATCCCGAGCAGATAGCTCAGAGCCTGACACCGGGGCTCGAACTCACAAACCACGAGATCATGACCTGAGCAGAAATCAAGAGTCCCACGCTTAACCGACCGAGGCCCCCAGACGCCCCAAAGCTGAATATCCTTGAATGTAATTCTTAACCTCAGACTTGTTGCTTCTCTGATTTGCCTTCTAAAAGAAAGTGGTCGGGAAAGCTAAGAAGGACTCGGTGGAGTAATCCCTTCTGTGTCTACAATAAGGAGTGACCTTGTCACAGGATTGGCATCTCCACCTCCTATACATCAGGAATCAGAATTGAACAAAAGGGCTCGTGGTGGGGTGGGGGGTGGAGGGCAGTTTGGAACCACTTCAGAGATTTCTGGAATTCCTCGTAGAGAGTTTCGGACTCTCAGTGGCTCCCAGGCTGCGTGGAGAAACTAAAAGGAAAAGCATGGCTCATCTGGGGAAAAATCTCCATGCCTCTCTGCTGACCTCTGAGGACCCAGGGCCCTCATCCAACATACCCCCACGGAGCGCCGCTGCTGGCAGACCCTGTCCTTGAGTGACCCGCCTCCGTCTTTCCCCCACCAGACTGTGACTTCTCCACTCTCTGTGCCGTAGCTGCCTGGCTCAGTGCCTGGCACGTGGTGAGCGGCCACGTTGGTGGGGTGATGTCAACAGAGGCCGGAGCTCCCTGTCTCCTGGAGTCAGTGTAGATAGAGTTTTCCAGCCCCTTCTCCTCTTGCTCTCTGTTCCCCTTTAAAGGGCACCCGACTGCCCCAAACCACACTTTGTAGCTGACAGAGCTCTTTCACATTCACAGTCATCATTTCATCTGGCCTGCCCATTTCCAGGTGAGGAAACTGAGGCACGGAGTCTCCAGAGCAGGAGGTGTCAGAGGGAGGATTGTAACCCTGGTCGTCTGATTCCAAGACCCAGGCTCTAGCGACGAGGTCTCTGCAGGCTCTAACCTTTCCAGGACGTGTCCTCAGAACACATCTGCCTCCGAGGGCCCGACCCCCGTTTCCGGCTCACACCGACCCGGCACGCTCTGGCCCTGGCCTTCCCCTTCTGATGTCCTCGTCACCGCCCCACGGCTCGTTCATAAGGGCTTTCTCTCGGCAGGCAATTACCTGAGTTCATGTGGTTAATTGAAATATTCCTTTTCCTAGAGTTTTAATTCATCCAGCGTGGTTTCAGGAGCCACAGATAATAAGACCTAATTTATAATTAGGGCTTATCAAGAATCAGCTAATTTCTAGACCCCTCATTCCCAAGGAGGGAGTTGGCAGGGTGGGGGCTCCTCTTCTCTTTCCAGGGAGTTGCTTCCCACGAAGCTCAGAGAGGCACCAGGGAGACGGGACGACTAATTGGGAGCTGGCCCTCCATCTTGGACAATTTATTAATTGGATTATGGGAAATCGCAGGCCCCAGGCAAATCCCACGGAGGCACCGCCGCCGCCCCTGGTTTACTGTGAGAATATCCAGCTCAAAGACATGAGCCCTGGGCTCCACTCAGTCTTTCAGGAGACGAGAGTCTTTAACTAAGTCATCCAACCCTGTCTCGCCTCAGTTTCCCCATCTATACAGTGGCCAGGATCCTATGGTCTCCCGGCCTCTCAGAGCTCCCCTGGGAATTTTGTAAGATGATGGGCAGGTGCATTTCAGGAGCTTCTGGGGCCTTTGTGTCTGAAAAACAGTCAGGAAAAGGTGTCCCATCCTAGGAAATTGTACCTCAGAGAGACTGAGACTGGACAAGACCTGATGGGAGGGGAGATTTGAGGCCTGCCTTTGACCCCAGCTACCCTTGGCCTGGTTCCCTGGGCCCTTCCTGCCACTTGCATGTCTCAGGGGTCCTGAACTCCAGTCTCTCTGTTTCTTATGTACCACAACCTCCACTTCCCCCTGGAGGTCACTCAAACATCCGCCCAAACAGTTTCAGCGTCAAGAGCGGGCAATGCAGGGAGTGGAGTGAGTGCAACTTTGGAATCATATGGGCCTGGTATCCAGCGCATACTCTGACCTTTCCTGGCTGTGTAAGTCAGGATTCTCTTCACTAAGAGAAGGTGACATGAGACAGAAACCCAATTCAAACGATCTTTTTTAAAAATTTTACTCGAGACAGAGAGAGGGAGAAAGAGTGAGTGAGAGAGAGAGAGAGAGAGAGAATCCCAAGAAACCTCCATGCTCAGTTCAGTGCCTAATATGGGGCTCAATCTCACAATTCTGGGGCCATGACCTGAGCCGAAACCGAGAGCCAGACACCCAATCAACTGAATCACACAGGCACCCCCACTACAAATGAGCTTAAGCTAAAAAATAAATAAATAAATAGCTAATGAATCTATAAACTCTAGAGGTCTGGCTTTAGGTATGTCTGGATCCAGGTGCTCAATGATGATGACAGAACCCTCTTTGTCTCCCTAACTCTTAGCTGTTATTTCTTCCGCAGTGACTTCATTCCTCAAGATGGCTTCACCAGTGGTGGGAAAAGAGGGACACAGCCCATCCCTGGAATGGGTGAGCGGAGGTAGAATGAGCCTGGTACACAGACTGAGTAGGATTTCCATGCAGCAGGGAAAAGTGGCTTTGCAAAGAAAAAGAGGTTGGGAAGACAAAAAATCATGTAATCTTAAGTCAGTCACTCACTCCAGCTGGTCTTCTGTTTGCTCATCTGTACAATAGCATCAACAGCAATGTTGCAGGATTAATGTACAAGATGAACATACAAAATTCAATTGTATTTCTGTATACCAGCAATAAACAAATCCAAAAAGAAAATTAGGAATACAATTTCATTTATAATAGCTTCAAAAAGAATAAAATACTTAGCAATACATCTAACAAAACAAGTGCAAGACTTGTACACTAAAAACTACAAAAGATGGGGTGCCTGGGTGGCTCAGTCGGTTAAGCCTCCGACTTTGGCTCAGGTCATGATCTCACAGTTCGTGGGTTCGAGCCCCGCGTCGGGCTCTGTGCTGACAGCTCAGAGCCTGGAGGCTACTTTGGATTCTGTGTCTCCCTCTTTCTGACCTTCCCCTTCTCACGTTGTCTCTCTCTCTCAGAAATAAATAAAACATTTTTAAGGAGGGTTAAAAAAACTACAAAAGATGTTTTTGAAAGAAATTAAGGAAGACTTAAATGTAGACACTCTGTGTTCGTGGAAGACTTCATATTGATAAGACAGTAATACTCATCAATTGAGCTACGTCTTTAAGGCAATGTCTGCAAAATCTCACCTGTCTTTGCTTCAGAAATTGACAAGCCAGCCTGAAAATTCGTGTGGAAATGCAAGGAACTGAGAATAGCCAAAACCGTCTGGGAAAAAGAAAAAATAAAAGTGAGAGTGAGAGAGCCTACAGCTTCAACTACAAATTCCCAATGTCAAAACTTTCTATCAAGCTACAGTCATCAGGACAGTGTGGTCCTGGCACAAGGAGAAACATATGAATCAGTAGCATCAACGTGTAAGTGCCTATAGAAATCCATACATCTATGGCCAATGGATTTTTCACCAAAGGTGCCAAGACAATGAAATGGGGCAAGAATAGTCTTTTGAACTTAAAACACTGGAACAGCTGGTGATCCACATGTAAAAAAAAATGAAGTTGGGGGATGCCTAGGTGGCTCTGCCAGTTAAGGGTCTGACTCTTGATTTTGGCTCAGGTCATGATCTCGTGGTTTGTGAGTTTGAGCCCCATGTAAGGCTCTGTGCTGGCAGCATGGAGCCTGCTTGGGATTCTCTGTCTCCCTTCCTCTCTGCCCCTCCCCCACTCACACGCTCCGTTGCTCCCAAAATAAATAAATAAACTTTTTTTAAAATGGAACTGGACCCTCTACCTCACACAATATTCAAAAATTAACTCAAAATGGATCATATACTGAAATGCAAGAGCTAAAACTATAAAGCTCTTAGAAGGAAACAGAAATGTAAATTGTCATGACCTTGGATTAAGCGATGATTTCATAGACAGGGCACCAAAAACATGAGTAACAAAAGGAAAGGAATTTGGACTTCATCCAAATTAAAAACTTATGTGCTTCCAAGGACATCACCAAGAAACTTACAGAGAAAATGGGAGAAAATATTTGCAAATCACGTATCTGATAAGGGACGATATAAAGAAATCTCACAGTTCAACAATAAAAAGATAAATAACCCAATTAAAATTGGATTTTTAATCAGATATCAAAAGGTTTGAAATATACATTTCTCAAATGCTCACATCTGCAAAAGAAGGCACAGCAATGGCCATCGAGCGCATAGAAAGATACTCGACATCATTAGTCATCAGAGAAATGCAAATGCCAGCACAGTGAGATGGGATTTCATATCCTCTGGGGTTGCTGCAATCAAAGAGATAAGCGGGGCGCCTGGGTGGCTCAGTGGGTTAAGTGTCCAACTTCAGATCAAGTCATGATCTTGTGGTTCGTGAGTTCGAGCCCCACATTGAGCTCTGTGCTGACATTTCAGAGCCTGGAGCCTGCTTCAGATTCTATGTCTGCCTCTCCCCTGCTCACATTCTGTCTCTCTCTCTCAAAAACAAAATAAACAGTAGAGAAAATCTAAAAGATGCGCAATAACCAGCACCGTTGAAGAAGTGAAGGAAAGGGAGACTTCCACTGTTGCTTGTGGGAAAAATGATGCCACCTCTTTGGGAAACAACGTGGCAGTTCTCCAGAAGTTACCAAATTACAGTCTGACCCAGCACTTCTGCCCCCAGCAATTTTACTCCCAATTTGAAGAGAACTGAAAGCGCATGTCCACCCCCAAATGTGTCTATGTTCATAACAGCATTACTGGTAACAGGCAAAAAGTGGAAACTGCCCAAATGCCCATTGACTGGAAGTTGGAGGAACAAGTGTGTAGTATCCACACAGTGGAATATTATTCAACCGTAAAAAGGAATGAAGTGCTAACACAAGGTGGGTGAACTCGGGAAACATCACGCTAAGTGAAGGATATCAGTCACTAAGGCCAGGTATGATGTGATTCCATTTACACGCAACGCCTAGATTTGACAGATGCATGTGGACAGAGGGTAGATCAGTGGTCCCCAGGCACCGGGGGAAGGGGGAAGGCTGCGGCTGCACAACTTGGAAAATAGACGAAAGCCGCTGACCTGTCTACTTCAAAAAGGTGACTTGATGGTGTGATGCCTAATGGTGTGTGTCAACGTGACTAGGACACGGTGCCCAGATAATAATAAACATTATTCTGGCGTATCTGTGAGGGGGTTTCTGGCAGAGATTAGCATTTGATTCAGTGGACGGAGGGAGTGAGGCAGACTGGCCTCCCCGGTGTGGGTGGAAATCATCGAATCCACTGAGGGTCTGAATGGAGCGAAAAGGCCGAAGAAGGTTGAATTCTGTCTCTCTCTCTCTCTGCCTGGCTGCTTGAACCACATCCATCCTCTCCGGCCCAGGACATACACCGTTGATGCTCCTGGTTCTCAGGCCTTGGCAATGGGATCGCAACTGCATCACTGGCTCTCCAGGCTATGCCGCCGGCAAGTAACAGATTGCAGGACTCGGCCTCCATGATCATGGGAGCCAATTCCTTATAATAAATCTTTTTTTTTTCTATTTCTCTTAGAAAAAAAAAATATCCTACTGGTTTTGTTTTTCTGGAGACCCCTGACTAGTGCAGATGGTATGTGAATGATCCTTCAATAAAGCTGTTATTTTAAAAACAAGTATCAAAACATCCACCATAGAGGGGCGCCTGGGTGGCTTAGTCGGTTGAGCGTCCGACTTTCGCTTAGGTCATGATCTCGCGGTTCGTGGGTTCGAGCCCCGCGTCGGGCTCTGTGCTGACTGCCAGCTCAGAGCCTGGAGCCTATTTCGGAGTCTGTGTCTCCCTCTCTCTCTGACCCTCCCCTGCTCACGCTGTCTCTCTCTCTCTTCTAGAAATAAATAAAAATATTAAAAAAAAAAAATCCACCATAGAAGGTAATTGTGGAGAAGAGACGAACTGTCGTTTCTAAAGCTCCTGGCACAGGGCTAGGCCCCACACTAAGTGTTAAGTGTTCATTTTCTTTCCTTTTCAAATAAACGCTCCCCACCCTCCCCCCACCAGCACCCCTAACCCTCTCTAAGTAGTTCCGCCCCAGCTCCTAAGGTAGAACTTCGAGGCATTCCACAAAGAAGCCTGTGCTATGCTTGGCTACTCACAGAACAGCCAAGGTGGTTATTAAGATGGTTGGGCAGGTCTTCTCTGATATTAATGAATAAGATATTCATTTCCCTAAGAACGTGTCAAGTTCTCTAGCAATCCCAGGCACATAGGGGGACGCAGACACAGCTCTATTAATCCAAGCAGGCCTCACATCCACTTGAACTCAAAGGTTTCATTCCGGTCGATTTCCACCAGGGGGATGGTTTATTAGTTGGCAGTGACAGGCTAAGTGAACTCAGGTACGGGGTGTTTGGCTAAGGATGATGGCGAGGCTATTTTAAGTCACTGGAGTTCAAGGGTACCTGCCTCAGCGCTTTTGTTTAAATTGATTTGTAGGCCTGCTCGCTTGACCTTGCTGCATAAAATAGTTCCAAGGGGGAAAAATAGAAGAGCGTAATTCTAGCCAAGGGAGCAGATGTGTCCCAGCCCGCCTGCCCCTCCTACACACCAGCCAGCGAACCCACCGCCAAGCTGACCTTGAATGTGGGCTTCGACTGTGACGTGGTCAGCACACGGCAGTCTTGGGAGCCAGAGAAGGGCCCGGCAGGGTGGTCCAGGTGGAGAAGACCCAGAAAGGGGGGAGGGCCGTACAAGGTTGCAAACTGAGTGAGAAAGTGGGATTTTAATCCAAGTCAGTGTAACTCAAACTCCTCCTTGCAACTCTTATAAAAATATTTAATATTCATTAAGTGCCTACCACAGACCAGTTAGTTTCTAATGCTTTGTCTGCATTCGCTCCTTTAATTCGTACAACAGCCGGTGAGCTAACGTACTATTGGTGTCCCCATTTTACAGGTGAAGAAACTGAGTAATTTGCCCAAGGTCACGTGGCAAGTAAAACAGTAGAGACGGGATTTGAACCTAGGGACTAGGATGCTACCACCAGCCCCTTAGCCATCACACCATGCTGCCTCTGTTTGCTTATTCCACTGTGAAAAAAAATGAAATCACACTCTGCCAGTGTCTAAGCTAGACAGTTCAGCTATCCACATGGACCAAATTAACCTGAAGTTGTCGCATTCCCAAAACACCTCAAACAGAATGAAGCTAGGTGACATTGCTTTGGAATCACGCCTCTGTCCAGGTTTTTGGAGAGCACAAAGCAAGACTGGCCAACCAGTACGAGATGCGCCGAATTTGACAGTATTTCCTGGCACTGCCCAAACAAGCTGGTTTGTTCCCCCCGCCCCTCTCTGATCAGTCAGAAATCTGCACCTCTGCTCCCCTCTTTAGCCCTTTAGCTAGCCACATGCTGGGGTTTGTTACTCGGTATGAGCTGAAGGTGCCCTGAATTGGGGATCAGGGCATCCATGTGGAAATCCTGTGTGTCCTTGAGTGAGTCACTTAACCTCTCTGGCCCCCAAATCCCTTGAATGTAAGATAATTATAAGGCTATCAGGTTTTCTCAGAAAGTCTCTCTGAGGATTCAGAGAACTTTCGTGACACCCGTGGTTTTGCAAAGGACCAAGCATTTCAAGGTAGAGCCCTCAGGAAGGGATGGGGTGTAATGAGAGAGAGTGACCAGTAGGTGGCAGTGCTTCAAAGCAGCCTTGGGAGGCCTGAAGGAACTTCTTTTAACCCTTCCTCATCAGTATATAGAACCCCTGCCCCCCAACCCCATACACACATCCAGAAAGGGAAAAGTGAACCCCAGAGAGCAGAAGTGTCAGTTCTAAGGATCCACCACAAGACAGTGTTAGAACCAGGATCATACCCCAGGCCGAGGTGGTCTGTGAATGCCTCCCGTCCCTCCCTTTCACCTCAAACTTGCTATGTGACCTTGGCCAACTCCCTCATTAGTAGGTCATGAAATCCATTTAATGAGTGTTTAATTGGAAAAGAAAAGAAATTTTTTAAATACTAGCAAATATCTGCAAATACAGCTAAACATTCTATTAATGGTTCCAATTTTACAAACACAGACACGCACATGGAAATCCTGTGTGTGTGTGTGTGTGTGTGTGTGTGTCTACTATCCAAAATGCTTGCTGTAAAAGGTGTTTTGTCTTATGCATCATGGTCTCACAGTTCCGAGAACCCCATAAGAAGGGGATTCCAACTCCATATTCTGCAGTTTAGTAACCCCTGCGCTTTGCCACCTTCACAACTGCAAGCTGACCCCCACGCTGCCCAGGCACCCCTACCCAGGTAGATTTGAACTTCCAGCAATCTGCTTCCTCGGCAGCATAAACGGTCTACTAAACCCATACCTTCCATCATGTAAGAGTCTGACAGCAGGCCCGACACCATTTTATCCTTAATGCAATCTGACGTGGCAGACGGTAGCCCACCTACAGACGAGAAGGTGGAGGCTCAGGGAGGGGATGTGACTTTCCCGCCCCCCCCTCCCCCCCAGGCCTCACAGCTAGCACGTGCCCGAGGTGAGACTTGAACCAGCTGGAGCCTCACCCTGACACTTCCCTGACTCCACTGCCTGGAGCCCAGGGCCTTGGACCCCTTCTCCGCACAAAAGTAACAACCGCTTACCAGTGCTTCCATTTCTCTTCTTCTGAGTCACTTTTATTTTCTCTCACACTCTCAAGTTTGATTGAATTTACACTTAATGAATCCAACTTTGTCATTTAGGGGATGTCGGAGCAGTAAGACCTGACAAGGGGTGAGTGATGATGCAATCAGCCGCTCTGGGAGCCCTGGCAGGCGCGGCCGAGCTGGGAGCCGGCCCGCTGCTGCCCTGGAGTACTGGCTGCGTGCTCAGACTTGGGGGAGGCAGCTGCCCCCCCTGCAAGAAGCAAGACTGGGGCTGGGGGTGAGTCATTTTGTTTAGGCGGAAACAAGAGCAACCTCCTGGATTCGGAAGAGGCGGTCAGCAAAATGGGAGCAGGGGATGCCAGTCTGCCACTGACCTGCTTGCTCCGAGCCCTCGGGCAGTCTCTTCGCTCTCTGATCCTCTACTCCTCCCTCTGTAAAATGGGACAGCCGCCCAAGGTTGTTGCTTTGTAGATTGCACGGTGGGGGCTCAGGCTCTCATCCAAATTTCAAAGGTAGTTTTTTGACGGCAAGTTAAGCAACTTGGAAGTCCGTCTCAGGCCCATTTGTTTTCAATGTTTTTTTTTTTTTTTTTCTGAGAGAGAGAGAGAGAGAGAGAGAGAGAGACAGTGTGAACAGGGGAGGGTCAGAGAGAGAGGGAGATACAGAATCTGAAACAGGCTCCAGGCTCTGAGCTAGCTGTCACCACAGAGCCTGACACGGGGCTCGAACCCACGAACCCTGAGATCATGACCTGAGCCTAAGTCAGACGTTTAACCGACTGAACCACCCAGGCGCCCCAGGCCCTTTTACTTGCCTGATAAAAGCCAGCTCCACCATCCAGGGCATGCCCATGTGCTAGGCTGGCCGGAGGGCCCATGGAAGGAAGGGCAGGTAACAATCTTTGATAAAGGAACAAAATGAAAACTCAAAATTTTATTACAGTGTGATCTCATGTTTGTTATGAAAAACAATATATGCACAGAAAAAAGTGACTGGGAGAATATACCCAAAATGTTCACAGTCAGGGGTAGGATCTTGTGGATTTTCCCCCTTGTTTTTTGTTTTTGTTGTTGTTGTTGTTGGCCTTTATTTTATTTTATTTTACTTTTCCCCCTTCTTCTTATCTGAAATTTTAAACCTTTTTTTTTTTTTAGTGAAATAACGCATACATACAGAAGACTGCATGAAACAGAAATGTGGAGTTGAAGAAGTATTTATAAAGTGAACATATATGGAACAACTTCTATTGCCACCCCTTAGACCTTGCAAGTGCTCTGCCCTGCAAACCATTCCTGCTTCCTGACAGGCAGCTGTTTGCCAATTGTCTCTCCATTTTTATTTTTCATAGTTTCACTCCCAGAGCAGACGTCCCAAAATAATAGCCAGTTCTTTTTCTATTTTTGAAATTTATAAAAATGGAATTACACAGTCTGTACTTTGTGGGTATGTGTCTATCTCCTTTACATCAAGATTATGTCTTTAAAATGTATCCTTGTTTTGCAGGGGGCTATAGTTAGTGGATTTTTATTCTGGGCAGTAGTAAATTCTGTTTCTCTATTACAATTCACCTACCCATTCCAATGCTGGTGGACATCTCACTGTCTTCTCTGTATTTCTACACTTTTGGACGTGTCATTACAGGTAAGGGGCTTGGTGCATAGTAGGTGTTCAATGAAAATTTTTGAACAAATGCGTGAAGCATGATAAGTTTCTTTTTCTTTCAATTGAAGAAAAGCTTTGGTGGTACTACAAGGGTTGAGACTGTGAACAAAGATAGATCAAAGGGAGAATTTTCCAGATTTGTAGATTTTCCCTGGAGCTCAGAAGAGACATATCAGGTTAAAGCAGAAGATTGGTGAGTGTCATCTCCGTTACCTAGAAAAGCCTCAAGCATAGTTGGGCGTCCCATTTAAACTACAAATAGAGCAATATTGAAAATGAAGAAAAACTCCCACAATCACGGTGTTACATGTATGAGCGGAGAAAATTAAAACTTACAGAAAGCATTGCAGCCAAGCAGGCAAAGCAGTTCACCGGGAATCAGAGGAGATGAGTCTAACTCTCAACACTTTCATCAACAAGCGATGTGGCCTTGAAGAGTCCTAACATCTCAGAGCCTCAGTTCCCCCATCTGTAAAATGGGACCTATCCCTCAGAAGGTGTAAGTGATTGAGTTTTGTAAAGGTTTCCTATGAAACCAGAGGACAGAAAGCAAATCTTTCAGGAGGTCTGTTTCCTGACACATTTCCTCACTACCTCCTCCACACCACCACTACTTGGGGTACCGAAGACACAGCCTGCCTGTAAAACTGGAAGAAGAGACCAAGTTGAAATAGAAGTCACTGCCATGGCTATTAGAGATCTGGGAAGGCTGGGGCCAGGGGCAGGTGCAGGGGCTCCCTGGGAGTCCCCACCATCCTGTTCATGCTAGCGGGGGAGGGGTTCGAGCTCTGACACACATCACCGGCACTGCATTTTGAAAGAAAGAATAAAAGAGACAATATTTTTAAATCAAATTTGGGAAGAACTCCCCTCCCCTCCTCTCCCCTTGTGGGTGGTATATCTCTTCAAAGAATTGACAAAGTTCTTTGAATCCTACTGAAAGCAGACTGAGGTCCAGGAAAGCCCTGTTCCAACCATGCTTCAGAGAGGAGTACTTGACCTTTTTTTTTTTTTAGAGAGAGAAAGAGAGACAGTGTGGTGGAGAGAGAGGGGCAGAAGGAGACAGAGAGAGAATCTCAAGCAGTCTCCACCCTCAGTGTGAAGCCTGACTCGGACCTGATCCCACAACCCCAGGATCATGACCTGAGCCGAAATCAAGACTCCTAAGCCCAATCGGCTGAGCCACTCAGGTGCCCCCTTGGCCATTTTTTTGAGCCATTGGCATCTTTTACACTCTGGGGGAGCCCATAGGTCCTTTCTTAGAATAATGTTTAAAATTTTTTTTTAAGTTTATTTATTTTGAGAGAGAGAGAATATGAGTAGGGGAGGGGCAGAGAGAGAGGGAGACATAGAATCTGGAGCAGGCTCCAGGCTCCCAGCTGTCAGCACAGAGCCTGAGGTGGGGCTCGATCATGACCTGAACTTAAGTCGGATGCTTAACCGACGGAACTACCCAGGTGTCCCAGAATAATGTTTTTAAATGGAAATAGTGTATATATGTCTAAGTGCATATGCATTTTTGATAAAAATATTTTATAAGATAGCAAAGAAAATCAATGATATTGAAATACAGTTTTCAACATAATAAAAAAACAAATATGGAAAATAGTAATAGATAGGTTGCCTTATTAGCACATTAAATAACAAGCTATAGCAACAGGTCTAACAACTAATACGATTCTGAAATAACGATGGCCCTACGTGGTATGTCAAGATGCGTGCAGCCACTATATTGTGCTAGACAGGGCTTCTGTGATTTTTATTGGTGGCACATCCTAGCTCTGCTAATGTGACTGGTTTGTTGTCTGCCTACTTTCCAAGGGGAAGAAAATGCTACAATTACAAAATTAGTGAAAGTAAAGAAAAATAAACATGTGTTTTTTTTCCCCTTTCCAAGTTTAGAGACCTTCTGAATTCTCTTTCTTTAAAATGTTTTATTCATTTTTTGAGAGAGAGAGAGAGACGAATGTGAGTAGGGAAGGGGCAGAGAGAGAGAGGGAAACACAGGATCTGAAGCAGGCTCCAGGCTCTGAGCTGTCAGCACAGAGCCTGACGTGGGGCTCGAACCCACGAACGGTGAGATCATGACCTGAGCTCAAGTTGGACACTAAACTTACGGAGCCAACCTGGCGCCCCTGGACCTCCTGAGTTCTAACTGTACATCTCAGGTTAAGAGCCCTTGCAGGTGTTAGAAACTGTTTTTATTAACGAAGTGTCCCATACTTCATCACTCTGACTTTTTGGAAAAGATTTCTCTTTTTACAAACACGTGAACACAAGGAGTTAGCCACCTATGGAGCCCAAGATGATGAAGGGGACACAGGGTGGGAATGAAAGAGTCCCGATGAGGGTACCTGTTTGCTTGGGTCAGATACCACTCTGGCTGTGACACCACAACCTACCACAAGTCGGTACCACGTTATACATGGGACCAACAGACTATGGGTCCAAAACACGGCATTTTAAGATCATGAGAAGCAACTAGCTGTATAGGGGGTAAATTCTGTTTTAAGTGCTATTTAGATTAAAAAGACAAAAAGACCTGAGCTTACTGCTTTAGATCTTGGAAGACAGATTTCCTTGCCCCACCCCCACTACACGCACGACTCCAAGGACAGCAGTAGGCAGAAAAGAAAGCAGGTCGCAGGAATAAACGAATTAGGGAACACAAAACACAGTAGAATCAGTAAATAAAACCAAAAGCGGATTCTTTGAGGCAGCTAACAGAAAAGACTAACTTCCGGCAAATACAATCACGAAAAAGGCACAAATGAAATCAGAAATGAGGGAGTGATTATAATGACAGGTCTAAGAGATTAAAAATGGTGAGAGGGGACGATGTACAGAATTCTCTAGTAAATGCATTTTAAGTTATCAAGGAAACAGACAATGGGTGACAAAACTATAAAATAATCTGATTGCTACAACAAGAATTGTTAAGTTAGATCAGCAAACAAGGAAGCCTCTGAGAGAATGCGCATTTTATTAAAGAAGGACCCTCCCCACCTCTGCCCAGGGCAGTTTTTTACCAATGCTGAAGTCTCTAGAGAAATCTATCCAAATTTTACAGGAGAGTGCATTTCCATGTTACATAAATTATTCTTTACCATAGGAAAAATAGGTTAAAAAAAAACCTGCTAATTCATTTTGCAAGGCATATGCAGTTCTGATTTTAAGCCCTGATACAGAAATTGTTTTAAAGGAAACAGGATCCAATATCATTTGAGAGTACAGGCCCAGAAAATAGCGTTCAGCAGCACATTATGGGACTAAAACACCATAACCGCAGAGGATTTCTCCAGCAATTCAAAGAAAGTTCAGCACAAGGGTATCTATTAATACAACACATCAGATCAATAGATTAAATAATAAGAACCATATGCTCATCTTAATGGATGCCAAAAAATGCATTTCAATAGATGTCAAAACATTTTTAAAAATAGTAATAGAGTGACACTTCCTTAACATAATAAGGATCTATTTAAAACAAAGCCAGCATCCTTTCTAATGGAAAAACATTAGAGATTTTCCCATTAGAAAAGGGAACAAAATAAATAAGCTCTCTATCACCATTATTATTTCATATGTATTGATGAATCTGGCTGATGTAATAAGACATGAAAAAGAAACCATAAGAATAGTTATTAGAAAGAGAGAAAGCTTCATTCGCAGATGATATAATTATAGCCTTTAAAATTCTGATGTTCTCATCTAAATTATCATTAGCATAAATCCAAAAGCTCAATAACTAGCTAGCTATGGACACATGATAAGTATTTTAAAAATCAATACCTTTCTTAAGTAAATGTGAAAACAAGATAGGAAACAAATTAAAGATTGAGATCCAATTCATAATCAAAGGTAACTGGGGAGCCTGGGTGGCTCAATCAGTTAAGCATCTGACTCTTAATCTGAGTACAGGTCTTGATCTCAAGGTCATGAGTTCAAACTCCACATTGGGCTCCATGCTGGGCATGAAGCCTACTTAAAAAAAAATGAAGCATAATCAAATATAACTAATTACAGACACAGCCATAATCACAGGATACAAAAACTTCAAAATTTTCCTGGAAAGCATAGTAGAGAATATGAGTAATAGAAAAACATCACATTTCTCAACAGAAAATCTAAATATTCCAATTTTCCGATTTAGTGATTCAGGATAATCTGAAAATGATACAAAAGGATTTCTTATAGAATTTGACTACATGCATTTAAAAACAATTTTGAAAACTACAGACAAAATGGCAAAGGATGTTCTGAAAAAAGAACAGTGATGATAAATGACATGTAAATAAGTCATTGAAGGGGGCATGTGGGTGGCTCAGTTGGTTAAGTGTCCAACTCTTTTTTTTTTTTTAATGTTTTATTTCTTTCTAAGAGAGAGAGAGAAAGGCAGTGTGAGAAGGGGAGGGTCAGAGAGAGAGCGAGTCACAGACTGAAACAGGCTCCAGGCTCTGAGCTGGCAGTCAGCACAGAGCCCGACGTGGGGCTCGAACCCACGAACCACGAGATCGTGACCTAAGCGAAAGTTGGACACTTAACCGACTAAGCCACCCAGGCACCCCTAAGTGTCCAACTCTTGATTGTGGCTCAGGTCATTATCTCACAGGTCATGAGATCGAGCCCTGCATTGGGCTCTGTGCTGACAGCATAGAAACACACCCCATCCTTCTTGGGATTCTCTCTCTCTCTCTGTCTCTGTCCCTTCCCTGCTCTCTCTCTCTCTCTGCACACACACACACACACGTACACACACACACACATTCTCCCTCTCTTTCTCTCAAATAATAAATAAATAAACTTTAAAAATAAATAAATAAGTCCCTAAAGAACAATAACTGAAATAAGGACATACTAGAGCAAAATTAGATCTAGAACTTGATGAAATAAAAAGTCCAAAAGCAGACAATGACAAAAAGAGAATTTAACATATAAAAAAGATGTCACAAAGTGATAGGGAAAGGAAATACCATGGAATAAAAAGGGTTGGACAACAGACAAGCAGAGAAATTAGTTTAGGCATATACTTAAAAATAAATTCCAGATTTAGAAGGGATCAACTAAAAATTAAAGAAGACCCGGTGAAATACACAATGGTATATTTATCTTACCTAAGACCAAGGATAGAAGAAATAGAGATTCAAAGAGGAAAAATTGATAAAGTAAACCATATCACAATGCTAACTGTATGCAAACACAAACTAAAAGAAAAAGAAAAGGAATACGTTAGGGAAAAGATTGCAATCAAATGGGCTCTGAACTATTTTTAAAAATTTGATGTTTTTGAGAGTCTAAAGAAAGTTGGGACCCTCTCACATATATATCAGACATGTATACCTACACATACATGCAAAGACACACATTAATACACACATTAATACTGACACATGCAGACCTACATATTTATAGACACACATGTAGGTATGCTTGTACGGGGCTGGCAGACTTCCTAAGACTCCCCAGAGACCCGAGATTAAGAATACCTCATCTAGAGGCCCCTGGATGACCCAGTTTGTTAAATGACCAACTCTTGATTTCGGCTCAGGTCGTGATCTCAACAGTTTCGTGAGTTTCCACAGACAGCGCAAAGACTGTTTGGGATTCTCTTCCCTCCATCCCTCTCTCTCTGCCACCCCCCCTGCTCACACACATGCACACACACACTCTCTCTCTCAAAATAGATTAACTTTTTTTAAAAAAGAGAATACCTCAC
This sequence comes from Hyaena hyaena, assembly GCF_003009895.1. NCBI lineage: Eukaryota > Metazoa > Chordata > Mammalia > Carnivora > Hyaenidae > Hyaena > Hyaena hyaena. The sequence goes on from NW_024080638.1 coordinate 7,706,141, forward strand.
CTAGACTGAATAGAGTACATTAAAATATGTAAGAACACTCCTAAGCCAAATAAACACGCAGATGACATGACCAAACAATTCACTTAAAGGGAGACGGAAATAGTAAACTCAAGGACAAATGATCAATAGGCATAAAATATGCTCCAATTTTTGTCTACTAAATTATCAGATTGGTACAAAACGGATTTTTAAAAGCAAACTAATGTTGATGAGGTTTCAGGAAAATTGCCACATTGCTGGTCCCTTTTGAAAAGTAATTTAAAATATCTAACAAGAGCCCCACAACATCAATACTTTGTGACCTAACTGTCCTTTTTCTGGGAATTCATGAAATAAATTTCAGGAATAAATCTCCTCAAAGACTTTCATTGCACCATTTATGAATTGTGGGAGCGCAAAAGTAGAACTCTCCGAATAGTAAAAGAAAGGACAGCAGACAGCTAAACAATGTGGAGACTCAACATAATGGAATGATATATGGTCATTAAAATAAAAATGTTGAAAATATAAAAATGATTATGATATGTTAAACTAAAAAGTAAAATACAGTTGTATAATTTTTATTACAAAAATGATGGTGGATGATACATTTATGTTTTTAATTGCCCTTAATGTTATACATGAAAAGTTTTATTTATGCTAAAGATGGAGAGAACATCATGCTACAGTAGAAAGGGAGAAAGGGAGGGATTGTAGAGACAAGTGGGGCTGTCACGCAAATCTGGGACCTCCAACATCATCTAAGTGTACGCATGAGCTATCTGAGTAAGTAGGGCCCTAGGAACTTCTATGACGAACTTTTGGCTCCTTATCCTCCTTTCTCTCTCTGTTTACCTCTTTCTTCTTTCTTTCAAGTGGGTGATTCTTTTACTTCGTAAACATGGTTTGAGCTTGCTGCCTCTCCCAATCCTGTCAAACTCATAAAGCATTCAAAACATCTGTTTCAGTGCTAGAATACCAAGATATTTTAAAGTAATATGATATACATGAGTGCAAATCGAGGGAGGTAAAAGTCCCCACATCATATAATGCAGCCCTCCCCCAGGACACAAACTCCATATCTGTCTTCTTCCACCGCTGAATCTTAAGTAAGCCTCCAGAACATATTTGGTGCATCGTAACAGCTCAAAAAAAACAGATAATTGGATGGCTGGATGGGTGATGGATGGATGGATGGGACAAAAAAAGACCCACCTAAGAAGCAAAGACAAACAAGCTTGAAAATCCTAAAACCGAGCAAATCATGGTTATGGAGGACCACATGGTGGTCAAGAGGGGCAAGTCAAAAGATAATTCGGACCTGCTGCAGGCCACACTCAGGGCACTTGGCTGCAGCCTTTGCTCCATTTTCCCTGTAAGGCACACTAAAAGGTGATTCACTAAGTCGAGGTGGATAGTCAGAGTGGTTAGAGAAGAAGCCCATGTTTCCCACTAACTCAAATAGTAAAAGCAAAATATGCTGAAACGAACACTGAATGTCCCTGATCTATAAGGCTTTTTAGTAGAGACCTTTTCCAATCCCCACTGGCATCTGGACTTAAGACTTCCTCCAGATGCATAGAATTAGGGGCTTGCATTGAGAGTGAGCTAAGAGGCAGTGAAAAGACAGCTAAACTCACTCCCAAGAATGACTTGGGTTACTGTGTCTGCCTGTGTCCACACTCAGAGAGGAGGGGAGGACATGCTCCACAGAGACGTGAACTTCATTTAGTAGGAAGCTATTTGTCTTACAAATAGTCACAACCTAAACCATGTGGTAAATCGAATGCCCTGACTAACCAACCAGACTTCCAGAAACATACAATTTTTCTTTCTCTTTGTCTGAGATCAAAAGAACTGAACTTGCTCCTCTGGCAAACCTTCTCTGCAAACCCAGACCTGCCTCCAAAGGGTAAGTAAAACAAAGGCTAGTATCAAATTTTTACTTTCACCCAGAATTAAACCAGATATATAAGCTGAATAAATGTTTCCCTGTGAAACAGATTTACTCCAAGAAACAGAAGGGGAAATTTTTAATATAAATTTATATTTTCCATGAGATTAGAGAGTATATTGCATTTATGAAAAGGTAACCATCTAAGATAAGACAATTTTACTTTAAGATGAAAACCATGATTACAGAATTTTTAAGTGTAGTAGGGGCAGAGAAGAGCCTATTAAACATTGAAGAAAACGGAATCAATAATTTAAATTGTCTGTTAAAAAAAGAAAATCTCCTAGATTTCTGAGAGAAGCATAGCGAAATGAAGGAAGATGAAAAAAGAACATCAGAGCAAATCTGTAAGTGGTGATAAAGGTTTGAGAGAAAAGCACCCACCAACAGCAGGTACAATTAATTAAGAGTATACATCTGGACACATCCTGGTGAAATTTCCAAATGTCAAACAGACAAGAAAGGAGTCAAAGATGAATAGAATTTGAATTTTAAGAATAGGATCCACCAAAATAAAAATAAGAGAATACCCATAACTTCAGAAGGAGAGAAAACGAGAAAGTGAAAATTATGAACAATAATACCAAAGACTGGGAAAGAAAAGAAGAAATGCCATAAAAAACAAAGATAGAATTAAGAGTATATTAGTCATCACAATAAATAGATCAACAGACCAAACTTCTCTATCAAAAGACAAAGATTATCATATTGAGTCTAGAAGCAAACTCAAAATGATAATGTTTAAAATAAAAGAATGGATAAAAAGATCTAAGGCAGCTGTTGGTCTGCAAAAGAAATACAGGGACAACATTACTATAAAAAGTTAAATTCAAACCAAAATTTTAAAGAAGATAGGGCTAAACTGCTTTGATAAAAGTCAAATTCTCATTGATGATGTCAGGAACTTTAGGTGCTAAATAACATGACATTACGACATACAAAGCAAATATTCATAATGAGAGGCTGTACAAACACTACTCCACTCACACTTTCATTTCTGATCGTGATGGAGTAACTGGAATTAGACCAGCCTTCCTGCCATAAACATCCAGAAAAGTGAACAGAATACATGAGGACAGAGAGCTTAGACTTCTATCCTTGTCAAGCTGTCATGAGGCACCCCAATATTTCCTCTAGAGTGGTGTCAGAAAAGGCTCAGACGGGTTTTCATCCCTGCTAGGTGGTAGAAGCACTCCTAGACTGGACTCCCTCCCCTACCTGGAGGTAATGAGGTGCCCTCTCCTAGTAGCATGGTGTCAGAAGAAGCTGAGTGGGAAGCAAGGACTTTCACCACTACTCAGTAATAACAGGGCTGTCCTTTCCTATAGGGCCAACAGAGGCCATGTGGGGAGCAGGAAGAAGGCATTCCTAACTCTTCCAACCAGGAAGATATTAGTGGAGGCCTAGTGGGAATCTGGAATTCCCATACAGCTTAACAGTAATGAAAAGTGCCCCACCTTGGGGGTCAACAGAAGCTGAGTAGGGAAATTTGGATTACTACAATTACCTGACACTATCAAGGCAGAATTGGAGTAAACCAGGTAAAACATAAAGCATAAGTAAAATACAAGTCTCATAATATGCCTAAAATGTCCAGCTTTTAATAAAAAATCACTCATCATACCAGGGACCAGGAAACTTTCCAACTGAATGAAAAATCGCAATCTGTCTATCCCTAAACTGAGATGCCAAAGATGCTAGAAATATCTGACAAAAATTTTAATTTTTTTTTATATTTTATTTCTAGGAGAGAGAGAGCTTGAGCAGGGGAGGGTCAGAGAGAGAGGGAGTCACAGACTTAAACAGGCTCCAGGCTCTGAGCTGGCAGTCAGCACAGAGCCTGACGCGGGGCTCGAACCCACGAACCCCGAGATCATGACCTAAGCGAAAGTCGTCAGACGCTTAACCGACTAAGCCACCCAGGCGCCCCAATCTGACAAAAATTTTAAAGCAGTCAAAAGAAGAATGCTCCAATGAGGAATTACAAATATGTTTGAAACCAATGAAAAGCTAGGGATTTCCAGCAAAGAAACAGAAAGTCTCAGCAAGGAAACAGAATAGGGGCACCTGGGTGGCTCAGTTAGTTAAGCATCTAACTTTGGCTCACGTCATGATCTCACAGCTTGTGAGTTCGAGCCCCACGTCAGGCTCTATGCTGACAGCTCAGGGCCTGGAGCCTGCTTCAGATTCTGTGCCTCTTCTCTCTGCCCCTCATCCATTCACACTCTGTCTCTCTCTCTCTCTCTCTCTCAAAAATAAATAAACATTAAAAAAAAATAGAAGATATAAAGAAGACCAAATGGAAATGTTCAAACTGAAAAATTAAAAAACCAAAATAAAGGACTCAAAGGATGGGTTCAAGAATGGAATGGAGAGGATACAGGAAAGAAGTCAGTAAATTGGAAGGCACACCAATGGAAATTATCCAATCTGAATAACACAGAGAAAATATACTGAAAAAAGAAAATGAACAAAGCCTAAAGAAACTGTGAGGCCTTAACAAAAAATTATAATATTTGTGTCATCAAAGTGACAGAAGGGGAAGAGAAAGAGGTCAGAGCTGAAAAAGTACTAAAAAAAATAGTTGAACAGTTTGGTAAAAGATATAAACTTTAAGAGTCAAAAAACCTTAATGAACCCTAACCAAAACTCAAAGAAATCTATGCCAAGAGTTTCATAGTCAACTTTCTGAAAACTAAAGACAAAACAAACAAAAAACAGCTTGAAAGCAGTAAAAGAGAAATAGCACCTTATCTAGGGCAAATACACTTAGGATGACAAAGGAGTTATCAGAAACTAAAGAGGCCAAAAGGAAGTGACACAATATTTTCCAAGTGTTCAAAGAAAAGAAATATCAACTCAGGATCCTATATCCAGAGAAAATCCTTCAGGAATGAAAAATAAATCAAGACATTCTCAGATGAAGGAAAACCAAAAAACAATTTGCTCCCAGAAAATGTACTCCAAAAGAAAGACTAAAGAAATTTCTCTAAACAGAAAGGAAATAATAAAAAGAGAAATCTTGGAACATCTGGACAGAATAAAGAGCACAGTAGGCAAAATTATGGGTAAATACAAGAGACATTCCTTCTGTTGAATCTTCTAGATTGTATTTGATGGTAGAAGAAATATTATAGCACTGTTTGAAATGCTTTGAATTTTCTGTGGAGGAAATATATCTGAAAATGATATATAAAGAGGGGAGAATAAAGGGACATAAAGGTAAGTAAGATTTTGAACCAGTAAAATGAGAATACCAGTACACTGTGATAAGTTATGTATATAAAATACCTAGAGATAACTAAGTAATGCTTAGTGCAGCCACTAAAAATCTATACAGTACTATAGACAACACTATAGATAAGTCAAGGTGGAATTCCAAAAATGTTCAAGTAACCCATAGGTGATAGGAAATAAAAAGCAGAGATATGAAAAACAGAGCAAACAGCAAACAATAAAGTAAAATGGAAAAACTTAAGCCCTAATATATCCATAATTCCATTACATGTAAACAATCTAATATCAATTAAGGGACAGATATTGACAAAACCGATTAAAAGATGTGACCGAACTACAAGAAACCCATTTTAAATACAGTGATATAGATAAGTTGAAAGCAAAAAGATATAAAAAGATATATCATGCAAATATTAATCAAAATAGACCAGGAATGGCTATCTTAATATCAAGTAAAGTAGACTTTAGAGGAATGAAAATTATCAGAGACAGAGAGAGACATTATATAATGATAAAAAAAATTAATCCACAAAAACAACACAGCAATCCTTAATCTGCATGAACTAAAATATAAAGCTAAAAAATGTGGGGTGCCTGGGTGGCTCAGTTGGTTGTGTCTAACTCTTGATTTCAGGTCAGGTCTTGATCTCAGAATTGTGAGTTCCAGCCCTGTGTTGGGCTCTGCACTGGGCATGGAGCCTACTTACAAAAAAGCAAAGCTGCAAAATGTGAAGCAAAAACTGGTAGAATTTAAAGATGAAATAAGAAAAATCTCACAATTGGGGTGCCTGGATGTCTCAGTTAAGCTTCTGACTCTTGGTTTCAGCTCAGGTCAGAGTCTCACGATTCCTGGGTGTGAGCCCCACATCGGGCTCTGCACTGACAATATGGAGCCTGCTTGGAATTCTCTCTCTCCCTCTCTCTCTCTCTCTCTCTCTCCCCCCCCCCACCCCTTGCTCTTTCTCTCTAAATAAATAAATAAACTAATAAAAGTTTCTCTTTGGAAAAAGAAAAAAGAAAAACCCACAATTACGCTTGGAGACTTCCACACTCCTCTCTTAACAGTTGGTAGAACAGCTAGACAGAAAATCACAATGTGTACACAGTGACACCACCAACCAACAGTATTTAATCAACATTTATAGAACATTCTACCCAAAAAAAAAAGAACACACATTCTCTTCAAGTGCTGACAGGACATATGCCAAGATAGACCACATTTGGAACCATAATAGAAATATCAACAAACTTAAAAGAATTGGAATAATAGTGTGTTCTTCAAGCACATGGAATCAAACTAGATTTCTATAACACAGGGATAATAGGAAGATCTCCAAAATCTCGGAAACTAAAAAACACTAAACGAGTTCTGAATAGTCCCTGAATCGGAAAGGAAGTCTCAAGGAAAATTTAAAGAATAAATACATTGAAGTGAATGTAGGTGAAAATACAACACAACAGAATTTGAAACACACAACTAGAGAATGGCTAAGAGGCGAATTTGTAACAGTAAATGCATATACATTAGAAAAGAGGAAAGGTCCTAAATCAATAATATAAACTCCGATATCAAAATCTAGTAAAAGAGAGAAATAAACCTAAAGCAAGAAGGAGAGAGATAATAAATATAAGAACAGAAATCAATGAAATTTTAAATTGAAAAACAATAGATATAATAAATGAAACTAAGTTCTCATTCTTTGAAAATACCAATTTGGTTGAGAAATATTTAGCAATATTAACAAAAAAGAGAGAGGGAGAGGGAGAGAAGGCATTTTATTACCAATATCAGCAATAAAACAAGAAGAATCACTACAGACTGCAGACATCAAAAGTTTTAGGGAATATTAAAACAGCTCTACACTCATAAATTTGAAAACATAGATGAAATGGACTAACTTCCTTGAAAAACACAAACTGTCACAAACCAATATTAAATAGATAATTTGAAAATGCCTATAACTTATAAGAAATTAAATTTGAAACTTAAAAAAATTCCTCCCAAGAAAATCATCAGGCCCAGCAAGCTTCACTGGAGAATTCTACCAAACATATAAAGATTTAGCACAAATTTCGTACAATCTCTTCTCGAAAAGAGAAACGAAGGGGACACTTAAAATCCATTTTATGAAGATAGTTTTACTCTTCACCCAAAACCAGAGAAAGAAAGACAAAAAAATAAAGAAAACTGCAAACTGATATCACTCATCACTACAGAATTTTAAAATCCCTTAACATATATTAACCAATAAAATTTAGCAATGTATTAAAAGAATGATTCACCATGATCAAGAGAAGTTTGTTTTTTTAAATAAAGGCTGATGAGATAGTTAAAATCTAATCAAGGGGCACCTGGGGGGCTCAGTCAGATAAGCGTCTGACTTTGGCTCAGGTCATGATCTCACAGTTCCTGTGTTCAAGATCCATGTCAGACTCTGTGCTGATAGCTCAGAGCCTGGAGCCTGCTTCCGATTCTGTGTCTCCCTCTCTCTGCCCCTCCCTCATTCATTCTCTCTTTCTCAAAAATAAATAAATATTAAAAAAAATTTTTTTAAGTCAATCAACGTGCTCCACCCTATTTACAAGCTAAAGAAAAAAAAATCACATGATCATATCAAGTGATGCGTAAAAAGTATTTGACAAAATTCAACACCAATCCATGATTAAAACTTTCAGAAAAATAGTAATACAGGGAGCTTCCTCAGGTTGATATAGCACATATACAAAAAATCTGCTGCTAACATTATACTTGACGGTAAAAGAATGAATGCTTTTTGCCTAAGCCTGGAGAAAAGATGTCTGCTATGTCACTCTTATTCAACTTAGTGCTGGAAGGCCTAGCCAGTGCAATAAGACAAGAAAAAAATAAAAAGGATATCACTCAGAAAGAAAGAAATAAAACTGTCTCTCATTACAGATGACATAATTGTTTATGTAGAAAATCCCAAGGAATCTACAAAAACATCCTGGAACTAATAAGTGAGTTCAGCAAGGTCACAGTTTCTAAGATAAGAAAAAAAATTGTTAATCAGTTGCATTTTTAAATATTAGCAATAAAAATGTGGCACAAAAATTGTAAATGCAATACCATGTACAATTGCTCAAAACAAAATTAAAAACTTAGGTGTAAATCTAAGGAACCCATATGCAAGACTTGTATCCTGCAAATTATAAAATTCTAATGGAAGAAATCAAAGAAGATCTAAATAAATAGAGAGACATATTATGTTCATGTTTTGGAAGACTCAACATGGTAAAATATTATTCTCCCTGAAACTGATATGTAGGTTTAATGCAATTTCTGTCAAAATGCCAAGATTTTTCATAGATATACACGTGATTTTTAAAAATTTACATGAACAGGGAAAGAAAGTAGAATAGCTGAAAAATATTTGAAATAAAATAAATGGAAGGAATCAATCTATTGAATTTAAAGACATAGTAATCAAGATCTATATCAGACAAGAAACTTGTGTCAAGAATACATAAAGTGGAGTGCCTGCCTGGCTCAATCAGTGGAGAATGTGCTTAATCTTAACCTCAGGGTCATGAGTTCATGCCCTGTGTTGGATGTGAAGCCTACTTAAAAAACAAAAAGAGAATATATAAAGAATTCCCACAGCCCAAATTTAAGAAGGAAAACAACCCAACTTTTAAAATTGGCAAATGTTGAAACAGATAATTTCACAAAAGAAGATATAAACCAACCATACACAAACATCATCAATCATCTGGGAAATGGAAATCAAAACCACAATGAGGTATCATTACACATTCACTTTAATGACCAATTTTTTTTTTGTCTTTAAAAGTGTGCATTCTTTATTAGCTTATTTCCTGGTTATGTTATAGATTTTGTTACTGTTGTGAATCATGTCTTTTTTTTCTTTTTCTTTTTTCTTTTGCATTTATTTATTTTTTTTAATATAATTTATTGTCAAAGTGGCTAACATACAGTGTGTAACGTGTGATCTTGGTTTTGGGGGTAGATTCCCATGGTTCATCACTTACATACAACACCCAGTGCTCATCCCAACAAGTGCTCTCCTCAATTCTCGTCACCCATTTCCCCCTCTCCCCATCCCCCCATCAACCCTCAGTTTGTTCTCTGTATTTAAGAGTCTCTTATGGTTTGCCTCCCTCCCTCTCTGTTTGTAACTACTTTTTCCCTTTCCCTTTCCCCATGGTCTTCTGTTAAGTTTCTTAGGTTCCACATATGTGTGATACCTCTCCTTCTCTGACTGACTTACTTCACTTAGCATAATACCTTACAATTCCATCCACGTTGCTGCAAATGGCATGATTCCATTTTCTCATTGCCACGTAGTATTCTAATGGCCAAAATTTAGAACACTGATATCAGTGAGAATGCAGAACCACTGATATTTTATGTTGCTGAAGAGAATGTAAAATGCATAACCACTACAGAAAAAAAAAAAGTTTAGCAGTTTCTTATAAAATTAAATGTACCCTTAAAGCACAACCCAAAGAAATGAAACTATATGTCACATGAAGACTTATACGCAAATATTTACAGCAGCTTTAATCGTAGTAGCTGAAACTGGAAAAAATCGCAATGCTCCTTAACTGAGTGGATAAACAAATGCGATATAACCATACAGTGAAGCACAACTCAGTAACAAAGAGTGAAGTAGTGATACTAGCAACTACTTGGATGAATCTCAAAATATTATGCCAACCAAGAAATCAGACACAAAAGAGTACAATGTCTATTAATCCCTTTATATGAAATTCTAAAGAGGCAAACCCAATTCCTGGTAACAGGAAACAAAAGAGTGGTTGTTTTGGACCAGCATTGAGGGAGAGGGAAGAGGTTGGATTGGAAAGGCCATAAGGGAACTTTTTGAAATGATGGAGATGTTCTCTATCTTGACTGGAGCCTGGGTCATGCTAAACAAAATGCACACTTAAAATGAGTACTTTTTAATGTATGTTTTTATTTTATACACACATTAGGTTTTGTTTAAATCAATAAAATTGACTTAAAAGAAACAATTCTCAGCCTTTGATAGATCAAAGAAGGAAATAGAGGAACTGAGTAATGTATTTAATTATGATAGATGAGAAAGAGAGAGAAATGAATAGAATATTCTATGCATATATTATTCTCAGAACAGTTTTAAATTGATGATCTCATAGGTTACCAAGAAAAAAATTAATCCAATACAAGTAGGATTTCATTGATACATTCACATACTGAAGTACAATAAAATAAGAAATGGATTGCAAAACAATAAATAAACATCACTTGGAAAATTAAAAATGCCCTCATAAATAAAGTTTAAGTCAAAAACAAAATAAGATTGCAACTACAGCCTGGAAAATAATTATGATAACACTGTACCAGACTTATGATATGCTAAGGTAATACTCAGAGGATAATTCATAATTTTAATGTTATTTACTGTGAAACAAAGAAGACTAGAAATAAATGAACTAAATATTCACTTCGAGAATTAAAAAAGGAAAATTTACTAGATTTTCCTAAAGAAAGAGAAAGTAATTAATAAGGTGAAAGTTGATGAATTGGAAAAAAAAGAAGCCAAGAATTAATGAAGCCTACACTGTGTTTTAAAAGATAGTAACAATAAGACAAAGTTCTGGCAAAACTAATCAAAAACTAGAGAGTGATAAGAAAGAAAAACTAAATTAACATTATTTGGGTTATGTCAATGAAAATGGCAAGGCAAGGCCATCCAGAAATTCTTTTCTCCATAAAAACAATGAGAAAACTGGCAAAAGTGGTCAGAATCAACTTTTTCAGACCTCTGGAAACTTACCAAAGGCTTGAAGTTATGTGCGAAGTGTTTGTTCAAGGAAAACAGCTGAATCGCAGTAAGAACAGAAAACCTTGTGATATTTTAATTGATTTAATCCAATCTACCATTTTCCAGCTCTGCAGTACACTTGAAAACTAAGAGTCTACCCTTGGAGTGAAAACCAGTAGCCTGGTGGCTAATAGACTGAGCAGAACAGTACTGTATCTCCTTCAAAGTTTTATTTCCAGGCACTTTTTATGATCTGACCTATCTTTTGCATCCTTGGAAGGACTGAACCATGTTCAATGCTATCTTCATTTGACCTGGTTGAGTGCTTGCCCAATGCAAGAAACCTCTTCCCTAGAGGTGCTTGTCAAAAACTATTACCAGCAATTGTTTAACTTCCTGGCTCCCTGAAATGGTGGAAAATAGTTGGACCAAACAATAGACAAAACAAAAAAGCTTAATGAAAGAATCTGGGGGAGCACCTGGATGGCTCAGCTGGTTGAGCATCCAACTCTTGATTTCAGCTCAGGTCATGATCTCAGGGTCATAAGCTTGAGCCCCATGTAGGGCTCTGTGCTCACAGTGCGGAGCTTGCTTGGGATTCTCTCTCTCTCTGTCTCTGTCTCTGTCTCTCTCTGCCCCTGCCCTATTTGTGTTCTCTCTCTCTCTCTCTCTCTCTCTCTCTCTCTGTCAGCCACATTCTACCATCAGGAAGGATGTTAGGGTTGATCAAGAATGGGAAAAAAAACACAGCCTTTGTACCCACTTATGATTGTTTGAATTTTATTGAGGAAGATCATGAAGTTCTGTTTGCTGGATTTGATCACAAAGGTCATGCTGTCAGTGATGTTTCTGGAGTTCACTTTAAGGTTGTCAAAGTAGCCAGTGTCTCTGCTGGCCTTATACAAAGGCAAGAAGGAAAGACCAAGATCATAAGTTTTGATGGTGAAAACATGATAGTAATAAATCTTCATGTTCCAAAAAAAATTTTTAAGCTTGAATGCCTTAAGAGAGACTATCAGAGCACCTGGGTGGCTCAGTTGGTTGAGAGTCCAACTTTGGCTCAGGTCATGACCTTGTGGTTCATGAGTTCGAGCCCTGGAGCCTGCTTCAGATTCTGTGTCTCCCTCTCTCTCTCTCTGCCCCTCCCCTGCTCACACTCTGTGTTTCTCTCTCTCAAAAATAAATAAACATTAAAAAATAATAATAAAAATAAAAGAGACTATCAAGAAATTGAAGCATTATCAATAATAACCAAACTGTGGAAAGAACCCAAGTGTCCATCAACTGATGAATAGATAAATACACACACACACACACACACGTATACACAGACATATATAATATACACATATATATAATATATACAAATGTATACATATAAACATATATATACACACACAATGGAATATAATAATAAATACACACACATGACTATTACTCAGCCATCAAAAAGAATGATATCTTGCCATTTGCAATGACGTGGATGGAGCTGGAGTATATTATGCTAAGCAAAATAAGTCAGTCAGAGAAAGACAAATGCCATATGATTTCATTCATATGTGGAATTTAAGAAGCAAAACAGATGAACATATGGGAAGTGGGAAGGAAAGAGAGGGAAACAAACCATAAGAGACTCTTGAAGATAGAGAACAAACTGAGGGTTGATGGAGGGAGGTGGGTGGTGAATGGGCTAGATGGGTGATGGGTATGAAGGACAACACTTGTTATGATGAGCACTGGATGTTGTATATAAGTGATGAATCACTGAATTCTACTCCTGAAACCATTATTACAGTATACGTTAACTAACTAGAATTTAAATAAAAATTTTTTAAAAAGAAATTTTAAAAATTGAAAAGACAACCTATAAGATGGAAGAACATATTTTCAAATTATATGATAATCATGTGTCTGATAACTGACTTGTATCCAGAATATATAAAGACCTTCTACAACTTAACAATGAAAAACAAATAATTTAAGATAACCCAATAGGCAAAGGCTATGAATATATGCTTTAGGGAAATGTAAATAAAAACCACAATGAGATACCACTCCACACCCACTAGGATGACCATAATTTAGAAGACAGACAATAAAGACTGTTAACAAAGGTGTTTAGAAGTTGGAACTCTCTCTCACGCACTGTAGGAAGTAATGTATAATGGTAAAGCCATTTGGAAAATCAGTTCAGTAGCTCCTCAAAATGGTAAACATAGAGTTACTCTATGACCCAGCAATTCCACCTCTAGGTATATGCCCACAAAAATTGAAAATGTGCATTCACACAAAAACCTGTACCTGAATGTTCAGCATTATTCATAATAGCCAGAAAAATGGAAACAACCCAAACACTCATCAAGGGTGAATATTATTCAGCCATGAAAAGAAATGAAATACTGATACATTTTATAGAATGGATGAATCTTGAAAATATTACACTAAATGAAAGAAGCCAGACATGAAAGGCTGCATGTTGTGTGATCCCATTTATATGAAATGTCCAGATTAGGCAAATCCATGGAGACAGAGAGTATGTCAATATGGCCAAGGGCTGAGAGGGAAGGGACAGTGGGGAGTGACAGTTTAATGGGTGCCAGATCTCTTCTTGGAGTGATGAAAATATTCCAGGATTAGACGGTGGTGGTGATTGTAAAACCTCAGAATATATTAAAAATCGGTGAATGATTCACTTTAAAAGGATGAGCTTTATGATATGTGAATTATATCTCAATACGAAAGTTTACAGTATTGGGAATAATAAGGCAGTTTTAACCAAAGATCTAGACAGAAAAATGTTATTTGTAAGCACATATTACATAGAAATTACAAAAATGCTCTATGCTCCAAAAACTTTTAAAAAATTTCTTTGTGAGAGAGAGAGAAAGAATCCCAAGTTGGCTCCATGCCCAGCATGGAGCCTGACGTGGGGCTCAGTCTCACAACCATGAGATCATGACCTAAGCCAAAATCAAGAGTCGGTTTGCTTAACTGACGAAGACACACAGGTACCCTCCAAAATTAAAAATTTGAATGAACTGGATTATTTTATGAGCATATATATTCCCACAGTGGACTCAAAAAGAAATAGAGAATGTGTATAGACTATAAATCATAGCTGAATTCAAGATGGTTGTCAGAGAATTGTACCAAAAAGGTATTAAATCTGTATTATTTCATCAGTAGATCTCTCAAACGCAGGTCTGAGAGCACTTATATACACACACAGAAAAGAAAGCTAATAACCAGTCATGCTTTGGGTTATGGATATAAAATTTCTTTTAAAAAAATAAAAGAATGATTGGATCCAGATGTACATTAAAAAAATAATACACCACCACCAAATAGGGCTCATTATGAGAATAGAAGGTCAATTCAATATTAAAAATCCACAATTATAACTAATCATATTAATGTCAAAAATGGGAAACCATATTAAGCTCTTTACATACCAAAGATAATAGTTACACAATTTTATTTGTTTTAACCTACATCAAATCAAATGTCTGCATTATGCCTAATGGCAAAAGCACTGGAAACATCGTAATTAAAATCAGAAAGAAGACAAGACCCTCAACCATCAATGTTACTTAACTTCATTATTTAAGTGCTTGCCAACATGATTAGATAAGAAACTTTACCAAAACCATGGGCAACATTTAAAATATTTAACAAGAAGTTAGTGATATAAACTAATGCATTCATTAAAAACATTAAAATTTAGTCTCTTTAGCTTTCTAAGGAAACTAAGACATATCATAATACTGCCAATTAATAAAGGTTATAGTTAAAAATTTTTAATAGATCACTCTAAAATTTTTTCAATGTTTACTTATTTTTGAGAGAGACAGAGCACGAGGGGGGTGGGGGACAGAGAGAGAAGGAGACACAGACAAAGCACGCTCCAGGCTTTGAGTTGTCAGCACAGAGCCCAACATAGGGCTCAAAGTTACGAACCGCGAGACCATGACCTGAGCCAAAGTTGGGCGCTCAACCGACTGAGCCACCCAGGTGTCCCTCAGATAGATTATTCTAATAATTTCCAAACCATTTGTTGATTTTTAGAAATTATTGGTGCAGTTTTGTAAAGCATAGGGATCCTAATTAAATGATGCTCTCTCTGAGCTATAACCTAACATATGAATTGCATCAGATTCTTTGAACAATTTACCATTACTTGGTAGTCAGTGAGTGACTTGGTTAAATGCATGTCACTTAATGTCCAAAGTATCGTTCACAGTGCTGACTCATCTCAGCTTCTGCTGAAATTTTTTGGCCTTTAAAATATTTGGGATTTTATATATTTAATTTCTATTATTAAATACAACAAAATTATTTACTGTAATGTATCTAATTTTAAAAGTCATTTGTTAATCTTCATTTACTTTCAATGGGGCTTCATAAACACTATTTTTGGACAAATAATGGCCAAAGCGACATTATTTAATAAATTAAAGAACACAATTAATTAAAGAAAAATAAGTTAAAAGATATTTGAGAATTATTACTTTTTACTTTTGTCATTAAACAACAAATATATTTCTGATAGTTTACCAATTTAATGTACTTTCCTTTTGAATCAGTACTTTATCTTATTTAAAAGGGTATACTCTTTATTTATATAAAATCTCAATATATATAGAAATATAAATTTAAATATATATATATTTAAACATTTTTAATTTGGGAGCATTTAATTTTTAATTTGGGAGCATTGATTGTCCTGTACAATGAAAGCTTAGTAAAGCTTTCTATTAAGCTAAATATATCATTGGGTATATTTATTATATGTTATATATTATATATATATTACATACATTTTATTTAGCAGAGGGAGAGAGAGAATCTTAAGCAGGAGCCTGTTGGAGGCTCAATCTCATGACCCAGAGATCGTGACCTGAACCAAAATCAAAAGTTCTTAACAGACTGGGCCACCCAAGCACTCCTATCATTGATATTTAAATTAACGAATTAGTTTAAGGTACAATGACACAATTTTTGTTCGATTGATAAACTTGAAATGAATTTCAAACTGCTTTTGTAATTCTGACATTACAACCAAGCATTCTAATTTTCACGGTCTCAATTCCCAACTCCTCAGATATATTATAAACGTTTCCTGACGTTACATGATGTATGGTAATAAATTAAGAAAACATTTATAATTACTTACTTCATTTATATGTTTTATTGCATCATTCAAGGGTAATTGAATTCAGTGACTTGGACGGTGCCAAATTAAAACATTCAAAAATTCCCCTAAATTTTGGCTGAAACTGCAGCCTCTCTCCCTTGCTAATCACAGGCGCTGTGTGTGTAAAATCCAATAAGGTTTTCATGAAAATATTTCTCATTGAAACCATTTTTCTCCTGTGTCAACAATAAATTTTGATAAATTATTTCAGATGTTGTTCCTTCCTGCTTCATGAGATCAACAAAAACCATTAAATTATCTTCAAAGTCTTGAATTTCACATTTTAAGTAAATTATTAAAAACTAGTTTATATGAAACAGTTGAAGCTTCATCAATAATGATTGAAATTTTACTGCCTTGATTTATACATTTTCCAAAAAGTTGTTTTCTCATATGAGCAGATAAATATTTTGTAACAAACAAGTCCATAAATTTAGATTGCTACAATAGGCCCATATTGATATTGCTCTTTTTTAAAGTTCTATTAAATATTTTATGTTTGACAATGTTCAATTATTTTTTAACCATACAGATGGTATTTTCTGGATGTTTTTCATTTGCTTTATCAATACTGTGATGCATTTTTTCAGAAGTTTTTATTATTGCAGATGTCTTTTATATGAAACTGATTTATAACCTTTTTTATAATTTTCCTCATTGGTGAGAGAAATTTTTCTTTATTTAAACTACGAGTTTTGGGGCACCTGGGTTGCTCAGTCAGTCAAGCATCCAACTCTTGATTTCAGCTCAGGTCATGATTTCACAGTTGTGAGATTGAGCCCCATATCAGGCTCTGCATTGGGTGTGGAGCCTGTTGAAGAGTCTCTCTCCCTCTCCCCGTGTCCCTCCCCTGCTTCCACACTCTCTCTCTTAAACAAACAAACAAACAAATCATGAGTAATAATGGAACATGAAACATCTGATGGAAGTATAGCACTTTCAACATTTAATTGTAAGCAAGTTTTCCAGCCTGATCATTTGTGCAATATTTACACACTAACTATAGGGAGTCACTCATTACTTTTATTCGAATGACTGAGTTGTTTTCATTCCACTTACACGACTTCTTTATTGTATTTTGCTTTGTTTCTTACATGGCATCAAAAGATGTCCAGGGTTTTGGTTTCTGCTTAGTATCAGAAGCTATCCCAGAGACGTTTCATTATTAATATCATTTCTTCCTTGTTCTTCCACAGTTAGAAGATTCATGTTTATAATATTTATTTATTTTTATTCATTTATTTTTCTTTTAGAGCGGGAGAGGGAGAACGCATGTACACACTCGTGTTAGCAAGGGAGAGGCAGAGGGAGAGAGAGTATCTTAAGCATCTTGGCCTCACACTCAGCACGGAGCCAGACTTGGGGCTCGATCCCACAACCCTGGCTGGGATCATGAGCTGGAATCAAGAGTTAGATGCTCGGGGCGCCTGGGTGGCTTAGTCAGTTAAGCGTCCGACTTTCGCTTAGGTCATGATCTCGCGGTTCGTGGGTTTGAGCCCCACGTCAGGCTCTGTGCTGACTGCCAGCTCAGAGCCTGGAGCCTGTTTCAGTCTGTGACTCCCTCTCTCTCTGACCCTCCCCTGCTCACGCTGTCTCTCTCTCTCTCTCTCTCCTAGAAATAAATAAAACATTAAAAAAAAAAAAAAGGAGTTAGATACTCAACTGACTGAGCTCCCCAGACCTCCCTTTATTTATATATTTTAAAATAACATGAAGAAACATACAAAGTCTACTCTATCTTCACTCTGGGTTTCATTTTTAATATTTTATTATTAAGTTTAGAAACCTCAGAACACTGTAGCATGACACAAAAAATTATAGCATACTAACAGTAAAATGAAGTAAAAACTGAAATATTTAGAGGCAGGGGCAATTCCATAATTTGGGCGTAATAATAAATATTGAATTCTCCCCACACAGTGGTTCTCAAACTTTTTAGTCTCAAAATTCTTTTACAGAGTTAGAAATTAGTCAGGGCAGCCTTAAATCTTTTGTTTATGTGGCTTACATCTATCAATACTTATAATATTAGAAGTTACAATTGAGAACTTTTCATATGTGTATTTATTCAGGAAAAAATAACAATAATAGCCTGGGGAAGGCTAACATAGAATTTTTTATGAAAATAATTGTTTTCCAAAATAGTGAGAAGAGCACCATTGTTATACGTTTTTGCAAATCTCTTTAATGTCTGGCTTAATAGAATTCAGCTGGATGCTGAAGTCCACTTCTGCATTCAATCTGTTGTGGTATCATTCATCATGTAGCTTCTGGAAAACTCCACTTAGACTCATGGGGAAGAGTGAAAAAGGCAAATGATATGTTAGTTTTGTCCTCAGAGATTACAGAAGGGGTCTCAGAGAACTTCAGAGGTCAGTAACCCACGGGCTGAGAGCCACTGTCCCAAAGTATGGAGTGCATCTGAGAGCATGTGTCATGAGGCCATGCTGTCTTCCACGAAACAGGCCAAACTGGCAGGGAATGCTAGAAAATTGCTCAGATGTCACTGTGTTGGGTGACCCACCTACGGCCAGTTATTACATGTTACAGCCATCAGCTTGAACTCATGGATTTATATTGGAATCTATATCACTAAATGATATTGCTGTATCTTGCTGTTACTGATATGCTATTTACCTGGTAAATAGCAGTAATACCTGGTAAATACCAGTAATAACTGGTAGGGATGGATTTCAAAATCTGAAGATGAGTAGATCATACCTATACCTACCATGGAATATCAGCTCTGCTAAGAATTATACATGTTAAAAAATGTTTTTTTCTTAACGTTTATTTATTTGTAAGAGAGAGGGAGAACGTGGGCAGGGGAGGGGCAGGGAGAGAGAGAGACACAGAATCTGAAGCAGGCTCCAGGCTCTGAGCTGTCAGCACAGAACGCGACGCGGGGCTCGAACGCATGAACTGTGAGATCATGACCTGAGCCGAAGTTGGACGCTTAGCTGACTGAGCCACCCAGGCGCCCCATGAATTATACATATCTTAGATGGGGAATTATAACTGTTACTCTTGGTCAATGGTGTATTTTATTTTTTTAATGTTTTATTTATTTTTTGAGAGAGAGAGAGTGTGAGCAGGGGAGGGGCAGGGAGAGAGGAGACAGGATCTGAAGCGGGCTCCACGCTGACAGGGTGACAGCAGTGAGCCCAATGTGGGACTCGAATCCAGGAGCCACAAGATCATGACCTGAGCCAAAGCTGGCCACTCAACTGACTGAGCCACCCAGGTGCCCAGTTGGTGATGTACTGACATCTGAAAGCCAAGAAGATTAAAAAAAAAAAAACAACACTGAAAGTAATTAGGGCAATCCATAAGAAAACCTATTGCAAAATAAAAATGCATACGTATCTCTGAGTGTGTGTATCAATGTGTATATCAATTTACATCTATATCTACCTTTCCTATACAGCAAGGACCCTTCAAACTTACCAAATATATGTAGAACATATATGAAGAACAGAATTTGACTGGGGACATAAAAGCAGCTATGTCATTACCCTAAATGAGAAGATCGATATTGCAACTCTTCCCAAGTTAACGTATATATTTAACATACCTCTATCAAAACAATACTATTTACTCTGAACTTGGTAGAATTATTTTTAAAGTGTTTATGTAGGATTAAATTTGATAAAAAAATAAATAAATATGCAAGAAGAGCCAAACAAAATCTGGAGGAAAAGAACGGTGTGGGGGGTGTTTGACTGAATGTTAATAATACATTAAAAATAGACAGTATGGGGCGCCTGACTGATTCAGTTGGTAGAGCATGCAACTCTTGATTTCAGGGTTGTGATTTTAAGCCCCATGTTGGGTCTAGTAGAGCTTACTTTTAAAAGTTTGCAGGATGAAAACAATGTAGTTTTGAGGCTAGAATAAATAAGCATATTACTGAAACAATACAACGTCCCCAAAACACCCAAGGTGTATACTAACTTAGTACATAATAAGGGAGATATCTCAAATTCACTGGAAAAAGAGGGTTGGTAAGTAAATGGTGGTACACTTGGCTAGTCATTTCGGGGAGGAAAGGTTAGATGCCTAACTCACATCACACACTGAGATAAATCCCAGTAGCATTAAAGATTTAAATATCAAGGAGATATATTTAGAGCAGTTAGACAAAAATGCAGAGAAATATTTGTATAATCTTGAAGCAGAAAAAGCTCTTCTAAGCATAGGAAAAAAAAAAGATTTGACCACACAATAATTTAAAAATTGCACTAAAATAATGAATAAAAAGGAAATACCAAAAAAAAAAAAAAATCAGAAAATGTTGACTATTCCAGTAGAATCATGGGCAGCTCTAGCAGATTTGTGAATAAACAGGAGTGGCCAGGAAAGCACAAGAAAAGATGCTCAACCTGCTTGTAATCAAAGACGGAACAGAAAAACAGGGTATCATTTTCACCTCTCACATGGATCAAGAGTTCAAATGAAACATGCTATCTACTGCTTGGGGCGGGGAGGGGGGGCTGTCGGCTAAGTGCTTGACTTTGGCTCAGGTCATGATCTCACAGGTTCATGAGTTTGAGCTCCGCATCAGGCTCTGTGCTGACGTCTCAGAGCCTGGAGCCTGCCTCGGAATCTGTGTCTCCCTCTCTCTCTCTCTGCTTCTCCCACGTTTGTGATCTGTCTCTCTCCCTCTCAAAAATAAATAAACATTAAAAAAAATTATTCAGAAAGGTTCTTAACCAGGAATGTTCAAGAAGATCTTCACAACATTGTCTCTATCAATGAAAAGATCAGAAACAACCTAAATGGTCAATAATAAAGGTTTGGAGTATTTGTATATGCCGTATAATAAGGGTTTGGCATATTCTGATATACCATACATTATATCATATGTACCATAAAAAAGGGTACAGTGTATTCATGTGATGAAATTTTATGCTATCATTAAAATGGTATAAATACTGACTTGGAAACAGGTTCACGATACAGTTGTAAAAGTACCATCCCCGGCAGCACATAGAATCTCACTTCATTATTTGTTTTTTTTTTTTTTTTTTTTTTTTTTTTACAAATAGTTTATTCTACATAACACTCAGTGCTCATCCCCAAAGTGCCCTCCTCCATGCCCATCCCCCCTCCCCCCCACATCCATCAGTCCTCAGTTTTTGTCAGCATTCAAGAGTCTCTCATGGTTTGCCTCTCTCCCTTTCCCCCACCATTTCCGCCCTTCTTCTCCCCCTTGGTCCTCCGTCAAGTTCCTCCTAATCCTCCTATACGTGCAAACATATGGTATTTGTCCTTCTCTGCCTGACTTATTTCGCTCAGCATAACACCCTCAAGGTCCATCCATGTTGCTACACATGGCCAGATTTCATTGTTTCTCATTGCCATGTAGTATTCCATGGTATAGATAAACCACATCTTCTTGATCCATTCATCTGTTGATGGACACTTAGGCTCTTTCCATGTTTTAGCTATTGTGGAGAGTGCTGCTATGAACATTGGGGTACATGTGCTCCTATGCCTCAGCATTTCTGTATCCCTTGGGTAAATTCCTAGCAGTGCTATTGCTGGGTCATAAGGGAGTTCTATTGTTAGTTTCCTGAGGAACCTCCACACTGTTTTCCAGAGGGGCTGTACCAGTTTACATTCCCACCAACAGTGTAGGAGGGTGCCCGTTTCTCCACATCCTCGCCAGCATCTAGAGTTCTCTGATTTGCTCATTTTAGCCACTCTGACTGGCGTGAGGTGGTATCTCAGTGTGGTTTTGATTTGTATTTCCCTGATGAGGAGGGATGCTGAGCATCGTTTCATGTGTCTGTTGGCCATCTGGATGTCCTCTTTGGAGAAGTGTCTGTTCATGTCTTCTGCCCATTTCTTCACTGGGTTGTTTGTTTTTCGGGCGTGTAGTTTGGTGAGTTCCTTATAGATTCTGGATATTAACCCTTTATCTGATATGTCATTTGCAACTATCTTTTCCCATTCCGTTGGTTGCCTATTAATTTTCTGGGTTGTTTCCTTTGCTGCGCAGAAGCTTTTAATCTTGATGAGGTCCCAACAGTTTATTTTTGCTCTCGATTCCCTTGCTTTTGGGGATGTGTCAAGTAAGAAGTTGCTGCGGTGGAGGTCACTTCATTATTTGTAAAAGCTTATTATTTACATACCTGGATTAATATATAAATGTAGAAAATATTTGTTAGGCTGTACGATAAAACACTAACACTCGTTCGCTTTAGTGGGAGGCTTAAAAACGATTTTACTCTTTTGCTGTTTTTGCGATTTTTTTCAATACCAGACACGACGGCTTTTGCCAATAGTATTTCTTTTAAATCATGCTTCGGCTGCCGCCCAAATAAGTGTGGCCCTTAAATACTTTCGATAGCACGCTCTGTCAGCTCCACGTGGAGGGAAATCCACGGGATTGGTCGTGAAGGGCTGGCCCAGACTCTGAAAGTCTGTTATTGGCCAATACAAAGAGTAAAAATGCACGACGAGAGAAGACTGCCAAGCTGTGTGGGTGTCCGGAGAGCTGGAGTCCATGTGCATCTTCCTTGGGCTGGAGGAAAAGCTCCTGCGAAAGCCCCAGACTCCCAGACAGTCAGGGCGTCTGGGTGTTGAGTTGCCCCATGTGACGAATCTACAGCTTCCATCCCCTCTGCCCGGGGAACAGACACCAGTCTTGAGAGCATGGGCTCCACGCCGCCCAGTCGGTTCCATTCTGTTTCCCTGATGACCGATCACCCCTCTTCCTTAGATCTCGCAGTGCCACTGAGAATGGCAAACGTGGCCACATCTGGTTTACTGGTCACATCCGTCCTCACCCACCCCATTGCTCAGAACGCAGCCAAGTGATTGGTCACCCACATAACTGAGTGCTTAGGGACCTGTATCTTCCGTCGACTCTGGCTTCCACCAGCCCAGCCACCTCTCTGGCTTGTCGCGGAGGCCCCGGCACTTGGCCAGATGCAATAAACCCCTTACTGACCTGTGAACATCTGGGATGAGATCTCATTTTGCCGGCTGTGCCTCATACCCTTCACTCCTTCAACAAGTGCTCATGGAGGAACATCTCTGTGTGTAGCCCATGCCTGCTTTTCTGCCCAAGTAGTGCCCACCGGCAGCTAGCAAAAACCTTCTCAGTGGCTGGTGAGGAGCCAGAGGGACTGAGGTTTTGGCACGGGGCGAGAAAGAGCTGGCTGCCTTCTTCCTTCTCCTTCCACCTGGCTCCCTTGCCGAGACAGGTGAGCCAAGGATTTGGACAGAGTACTCCAAGAGCACAGGATTTGGGGATCAAGTAACAATTCAACCACTTAGAGGCTGTGTGACCTTGGGCAACTGACTTTACCTCTCTGAACCTGTTTACTCACCTGTAAATTTGGGGCTAATAATAATGCATGCCCCCCAGAATGGTTTTGATTTTATGTGAAATAATGTATACGGAGGTCATAGACTTGGGCTCCATCATGGAGTCCTCATCGTTGCTGTTATTTTCCTCGTGGTTATTCTATTCAGTAGATGGGTCAGCTCTGGCGGGACTGGAGAACTTCCTGGGACCCCACCACGACCCGCCATTCCTACAGACTTGCGTCACGGTGAGGCCTGAGACCTCTTGTATGACAGACAGGGCTACTGAGGTGCAAATGAGATGGGACTTGCCTAAGATCACCCAGGAAGCCCGCTGTGGCCGTCAAGACTCTCACGCCTCTCTTCCGCCGAGCCCCATGTTTCCTCTGGAGAAGAGGGGAGGCTTTAAGAAAAAACTAAGTTCCCAGCAGAAGGGACGCTCCCCATTCTCTGGCCTTATGTTTCCCTGGCACAGCTGTCTTTCCACCCGTGGTGGGTGGTGAAGGGCTGGTCTTTACTGACGCGTGTCTTACGTTTGCCAACCTCAATGCCACCGCCCTACCCTGGTACACCCTGCAGGGGCTCCCCTTCCCTCCCGGAAACAGGTGCATCTTGGCTGGACGCCTGCCAGCACCCTCGTGGGGCCCATGAACCCAGAGCACAGCATGCTGGGGGGTGAGAACACCAGCGCCCGCTTCCAGCGAAACCACACCACCAGCTGGCAAGGATCATGGTTCCCCATCCGCCGAGTCTCCTGGTCCAGCACTTCCCTGCTCGGTGGAATGTGGGTCTGCAGGAGACTCCGGGACAGAGATTGGCTGTGGGAGAGACACTGGGAAGCACGAGCTAGCTTCCCCTCACAGAGGTGGTCGCGGTAAACAGGCACAATAATACCCCTGAGAAACACTGGGGAGTGAACCTGTCAACTCACATTGAGTTTGTATCTTCCAAATGTATTTGGTCATGGAAGACAACTTTATAAAAATGAAAATAACCATTAAGGTGGTTGGTTCCCTGACTTCTATCTGGTCTCTGATGAAATGTTGTCTCCTCAGAGGACTTTCCTGGTCTCTCTGGCTAAAATAGCACTCCATACCTCTCTGTATCTTCACTCTGCCTTGTGTTTCTTCATAACACTTATCACACATTTGCTTTCATGGTTATATATTATATTTGTATAATGATATTTTAATACATATCTGTTTATCATTTGTCTGCCTCTCTAGACTATGAGCTCCACAGTGGAAAGTGGCTTTTTCACAGCTATACTTTCAGTCTTTGGCACACAGTAGGTGCTCAATAGATGCTGTTGAATAAATGAATGTTCCTGCAAGAGAATTCAGTGCTGGGGGGTGGCTCAGTTGGTTAAGCACCTGACCACAGCTCAGGCCATGATCTCGTGGTTTATGAGTTTGAGCCCCATGTCAGGCTCTGTGCTGACAGCTTGGAGCCTGAGGCCTGCTTCCGATTCTGTGACTTCCTCTCTCTCTGCCTGTCTCCCACTCATGCCATGTCTCTCTCTGTCTCTCAACAAATAAATAAATGTTTAAAAAAGTTTTTTTTAAAAGAGAATTCAGTGCTTCAACCTCTCAGTAAAAAAGTTTTCTCGGATGTCAACCAAAAAGTGGTCTGAGATAGTATCTTTGTCTCAGACGTGAACTTCTTAGCCAATCAGTGTACCTTCAACTTGGTTGTACAGATTATGATGGGCTCTGTGAAATGGGAAATGAAAATCATCTGATAAAATTTAGCAAAAGCAAAAGTCATGA
This sequence comes from Hyaena hyaena, assembly GCF_003009895.1. Taxonomy (NCBI): domain Eukaryota; kingdom Metazoa; phylum Chordata; class Mammalia; order Carnivora; family Hyaenidae; genus Hyaena; species Hyaena hyaena. The sequence goes on from NW_024080638.1 coordinate 7,731,380, forward strand.
TGAAGATTGAAACGGAAATGCAGACAACTCCTTAAAATAGCTCTTACCTCCATTAGAAGTACCATCTGGATATCCCTGTCTTTCCCCTTCCATTTAATTGAGTTCTTATTCTGTGCCAGATACCATGCTAATCCCTTGACATACGTTATCTCATTTAATCTGCACAACTACTTATTGAAGAAGGAATTATTGTGTCCATTTTGCAGATGAGGAAAGAGAACGGATTTATAGATAAATTTGGGGAGAATTGATGACAATGGTAAGTTTCCTAATCCATGAACATTGGATATTTCCCAATTTTAGCACTTTTTTGAATTTCTCTCAGAAATGATTTTTTAAAAATGTTTATTTACTTATTTTGAGAGAGAGAGAGAGAGCAAGCAGGGGAGGGACAAAGAGAGAGGGAGAGAGAATTTCAAGTAGACTCTGCACTGTCAGTGTGGAGTCTGACACAGAATTCGATCCCATGAACCATGAGATCATGACCTGAGCCAAAATCAAGAGTTGTGACTTAACCAACTGAGGCCCCCAGGTATCCAGCTCAGAAATGTTTTGTAGTTTGTAGTCTCCATGTCTAACACTTCTTTTGTTAAATTTATCACTAAGTATTTTATTCTTTTTCACTGTGAATGAAATAACTTAATTGGATGGTTCATTTCTAGTATATGGAAATATAATTAATGTTTGCACATTGAACTTGCATCCTGTGACTTTTCTCAACTAGTTTCTTAGCTGTTGCAGCTCCTTTGTGGGTTCCCTGGGATTGTATACATAAAGGATGGTGTCATCTGTGATTTTAGTTTTTCTTTTCAATTTGTATGTTGTTGTTGGTTTTGTTTGTTGTTGTTTTTGCCTTATTGCACTTGGCAGAAACTTCCTTTACACTGCTGAAGACTTGTGAGGAAGTAGATATCCTTTCCTTGTTCCTGATTTTTAAAAAAATTTTTTTTAATGTTTTATTTATTTCTAGGAGAGAGAGAGACAGCGTGAGCAGGGGAGGCTCAGAGAGAGAGGGAGTGACAGACTCTGAAACAGGCTCCAGGCTCTGAGCTGGCAGTCAGCACAGAGCCCGACGCGGGGCTCGAACCCACGAACCGCGAGATCATGACCTAAGCGAAAGTCAGATGCTTAACCGACTAAGCCACCCAGATGCCCCCCCTTGTTCCTGATTTTAAGGGTAAAGCATTTAGTCTTTCACCATTACGTGCGATGTTAGCAGTGGGTTTTTTGTAGATGCCTCTCTCTTCCTAGTTTGCTGGGTTTTTATCACAAACAGTTGTTAGATTTTTGTCAAGTGATTTTCTATGTCTACGGAGATGGTTAAGGGCAGAGGGAAGAAGAGAGACTCCCAAGCAAGCTCGGTGCCATCAACTCAGGGTCCGATATAGGGCTCAAACTCAAAAACCACGAGGTTGTGACCTGAGAGCTGAGAGCTGAGATCAAGAGTTGGACCACCCAGGCACCTCACCAACCTTACGTTTTCTGAAATAAAACTCACTTAGTCATGGTGTTTAATACTTTTAAAGCACTGTTCAATTCGCTTTGCTCATATTTTGTTGAGGATTTTTGCATTTGAATCTGACGATGCCACACATGTACCAGCAAGGAAAAGGTTTATTACTCACATAATGAAGCTTTCTGGAGAGATTGGGGAAGGTTCCCAAGTGGCATATAAAATAACTTGAGAGGGGCAAGGGAAGGAGTCTGGTTTGGGGGGTCGTGGTGGTTAGGAGATGGGGCGGGGGTAAAGGCTTCCAAGTGAATGGATTGGGCCTTGCACGGTATTGAATTCTCCCACTATCGTTGCTGAACTGTCTGTTTTTACTTTAAACCCCATCAGTTTTGTGCCATGTATTATGAGGCTGTGTCACAAGGTACATATGGAGCTGTTGCATTTTCCTAATGTATTTACCCTTATGTCATTATGAAATGTCCTTCTTTGTCTCTAGTAATATTTCTTATCTTAAAGTCTACGTTTATGACATTAATAATAGCCACTCCAGCTCTCTTTTGGTTACTGTGTGAATGTCCTATTTTCGTATGTTTCCTTTAGAGAGCATGTAGTTGGATCATGATCTGACAACCTCTTCCTTTAATTGAAGTGACTGGACCATTTGCATTTATTATTGCCATTCTGTAATTTGTTTTCTATGGGTCTCTTATCTTTTCTGTTCTTCTGTTTCTCCTTTAGTTCACATCTTGTATTAAATATTTCCGTGTGCTACTTGAACTCTTATTTTTATACTTATTTTCCTTTGGTTGCTTTAGGAATAGAGTACACACGTTAACTTATCATAGTATACTTAAAATGTTAATATGAGCTTAATTTTGATGAAATACAGAAACTTTGCTCCATTCCTTTATGTTGTTGTCATATATATGTTATTATATACATAACAATACAGTGTTTGTATTATTTTATGTAATTTCATGTCTATTTGAAACATTAAGAGGATAAAACAAAATAGATTCTTATATTAACTCTCTTATTGCAACTTATTACATATTTATCATTTCTGGTAGTTTTCACTTCTTCCTGTAGATTCACATTGCCATTTGGTATCAAGTCCTTTGGGCCTAAAGGACTTTTTATAGTATCTGGTAAGGCAATCTGATAGCCATGAATTCTTTTAGCTTTTTTGTTGTTGTTCTTAATCTAGGAATGTCTTTATTTAGCTTTCATTTAAAAAAATTTTTTTAAGCGTTTATTTTTGAGAGAGAGAGAGAGACAGAGTGCAAGTGGGGGAGGAACAGAGAGAGAGGGAGATATGGAATTCAAAGCTGTCAGCACAGAGCCCGACATGGGGCTTGAACTCACAAACCGTGAGATCATGACCTGAGCCGAAGTCGGACGCTTAATCAACTGAGCCACCCAGGGCCCCTAGCTTTCATTTTTAAAAGATAGTTTTGTTTAACATAGCATTCTTGGTTGGCAGGGTTTTTTTTTTTTTTTCAGTGTTTTTCATATGCCCTTTTAGTCTCCATTATTTTACATGGAAAGTCAGTAATTGAAGGTATTGATGCTTTTCTGTCTGTGCTGAATCATTTTTCTCACCACTTTCAAGATGTTCTTTTTGTCTTCATCTTTCTACAGTTTGACTATGACGTGTCTAGGTGTAGATCTTTCATATTTATTCTATTGGGGGTTTGTTTAGTCTCTAGGATGTCTAGGTTAATATTTGGAGTTTACTCCTATTTGGAGTTTACTGCTATTATTTCTTCAAATATATATATTTCTTCATCTCTTTATGTGACTGTAGCCAAAAGCCTAAATTTGAGGCTGTAGTGTTAAATCTGTTAACTGATCCAGGGGCCCCTGGGTGGCTCAGTCGGTTAAGCATCCGGCTTTGGCTCAGGTCATGATCTCATGGTTCATGAGTTCGGGCCTCGTGTTGGGCTCTGTGCTGACAGCTCTGAGCCTAGAGCCTGCTTCCAATTCTGTGTCTCCCTCTCTCTCTACCCCTCCCCCACTCATTATCTCTCTCTCTCTCAAAAATAAATAAAACACTAAAATTTTTTTTTAAACCCTGTTAACTGATCTTGGGCATGTGTTTTCACCATGTGATATGTGGGACAATGTTGGTTCAGCCCATGATGAGTTTTTTGCCCACAAGTATTAACTGTATTTAGCACCTAAGACTATCTTATAAACAGTTTATTTTTATTATTCTAGTTTTACAGCTAATGTAATTGAGGTATAAGAGATACTGGAGATGAATATTTACAAGTGATTGAAGTTGGACTCAGAGAGAAGGACATTGGCCAAGGGTATATCATCAGTCAACAACTACCTGAACGAGAACCTGGATTTTATGTTTCCTAATCTTTGTGCATCACCCAGCTGCTTTCCTTTAGGAGAGAACTGGGGATAAGAGTACTCCTCCACCCTCCCCCACACGTCTCACCTTATCTGCCTCACCTCCTTTTTAAAATAAAAAACATTTTTTAATGTTTATTTTTGAGAGAGAGTGAGAGACAGAGACAGAGTGCAAGCAGAGGAGGGGTAGAGAGAAAGAGGGAGACAGAGAATCCGAAGCAGGCTCCAGGCTCTGAGCTGTCAGCAAAGAGCCCAACATGGGGCTCGAACCCACTAACAGTGAGATCGTGACATGAGGCAAAGTGGGCATTTAACCAACTGAGCCACCCAGGTGCTCCAACACACCCTCTTTAAACAAATTTTTTTTTATTTATTCTGAGAGAGAGAGAGAGAGAGAGAGTACCCACACGTGAGCAGTAGAGGGGCAGAAAGAGAAGGAGAGACAGAATCCCAAGGAGGCACCATGCTGTCAGTGCACACCTCGTTGCAGGGCTCCATCTCATGAACCGAACCGTGAGATCATGACCTGAGCATAACCCGAGCCGAAAACAAGAGTCAGACAGACGCTGAACCACCCAGGAGCCCCTCCACTACACCCTCTTTGAGGGCCTTGCTTGAGTATGGAAAAAGCACAGGTCAAAGGGCATTAAGTCATTGAAACTCCCTGCCCCTAGATGGCGAAGCCCTTTCTAGCCCAAGACCACAGGTTGCCTAGAAAGGTGATTTAAATTTATAGCATTTTGGATTATGGCAATTGCATGCATTCTTTCAATCTGATTATAGAGGGATTAATCTATCTAATAGATGGCTATTAATAATTTACATTGTTATCTTTAATAATATAATTCTGTTTAAAATGTCCATTTATGTTACTTTTCTCAGGGACTTTCCCTCAACTCCTGGGTTTTAGTTGGAGCTAGTAGCAGTCTCTGAAAGCATCGCAGAATGGAGATTTAACAAGGCAATTGTTAGAGAAATAAAGATCGGTTTCAAATGAAAAGAGATGCCAAAAAATTATTGTATTAAAATAAGATATCAGTGTGTATCATAGTTACAAAATGAAAAATACAAATCCTTCTAAACGTCCCTGAAATTCCTCCTACCTCATAAACATAGGTTTTGGGATCTTCTGGGGACAGATCTCTATTTTACTGCGGCCGACCTTGACCAGAAAGCCTAATCTTTTTGTTTAAATACAAATGTCAAGCTCAAAATGGAAAGCGTGATGGAAATTTTCTGGTTGCCCCTCCAGACCCACACTCTGGTCTTCTCTGTTTTGCTCTGTGCCCAGGAGGTTGACCTCTAAGGAATGTGTCAACCAGCTCCCTTGCCTTCTTGTTCTGACAGATTAGACCAATGAGAGGGTCCAGCAGGGAAGCCATGCAGGAGGAGAGAGAGCATCGCATTTGTCCCTCCAGCTCCCCCACTGCTTAGCTGCAGCGTGCCCGAGATCCTGTTCTTCCATCTAAGACATGTTCTTCCTCTTGGTAGCCTTCTCCTCCACCTCCAGATCTCACACGGTCCAGGCAAGGTCTCTTCTTCTCTGCTCCTTCAGCCCAGGGGTGGCAATGGCTTTGCACTTTTGCCGGTCCTATTTCCTTAACCTGCCCCTGTGGCTTTCCCTTGACCCTGCTCTCATCTCTGTAAAGAGACGCCTGGTCAACTTTTCCTGCCTTTCATTTGCTTTCATGTGCAGGGATCTGCTGGGGCTCTGAATGACACAGAAAGTCAGCATGGATAAGGAAAAGAGGGAGGGATTGGGAGTCCTGAGGTCTTACTTTCTGGTCCTAACTCAGGTGTTGTTCTTCCACGTGAACTTGGGTAAATCCTTGTTACTCTCTGGATTACAAATGCCTCATCCATAAAAAGAGTGGTTGGACAAAATCAGAGGACTGCTTTCTTCTTCTTCTTCTTCTTCTTCTTCTTCTTCTTCTTCTTCTTGCTCATGTACCTCCAGAAGAATTCCAAAAATTCACATCACCACATAAATAAAAAAATTTGTCCTCATGGTTTTAAATAGTTGTAAAGGATGTGATGTCCTGCATATTGTAAATATTAGCATTTAAAATAGTGATTTTACACCCGCTGTCATCCATTTAAAAAACAGACACACACTCTTAACATCTAGAAATATTGCAATGTTCCTTTTTCTCCTTTAAATCACTTTTCCCATTCTGCTTCCCCACAGAATTTTACAGGAATGTGATACATTTTTCTGCTTGTGAGTCTCATATGGATCATCTTGCTGTAGTCTCTAAATCGAAAATATCATTATAGGTAGAAATTTAAAAATGCTTCTATTTCCAGTGATCATAAGACACTATGGGTTAATAAGCATGTTTCTGGATTAATTTTAGGATACAGTCAATCAAAATTTCTATGATTGTTAAACATAAAAGGTAAGAGTAATAAAAGTTTGTCTCTCTCTCTCTTTTTTAAAATTTTTAAAGTTTATTTATTTATTTATTTTGAGAGACACAGAGACAGTGTGAGTGGGGAAGAGACAGAGAAAGAGGGAGAGAGAGCATCCCAAGCAGGCTCCACACTGTCAGTGCAGAGCCCAATGTGGGGCTTGAACCCACTAACCATGAGATCATGACCTGAGCTGAAACCGAGAGTCAGACGCTTAACCGACTGAGCCACCCAGGTGCCCCTAGAGTTTTTCTCTTAATGAGATGGATGGGAGAAGGTTGTGGTGTCTTGATCAAAGCAACTTCTGTTCCCCAATATTTGGAAACTTCCCTCCGTCCGGTGCCCTCTCCTCCCTGCCCCTGACCCAAAGTTGTGTATGCAAGGAAATAATACATATGGTAGTTAAGAGCCTCGAAACAGATTTCATAAAACTCTGCATCGATAGTGGATGTGCCTCCCAATTTGAAGGCACAGGCTTGACATGTCTGAAGAGCACCAGATGAGAGCTTTCACAGGGTCATATCTACAAGGGCTGGTTCTGGGGTCTGAGTGCCTCAACACTAATGTTCCGTAGGACTTGGGCAACTTTCTGAAGCTTTGCACCTCTGTTTCCTCATCTGCAAAACAGGGCTGTGTACAGCTCTTTAAGAATCACTTGAGGTAGGGGAGCCTGGGTGGCTTAGTCGGGTAAGCATCTGACTTTCGCTTAGGTCATGATCTCGTGGTTCGTGGGTTTGAGCCCCGCGTCGGGGCTCTGTGCTGACAGCCAGCTCAGAGCCTGGAACCTATTTCAGAGTCTGTGTCTCCCTCTCTCTCTGACCCTCCCCTGCTCACGCTATCTCTCTCTCTCTCTCTCTCTCCTAGAAATAAAGAAAAAAAAAAAAAGAATCACTTGAGGTAATGTGGGAAAAACACCCGGCGTATGGCAAACAGTATATCCAGAATAGATTCCTCCCAGCTCTGACATGGTCTGGGAAGGGGGAACCTGCTGGGGTGTGATCTGCTTCCCTCCATTAAGCCCATCTTAAGGCCATTGTAAATGTCCTGAAGTCTCTGTAATGGAAATGTGGGACGCTCCAGACTCTTTGGGTCTGTTCTTTTTGGTAAGCTTTACTGTCCACTGAGTCTTCTCAGATATTTCCAAACAAAACATCTATTGGTATCTGTCCACAGGCCTTGACCTTTGCCGCCTGAGGGAGGCTGGTATTCCCGGGCACTCCTGCGGTAGAAGAAAGGGGCCGTGGAATGGTAGGTGTGGAGACCAGTGCAAATGTCTACCAAGAACTCCCCCGTTTCTCAGAGAAAGAATTACACCCAGGCTCTGTGCAGGCTGTGTGAGCCCAGAAAATGACAGCTCCTGCTTTCCAGGAATGGAAATACAGTATACATTCATTTATATGCTCTTGGAAAAAACTGGGGTGGCCTCTGGGCCAATTTTGAATCCGGCAAGCCAATATTTGAGCTTTCTGCCTGAGAAACAAAATAAGACATTGATATGCTAAGAAGTTGCTAACGGAGTCAATGTTGCTGTAGGCCTGCTCTGATGTGACTTTTGTGCTCACATTATTGCTCAGACACCAGGCCCGCACAATGCCCACCCTGCCGACTGCCACTTTGCCAATAGAATGCGGTCCTCCCCCCTCCTGGCTGAGTTCTGAATTCTGTTTCATTTCCTATTGATACAGAGGAATGCCGCTGTTTTCCCTTCATAAAGAAACCATTTGTGCACATTGCCCCTGGTTTGGTTCCCTTCTTTACCACCTCCCGGAGCCCAAGTTTAATTTTATGGAGTCTTGGACAGCTTCGTTGAAGTGGTTTTTTGCGTTTGAAATTTAATTCTGTTCTGACATTTTTGGAGAAGAGAGAAAACAGGTGCCGAGTGTGGTGCGTTGATGGCCTTCATGACCCAGTTCTTTATCCTTCCGTGTATCCGGGCCCTGTGCCACACAACTGGGCTGTGTTCTCCTGCTTGAGCTTGGGGCCCAGCTGCATGACTTGCTCTGGCCAATGGGATACTCAATGTGGGGTTTAAACAGAAGCTGGAAATGTGCTTGCACACTTGAGCTTATCTGCTCTTATTCCCCAGTGTTGCCAAATGAAGGTGCCTTGGGCTGACCTGCTGGAGGATGAGAAATGGGGGGACCGGCATCGGGTGGCCCCGGGTGGCCCAGCCAACACAGATCAGCTAAAAGCCAGCCAACACCAGCCTTACGAACAAGCCCAGCCATGATCAGAAGAACCTTTCTGCTTGACGCGCAGACTTGTGTACTAACTTTATGCTTACTGTTTGAAGAGCGGGGCTATTTGTTACATAGTGCTGTGGGAATTGATAGCTGATACATTAAGCTTGTGGCAGACTGGCCCTCGAGGAACAGTATCCAAAGGAACGCCAAGCCCACATGCAACACCTCCCATGGCCTATGGAAACGGATAGAGGAAGACAGGAGCTTTACTGTGGAGTGTCAAATGCTGCCACCATGCAGGTGGGGGATCAAACCCAGGGAGATTCAGGACAAGGGGGTAAACACAAGTACAGGCTCTGGAGTCAGACTCCTGAGCCCAAAGCCCAAATGCACTTAGGAGCTCTATGTTCCTTGGCACCTTACTTTACCTCTTCATGCCTCAGTTTCCTCATTGGTAAAACAGATCGAATAATAAATAGTACCTACCTCATCAAGTTGTCACGGAGGCCTGGTGGTTTTAATGCACTTAGAATAGCTCATTACAAGCCCTAGGAAAGTATTTGTTAAATAAATAAATAAAGTGTGACCTCATTTATACCCACAGGCTAGTGAGTCCTGGGGGACTTCAGGGATTACATTTGTCTTTTGGTAGGAAGGATACATTTGGATTGTAGCTGGCTGTTTCTCATTTCTTATAGTCGACTAATAACTTCTAAAGAACTAAATGCATACTCAACGGGTCTCAAAAATCTGGAAAATACTGATTTCCTTTGGAAAACTCTCTCTATTGTGCAAATATATCTTCGGCTCAGTTAGTTGATCTTAGAAGGGTTTGGTCAGTGCTTGATGTGAGATTTCAGGAAAGAAGGCAGGAGTGATGTTATCCATTGTTTAAGAGGTTGGGAGGATTTCCATTTCAAATTATTGGAATTAAAACTTTGCCACACAGGGAGGCAATTCTTCACATACATTTATCGTCTCATAATTTTTGTGGGTCAGGGATCTGCTTTTGCATCTCTTGTGAGGCTGCAAGGGAGGACTGGCATTTCGCTGAAGGCTCAACTGGGGACAGACTTCCAAGTTCACTTACAAGATTGTTGGCAGGACTCCGTTCTTTTTAGGTCATTGGACTGAGGGCTAAGGTTCCTAAGTGGCTGTTGGCTAATGGCTGTCCTCAGATTTTTGCCATATGGGATTCCCTAACATGGCAACATGCTTCGTCGAGGCCAGTGAGGTGGAAAGTCAGCCAGCCAGACAGAAGCTACAGTCCTCTGTAACAAAATCATTTCTGTAACCCGTCGCCTAATAGGTATTCTGATTAGAAGTAAGTCTCACCCTTACTCAAGGGGAAGAGATTATGCAAGGGTGTGAATACCAAGAGGTGGGTCCCATCTCAGAGTCTGTCTACCAAGTTGCCTACTAGAGTGGCTACACATGGCCTCTCAGTGTGGCTTAGTTTCTTCACAACATGGCAGCTCCAAGGAAGTTGGACTACTTACATGGTGGCTCAGAGCTCCAAGTAGAAACAATCTTGTGAAGACGATGGAAGCTACTTTATTTTTTGTGCAGCAACTCAACATCACTTCCACTGTGGACTGCTAGTTGAAGCCATCACAAGTCCAAATCCACAGGGAAGAGAATTCTATTGCAGCTCGAGACAGGGAGAGGTAAGATCACATTGTAGAAGAGCATCGGGATGGCAGACATTGTAGCCATCTTTGGATTCTGCCACACCTCCTGTGCTATTATTTCAAGCTTTTGGTAAAGTCTGAAACTACTGTTCAGCTTTATGTGGGGGGCAGTGGAGAATCAAGGCATGACACAATAGAAGAGAGGTGTGACCTGCTAAAGGGAACCATCTAATTTATTATCCAAACGATGACACTATCAACAGCACAAGGATGTGCTCTTAGTAATCACGCTGGGACCACAGGCATAAAACAGAGCTGTTCAGGGAAAGGAGGGTGCCAGGTCAGCCCAGACCTGCCTTCATTCTCCCTGCTCCTGGAGCCCGTTTGGAAGAAATATCATTGTACTGGGTAGACTTTTTCTGGAGTCCCAGGTGGTGACCAGCAGTGATAAACCCAGTGGTACTTCACAGCAGGGTGGCTAAGAGAACTCTGGAGGAGCCCATGGTGATCAGGAACATTACAGTCAGTGAGGTGAGCCAGGAGAAATCCAAGAAAAATCATTTTTTTTAGCTACAAGGGACAGAGTCCTTTCTCAAATTAACAAAACAAACAAGGATATTGTTGACTCATGTGACTAAAAATTCAAACGAAGACAGCTTCAGGCATGGCTGGATCTAGGGGTTCTAACCCTGTCATTAAGGCTCTGTTTTTCCCTATCTCTGGATTTTGCTTTTCCATGTGCTAGCTATATTTAGGCAAGCTTTTTCCACGTGGTATTCCTCAGCTCCTCTAGATCTAACCTATATCCTCTCAGTAATCTCAATGGAAAAGGAAACTTTGCTTTCGCATTTGCATATTCTAGCAACTGAATCTCATTGTCTTGGCCTGCCATGTGACCATCCCTGAATCAATGGGGGACCAAGGGGATGGCATACATTGATTGGCCAGGCCTGGGTCATTTGTTGATGGCACTCAGGGGTGATTAGGGCAACTCTAACCAGAATACACAGATTAAGCATGGTGGAAGTCTTCTTCTCCAAGGAACACTGAGATCCAATCACTAGAATGAGGGGCCATGGAAAACAGATGCTCTCCGTGGCTCTCTTTCCCAATAAACTAGAGGAGGGTAATCTTCAAGAGGGAAGAGAAGTCAGACTTTAGATTGTAACTGTCAGATTCTAGACCTTCCAATTCTGGCATTTACCTCTTATGTGAGTTCTGTGAAGTCAGGGAACTCGGTCATTTCATCACCCTTTGACGATGCAGAACCTGCAGCAGGTTGACAGAGGAGGAGGGGAGATGTATCAGTTACCTGTTGCCACAATACTGCTGTGTAACAAAATGCCCCAAAACTCCATGATATGGAGCCCTATGCATCTATTGAGCTCATCAGTCTGTGGCTGGTGGGGTTTACTCTGGATAACTCTGCTAATCTCCTCTGAGCTCCCTCACATTCTACAGGGTGGGAAGGATGCAGTAATTAGCTGTTGGCTTGGAACTCATACATCTGGTGGTCAGATGGAATGACCATTCTCTCCTATTCTTCTAGCAGGCTACCTTGGGCACGTTCCCACGGTGAAGGCAGGAGTGTAAGAACAAGTGCAAACTCAGTTCATAAACACTTTTAAGGCCTCCACTTATGTGAAATTTGCCAACATCCCACTGGCCAGAGCAAGTCACACAATCAGATCCAGACTCAAGGGATCAGAAAATAGACCTCCGCTTTGGGGTGGGAAAAACTGCAAAGTCACATGATGAAGAGGGATAGATGTAGAGAGATGTGCCGAGTTGAGGCTTTTACCGTAATCAGCCTACCACAGAACAAAAGGGGAAATGGAGCATCCCATGATCCTTTGAGGTTGCTAAAGATAGATGTATGGATTTTGTTTCTCCATAGACTTGGGATAAATGGCAGAAAGGATTAATCATTGTTCTACCTTGATTAAAGCAGCTTTAAAAATGTTTAGCTGCTGCAGACACCATTATGGCAGTTCCTCAAAAAATTAATGTAGAGTGGCAATATAATGATTCCTCTTCAGGACATACGACCAAAAGATATGAAAGCAAGGACTTGAACAGATAGATGAAAACCCACATAGCAGCATTATTCGCAACAGCCCAAAGGTAGAAATCACCCAGCTGTCCACCAAAATGTGAACAGATAGACAAGAATGGTCATCCATTCGATGGAATAGTCTCCAACCTGAAAAAAAAAAAACGCAATTCTGACACCTGCGATATATGTCAGACGCAAAAAGACAAATACTGTATGATGCTGCTTACATGCAGTAATGAGAATTATCAAATTCACAGAGACAGAAGGTTGAATGGCGGTTATCTGAGGCTGGGGGGCAGGCCAAGGCGGGATAGAGTGTTTACCAGATACAGAACTGCAGTGTGGGAAGACGAGAAATTCTGGAGAGGGACAATGGTGAGCGATGGTTCCACGATGGTTCCACAACAATGTGAATGCACATGATGTCACAGAACTATACACTTAGAAATGGTTGAAATGGTAAGTTTTATGTTATATACATTTACTACAATAAGAAAAAGAAGTTCCTTGTCTCTTGTTGCTGATAGTCAAGGCTTGGGTTGAGGCAGCAATAATTCAGTTAAAGTTTTTGCTGCCTAACCTAATGAGTAATGGGCCATTCCGAAGCCATCAGCCTGTTCCCTCTCTTCAAGAACCTCATAGTCAAGTTAGGGAAGTGGGATTATGTAATGCGGTTAGCCAGGCCCAGAGAGTTTAATTATTATACTACCAAAAATACAAGGTAAGCGGGGTCCCACAATAAAGCAATGGGCCACTGATGGCTAAAAACTTGAGAGGTGGGGGGGTAGTTAAAAATACAGATATCTGGGTCCCGTCCCAGACCCATTGATTCAGAATCTTGGGGTTTCCGGGGTTAGAGGCTGGGAAACCTGTCTTGTTCACAAAGCCCCGGAGGTGAGTCAGATGCCCAGCCAGGATTGAGAATCCCACTAAACCACACAGAGTAAAACTAATTTTTGGGGTGGGTGGGGGGGAAATCTGTTTGAAGAATTAAATCTTTTTGCTAACACTGACAATCTCAGAACTTGGAAAAATTTTTACTTAGTAGAAATAAGCAACAGGAAAAAAACTGACAAAGATTGATGCTGCACATGGTAAAAATTGTTATTGACTCAAAACTGATGGAAGACCCTAAATCTGCCTGACAAAATTTAGATCACAAAATTTGCCTGGGAAAATTGGACCTGGTAGGAATAATGGTCACAAAAAAAAAAAACACATGTTGTTAGAAAAAAAATAATCAGCAGATCTTGATGTGGACAAACCAGTGATCAATGAGTGAAATTTTGTGGTTGAACCCTTTTTGAGTTCATTCTGGTGAAAGTAATTTCAATGTAGGCTTCTGGCTTTCTCAAGCACTTCAGATACATGACTTTTCTTTCTTTCTTTTTTTTTAAATGTTTATTTTTGAGAGAGAGAGAGAGAGAGAGAGAGCGGGGGAGAGGCAGAGAGAAAGGGAGACAGAGGATCCGAAGCAGGCTCTGTGCTGACAGCAGAAAGCCTGATGTGGCGCTCAAGCCCACGAAACGTGAGATCATGACCTAAGCTGAAGTCGGGCGCTCAATTGACTGAGCCACCCAGATGCCCTGATATATGACTTTTCTTAATTTTTTATTTTGAAATAATTTCAAAGTTATATGGAATGGTTGCAAGAATTATACAAAGAACTCTTTTGTCGTCTTTACCCAGATTCACTAATGTGGTAATATATTAGTGCCTTATTTCATAAGTATATGACATATTTGCATGAAGGCATAGATAGATAGATAGATGATAGATAGATAGATAGATAGATAGATAAAAGATAGATAGAAAATTTGTTTTCTTGAACTATGAGAGTTGCAGACATCATGCCCTTTACAACAAAAGTGTGTACTTCCTAGGGGCAAAAACATCCTCTTACACAATCATAGGACATTTATCAATCCAGAAATTTAGCACAAATATTATCTAATATCCTACCGTATTCAGATTTCACCAGTTGCCTCCACAATGTCCTTTGTAGCAGTGTTTTTCACTCTGCCCTGGGGTCCAATTCCAGATTGCTCTTTGTATTTAGTTGTCATATTTCCTTAGGCTCCCTTAATTTGAAACAGTCCCTCAGCCTTTCTTTGTCTTTCAGAACATTGACATTATTGAAAAATGCAGGCCAGTTATTCTGTAGAAGGCCCCTCGATCTGGGTTTGTCTGACGTTTCCTCATGATTAGGTTTGGGTTATGCATTTTTGGCAGGAATTCGATGTAAGCACTGTTGGCTCTTCCCAGTGTCTCACATCAGGAGGTACATCGTGTCCGTTTGTCCGTCTACTGGTAAAAGTATATTCCACTTACCTTCCATGCCTCACTGTCCTCATCTGTCAATGGAGCCAAATGAGGAGCAGAACTGGGGTCATGGCTGAGCTGTCATTTCAGACCTGCCCCACCCACTGGACATTTGTGCAGATACAAGCCATTGGTTGAGGTCTTACCGTGATGAATCATCGTCCCTAACACCCAGGACACCTACCTTGTGCTGGCATTCATTGTTTTTTCCTAATCTTCATAGAAAGCATGGGTGTATCTGTTGTTACTCCCATTTGGCAGAAAGGGAAACTGAGGCTCAGAGATAGTCGTGCGAGGTGCTACATCTCACATGGCTGGAAAGGAACTGAGCTGGGATATGAGCCCAGTGCGATCTGAGCCCAGAGCCTGACTGTCACTGTCAGCTAATCTAACAGCAGAAAGGACAGATTAAAGCCTCCTTTGGGGGCCCCCAGACGGCATTAAGACAAAACAAGATGAACCAGCTTCTGCCATCTTCATTCCCCTCCCTGCCTTCCCTTGGCCTGGGTCTTTCTCCTTTCTGAGATCCAGCAAACTGCAATCAGGATTGGTATCGTATTTGGGGGCAAAGCCTGTTGGCCTTGGGACAGCTGCCTCCAAAATGGACTTTGCTCTCCTCTTGGCTGGATACCAATAAGCTCTCATACGGTGACTTTGCCCTCCCTCCCACCTGGTGCCTGCGTTTCCTTATATGTGTTAGAATGGAAATGGGCTGGGACTAGAGAAAAGAACTACCATGTGGTTAGTGCATAACATGAGTTAATCCTTTAAATAAACCTCCATGTGAGGTACCTTATTTTACCCATTTTGCAGATGAAGAAACTGAGGCTTTTATGGTGGCTAAGGTCACAATCTGTTGAGTGTAGAACAGGGATTCCTATAGGTCTAACAGCAGGGGTGAGGCAAGACCTTCCCTAAGATGCTAGGCTACCTCTAGGCTTTGCGTGAGGACCGCCTCAATGGAACAGGTCTATGAAACGTGCCTTACATTGTAGATACATAACAAACATTTGGTATTGAATCCAGGGTCAGACTGCTCATATTTGGCTCCGATGTGGATTCTTGGTCAGAGCCTTCAGCACGTCTCTCTCTTTCGATGCGCTGGTCTCCTGTCCTGGGTCCTCCTTCTGTCTGACTTTTCCTCCTGGACCCACCACCCTAGGGGACTGCCAAGACCCCAAATACCTGCCTCTCTGGGGACTTCGCCCTGGTCTGCAAGGCCCTCTCTTGAGAAAGCAGATCACTGCCCCGGCTTCCCAACTTGAGGGACAGGTGAGAGAGGTATGAAAGGAAGGAGAAGAGGAAAATTCCAGAGCCAAGGCAAGATGATTTAAAGAATCTGTTGATTTTGATACCATTATGCCAGAAAGTTCCACAGACAGCAGCCAGAGCACAGTGGGGAGGACACTGCATGAGAATCAGACCAGGCTGCCACTGGCTGGCTGATTTGGCCAAGGACTTGAGACTCAAATTCCTTATCTTTAAAATGGGGGTGGGGCCCTGGGTGGCTCAGTTGATTAAGTGTCTGACTTTTTTTTTTTCAAAAATTTTAATGTTTATTTATTTTTGAGAGAGAGACAGAGCGCAGGGTGGGGAGGGGCAGAGAGAGAGGGAGACACAGAATCCAAAGCAGGCTCCAGGCTCTGAGCTATCAGCACAGAGCCTGAGGTGGGGCTCAAACCTATGAATTGCAAGATCATGACCTGAGCCTAAGTCGGACACTTAACCAACTGAGCCACCCAGGTGCCCCAAGAGTCCGATTCTTGATCTCAGCTCAAGGCTCTTGAAGTCAAGCCCCGCATTGGGCTCTGAGCAGAGCATGAAGCATACTTAAAAAATAAATAAAATTCTTTAAAATGGGGGTGATTGTACCTTCCTTACCCACTCCAGAGAAGTAGCAGGTCAAGTAAGAAAGTGCTGCCATCTTGTTTGATAAATTGCTAAGACATTTTATAAGACTAGATTGTGTGGTTCTCTCCCACTGAGTAGAAACTCAGGGAGCCCGAGTCTCCGTGGCTGGGCTGTTAACAAAAGAGCACTTCCTCCATTGCTTAAGCTTTGGGGAAGAAGACACCACTTTGTGAAGTCCTTGCCTTCCTTCTGTTCCACACCCCTGAGAACCTACTATTTCACTCTAAAATCATCTTTTCCACCAGAATCTGTCCACAAAACTTTAGCCAAGCATCAGGTTCTGTTTGGGACCCAAAGGTCACGTCTAGGACAATTCTCATCTCCTTGTTCCCTTCAGCTGCCTGTAACAAAAGCTGGGCAGCTGACAATGTCTCACTATCCCCAACCCTTGATCTTCCCAAATGTCTCCAGATTCCAGCAGGAGGAAGCGTGCCTTTTGAGTGTCTGCCTGTCCGGCGCTGTGCTGGGCACTGTCACACTCCTGATCTCAGCAGACTCTGAGATCAACACCCGAGGAGTCTGCTCACCTGCCATGCCTTCTTCCGTCAGGGATGGGTCTCAGAAGGTTACGGGCATTATGTGATTCCTCTCCTTTTGGTCATAGATGCTTGGTCTCCTGTGGCTTCTGAGCCAAAATGGGCCAATCGCATTCTCTGCCCTGAGAATTTGGATTGGAGCACAGAGATACCGGTCAGCACCTGCTGGCACCTAGTTGCCATTTGACTGTGTGCTCCGAGAAGCCGAGAATACCTACCTGGAGAAAGGTGGGGAGGAGGGGAGGGAAGGAGAGAGACAGAGAGAATGAATTAGGGCAGGGGTGCCTGGGTGGCTCAGCTGGTTAAACATCCGACTTCAGCTCAGGTCATGATCTCATGGTTCCGTGGGTTCGAGCCCTGCATCGTGCTCTGTGCTGACGGCTCAGAACCTGGAGCCTGTTTCAGATTCTGTGTCTCCCTCTCTCTCTGACCCTCCCCTGCTCATGCTGTCTCTCTCTCTCTCTCAGAAATAAATAAAACATTAAAAAAGAGAGAGAGAGAGAGAATGAATTAGGGCCAAGAAGCCTGTGGCCTAGAGTGAGGGAGAAAGCAAACCCAGTCTCTGATGACTTTTTAGATCATTCCTGGCTCCAAATCCTCTCGAGGCTTCATTTCATTTCCTGCCCTTGGGTGCCATGATCTACCTCCCAACTTAATAAAATAATCCCCCATACCCTTTTTAAGCTTAGCATTATTCCATTACTGTTGGTTATAACTAAAAGAGTGTGTTAGGCTGGTAGGCTTGGGGAGCCCCATTTTATAGAGATGGAAACTAAGATGTAGTGATTAAGCCACGAGCCCAGGGCCACAGAGCTTGTCAGTGGCATAGGTGGGAAGCACGGCTGTGTGATTCCAATGTCGGAAGTGTGTGGGGTGCTGTCTTTATACCAGGCACTTTCTGCCCTATAGGGCAGGCACTATTGTCAACGCCATTTGAAGGATGGGGACTTAGAGGCCAGGAGAGGCTGAGTTGTCTGCTCAAGGTCATGTAGCCTGTGAGGGCCAGAGTCTGGCTCAGAACTCAGGCGGCTGACTCCACAGGCTGGGCTTTTAATAATTATGCCGTATCGCTGTTGTTTGTGGCAATGCTGAGTCTAGAGGCAGAGGGCTGGACACGGATGGGGTCAGAAGTGTTCAGAAATTGAGGAACACATGATTTTAATTGAATGACGGATGCTTAGACCCTTAGAGGACGGGTAAGCCTTTGCAGATCCCACTGGACTAAGTTGCCACCTACCGTATGTGTCTGGTTTTCAGCAGCTCTGACCAACGTTCATTCCATTCCTTCTCCGTGATATCGCGCTGCCTGTTCCATCATGGAGCAGGTTTGGTTTTGCCCCCTGGGATCTCACTCCATTCTTTGGCTCCTATCCCTGTCCTTCCCTCTTCTTAGACCCTTGCTGGTGGTGAGCCTACCCTTAATGAACCTCCAGAGCGAGGATAAATCAGAGCTCTGGGTGACTGAGTAGTTTCCACGAAGGGTTGGGAAAAGCGTGCGTTCATTTAGAAACTGGATTTTGTCAGGAAGGCATCGGGCTCAATCTCCGTGTTCTCAGCATACCCTTCATGGCCCAGCAGAGACAGAGTGAAGAAGGGACAGACCCTCTAGACCTGGGGCCCCAGCTGAGGACAAGCCTCTCGAGGCGATGTTCGATGCACTCTGGGCTCTCTGTTGGGATGTGCTAATGGAAGAGGAAGCCCAGCTCCTGGGGTCTGTGGGTAGTAGAGAAGCAGAAAGGACTTCCACTGATTCCAGAAAGAGAAGGTTGAGAAAGGCCCAGGAGGATTTTCTAGGCATTTCTACCTGGAAATCATTCTAGGTTTGCAGATCATTCTAGGTTGGGGTCACCGACCCTTCTGAGAAATTGGTGAAGGACAGAGGTTTTCTCCCCCCAAATGCACATAGAGACATAAATGTGCTTAAGACATAACCTTGTGTAGTTATGGATGCCCAAAGCTATCCAATGATTAGGAATCCTTGATCCGAAGAGACAATCCCATCTGATTAAGAGCCGGAGAGGAAGGATGCTTCTACCCACCCTTCCAGTAGGATGTTAATTTCTCCTGGAATCTTTGCTGACCCCCTTCCCTCCTCTCCTCTCCCTGCACCCCTGCCTCTGCCCTGGCTGGTTTGAGCCCTTCCTCTTTCTCTTGTGCGTGTTGGCACCACTTTGCAGGGGTTAGGAAATGTGGTCCTTAGACCAACAGCATCCGCATCACCTAGGAACTTCCCTCTGGTACCCTACGACTTTGAGCCACGGTGACTGACACTCCATGTTCTTTGGGTCCCATTCCTTTCTCCTCCAGGGCCCGCAGTCAGCCTGGGTTCCGCTAGGCAGAGAAGGCAGCTTAGGCGTGAGGTATGTGCCGGGAGACCTTTACACAGAGACGGGGACAGAGAGACATCAAACCTGGAGCAACCCTCTGGGTAGCAAGGCCTCAACCACATGGCGAATGAGGGGCGGGCAGGCAGGGGCTGCCTGCCCCTCACCTATGTCCAGGGGCCCAGTTCTGCCAGACTTCACAGGCTGCCCGGCTCCCCTCCATGCCTGCCCGAGAGCAACCTTGGCAGAGGATGGCGAATGTCTGCCAGGAAGATGCTTGCCAGGCTGGCTGGGAGGGATACGGCCACTTTGTATTTTTAATGATTCCAACTTTCCATGGAGGAGAGGATGGGTGGAAGACCCCTCTTAACTTCAGCTGTGCATTTGGTCTGGGGGAGGGTGGAATCAACCCTTAATTCCCTGCCTCCTCTGTAGGGTCACGTTTCCCTAGTTTCCTTCTTCGGGGAGAGAAAGCGTCTTCCTATACGGTTTCTTAGTTTCTCACGTGAAAAAAAAAATAGCTTTGGGGGTGCAGGGAAAAAAAATTCTGTAACTCTTCTATCTCCTATCGACTCCACTCTTTAAACATTAGAACAAAGTTTTTGATTTTTTTAAAGGTAGGGACAGAGAAAAGATACCTGTTTACTATCAATTTCCCGTGCTTTTAGTTTTTAAAAAGAATCCTTGTATATTTTTCTCTTAGGAGGGGCAAAGAAAGGTTTCTCTCATCTCATATATGGGCACTTCTTCAATTTTTATTGTAAAAAATCAATCATCTGTGGAAGATGTAGGTTGAATCCAGTAATCCTTCTTGTCTTGTTATGGGCTGGGTCCTTCATACTTTTAATTAAAAAAAAAATCAGAATTTTGGGGGGTGTGGTGAGGGGAAAAAATCCCCTCTAGACCCTCCCAAGTCATAAGGAGGCAGTTCCTCAAATTTAAAAAAAATCTGATATTTTAGATTGTTGGACAGAAATATTCTTGGTCACCATCGATTTCACATAGAATTTCTCCCATTTTTCTTCTTAAAATCAAATTGAGTAGGGGATATGGGAGGGGGGCTAGCCCCCCTGAACCTTTAACCCTAGTGTCTCTCCTAGGGCCAGTTCCTCAAACTTTTATTTTTAAAATAAATCTGTTCTTTAAAAAGATGTTGACAAAGGTAGACAGAGGCATTCGATTCATCCTGCATTACACATAAAAGCAGCTCCTCAAATATTTATTTTTAAAATCCATCTGACTGGGGGGGAGGCTAGAAAGACTCCCCTTAACCTCCCTGGTCTGATCCAGGGCCAGTTCTTCAAACTTTTATTTTTAAATGACATTAGCTGATTTTTTTGGGGGGGGGGCAGGCAGGGGCAAGAAGAGCATCCCCGATGAGCCTCGCGATTCTTCCGTAAGGCCAGCTCTTCAAACTTTATTTAAAAAATCAATCTGATTTTTGGGGGGTGGGTGGGGGGAGCAGCAGAGTTCCCATTTAACCCCTTGTGTTCCGTCAAGAGGCGGCTCCCCAAACTTTTTTTCCAGCGCGAACATGACCTTTGCCGGGGGCTGGCGAGCCAGGGGCGGGCAGAGGGGCGCCGGGGGGCGGGCGCGGGGGGCGCGGGGAGGGCAGGGCGCGGCGCGGGAAAGTTTGGGGGGCGGCGGCGCCGCGGCCGGGAGGCTGGCGGGCGGGCCGGAGCGGCGCGCCCGGGGGCCGGCCGGCTTTGTGTACGGCGCGGAGGCCGGCGGCGCGGAGGCCGAGGCCGAGGCCCGGAGCTCGCGGGCCGCGCGGCGAGGCCGGCCCGGGGGCGGGCAGGGCGGCGGGGGGCGGCGGCGGCGGCCCCGCGAGGGGCGGCTCGGCGGCGGCTGCGGCGGCGGCGGCCGGTGCGGGCCGGGGGTGGGGGCGAGGGCCGGGCGCCCCCCCCCGCGCGCCCCCAGCGCCCCCGCCCCCCCGGCCTGAGCGGGGCGGGCGGAGGAGGGAGCGGCGGCGGCGGCGGCGGCGGCGGCGGCGACGGCGGCGGCGGCGGCGGCATTGTGCGCGCACCAGCAGCCCGGCCCGGGAGGAGCAGGACGCGCCGGGGCCGCCTCCTCCCGCACGGACCCATGAACCAGCCGGGCGGCGCGGCGGCTCCGCAGGTACGACGGGGGGCCGGGGGCATGCACCGCGCGGGGGACCCCGGGGGGCCGGGGCCCGGGGCGCTGCGCCACTTCATTGCAAGATTTGCAAAATGCAAAGTGCCTGGGCACGTTTGCGGGCTTTTTGTGGGCGCAAACCGGGGGGTCGGGGTCTGGGGAGCCCCCCCTCGGGCGCCGCGGGGCGTGGGGAGGCTGGGGGTGACGCGGGGGTCTCTTCGGGCCCCCCACCCGGCGTCCCCTCCAGCCCCGGGCTCGGACCGGAGCCCAGAAAACAAAGCGGCGAGAGAACAGAGCAGCCATTTCAGTTTGGACAATTCACATTTTGCAAAAAAACCCCTTCCAGCTCTCCCCCCTCCTCCCCCCAAATTCGCAATTTCCCCCTGACCCCCTCTGCGCTCGGGGTCCCTGATGACCCCCCGGGAGGTCTTTCCCCTCTGGCACCCCATCTTTGCAACAGTCTTTTTTTTTTTTTAGGCCATATTTCCCTTTCTCAATTTTTTTTTCTAATTTTTCTTCAAACGGTAGTTTTTTCCCATTAAAACGACGCCACCTAGAGGATACTATTTTGTAAATAAAAAAAGAAATTAAAATTGAAAAGAAATATTTTTTATTTCTTATTTTTTCAAAAGTTTGCACTCCAAGGCAGTGGAGGGGTAAAGGATTCTTTTTTTTTCTTTTTTGGGATGAAAATTTACACTTTGATCTTTCTGGGAGCATGGAGACAATTTTTATTTCTGAAGCCAAATCCAGATAATATGTAAATGAAAATTAAGCTAGAATTTGAATGAATTCAGGTTTTGAGAGGGAGAAAGGAGAAAGCCTCCTAAAACCGAAGTCATTTTGGCTTTCCAACTCTTTTAGTTTGAGAAAAAAACTAATTGGAATTAGGAAAGGAGGGAAATTGTTGAGTTTAGAGAAAACTGGGAGAATTGGCTTTATGAAGCAATTAGAAATTGTACTTCATTGTAATTTGGAACTTGTTTAGCCCAGCGGGCAGAAAAGACTAATTTTACCATTTGGCAATATTTAAAGTTTTTCTATTTTCGAGAGGGAAGGATTTCAAAGAGAAAATAGACCCTAAAATGTTGGCTTTGGACACACCCAAAAATTGTAGTTTTTTTTTTTTTTTTTAAATTTCGTATTTACATTTTATTGCATTTAAATCCCAAGGTTCTAAAGAAAAACAGAAACTGGGAAAGTTAGAGTGAAATCCTGCCTTTTTTTCCTGATTTGTTGGGTTTTGTGGTGGTGGTGGGGTTTTTTTGGTTGTTTTTTTGTTTTGATGGAATAATTAAGACTATTTTCTGATTTTGTTTCCTGAAAGGTCTAGGCATTTCGTTTTTTGTTGTTGTTTTATCCAGAAAATGTCAGGAACCTTTTTTTGAGCAATATTCAGTGGGAAAAAAATGTAAATTCATTACATTATACAAATTGAGTAGCCCACAGATTTGTAGGAGAGACCGCCATTAAAATAAGATATGCATAATTAACATTATTATGAAAAAACTAACAGTGGATTCACAGAAGCTCATTTTTTATGACATGCAACTGAATCAGTTGATAAAGACAAGGGTTGAAGAATCTTTGGTAGGAGATAATTTTTCCTTTTCTGTGCTTGCTTACTCTTCCAATTTGAAAAATTTTTTATTTAAAAAAAAAAAATCCAGATTGGTTTTAGGCCTCTTTGATTGTGATGTGGGGTTGGTAGTTTATTAGCATTTGGTATTTGTCACAAATTTGATTACTTTCAAAAGGGAAAAGAAAATCCATTAGCTTTGATCATTTTTGGGGGGGGTTGTGATTTACAAAAAAGCACAAATTTTACTGACTTCAGAAGGAAAGATAAAAGAAGGGAAGGACAGAGAGGAGACCAAAATTCTGATTCTTACCCATCTTCTCTAATGGAACGCTTAAGTTTGCTTGAAAAATGGTGTAAAACACCAATTCAGCTGATTCTAGCTGCAAAATTTAATTTTTTTAAAAGAAAAAAAAAAGAAAATACACACAAAAGCTAAACCCAAACGTACCTGCCTCTGGAACATGGAAGCACAAATGCAAACAGTATAGTTTCGTGGCCTTAAAATGAAATCAAATGAAGGTGGAAAAAAAACATTTTTTTTTAGAAGACAAATATTGACTAAATTAAAATTTAACAGATGAAAATAAGGTACCCACCCAAAGTTGAAGGGTTATTTGTGATGAATTTGTATCTGGTTGAATTTGCTAGGGATTTTGAATCCAAAAAAAAAGTTTAATTTTTTTCTTGAAAGAAGGGGGGAATGCTGTTCGCATCTGCAGGGTGGAATCTTGGCGGGACCTTGTGTGGGGGCCGATGGTGGGTCATACAGGGCTGGGACAGGAAGCCCTGTGTCCCTTTCGCCAGCCACCAGCTGGTCTTGGAAAAAATGGTGGCCTCAGTTCATGCATCCCTACCCCGTTTTGTGGAGATTCAAATTTCTGAGGGGATTCGAATTCTCTGAAATCTGTTTGACAGTGGAAGAGGTTCGACGTTTTCCATCATCGCCATTGCATTTGGGAGATTTTATTTTTTTAGTAACGAAATCCTTCAGGCCTGCTGGTCACATTCTGACATATTTGGAATGAGCTTTTTTTTTTTTTAAGTAACATAATTAAAAAATTTTTTTTCTGTTGAATTATTTAGGCCGATGTCTAGGACAATCAAAGAATTTATAATTTCCAAGGGCTCTGGAGGCCTCATGAGACAGTAGGCCTGAGTTCAGCAAGTGTTGGAGGGGAGCTGTACCCCAGGCTGGGAGGGCTAGGTGGGCACCCCTACTGGGCATCTGAGAACACGTCAGGGTTGTAGATAACAGGTTCTTTCTGGTGCAAGGAATAAAAATATTGCGGCATGGCCCTTTGTGTGTCCTGGTCTCCTGATACCCAACTCAGATTCTTTTAATTCCATTCTGCTGAAATTTCGATGTGTTGTCTCTGGTTTAAAGGGAACCCCTGGCGAGGACTTGAAAAATCATTTCTGTTTTGTAGACTTGTTTTTTCCTTTTTGTAAAAAATTGGTTATTCTGATCGTGTTTGTTGTAAAGGAAATAGAGGTGCATGATGGTACTGTTGGGGGCGGAGTCAGTTCTCTTTTGTTTCTATTGGCATCTCCCAGGCCTGAGATCTGACCTAGGCCTTGCCTCTCTCACCTCCTATTTTAGATGGAAGTGTGACCAGAATGGATATACGAGCTAATTTTTATGAGCTGTTCACCAAACTCTGTTGTAATATTGGGCAAAAAATCTGGCAAATTGGACTTGAGGGGTGGTAATTTGATGATGGGCTGAGTTATTTTGGTGAAAGATCATTTATACTGTTTCACAGTACAGACTCTTATTACTTAATGTTTTGCTTTTCTGCCTAAGGAGGTTTTTTTTTTTTTCTAATAAGGTTTGAAATTTCAAGGGCCTGCTTTATAGCTTGACTTTGGACCAAGCTAGGAAAAAGGGTTTGCTTATACTTTCAGCCCTGCACAGAGGTGAACTTGAACAAGGGCTCTTGCTTTTGCAGAAGAAAAGCAACAAAGATGGCTGGTCAGTGTAAGGCTGACCTCTCCCTGGTTCTAGAAAATAAACAGCCGATGGTTTGTTTCATTTGCGAAACAGAGTTTAAAAACTCCTCCATTGTCACATACAATTTTTTTCCCCCAACTTTTGACTCAGCTCTTGGCATGTTGCTTCCTCTGGCCTCAGAATCCACATATCTTCTTCTTGGTAGGGTGGTAAGACCTTCCCTTCCATGTTTTAGTGGATGTGTAAGCTGACTTTTCATAGTCGTGGTGAAAATTTAAATTTTTTCCATGTTCTCGTAATGCTTTGTATCAGTTGTGTCTCCTCCCTGGTGATGTGAAGTGAAGTGGCTTTGTGGGTCCGCAGGAGCCGTAGCTCACCCAGGGTCTTGCCGTATGACCTTGGAGAAGACACTTTTTCCTTTTGAGCCTCAGTTTTTGAGAGTTTTGGATCAGAACAAGGATAATCAAAGATAGGTTGCCTCTCTGATTCGGACTTGAGGTGATTGGCCGCAGCTGCCTGGAGCGATCACTGTGTTGGGAAGGATCCCGAGGTCACATCTGGATGCGCCTCTGCTGGAGAGAAGGGTGCAGCATCCACCCCAGAGTGAAGAGTACACTTGTTATTCGCCACACCCAGTTTAGGTCATGCATCGTGACTGTGACATCTGTTTAGTGGCTTGCGATCAGCAGAAACCTAGAAAAAGGGGTGAAGAGAGTAGAGGAGCACACAGAAGAGCAGAGGCATAGCCCAGTGTGGAAGGCTAGTGTAGTCTTACGAAGCGTCCGTTTGATTTGTCTTTGCCGATAAGTGTGTGTAGGATACATGTAATTTCCTACCGAGAGTCACAGTTGAGGGAGTCAGCAAGGTACTGAACCAATGCTCCAGACCCACCTGGATACACTGCACGCACCCCACACTTCCCTGCTTCCGCTTTACTCACTTGTTACCACCGTTGACTTACCGTGAACCCAGTGCAGTAGGTACATGGTTTGTCCCCTGGCCGAGCCTGCCTTATGCTCTCCCCCGCCCCTTCCTGTGAAGAAGTCTCAGCTGCCCGGTGATCGGGCGCACCCCCCAGCTTGTTGGCCCTGGAAGAGCCTGGAAAGACACGTGCTAGGGTGAAGGCGGCATGGCTGGCACCGTCTCTTGCTGGAAAGTTGTCTTTAAAGACGTGTGGAATGTCTTGGTACCGGGGAGAGCATCCACACGTGGTTTTATTCCACACTTTTACTTCAAATTGCCAGAAGAATTTTTCTGGAGTTGGAGACTTAGTGTTTGCTCCATATTTAAATTTTAAATCAAACTCTGGGAGTATCTTTTTGTGTATGCACTTCCTAGAAACTCCAGAATTTGCTGTCTTTGTCTTCTCATCTTTTAACATGTATCAGACCAGCACTGTCCAATAGAAATATAACTTGAGCCACAAATGTGGGCCACACACATAATTTTAAGTTTTCTAGTGATCCCCCCACAAAAAAGTAAAAGGAAACAGGTGGAATTCATTTTAATAGTATATTTAACCCACTCTATCCCCCAGACCATCATTTCAGCAAGAATTGTGATGGTATTTTATATTCTTTCTTTGGGAGGTATTAAGTCTTTATTAACTAGCCACATTTCAGGTGTCAGTAGCCACTTGTGGCTAGTGGCTTCCGTCTTGGACAGCACAGGGCCAGACCAGTGTTCCATCTAGGTGTGGTTACAGGGTGGCCTTAGAAGGTTAGTGACACATCTTTCAAAGCTCTTAGTTTTTCTGGTGGGACTTCCTTCCTGAGCCCTAGATGCTCTGCGGTATTTCAGCCTATAGTGGTGATGACTTCCACTGTTCAGTGTCTTCTGGCTGAAGTGGTCAACACCTCTCTTTTATTTGTCCCTTAGCAGTCTTCTGCCAGGATTATGCCAGAGTGCTTTAGTTAAAAATGACAAATGATGGCTAGGAACCCCGGGATGATGTGTCTCAGCATGTGTGCCCTTGACGTTGAGAAGTCCAAGTGCAGGGGGCAGCTGTGGGAGGTGGGTTTTAAGTAAAGTATTGGCCTGAAAGAAAGATGAAGGTACCAGAAGAGAGCAGGTGCGTAGGACCACGGTTGGGATCCTAGAGGAGGGAGATTAGGGGCAAGATGGTCTGTCAGTGGGGTCTGTTTCTGGACAGAGCATGGGCCCCCCTGGGGAACTGCCCCGGCTAGGCCTTGGGGCCTTAGGTCAGAAGCATAGACATTTTCTGACATCCACCCAGTTGGTGAAATGGAAGTTGGGATTTGAGGTCAACTAGACCAGAGTTTGGAATCCAGTCTTGTGGCATGGTTAGCTCTGTGTCACTTTGGGAAAGTCATTTCTGGGTTTGGAACCCCAACTTCTGCCTCTGGAAAAAGGGAGTAATTATCTTGACCTTGAAGGGCTGTTTTACAAGGAAATGAAACAGCTCATGTGAAAACACCCACCAGTCCTTAGAAGGTGGCCCTTAGAAGGCGGTCAGTACATGTCAGCTACCTGTTGACCCAGTGGCCAGTGGGTCTCCATATGGGGAGACTGAGTCGCAGTGACAGCAGTTTTGGTAGTTCTGGAAACCTGGGGCCTTGTCTTCACGGGGCAGAGTTAGGTAACAACAGAAAAGGTCCGCTCTTTTGGTTGTTGCTCTCACACACGGGCATGACACATCTCCTTGACCTTATGTGTCTTTCCTGTCAAAGGTGTTCTTCATGTGTTCATCCCAGGGATGCTGTGGCTTCTCTGAACGTTTCTGGATTTGTGTCAAAGCCTGTGACACAGTCTTTAAAAGGGATGGATCTTGGGGCACCTGGGTGGCTCAGTCAGCTAAGCGTCTGACTTCGGCTCAGGTCATGATCTCACGGTTCGTGGGTTCAGGCCCCATGTCGGGCTCTGTGCTGACAGCCAGCTCAGAGCCTGGAGCCTGCTTCCGATTCTGTGTCGCCCTCTCTCTCTGATCCTCCCCTGCGCACACTGCCTCTCTCTCTCAGAAATAAATAAAAAACATTAAAAAAAAAAAAAAGAGATGGATCTTAATCCTGGGTGAACTGTGTCCTTTCTAGCTTCCGTTCCTGCTGGGCCTCCTGTCTCTAGTGCCCTTCCCCTCATTCATCTCCCCTCTGGGGAACCGGCCCCCCAACCTCCACCCAAGACCACTGGCATGTCCTCTTCCGCGGCGCCCCCCACGCCACCCCAGGGGGGTTCATCTGTGCCCACCTGGCAGTACAGGTCCCAGATACTACAGGTCCACAGATGAGAGTTAATTGTTGGCAGGTCTGTTTCTCCAGCCAGCTTGGGAATTCCTCGAGGGCAGAGAGCATGGGTTATTCATTTTAGGGTCTGGCACAGAGCAGCAGCTCAATAGAGGTTTGATGACTTAATTTGATTTTTTTGGAAATAGCTCAGATCAGTCGGATTTGAGTCTAGAGAAGAGTGGTGAAGAGTGTGTGACCAGGTTGGGTCTGGCCGTTGGGTCGGGAGCCCTGTGGTACGAGGAAAAGTAGTGGGCACGTGTACCTAGAGCTGTTCTGAAGCCCATGCCGTCTTTGGAGTGATCCATTGGAGGAGGCTCTGGAGTGTGGTAACACTCCTTTGACTTTACACATTTTGGGGAGTTTTTAAAGCATCTCCACTCCCTTCACTCCTCCCGGAGGAACTATTTCTTGAAAATGGATAGGGAGCCAGGGAGGGCCATCACCCAGATGGCTGGTAGGCAAGTAGGGCGACTGGACGCAGCGGTCCTGAGGCGGGGGGCGTGGGGAAAGCCGTGAGGCAGGAGGGCCGGGTGGGAGGACTCTGGCACCCTGTGTTTGTGCTAGGAGCTGGTTGTCTGGGTCCTGGGCGCAGGATGGGGCACCGGGGGGCTGTTCGTAGCACACCTGGAACACCTTAAATGTGTGGCGGCTAAATGTGTGATTTGATGTTCAGTCAGATCTTCTCCGTGGTGGGATGATGGCTTGCAGATGGCCAAAGATTCAAGGGAAACTTAACAGGAGAAACTTGAGAAGATTCTGTGTATTTGCCTATTTTTTCCTGTAAGCTTTATAAAACACTGTCACTTTTTAAAAATATTTATTTATTTATTTCTGTATTTTGGGGAGAGTGCACGTGGGGGAGGGGCAGAGAGAGGGGGACAGAGGATCCGAAGCAGGCTCTGTGCTGCCAGGGTGACAGCAGCGAGCCTGATGCGGGGTTTGAACTCATGAGCTGCAAGATCATGACTTGAGCCAAAGTCAGACACCTTAACTGGCTCAGCCATCCAGGTGCCCCCAAAACACTGTCACTTTTAACACTGGTGGCCCACCCCAGCAAGTGAGCCCAGGATCCCAGTTTGAAGGACACCGTATTTCCTCGATGGTCATGTTTGCACATTTTCATGTTTTCTGAAATTGGGGTGGTCTTAACAGTACCTGTTTTGTTAGTGCGTTCCCTTTCGTTGTCTTCAACCCCAAAAGCTTTTGTCAAAGCAGTGGTGGACTGAACAGTCAAAGGCATCTTGGAGTTGAGATAGAGTGTCCTGTTCTTGGTGGGGTGGACTGTGGCCTTAGGGATTTCCAATTCTGCTCTTGCTTACCTCACTTAGCTCTGAGCTTGGCTTCTCCACTTGTGCGGTGAGGGCGGGACTTGGCCTTGGGAAGAAGCATCTGGAACTTGGAATTAGCACCCCTTCCCTTCCACGTCTGGAGGGGTTTCATGACTTTGCCATGCACCTTTCTCTAAAGGATGGAAGTAGCCTGTGGGAGGAAGCTCAGTACCTTCTACTCACAGCCAGATACCACTTAGGCATTTCCAGGGGTAGAATGAACAGGCCCAAACTGGAGGGATAAGGCTTGGGTTCCCTGCCTGCCCTGCTGCTTAATCATTTTGTCATCTTTGCCAAAGTTCTTCACGTCCCTGTGCTTTTCCCTTATGTTTGAAGTGGGGATGATGGGGATGATACCCATAGTACTGGGCTCTTATAAAAAGTTGTGAGGGGTTGTGAGAAGAAGCTTTGTAAAGGGCAGAGTTTTTCACTTGCAACATGTTACTGGTGGTCATCTAGTCCGGGGATGGTAAATAAGCAATATACATACCGTTGCCTCCCATTTTCAAGCCTGTGGCAGACATTACTAATCGATCTTGGCACCCTTTTCCATGGAAGTCTGGCCAGTGACCTCACAATCCTTCTTTCTTAGTATGATGCAGCCAGCCATTGAGTTTAGCATGGCATGTGAAGCCAGTTTGTCATTTCTGATCTGGTTCCTCAGTCACCCACCCACCCACCCACCCACACACAGGAAGGAAGGTACTTGCCCAGAACCTCAGTGAATAGGCAGAGGTGAAATTTCAGGCCTTAGATTTCCAACTCCTCAACCATTGCTTTTCCTACTAGCACATACACTGTGTCAAATGAAATTAAAGTTAATTTGGCCTTGAGAAAGCGAGGATTCTGACTCCTCCCTTTCCTCCTTGTTATAATTAGACACCCTTGGGGTTTTCATCAAAGCAGGGCTGGGTGACCTGCTTCTCTGCCTGATCCCGGAGTGATCGGATTTCAGAGGGGGAGATGCTGGTGGTTGGGCCGCTGGGTTGGGCGGTATCGGTGTACCCCATTCGTGTAGCATAGATGACATGGCGGAGGGGCAAGGCAGGCCCCCGGGTTGCTGGACGATGGCCTGGGTATGCAACACGTTTGCTGTTTGCACACACTTAAGACCACAGGCAAATTTCTCAGCCCTGAGGAATCTTAATTTCTCCATCTGGGGAATGGGATGAAAATAATCCTGCACAAGAATCAAATGAAAGGGCTTATTTGAAAATGCTATCTCCATTTATTTTTGAAAATAGTTTCTATTTTTTTATTTTTAAAGTATCCTTTTTAAAGATTATTTCTTTGTTTTTGAGACGGGGTGGGGAGGGAGCAGGGGAGGGGCAGAGAGTGATGGGGAGAGAGAATCCCAAGCTGGTTCCGCACCATCATCACAGAGCCTGATGTGGGTCTCGAACTCATGAGCTGTGAGATCATGACCTGAAGTGAAGTCGGATGCTTAACTGACTGAGCCAGCCAGGCGCCCCTTGAAAATGCTCTTTAGACCGAAGCCCTACATATGTGTTATTTATTTTTTTTTACACGTGGATTTTTATAACTAGCACTAGTCACTATTTGCAGGTGCCCTGTTGGGAAATTTTGGAAACCCAGAGTGACAGATGGGTGTCTACAGAGGTCCCTTATCTTATTTTATATGCCGGCTGCAGGTTTAAAAAGTTTGGAATTTGTAGGCCTTGGACAGAGTATGTACTCTGCCGTTCCAGACAGTTCCCACGTATGTGACCTGCCCAGCCCCGGAAGGCACTGGGCGCTGAGCCTCTGTTTGTTTATCTGTTAAGTGGGAGAACAGTCCACTTGTATATTCCTGACGGGCTTCCTGCAAGCATCATGTGAGTTAATGGATTCAAAAGTGCTTTATAGACAGTGAAGAACTAGAGAAACATGTTGGCGACAACTCCTTTCTTTTCTTGAAAAGAGGGAGAAAGAAAAAGGAAGGGAGAGAGGCCAAGGTGAGGATGGTATTGAGTCGACAGAAACATGATACAAATATTTTAGCTGACAAAGCACAAGGAGGCTTCGTATATGAGCTAAAGAGAATAAATGGAGTCAGGTGATGCTTGGTTCCCTAGTCTGATGTAGAAAACCCAGAAAAACCTGCTTTCTAGTGAAGTGAGTTGCGTGTCAGGGACAGAGTCTTGAATTTCCTAGGGCTAGCTCTAGCCTTGAGGGAGTCAGGGTATCCAAGGAGGAAGAAATCTGACATCTCTACCCCATGGGTGGAAATGACTCTTGCAAAGCGGAGGAGGCTGGAGTGTCCTTGGGCAAGCCCCTGGCTTGGGGTTTACTGGTAACATTCAGAGTCAGAAGCTGTTTTGGCTAGTGTACTTGGATGTGTTATTGTCCGAGACAGCATGCCCGGGGGACTAGCCATTCCATCACTCAGACTGGAGCCTCTGCTGGACAAATTCCCACTAGCTCCAGCATTTTTGTAGAGAACTAAGGATGGGAGTTTTTATCAGGTGAAATTTTGTGGAGAGAGTGCGTTTCTTTTATTATGGGCTCAGAGTTTTGTGAGCTAAGTGGACATAGCCAGGGTTATACCCAGAGAGAATAGATAGCATTTTTGGATGCTGGAGATTTTTTCTTTTTAATTTCATCAACGGAAAAATAACTAAAAAATTAAGTGTGTTTATGTGGGCTTTTCTTACAATGCATAGTGGAAAAGTAGAAAGTGAAACTGATCTGAAATAAAACTGAAACTGGCTTGGAAGAGGCCCCAGGGAAGGGTAACTTCCCTGGAGGGCTACTGGCTAGAAGTGGAATTTGTTGTGAGGGTGGTCATCTTTTCGGATCTGGGGAGTCTAGGGCTTAAAGGGTTTGTAGAGATGATCTATGTCTCTGCCATCCAGAGTGTGTTGGTAACCATTGGCCACCTATGGCTGTTGAGCAGTTGAAATGTGGCCAGCTCTAAGTGTAAAATCCACCCCGGGTTTTGAAGTGTTCACAGAGAAGAAACGATTGTAAAAGACTTCAATAATAATTTTAAAATTTTTAAGTTTATTTATTTTGAGAGGGAGAGAGAGAGCGTACATGCGCCAGCAAGTGAGGAGCCGAGAGAGAGGGAGAGAATCCTAGGCAGGCTCCATGCTGTCAGTGCAGAGCCTGATGTGGGGCTTAAACTCATGAACTCAGGATCATGACCTGAGCTGAAGTCAAGAGTCAGATGCTTAACTGACTGAGCCACCCAGGCGCCCCTCAGTAATAATTTTTAAAATATCGATTGCAAGTTAAAATGATGGCACTTTATATACTGGGTTAAAGAATATATATTAATCAAATTAATTTCACTTTTTCAGATAAAATAAGGTCGCTACTAGAAAAATTGAAATTGCCTGTGTGGTCTATGTGTTCTTTTGGACAATGCTGATCTAAAATTCTAAAATTCTGCCCCTACCCCCACCCCCCAGCTTCATCAGGTAACTGGTGAAGAATGCAGAGTTTGGGATTGAGAAGAAGGGTGATGTAGTGGTGGAAGCATCAGTATAACTAGGTGGTTAAATGGAGGGAACTTACGACAGGGAGTGAAAGAGATTGGTAATTTAGGAAGGAAAAATTAAGCTGTTTTCCACTTTGCTTATCCATTCCCCTAAACATTAATTAAATGCTTTGGAAGAAAGTATATCTAACAAGACAAGCAAAAACAAATCTAAAAGATTACCCCTGGCAATCTCTCCACTTGCCAAAAAATTCCAGCCTATTTAGTCTTTGGGGTTGAACCAGGGTTTATGAATCAGACTGTGGTTCAGGGCTGGTTTGGGCACGGAAACCCAGGTCACATCAGGGGCTGTGGATTTAGGGTCCTGAGTGGCCACAAGTCATTCTCCTGCTAAGTCATGTGTGCTCTGTGGTAGGGAAGCAAGACTTCCGGAAAGCCGGAGGGCACTCTGTTGGAGTGGATGGGGCTGGCAGCACGTGGAGGCCATCCGGCTCGCCTCATTTCCAGCCTGGATCCCGGGGCAGGGGTGGGGGGAGCCGAGGGGCGCAGAACCGCAAATTTGGCTAGACTACAACACAAGTTTCGAACTTTGTATCTTTGTTCTGTGGCTACTAGCGCTTTGAAAGGAATAGAGCCATGTGTTGGAAATTCAACCTTACAAATTAAAAAAAAATTTTTTTTAATGTTTATTTATTTTTGAGAGAGAGAGAGAAATAGAGCACGAGTAGGGGAGGGGCAGAGAGAGAGGGAGACACAGAATCTGAAACAAGCTCCAGGCTCTGAGCTGTCAGCACAGAGCCCAATGCAGGGCGAGCTCACAGACTGAGATCACGACCTGAGCCAAGGTCGGACATTTAACCGACTGAGCCGCCCAGGTGCCCCACAGATTTTTTTATTTTAATCAGGACGTGTTTCTGTTAAAAGGCCGAAGTTGAGCATTCTTACTTATCTCACTTGATTTTTGCAAAATAGAATTTTTCTCCCTCAAAATATAGTCATCGTTGCACATTTTCCAGGTGCTTCTTACATGCCAGGCACTGGACTTATTTAACATCTATTGTCTCAGTTAATACAGTCACCCTGGAGAGCAAGTTTTTTTTTTTTTGTTTGTTTTGTTTTGTTTTTTTAATATTGGGGAATTGAGAATCAAAGGTGAAAGGGTATACGGCTGGTAAGGGTGGTTGGCTCCAGATTCAGTTGGTTGTCAGAAGTGAGGCTCCCAATAGCCCTTTAAGGTTCTGAGTCTTAAACATTCTCGCTTCCAGTTGAGGAAGGTGAAGTTACTTGTCCAAGTTGTGGCATTGGTGATTGGCTAGGACTTGAACCCAGTCCGTTGGATGCCCTCCCCTTCGCAGGGGGGCTGAATTGGACCCGGAGGTTTCAAGAACTTGCCCTTCCTGCTCAATGGGACCTGGATCCGGGGCTCCCAGTCCCCCAGTCCCCAGCTCCCCATGCTCCTCGGTGAGCTCGTGGCTTGTGTGTTTCATGCTCACAGAGCCTTTAATACTGCGTTTGAAAACAGTTGCAGAAGGTTTGCTGTAATTAATTACATTTGACATACTTGGAACCGAGGCCTCCTGGATTCAGAATGCAAATTTATGCCCAGACAGATGTAAGGTATGCTTGGAGCCAAGAGCTCTGGCACGTCCCAGCCAGGGCCTGCAGCGATGCTGGCTGCCCGATGAGACTACCATCGCTGATAGTAGGCAGCCGAGGCACAGCTCAAACTTGGGGTACCTGGAGCCCATGGGGCTCTTGGAGGAGAAATAACTCTGGGCTTCACGATAGGAGCCATAGTCTTAAGTCTGAGCCCTGCTTCTAACTCAGCCAGAGCCTGGGGTAATTTCTCTTCCCTCTTTGGGCCTCCGTTTCCCCTGTTATACAGTCAGGGCTTGGATTTAGTTGCTCAGAAAGCATGTTCTGCTTGTTCCAGGG
The DNA here is from genome assembly GCF_003009895.1 of Hyaena hyaena. Taxonomy (NCBI): domain Eukaryota; kingdom Metazoa; phylum Chordata; class Mammalia; order Carnivora; family Hyaenidae; genus Hyaena; species Hyaena hyaena. The sequence continues at coordinate 7,766,167 of NW_024080638.1, forward strand.
CAGGAGGGCAGTTAATCCAAGTCAGAGCTTGGAGGGCTGGCTTTTGGAAGTATAAATAGTGGAGGTGAGAAAAGCTCGGAATAGAAGGGTAATAAGCAGGAGGCTATTGGAACAGAAAAGAGAAGTGTACAAGGCCTGATATTTAGTGCAAGACGTGGCTGATTTCCAGGGCTCCACATCGAGAGGTCATGCGTTCAGCCTCAGTCTCCTCTCACCATCTGTCTCAGATTGCCATGTAACAAATCACCCCAAAACTTAGTGGCTTAATACAACGTGATCTGTTGTCTCTCTTGGTTTCTGTGGGTTGGGAATTCGGGAGTAGCTCCATGGGTTGGTCTGGTTTAGGGTTTCTCTGTGATGGTGGTCATATGGTGGCCAGGGTCATCTTCACGCCTTCTTTACTCTCATATCTGGTGCCAGGGTTTAGAAGACTTAAGCAGTTGGGAGTTCCTTAGGCATCCATCTGTCTGTCCATCCATCAATCCATCCATCCATCCAGCTCATGGGGTCTTTCTAGCATGGAGGCTTTTACACATGGCCTGACCTCTATATGGTGCCTTGCGTCTCCCAAAGCACATGTCCTAACAGAGATAGAGTCAGGCAGACTCAGTCTCTCCTTTTATGATTTGGTGTCAGAAGTCATAAAATGTAACTTCTACCTCAGTCTGTTGGTTGAAATAGTTACAAAGATATGTCCATTTCAGGAGGAGAGATGTGAACCCCGCTTCTCTGTGGACTTGGGACAACATCACATGGAGCATGTTGGAGGGCATGTATGTTAGCGTGGTCATCTTTGAAAATATAAGCTGCCCGACCATCTGTTTACTCATCAATCCATCTGTCTAGCTATTCACCTATCCATCCATTTCCACCCACCCATATCATCCTTCTATCCTTCATATGTCTTAGGATTGTCTGTCCATCCATCCATCCACCCCATGCAATCACCTGTCACATCTTGAGTACCTAATATGGTTTAGATGCAGCTAGGGTGCTTTCAATAATGAGCTCAAAGGGGAGAATGAAACCAATAATTATTTAAAAACATTTTTTAAATGTTTTATTTATTTTTGAAAGAGACAGACAGAGTGCAAGCAGCAGAATCTGAAGCAGGCTCTGGGCTCTGACCTGTCAGCACAGAGCCCGATGTGGGGCTCGAACCCTAGAACCACGAGATCATGACCTGAGCCAGAGCTGAATGCTTAACCAACTGAGCCACCCAGGCACCTTGAAACTAATAATTATTGAGAACCTACTCAGTGTTAGTTTCTTTATCCCCCAAATAACTTGCTGACATAGAATTTTCATCATGTTTATTTTACAGGTGAAGAAACCAGGGTCATTCAGAAGCTAACTTGCCCAGGGTCATTCAGCTACTTAGTGTCAGAGTCCTCCCTCGGACCCCATTCTTCAGACTCTCCCATCTGGTTTCTGAGTGTGAGATGGCTGTCCACGGGTTGGTTCTCCACTCTTATTTTTCTTCCAAGTAAAAACAGGCCCCCCCCCCATTATAAAATAATACATTCATTACAAAAACGTTAAAGCAGTACAGAAAAAATATGATTATTCTTTTAATAAACCACCCCAAATCCTACTACCCAGAGACAACCACTGTTCACATTTGATGAGCATTATTTAAGTCCTCTCTCTGCATATTTAAATATATATGATTACAGTTTTATACAAATGGGATTATATTCTACATGCTGTTCAGAGTCTGCTTTCTTTTTTTTCTTTTAAGCTCCTGGATATCTGCATCAGTAAATAGAGATCTTCGTTATTACTTTATTGACTACATTGTATTTCTGTTGTATATATGTCCCTGTACTCAGCGCCCTGTTGGATTTTGGGTATTCCTAGACTTTTTACTTGCAGGGTTTCTAGCTTATATGGTCATCCCTTTATCGTCACTCTCTAAAAGGCGGATTGCTGACCCATAGCTTATTTGCATTCTACAGGTGGCATTAGTTTTCCTTCCTACCAGGAGATTGTGTGTGCTCATCTTATGTGTCATGGCCACCATGTTGGATTGCCACTGTTTTTTTAACCATCGATGTCTGATGGGCAAATTGATGAGGTTGGTTGAACATCTCAGTGTACTTTTATTAGCTACTTGCATTTCTTCTTTTGTGAATTGCCTGTTCATGCATTTGGCTGATTTTTTGCCTGGGGTATCTATCTTTTCCATTATTTTTTAATTTTATTATTTATTAATATATTTAATGTTTATTTAATATTTATTTTTGCGAGAGAGAGAGTGTACGCACGTGTGTGAACGCGTGGGAGAGGGGCAGAGAGATAGGGGTGCAGAATCTGAAACACGCTCCAGGCTCTCGCAGTGCCCGACGTGGGGCTCGAATTCACAAGCCGTGAGATCATGACCTGAGCCAAAGTCCGATGCTTAACTGCCTGATCCACCTAGATTCCCCTTTATTTATTTATTTTTTAGAATGTTTATTCATTTTTGAGAGAGGGAAGGGTCGAGAGAGAGGGGAATGGGATCTGAAGTGGGTTCTGTGCTTACAGCAGAGAGCTTAGTGAGGGACTCAAACTCACAAACCATGAGATCATGACCTGAGCCAAAGTCAGATGCTTAACCAGCTGAGCTACCAAGGTGCCCTTCCATTATTTTTAAAATAAATTTTGTATTTTATTTATTTAAAAAAAGTTTATTTAAATATTTTTTAAAAATTTATTTCTGAGAGAGAGAGAGACAGCGTGAAAAGGGGAGGGGCAGAGAAAGAGGGAGACACAGAATCTGAAACAGGCTCCAGGCTCTGAGCTAGCTGTCAGCACAGAGCTTAATGCAGAGCTCGAACCCACGAACCGTGAGATCATGACCGGAGCTGAAGTCGGACGCTTAACTGACTGAGCCACCCAGGTGCCCCTAAATTTTGTATTTTAGAGATACTGACTCTTTGCTTTTTAAATTTCCAGTATTTCTTTTCCTGGAAGTTTTTTTTTTTTTTTTAAACCGCTGTTTAGTAGTAGTTGAATAAAATGTTTGCTTTTAAAATGCTTACATTTTTGTGTTTTGGATTCTGACTATATTGTTTTGGTGTCACACTTAAAAAGACTTCCCCACATTAAGAATTTATAGTGAAAAGCAGCCTACAGAATGGAAAAACTATTTGCAAATCATATATCTGAATGAGGGTTAGTTTCCAGAATATATAAAGAACGTCCTACAATTCAACAACAAAAACCAAATAACCTGATTTTTAAAAAATGGGCCGAGGGCTTGGACAGACATTTTTCCAGAGAATGTGTACAGGTGACCAACAGGCATATGAAATATACTCAACACCACTGATCATTTGAGAAATGCAATTTAAAACCACAATGAGAAATCACTCACACTCATTAGGATAGTCACTATAAAAAAAAAAAAAAAAAAAAAAACACAACAAACCCAGAAAGTAAGTGTTGGCATGGAAAATTTGGAACCCTGTGTACTGTTGGTGCAGCTGCTATGGAAAACAGTATGGCAGTTTCTCAAAAAATTAAAAATAGAATTCTCATATGATCTGGCAATCCTCCTTCTGGGTATATATCCAAAAGAATTCAAAGCAGGATTTCAAAGAGATAGTTATACACCCATGTTCATTGCAGTGTTATTTACAATAGTCAAGGGGTGGAAGTAACTCACAGGTTCATTGATGGATGGGCGGAGAAACAAAATACGGTCTGTACATAAAATGGAATATTATTCAGCCTTAAAAAAAGGAAATCCTGTCACATGCTACAATATGGATAAACCTTGAAGACACTATGCTAAGTGAAACCGGCCAGTCACAAGAAGGTGAATACCGTCTGGTTCTACTCACATGAGACATCGAAAGTAGCCGAACTGGCAGAAACAGAAATTGGAAGGGTGGTTGCAGGGGGAAGGGGGGAAGTGGGGAGATGCTTCTCAGTGGCTGTAGCCTTTCAGTTTGGCAAGATGAAAAAGTCCTAGTGATCTGTTGCACAACACTGTGAATATACATAGCACTCTTTTTTTTTTTTTTTAATATTTTTATTTTATTTCTAGGATAGAGAGAGACAGCGTGAACAGGGGAGGGTCAGAGAGAGAGGGAGACAGACTCTGAAACAGGCTCCAGGCTCTGAGCTGGCAGTCAGCACAGAGCCTGATGCGGGGCTCGAACCTACGAACCACGAGATCATGACCTAAGCGAAAGTCGGACGCTTAACCGACTAAGCCACCCAGGTGCCCCAGCACTCTTGAACTGTACACTTAAAAATGGCCATGATAGGGAAAAAACAAAGTTGAACATCTATGTTATTTAACCAGTCAACCGTTTGTCTTCTAGGAACATTCACAGAAGGAATAGGTGTGTCTGTGTACCATGTGAGACGTGCGTGAGTGCTCCTAAGTATGTATGTGATCAGATACCTGGAAACAAAAAAAGAATTTAGAAACATTCATCTTTATTTCTTATATGTGTTTTGTTTTCTAACATTTAAATTGATGATCTATTTGGAATGTATTTGCTTTAGAGGAAGAGCATAAAGATTAGACTCTGGTTTTTTCCCCCCAAATGTCTAGCTTCTTGCTGTAACCCCAATAATTGAACAACCCATCTTTTCTTCCTGGATTTGAAATGCTATCTTTACCTGATACTAAATTTCCATGTGTTCAAGTCTCTTTCTGGGCTCTTTTGTTCTCTGAGTGTACAGGTATAACAGGTATATGATCACTTTTACATAAACTTTATGCCTGGAATCGTGTCTTAAGAACTGACCTGTAAAATAGCATGTGCCTTGCCATGTGTGTTGTCCACTAGGTTGGGCTGTTTTCTAGTGTGTTTTTTCGCTGGGCAGACTCTCTCTATTATCCAGGCTGACCTCAATGTCACTATAGTTGCAGAAACTGAAGTTCAGTGAGATTCGATAACTTGCTGTGGGTGTCTAATGGATGTTGTCATACACCACGCCTGGGAAGTGACAGTGCAGAGATTGGAGCCTCAGTCCCTCTGTGAAGTGTGTGGAAGTACCTTTAACCACACGCCGTATCTCACGGATGCTCAGATATCTTTCCCTAGGGACCGTGCATGGCCTGGCACAGAGTGCTGCTAATATGTGCTTGTTGAATTGGATGGGAAGCAGTAGTCACGGCTTATTCAAAACAGATATTCCTAAATGGATTATTCCCTGGTTGCAGTTAGATGTATGCTAATATTTGTTTTAATAAGTTAATTTTTAAATAATTGAAGTAACCTAATGATATTACAGAGAAATCAAAAAGTAAGGAAATAAAAAGACTGTGGTAAAAAAAATGCCAGCCCTCTTATATTCACTATTAAAATTTCAGTGTATTTCCTTCTAGTTATTTTATAAGCATATTTTTATTATTTGAATCATAATATATTAGTTTTGCCTCCTGCCTTTTCCTTCCTCTGTCTTTTGTCTTCCTAATTGTCATTTTTAAAGACTCCATATTATTCACAGAAAACAATGAATGTAGTTTATTTAACCCATATTCTATTGTTGCACATTTAGGTTGGTTTTAATTTTTCTCTTTAATATGGTTACACTGTAATGAACATTTTCATATACAGAGTATTCTGATACTTTAAAGCCATCTCTGTTGGATATATTCCTAACGACAGATTACTGGATCAAGGGTAGATATTAGTTAAATATATTTCCATATATCCTGCCCCTTTTGGGGCAGTTATTGGTACCAGGCTTTGGGAATCTCTGTTGATTTGGGAAAGAAATACAGCAAATCCTTAAAAAAGATATTTCATTGACTTTATTATTATGAAAGGGGTTCATGTTCAATGAGGAAACCTAGAGCCTATATGTAGAAAAGACTTCAGAACTGCACACTTCTCCATGGTGAGCCCTCTTAATTTCATGTCTGTTCTTATTTATTTACTATATCAGCATTAATTTTTCATTAAATTCTTTTTAATTTCATTTTATTAGCCAGAATTCTCTAAGAACTTGTTTTTCTGCATTTATGCTGATAAACCATTTTTGGATGATGCTCCTTCCTCTTTCAAGATCCTAAATACTTCCTGAATTTATTGATCCATTAAATATTTGTCCTAATTATGGCTGATGACTCCTGTTAGGTGCCAGGGTCATCAATGAATCAATATGGATTTGGTTCACAGCCACATACAATGTGCTGTAGAAAATGTTCATGTTCTAAGAGCAGTTGCCAAGTGTGTTTAATGGAGGGAAAGATGAATCCTCGAAAAGAGAATCCAGGGCATCTTCCTGGAGGAAGTGGTATTTGAGTGTGACTTTGAAGGACAGATAGGATTTGAGGGTCTAAAGATGGGTCTGTGGGAGGAAAGGGTTGGAACAGAGCATTCTGGGCCGATGAAATCGGATGAATCATCAACGCAAGATGAACTTTGGTGAATTTTTAGCATTGAGTACTTATTATTATAAATCTAATTCCTTGAAAGCTGATGACTCAGAAAATTCTGCCCAAATGTGGTTATCCTTCATGTAAGCTCACCAGAATGTTCTGTTAATCAGAACTCTTGTCTCTGAGGGGGTGCAGGTAGGTGGGGGGTTAGGGGGGAAAGATGAGGGATGAGAGGAAGAAAGCGAGCCTTAGGTAATCTGGTCTGAAGTCAGAACAGTGTTTAACTCTGCAAAGTGCTTTTGCAGGTGAGATCTCACTCCTGCCTCCTGGTGTCCTGACAGAACTGACCTCTGCAGGGCTTGCCCAGACTTTCGTGACTGACCCACTGGAAGGAATACATTTTATATCATCATCTCATATGCATATATTCATAAAAGTCAAGCAAAAGCAGAGAACAGTATTTACACTTAACCTCTTGCAATGCTTTCTGATACATTTTTTTAATTTTTAAATTTTATTTATTTTTTTTTATTTTAGAGAGAGAGAGAGAGAGAGAATGCATGCAAACAGGGGAGAGGGGCAGAGGGAGAGACAGAGAGAATCTTAAACAGACTCCAGGCTTGTTGAGGAGCCCAGCACGGGGCTTGATCCCATGACCCTGGGATCATGACCTGAGCTGAAATCAAAAGTCAGATGTCAGTCTGCTCAACTGACTGAGCCACTCAGCACCCATGCATTCTGCTATTTTTAATTCTCTCTCTCTTTTTTTTTTAATTTAAAAAAAATTGCTGGCTGTGATTCATTACATTGATTTCAAGACCCAACAATGGGTCTTCCGGATTTTCCTGCCAGGATGTCCCAGCTGTTCTGAGTGGTGGACTCCAGAGCCCCTTTACCCCTCCCGTCCAGCAGGTAAGGAGCAGATCAGAAATGTGCCTGCTTGGCTCCCCCTCCTCAGGATAAATAGTCATCTTTGTAACTCCCCTGTAAGATGTGAGCGCACAAAGCAGGCAGCCATGGGCTTCCTGAGTTGGTGAGCTGAACTTGGAGGTGGGCCTGGAGCAGCTTCTCAGAAACGACTAACTGGAGTTCTTGGGTCCCAGGGAGACCCAGGGAGCAAAACCGTTAATGGAGATGAACTTGGAGAGGCATAGGGTTCTGGGTCCTTTTTTCCCCTCTTTTGCATATGCTAAGTTTTCTTCTTGGAACACGAACCTTTTTCATAATAACAAAGTGAGTCAACAAAACACTTTTTCAAGAGTGTACTGTATTTCCTTTCCAAATCACCAGAGGTTCCCAAAGCTTAGTACCAATAATCCCTCTTTGGGGATATATCTAAAGGAGAGGATTTTAAAATACCAACATATTTTATATATGAAGATCTTCTTTACAGAGTAATTTTACCAAAGCCCAGCGTGAGGTGTGGCAGGAGTGTGCAGGGTGGGTCTAAGTGCTGGGGTGTGTGACGCCCCCAGAAAAAATGGTCATTTTGTTGCTGCTCTGAAAAGTGGGACAGCAAAGTGGCTAAGGATGCCCACTTTGTAGCCAGACTTCCAGGGTGCAAAACCCAGTTCTGCCCCTTGCAGACCACATGACTTTGGGCAAATTACTTAACTTCTCTCGGCATCGGTTTCCAGATCTGCAAAATGGGCAGAGTGAGAATTAGGGGGGTTACTACTAAAAGCAGTAGCACAGTGTGGACACATAGGAAATCCTGAGTAAGGGTTAGCTGGCAGTGCCATCAGAGTGCTGTTCTTTTTCTTGCACAGAAAGTGGAAACTACCTGTAGGCTCACTAGGCCTGTGTCTGAGCCCATTTGGCTTTTAGGACGTAGTGGATGAAGGACTGTAGGGCTGGATGCAAGACACCTGGTGCGGAGGGGTCTGTGCTTTATCAGGGCAGAGTTTGGGGTGTCATTTTCCCTCTTGGAAGCACTGTTGTCTAGAATATGAGATAATGAGCTTGCTTTTGTTCTGCCTTGCAAAACTGTCTTGAGGATAGAAGCTCATTCACCCATAAAATGAAGACACTGGACTTCACAGATGTCCGAGGGTTTTTTTTCTGAATTCCAGCTGTGGTTGGTTACTGGCTCCGTGGATGGGCCATGCTGGCAGAGATGCTGGGATTGATTAGTGATGTCTGCCACTGGGAAGGCAGAGTGATGGTGGCCTAGTTCACATATGCTGCTCCTGGGGCTGGATGGCTTCGTGGGCCCCGCTTAGTCCATGGCTGGGTGGTTCGAAGGGTTGTAAACGATTGAGAAACTGGCCGTCTAGTACTGCTACCAAGAGATGGGTGGATTTGAGTCCGTATTTTCTAAATGCGTATATTAAAATATCTTAAAGCTACAGTAACTGAATGAGAGTCGACCTGGCATAGGTGTATACAGGCAGATAGATTTAATCGGTTACAGTGCAGAAGCAGACCCAGCACTTCCTGCTGTGTATTAACTTTAGTTCCTGTGACACCCTGCTTTGGTTAATTTTGCTTTTAAAATATTGTAATATTTGGTCAACATCTTTCCCTATTTTTTTGTTTTCAAGATTTTCATTAGTTTCACTTTTACCTATTCTACCAGATGAATGCTAGAATCATTTTTAAAGGTAAAAATTGCTTGGGGAAGGTAATTGTATTAAATGTATGCACTGAATTGAGTAGGAAGGGCATTTTTAACAAGACCGTGTTTTTCTGCCCGTTAAGGTTGTGGTCTTTTTCTTTCTTTGTTCATGTTCCCTTAAATGACCCACAGTAAAGTTTTCCACCTAAGTTTTGGACTTTTATTTTAGAGAGAACATGCGAGGGAGGAGAGCTGGGGGAATGGAGGGAGGGGCAGAGAGAGAGAGAGAATGAGAATCCCAAGCAGGCGCCGTGCCCAGTATGGTGTCGTATGCAGGGCTTGATCCCATGACCCTGATCATGAACTGAGCCAAAATCAGGAGTCAGACACGCAACTGACTGAGCCACCCAGAGACACCTCAGAAACTTATTTTTAAGTATATTCCTGGGGATTTGGTATTTTTGACTGTAAGGGGGATAATTTCCCTTGTTGTGTTATTTTGCCTAATTAATTCAAGTACATAGAAAAGCTGCTGGATTTTATGTGGCTGTTTTGTTAGTGGATAATTTACCATATTGTCTTTCTTTAAACATTTTTAAAAAAATATATATATATATAGAGAGAGAGAGTGCACCAGTGGGGGGATAGGAGCAGAGGGAAAGAAAGAGAGAGATGGGGAGGGAGGCACTGTTTTAAGCAGGCTCCATGCTCATCAGGGAGCCAGATGCAGGCCTTGATCCTATGACCCTGGGATGATGACCTGAGCCCAGATCAAGAGTCAGACGCTCAACCGACTGAGCCACTCAGGCACACCCCACCCTCATATTTTCTTAATTCCAGCGGTTTCTTGTGGTTTTTAGATAGATTGTAATAGATGCAGATAATATTCATTTCCCTTCTTCTTTTACAACATTGTCCTTTTTTTTTTCCTTCTATGTTGACTAGGCCTTCTAGGCAGTTTGAATAACAGCAGGAATAACAAGTATTCTTGTGTTGTCTTATTTCTTCTTTTAGTAGGAAGGATTCTAGCATTTTCTAATTAAGTCTGAAGTTTTATTTTGGTTTCTGATGCATATTCTTTTTTATTAAAAATTTGTTTTAATAATCTTTTTAATGTTTATTTATTTTTGAGAGAGAGACAGCGCAAGTAGGAGAGGGGCAGAGAGAGAGGAAGACACAGAATCCAAAGCAGGCTCCAGGCTCTGAGCTATCAGCACAGAGCTCGACGTGGGGCTCAAACCCACAAACTGTGAGACCATGAGCTGAGCCGAAGTCAGATGCTTAACTGCTTAACTCAGCTACCCAAGTGCCCCTTATTTAAAAAATTTTAAATGTTTATTTATTTTTGAGAGAGAGCGAGTGAGCACGCATGAGTACAAGCAGGGAGGGGGCAGAGACAGAAAGGGAAACACAGAATCAGAGGCAGTCTCCAGGCTCTGAGCTGTCAGCACACAGCCTTGTGTGGGGCTGGGACTCACAGACTGTGAGATCATGACCTGAGCTGAAGTTGGACGCTCAACCCAACTGAGCCACCCAGGCGCCCCATATCCTTTATCACTAAGTGAGCATCTTCTGAGTTGCTAAGTTCATTTTTAGTTTTGTTTTTAATTTTATCAAGATGGAGGTGAGTGGTATGATTTAGGGGTGCTTTTCACTCTTCTGTGTTTGAATTTTTCTTTTGCAATAGAGTGTGACTCATCCCCTCCCCCACTGGAAAACTGTTCACTAATAAAAGGAGGGAAAAGAATGATGAATCTTAAACAAATACCTTTCATTATATACCCAGATGGCCATATGGGTTTCTTACTTTGATCTGCTGATGTGATGAATTATATGAATAGATTTCCTAATACCAACCATCCTGGAAGGAGCCCATTTTGTTCACGGGGTTCCATTATTTTAACAGACCGTGGATCTCTTTTGCAGCATTTTGTGTCCATCTCCATCAGTGAAATTGTCTCGCGGTTTTATTTTTAGTGTGCTCTTTTTGTCGTTTTAAAAACCGGGGATTAGGCTAGTACAGTGGGTTATAAATTGGGAAGCTTGCCATCATTTTCAGTGATCTGGGACAAGGTGGATAAATACTCTCAAATTGTGTACCTGAGCTGGCCATGTTGAGAAGGAGTCTGAGGTCCTCCGTGTGTAAACAATTGAGTGTATTGTACGAGTGTAGGAAATGAGAGTTTAAGCGTGCATGCCAGATGTTTATTTGTAGTCCCTGCCAGCAGTGATTTATATTGCATGGGAATTCTCTATCTTTTGAAAGTTTAAAAGGACTAGCCTTTATAACTATCTTGTTATATTTTTGGAGATGATTCTTTTCTATGTAATCCTTTCTTCAGTAATTTTTTTGGCTCTTCCTCTGGTTGAAAATAGTTTTGGTCATTTATATTTTCTTAGAAATGTTTTCCATTTCATCATGAATTTGAACCATATTTGCATAGAAAGAATACAACTTACAAAAATGCTTTCTGGTTATATTTTCTAATCTGAATTTTTTCCCCCTTTTTGTTTTGGTTGAATTCTAATAATGCACTCTTAAAACTTTGAAGTAATTTGTCACTTCTAACTATTTAAAACATTTCTAAATTACTACGTTTATGTTAAATCCACCCTTTTGCCTTCTCGAGCTATTTTAAAAAATTGAGTCCTTATTAGCTCATTGTTTTTCTCTGGTTAGTAATAAAAATGCTTAGTCAATGAATTTTCCTCTGAGTGCATTTTTGGTCACATCCTGCAAACCTACTGTGAATTGTTGTAACTATTTTCTCAATATTTTCTAGTTTTAGTTTTGATGTTCTCTTTAAATTTTTAAAAAATGTTTATTTTTGAGAGAGAGAGAGAGAGACAGAGACAGAGCATGGGTAGGGGAGGAGCAGAGAGAGAGGGAGACACAGAATCTGAAGCAGGCTCCAGGCTCTGAGCTGTCAGCACAGAGCTTGATGCCAGGCTTGATCTCTTGAACTGTGAGATCATGAGCTGAGCTGAAGTCAGATGCTCAACCAGCTGAGCCACTCAGGTACCCCTTGATGTTCTCTTTAAAGATGATTTAAAAGTACTAAATTTTTGTGAGTCCCCTTTTTACATCAGCATTTATGTTCATTTGTTTTTAGCTAATTGTGAGAGGCCATTGCCAATGATGGTTTTGCTTTTGGTAATTTATAGAAAGTTTTGGAATCCTTTTTTAAAATATCAGTTTGTGTAAATATTTAATTTCCATTTTGGGGCTTACTCTCTGCTACATATACATCTCTTTTTCTATTTCATATACCATGGACGTTAATCACATTTTTCAGACTCCCTATAGAGTCCCAATAATTTTGCTTTTCCATTTATTATTTCAAGAATTTGAGAATCTGTTAATGTCTTCCAATAGTATAATGTTTCTTTTGGTGTTAATTTGCTTTTTCTATTTTACTTTATATATTTTATTTCTGGGTTATTTAACAGAAATACATGCCTGCCTGCTCACATTTTTATTATGGGTTGTACTCGTAATCTGTAAAAATAGGTCCTCCTTGACCTGTTCTATGTTTTCTGCTTTCAAAGTTGTAGTTTTTCTCATTTTTATAGAGCATTTCCTGATTTCACCTTTAATTCCAGTGATTTTTATCAAGCACTTTCTGCTTTCTGTTGTTGGAGTTTACCTGATGTAATTGTACATTTAACTTCTTCTTTTTATTACTTTTTCTTTTAACCTTTCTGTGCCCTTTAGAAAAATAGCTGTATTTCTTTCACATAGCCTGTCGTCTTTTTTTTTTTTTAATATTTAAAAATTCAGAGTCTGAGCGTCTGTGTCTTTTAATATGGAGCTTACCCCAAGCTATATTTATTATAATACCTAATGTTTTTTTTTTTAAAACTTCTTTTATCTAATTATAGCGTTCTCTTTTCTAAGTACTTATATAACTGAGAAGGTATTTTTGATTCCTTCTCATGTGAATGGCAGCTTGGATGAATAGAGCATTTTGGGTTGCGTATCTTATTGCTCAGTACTCTGTAGATGCCCCCTAGTCTTAGGTGGTTAATACTGGATAATTCAGAGGCCACGTGGTATTTTATGTTCATGGTTAACCCCCCCACCCTCCACCTTCCTGATTGCCTGTAGCATTCTTTTCCCCCTTGAAATTCAAGGGATATTCCAAGCAATATCCATGTTTTGGTGTCTTTTTATTAGTTTGCGAGGTGCATAGAATATACTTTGTCTACAGATTTAGCTCTTCATAATAGGAACATTTTTGTTCCATTGTGTCCCACTGGACTCCTTTCTTCTTGGAACGGCAGTTATCCATATATATCCATATAGTCCTATTGTTTGTTTTCTGCATCATCTCTTGTTTTGATTATTTGAGCCTCCGCTTCTCTCTTCGGAGGTTTGTAAGTGCTTCTCAGGTGTATCCTTTACATGCCCTGACTCTGATTTCTGTGCTGACAGCCGTGCTGGTCCCTGCTCCTGTGATACGCATTATCGTTCCACTGTGCCATTATTTGACTCCTTGTATTCTCTTCTGAATTCCTTGAGCTAACCTTTCATTTTACTCTGTTCTTGTTTTCTTTAATTTTGTTGGGGGTGCAAAGGAGAGTCTGCCTACATTTTATTTTAGCTTCCTGGAGTAAAACTTTTACATGCTCCTTCCCTGAGTCTTGAGTAGAACGTTTTTCTTTTTTCTTTTTTTTTTTTTTTAACACAATCTTGTTGCATTTGCTCCCTCCGCCGCTCACTTCGTTTGTTCCTCCTAAATAAGGACAGGTATGATCTGGTGTGGTATAGACCCTGCAGTGATAGCTGCAGCAGCTTTCTCAGGGCTTGAGTTGAAAGGGGCGGGCCAGATGTTGTCCATGTACGGGACAGGTGGGCGACACGGCGGCCAGGGGTCGAGGGGGCCGGGCCGGGGCTGTAGAATCTCTCAGTCTGAGTCCCCTCATTGTGAGGCTACACTGTGACGTGCCCAGCGGTTCTGTCTGGATTCTGTGCTCATGGGGTCAAGGTTGAGTTGGAAAGTAGAAGATAAGCCACCACTGTGATGTCTGGGATTCCCTCTGGGTCCTGTCACCACCCCCAGGGGTGATGTATTTGATTTTCGTCTTACCAGTTCTGTGTCAGAATCTCCAGGAGGGCGGCTGCGGATGGGTCATCGCGACGCCTTCCGTGTATCCTCACCTCCCTGACATCCAGCAGAAATTCCTTGGCAGGCGGGTTTGTATGTAAAATCATCTGCTAGATTTCAGGACCTTTTTTTTTTTTTTTTAATTTAACTTTTTAATTGTGTTAAAATACAGTATGTAACCAAATTGATCATCTTCACCATTTTTGTGTGTACGGTTCAGTCGTGTTAAGTATGCGTACATTACTGTGCTCCCCATCTACAGACCTTCATCTTGTGAAACGGAAACTCTCCGTAAAGAACTCTCCATTCCCCCTCCCCCAACCCCGGCGACCACCATTCCACTTTCTGTCTCTGAAGCTGACTACTCTGAGTACCTCCTATGAGTGGGATCATACAGTATTTGTCTCTGTGACTGGCGTAGTGTCCTGGAGGCTCTTCCGTGTTATAGCACGCATCAGAATCTCCTTCCTTCTCAAGGCTGTAAAATTCTGCTGTGTGTACAGATGCCATTTTGTGTATCCCATTATCCATCGGTGGACACTTGGGCAGCGTCTACACTTTGGTTATCACGAGTAATGCTCCCGTGAGCCCGAGCGTATGGACATCTTTTCGAGATCCTGCTTTCTGTTCTTTTGGGTGTATACCAAGAAGTGGAATTATCAGATCGTGTAGTAATTGTGTGTTTAATCTTTCGATAAGCCACCATAACTGTTTTCCTCCTATTAAAAAAATATTACGGGTGGTGGATAAACGTCTGATTCTAGACTTCGGCTCAGGTCATGATCTCATGATTTGGGAGATTGAGTCCCATGTCAGGCTCTGCACTGACAGCACAGAGCCTGCCTGGGGTTCTGTCTCTCTCTCTGTGTCCCTCCACTGCTTGCCTGCTCTCTCTGTCTCTCAAAAAAAAAATTTTTTTTTTAAATATTACGGAAAATTTCAGAAGCATGCTGAATGAACAGAGCTGTAGAGCACCCCACCAGGTCCTGTGGTCTGGCTTCCGCCGCCATCAGCAAGCTGCTCTTCCTTTATTACCTGTACTTCCACCTGCTCTTCTACTCGGTGGGATGGTGGTTGTGACATCAGGACAGCTGTTTCAGGAAGACTTACGTAAGTAAACGGGACAGTCCCAGCTGAAGGTTTGGGTAAGTGGACAGACCCGTGGAACTCCTCCCTTTGGTGCCACGTGGAACACTCCCAGCTTCCAGAATGTGTCCTCAGGTCCTTTGTCGGCTGTACTTCTTCCCTCAAGAGGCAGCGGCTCTTCTGATCATCTTCACGTTAGACGGGTTTACCTGGCCTAGACCTTTGTGTAAACAGTGCCTCCTGTGTTCTTATTCCTGGGGTCAGTCTCTTGGGGTGGGGAGCGGAGGAGGCATTGGTGGTCCCGGCAGCATCTGCCACGTAGGCCTCCCCGCTCTCACCCCCTTGCGGCTCTGGAGTTCACCGTCCGGTTAGCTTGCCACAGCCTTTGGTCTTTGTTTTCATTCGTCCTGCCAGTGTTATAAATTAGGAGCCCTGTGAAAAAGCCCCGACATTTAAAACTCCTTGTGTTTAAGACCAACTAAAACTCGATGTATTTAACCCCTCCTTTTTGTTATAAAAGCAGTTATCCATATAGTAAAATTGAAATGCAGAGAATTAGAGGGAAGTAAATCCCTCGTTATATCGTGTTGTAATCTCAATCAGCAGTTCTCTGTTAACTTTGTCTTTTTTCTGGGTGGCCTTTTATCCTTTGTGTAATACAGCTATCATCATAGTGCCCACAGTGTTATACCCTGCCTTTTCCCGTTAACACCGAAACGTCGGTGTTTTCCTGGCTAGCTGCGGGACTGTCTGGCAGTCATTTTTTTATTTGCTCCACGGTAGCGGTCGTAGGGGGTGTCATTTGAGCATTTAACACTGTGTCTTCCACTGTTCTGAGCCTTCCCATCTTAGACCTCACACCGTACCTTAAGTCTTCACACCGTACCTGTGAGGCATGCACTGTTACTCCCATTTTATAGATGGAGAAATTGAGGCCGAGTGAAACAAGTCACACATTTGGTGGGTAGGGAAGCCAGAAACCAAACCCAGGCATCTTGACTCCCGCCCTCAACACCCGTGCCCGGTGGTTAACTCCGTCATTTCTTTGAGTGGACTGTACAGAGATCTTTCCTTCCATTTTGGGATGAGTAAGCAGCCCCAGAGGGGAAAAGTGACTTATCTGAGGGGAGGCAGCAAGGAAGAGGCAGAGTTGAGGCTGGGATCCAGGCTGGAACCCTCTTCCCTGTTCGTGGAGATTCTTCGTTCTCCTTTTGGGGGGGGGGGGGCGGGTCCTGCCTTGTCTGCAGTTCTGCCGCAGGGCCGAATCCCCCCTTCTTCTCAGTCTTCTGGTTTTCCTTTCATTGTTGCCTGCTGTTCTTCCTGAAGCCCCAAGGCCCCTGACCTCTCCGGGCCTCAGTTTCTTCATCTTGAAAATGGGCCTCCCCTCTCTCCCACTATTGGGGCTGTCGCTTCAGCCCTTCCCTCTCCACGCGGCCAGCCCGGCGCCCTCCCAGACGCTTGCAGGGAACTCCACTCGCGGCTGAGCGAGCATCTGCTTCCCCATCTGGTCCCAACTTTTTCCTTAATTACCCACTGAATTGGCTCTAACAAAATGCTGACAACTTGAGTGAGACATTAGCGGATCTATCAGCGCCCGTGCCAGGGCTTCGCGGGCTTTTCCGGGCCGGGACGCACTCAGGCGCGGCGAGGTCCCTTGTTCCCCGGCCGGGGTTCCCGTCCTGGCTGCGCGGCGGCCCCCACCGGGACCCAGGGTTCTCGTGGGCCCTCGGAGCTCGGACGTGCTGCCTCGTGCGGCTGCTACTCGGGCCTCTGGGTGTCTTCAGGGCTGGCTCCCAGGCCGGGAAGCGGGGTTCGTCTTCTCCCCTGCCCCTCTCTCAGTCTCTGACCTTTCAGGCCTTTTGTGCCAAGCTACCAGTCTCCAAAGAAATTCTGTTTCGTTCATTTCTTCACTTTTGCAGCTGGCCTTGAGGCAGTGGGACTAAGTGCCACAGTGGGGAGAAACTGGCCTGGGTTTTCTTGGCTTCCGGGTGGCCCTGCAATGCCTTTCGGGGGCCCGTTTTGCATCCACAATAAAGGGATCTGACAAGGTGTGATACAGGCTCTAAGTCTGGTTTCCTGGATTCGAGAAAAGGCCGAGCTTCTGTTTCCTCGTTGTAAGTCAGGTAGGTAGAGGCAGAGGCTGCCCTTGGGGGTGAAGAGCATAGACTCAGGCACCAGCCATTCTGGATTCTAGTCTTGCCTCTACCGTTTCCTCCCGGGGTGACCTTGGGCAAGTTGTTGGACCTCTCTGTGTCTCAGTTTCTTCTTTATAAATTGGAGCTCACAGAACATCATGAGAGAGTTCATAATGAGCAGTACATAAGTTAATACACGTAAAGCAACCGGCATGTGGTCATTCAGATGTCACCTGCCCCTTATTTTTTACCTGTAGCACGTTAAGTTAATGTACTCAGTTTTGGGCGCTTGATCATTTTTGGCTCATTACAATCCTTCCCTGCCTAATTTAGTTAATTCTTTTTATCCCTATCCACTCTCCTGGCACTGCGCCTCTGCTCTCTCCAGTATTCTGTGTATTTAACATGCATCTTTTGGTTTATAAGTGTTCTTGCAAAGTGTGTGCTGTTGTGTCATGTGCATGTTTAATAAGTGTCCCCTCAGCGCTCTAGTGTCCAGATCTCATTCTGTTTTTCACTTTTGCCTCTCAGCTTTAAGCGTTTGAGATCCACCATGTTACTTTGAGCCACTGGGTGGATTTTAACCATCCGCCGCTCCGCGATGGATAACCAGGCCTCAGCTTCCCTGGCCCCCAAACAAAGCTGCGGCGAGCATCCTCGTCTGTGCTCCCGTGTGGGCTTCAGTGAGACCTTCGTTACAATGTGGACCCAGGTGGGGAGTTTGGGCTAGAATGAAAAAGAGGATATTTGAAAGAAGCAAAAGAAATAGCTCTCGTCATACCCGAAATTGAGCGAATCATAAATAGTACTTAGCCAGTCAAGAAGTTGACTGTCTATTGCGCTTGCCTTGAATCCCAGCTGAGGACCGCTTTTGTATTTTATATTTGAACTTGAAATCACACGGACGCACATGGTCTTTGAAAACAATTCAGATGACGAGAAGTTGGCAGTATAAAGGACGGAATGGAAAGAGCCCCTTCGCGATGCCCCCCGTCCTCCTAAGCCCCGTTTCCAGCAGGACAGCTCTGGTGACCATGGAGCATCTCTGCTAGGGCTTGTTTTTTTGTTTTTTTTTTTTAAGTATTTTTTAAAATGTTTTATTTATTTTTGAGAGAGAGAGACAGCGTGAGCAAGGGAGGGTCAAAGAGAGGGAAACACAGAATCTGAAATAGGCTCCACGCTCTGAGTTGTCAGCACAGAGCCCGATGTGGGGCTCAAACCCACGAACCGTGAGATCATGACCTGAGCCGAAGTTGGACGCTTAACTGACTGAGCCACCCAGGTGCCTCACTAGCGCTTGTTTTATGTGCACAGATATGAACCATTCATATTGTCGCACAGCTTAGCTCTGCTCACCTAGTAGGATGTCACAGGGCTGTTTCATGTCAGCCCCAGTAGATTGGCTGCGATTTTTATCCGTGTTCCCTGTCCCCTTGTAAGGATCTGTCGTAGTTTATGTCACTGGCCCCTTTCTGATGGGTGTTTTGGGTGTTGCCAGTTTTCTGGCCCTTATAATCCAAAATCCAGCACTCTTGTGGTGTTCGTCTGCTGGTGATAAAATCCTTGATTTTTGACAGATATTTTTGCTCCTTGTTGCATTTTGGGTTGACAGGTATTTTTTTTTTGTTTTTTTCTTTCAGTACTTAAAAGATGTTACTCCACTTTATGTTTTATTTCTTTAATTTTTAAAAAATGTTTATTTTTTTTTAAAGAGAGAGAGATAGAGTGCAAGCAGGGGAGGGGCAGAGAGAGAGGGAGACACAGAGGGAGCCGAAGCAGGCTCCAGGCTCCATCCAAGCTGTCAGCACAGAGCCCAACACGGGGCTCGAACTCAGGAATCATGAGATCATGACCAAAGCTGAAGTCAGACACTTAACCGACTGAGCCACCTAGGGGCCCCCTCTTTTTTTCCTGCTTTAAAATTTAAAATAATTTATTTATTTTGAGAGAGAGAGAGAGAACACATACCACGCTGGGGAGAAGCAGAGAGAGAGGGAGAGAGAGAATCCCAGGCAGGTTCCATGCTGTCGGCACAGAGCCCGATGTGTAGGGGCTTGAACTCACGTACCTGTGAGATCCATGACCTGAGCCAGAATCTAAGGTCAGATGCTAAACTGACTCAGCCACCCAGGTATTCCCACTGTTTTATGTTTTAATGTTTTTGGTGAGGAGGTGACTGTAATTCTTATTTTGTTCCATGGTACATTATATCTTCTTAAGCTTCCTGACCACTTTTTAGATTTTTTTTTTTTTTAATCCCTGATTTTAAGCAGTTTGATTGTGATGTGCCTCAGAGTGGTTTTCTTTGTGTTTGTTCTGCTTGGGATTCATTAAGGTTCTGGGTTCTGTGGGTTTGTAGTTCACACCAGATTAAAAACTCTGGGCCATTATTTGTTCAAATAGCCTTTTCTCTCCTCTCTCCCTCTTTCCTCCTCTTTGGGGACTCCAGTTGCATATATATTAGGCCTTTTGACATTGTCCCACAGCTCATGATGCCCTGTTTATTTTTGTTCCTGTATTTTCTCTCTGTGTTTCATTGTTAACAGTTTCTGTTGTTATGTCTTCAAGTTCATCAGGTCTTTCTTTCTTCAGTATCTGATCAGTTCTTCATTCAGGCATTGTTATTTTTCATCTCTGGAAGTTTGACTGGAGTCTTCTTTAAATCTCCTGTGTCTCTTTCTGTGTCTCATATTTTTCCTCCCTTCAAGAATTTATGGAGTACATGTATGATAGCTCTTTTAACGTCCTTCACGTCTGTCATCTAGGTTATTTCCGGGTCTCTTCCTATTAATGAGTTCTTCTACCTCTTTTATGCCCAGTGATTTTTGACTGACAGACATTGTGAAGTTTGCATTGCTCAGTGCTGGATGTGTTAGTATGCCTTTAAGTATTTTTGTGCTTTATTCCTTTATTGCTTTTGTACTTGTCTCCTGATTGCTGCTGTAACTACCACACACTGAGTGACTGAAAACCACGCAGATTTGTTAGCTTATCTAGCTTATCTAACTTAGCTTATAGTTCTGGAGATTGGAAGTATGAGTTGGAGTTCACTGGGCTAAAGTGAGGATGTTGGCAGGACTGCCTTCCTTCTGGATGTTCTAGGGGAAGATCTGTTTCCTTTTCTAGCTTCTAGAGTCTGCCTGTGTTCCTTGGGCTCTGGCTACATTTCTCCAGTCAGCAGTGTTGGGCACAGCCCTTCTCATGCTGCCTTTTCTCTGGTTTGTCTTCTACGTAGAAGGACCCTTGTGCTCATCAGCATAACCCGTGGTAATCTCCCCACCTCAAGGTCATTTGATTAGCAAGCTTAATTCCATTTGCCCATATCCTAACATTCACAGGTGCTAGGGATTCGGATGTGGAGGGAGAGGGGGAGCCATTGTTCTGGCTACCACAGCAGTTACACTGTGTGGGATCACCAGAGCACTCTTTACAATAGAGCAGGGTTTGGCATACCGTATCCATGGAACCAATCTGGCCTGCCACCTGTTTTTGTAAATAAAGTTTTATTGGAACACACCTATGCGCATTCATTTTTGTATGTCTATGGCTGGTTTCAGTGATCCACAAAGCCTAAAATATTGACTGGCCTTTAAGGTGTACCGACCCCTGGCCTAGGGCTAATTTTTCCCTGCTATTGAGGCTACACCTTTCCGAGTACTCAACCCAGTGCCATTAGTTATTATATTTCCCCACTTT
The DNA here is from genome assembly GCF_003009895.1 of Hyaena hyaena. Taxonomy (NCBI): domain Eukaryota; kingdom Metazoa; phylum Chordata; class Mammalia; order Carnivora; family Hyaenidae; genus Hyaena; species Hyaena hyaena. The sequence continues at coordinate 7,787,077 of NW_024080638.1, forward strand.
GGCTGTTGGGAATGTGAACTATTCTTAGCTCTAGGTGAGCCCTGAGAGTTGTTCTACTTGGTTCTTTCTGGTGGTTCCTGGCCTGGCCTCAGGTGGTTTCCTTGTGTGCATGCTCTGATTTGTACAAAAGCAACTGAAGAATTTGAGTGCACTCTCTGGGCACCTCTGTCTTCTCTGACTCTCTACCCTGCATATCACAGCTTCCTTGCCTTCCCCACTTCTAAACTGTCCCCTCAACTTGGTGACATCCCCTGAACACAGTCTACTTGGGTTCCCTGTCCCTGCACTGCCGCCTAGAAATTCTTCAGCCTAGAATTCTCCAGAAATTGCTTTTCCTCTCTAAGGGATCACCATCCTGCGCTGCCTGTTGTCCAGTGCTTAGAGATCATTGTTTTGTCCGGTTACTTGGTTGCTTAAGGTAGGAGGTAAATCTGGTCCCTCGTGCTCCGGCAGGATTAGAAACCAGTTACATCATATTATTTTGCATTTATGAGGGGATTTTTGGAAGAGGCTTCCTGGGGGTCAGAGATTCTGCATTCAAAAGGAAAAAAATTTTTAACATTTATTCATTTTTGAGAGATAGAGACACAGCACAAGCAGGGGTGGGGCAGAGAGAGAGGGAGACACAGAATCTGAAGCAGGCTCCAGGCTCTCAGCTGTCAGTACAGAGCCCAACGTGGGGCTCAAACTCATGGACCATGAGATCAAGACCTGAGCTGAAGTCAGATGCTCAACCGACTGAGCCCCCCAGGCACCCCAGAGATATAGCATTTTAACGATACTGCAAATTGACCTGTGTAAAGGCTGTGCTACTGTGCCTTTGAGAGTCTCGTTCTAATAGCAGGGGCTGTGGGGGTAGATGATGAGAGGGAATCTCTTTGAGCGCTGTAAACGGTTGGCAACCTGCCAAGGCTTATGACTCTGAAGAGAGGGCTTCTCTTAGCTGTTCCTCTTTTGACTCGGGTGTCTGGTGGCCATTTCACTCTGCCAAGCTAGCCTCAGGCCAGGCCCTGAACGACTGAAGTATTTTCCTTAGCAAGGGGGGTGGAGTGGGGGGGAGCTGGGGGCAGTCTTCTGCTAGGCTGCTCCTTTCTTTTCCTGACATCTCTTGAGCACCTGCAGATGCTGAAGAACATTTCAAGTGCTTCATGTAGTCACTGGGATATAGTTTAATTCTCCACCACAACCATGGGAGCTAGGGATGAAATGAAAACAGAGAGGTGGCATGGTTTGCCCAGTGTCATACGGCCAATTCCCAGCAAAGCATGGCTTCTTTCTGCCTTTAAACCAAATCTGCCAGTTCATACGACAGACCATCGGTTTAGTCAAGACCCCTCAGGCTGCAGGTGACAGACACATCTCAAATTTGCATAAGCCCAAAGGGACATTTACTGGTGTGCCTGCTGCGAGTCCCGGGCTGGCCCCAGGTACAGTACAAGTGCACTGCTCCCCATCTCTCAGCTCTTCTTCCCTGGTGCTAACTTAGGCTTCATGCAGCCCACCCCAGGCGGTGGCAGCTGTGTCCATAGGCTGATTTCTAACCCCAGTGGAAAGAGAGTACCTGTTTCCTAAGGATTTTAACCGAAAAGGCCCAAGAAAGGCTCCCATTGGCCCAGCTTGGGTCATAGGCTCATCCCTGAGCCAGTCATGGTGTCAAGAGGGTGTTTTCTTTGGGTTGGACAGATGTGGGTTCTGGGGTCGGGGTCTGGGGGACAGCCACTCCACGGACACCACTCCGATTATGGGTTCTGGAAAGGATTAGATAGTTCTGTATTAGAAGAAGGGAGGCTGAATAGGTAGAAACAAAAGTGTCCATTTCTCCTGCCTGACCTGGGTTTGACAGGTGGTGGGGTGGCGTGCAGTCAGCTCTGACAGTCAGCTCTTCTGTTGCCATGTCGGGTGGGTGAAGCTTCCTGGCTGTCCCTCCCTTTGCTGGGGTGGACTCTGGTCCCAAACTGCACTATGTTGAGAGTGAGCACATTGGGGGAGATCCCAGGCCCTGGTTTCTCAGCCCTGGGGCCCTAGTTTGTCAGCCCCAAGGATGGGGACAAGCCAGGGGAGTGGGGGTTGAGGCCGGGAGAGTGGAGGAATTGGGTGTGGGGTAGGTGTGGGGGCGTCGGATGTATTGCACGTTAGAGGGAAGCTCCCCGCACTGTCTGTGCGCATTCTACTTCTTTTTTTTAAAAAATTTTTAATGTTTTATTTATTTCTGAGAGAGAGAGAGAGTGACAGCATGAGCAGAGGAAGGTCAGAGAGAGAGGGAGACAGAATCTGAAGCAGGCTCCAGGCTCTGAGCTGTTAGCGCAGAGCCCAGTGTGGGGATCGAACTCACGAACCTGTGAGATCATGACCTGAGCCGAAGTCAGACACTTAACTGACTGAGCCACCCCGGCGCCCCAGTGCGTATTACTTCTGAGGCTGCCGCACAAGGCACCCTGTGAGGTGACACCTTACCCAGGTGTAGGTACCCAGAAACAAAGGCCCAGCCATCTGGGGACGCTCCCGAGCCCCATGTGTCCTCATTAGTAGGCGAGCGCTTTTCCGAGGGTGGCCCAGGACCTCTGGCGCTAGAGCGGCTGTCAGGTGCGACCCCCACGAGCAGACGTTCCAGGTTCCGTGTCCTGGGGGAGCGGGAGGTCGAGAGTCCGAGGTTCTAACCGGCTCCCTGAGTGACCCACGTGGCATGTCGAGAGCCTCACCTAGGTGACCGTCTGTCCCTGAACTTGCTGGGTTTTCCTTGGCTATGTTTTCCTTTAAAGGATTCTCCTTTCCTCTGATGGGACTGTCTGATAAGCTTATCCAGTTTTCAGGACTTACCTCCTTCAGACTCGAACTGCTCACTATTTGAGTTGGGGGTTGAGTATGACGTGTGGGACCACTTTCTGAAGAGCTCAGCGGTATTATTTTCCACCTGACACTTCCTATGTCTCCAGGTGTCCATTGGAAATAGTATGCACAGGAAGGATAACACACAGCATGCCTACATTACTTTTTGTTTTAAAGTGTTTATTTTGAGAAAGTGTGTGCGTGCACGGGGGGAGGGGCAGAGAGAGAGGGAGAGAGAATCGCAACAAGCTCCAAGCTGTCAGCGCAGAGCCTGATGCAGGGCTCGATCTCATGAACTGTGTGATCATGACCTGAGACGAAATCCAGAGTCGGACCCTCAACCACCTGAGGCATCTGGACATCCCCCCCATTCCTTTATCAGGAGACGGTGACTCCGCCAATGACCTGTCAGGATTGGTCATGAGAGCGGGGAGGTGCACCTGTGTCAGAGAAATGGAGCCTTTGGCTTGACAAAGCTCAGTTGGCTACTCTGACACCACATTTCATCTGTTCCTACATCAAGACCCTAAAACTCTGGAGTGAACGGCATGATCTTCACCTGCTGCGAAATTTCAGAAATCTTTCTGGGCCAAGAACCTCTGCATAAAGAAACCTTACATAGGAGCTCAGCATATTGAATAGCTAAAGGCAGTTTTTTTTTTTTTTAATATTTTCATTTATTTCTAGGAGAGAGAGAGAGAGAGACAGCGTGAGCAGGGGAGGGCCAGAGAAAGAGGGAGACACAGACTCTGAAATAGGCTTCAGGCTCTGAGCCAGCAGTCAGCACAGAGCCCGACGCAGGGCTCGAACCCACAAACTGTGAGATCATGACCTAAGCGAAAGTTGGACGCTTAACCGACTAAGCCACCCAGGCGCCCCAAAGGCAGTTTTTTTTTTTAATTGGGGCAGGAGGGCCCCATTATGACTTCAGTAAGCTGTAGGTCCTTTTGCCTTTGTGGGCTTCTTCCTCCATAAGAAATATTAAAAATTGTATTTTATGACTGCATTGGTATAAAGATGAGTAAATTAATATTATATGTTCAGCATTTTCTCCATCCCAAGAGTTCAGTTTCATTAGTCTGATTTTAAAGGAAACGAAAGTATTTTTGTGGCCCTTAAAGGTATGTGGGACCTCGGTGCCGTGACTCCTCTGCCTGATGGGGAGGTCAGCCCTGAGCAAATAAGCCCCTGTGTAGCCACCCCTGGTGGGCCCCTGAGGCAGGGTGGAGGAGGGGCACCCAGTTCAAAGACCTTGTTTAGACTCATCACCTGTATCTTACCAGACACTGTGGTGCTTCCCCGGGAAAGAATCATAAGGTATCCCAATTTAAGGGTAGAATGTCAAAGTCATTTTGTCTCATTCCCTCCCCACTAACCCAGGCCTTGTTCTTCAATGTATCTCCTTTTTTTTTTAGAGCATGAGCAGGTGAGAGGGGCAGAGGGAGAGAGAGAGAATCTCAAGCAGGCTCCACACTTTGCAACACAGGGCTCCATCGCACGACCCTGGGGTCATGACCGGAGCCAAAATCAAGGGTCAGACACTCACTGACTGAGCCATCCAGGTGCCCCTTGTCCTAAAGTCTTGTAAGCGTCATTCCTGCCAAGTGATCATCTGTCCAGCCTCTGGTTGAACCCCTCTAGGGACAGGGAACTCATTACCCTTTGTTAGTTCTCCATTCTGGTCCATTTCTGTCGGACTTTGTGGTACCTAGCGATCGATCACCGTTTGTCTGTTAAGCCAGTGAGTCCTGAAGGGTCTGAGCCACTGGTGAGCTGGGAAGGGAGTCCCTGAACTTGGGATTCGAGGTACAGTGCTGCCCCTCTGCTGCGTGTGGCTGCACAAGGACACTCTTCTCTCTGACTCTGAGGTGCCTTGTTTGGGAAAGGAGCGGGTTGGATGTGATGGAGCTGTTACCCAGCGTGTGATGTGAAAGGGAAACTGAGGCACGTCCTGGGCAGGTGGTGTCCACAGCTCGGGGTGGAGAGTTGGCTGCCTCTTGCTCGGAGGTCAGGGACCAGAGGCTACTGTCCTCCTACCCGGACCCTGTTCCCCCTTGATGACAGGTGTGGAGAAGTGCGGGGTGACACGGAAGGGGAGCACTCAGGTGGCTTAGGAGGATGATCCCGGTGTCCTTGTCTCCCACCGACTGCTCACTGACTGTTCCTGAGATTGGGCGAACGTGGCTGTCCCAGAGCCCGGCGGGCAGCTGTCCCGTGCCCTCATGGTGCTGTGTGCCAGCAGGCCCAGGTTGGCGACCTGCTTTCTCCCTGGGCCAGCAAGCCTGGGCACAGCACCGTGGGGCTGTTCCATCCCTTTCCATCCTGGTCCAGCCTCCCTAGGCCCTGGTGCTTGGTCGAGGGGTGCATTCATCCCACGCCCTGCCCCCTGCGGTCCTCAGGGCCCAGCCCGGCTGCTCTATGACTTGGGACCGCCCGCTGCCGCGTCTTGTCCCTGCTGTACTAAGTGGCAGTCACACCCGGGATCTTCCTCCGCACTTGGTACGTGTTGTCCCTCCTGCAGGGCGCTGGCCTGATGGCCTCTAAACGGGAGCATCCTGCCCAACCAGCTTCGGGTCCACGCCGGCGTTTGCTCACCTGGCCTCTGCTCTCTGCTCTGTGATTACTGATTCCTGCCGCGTCCACTCGGCCATGAGTGCGCCTGAGCGGACTTGCCACCCGGATGCCAGCTTCAGGGATTTAGAAGTTTCTGGAAACAGTGACTTCTTGCTGGCCTAATGAGTGTCTCTGCCAGGGGCGTGCAGGAGAAGGCGGGAGTGTTGCGGGGCTGGGCAGGCCGTCTCCGTGGGTGCAGATGGATTTTCCGTTCTCTCGGGTCTGGCTTCTTCAGGGATGTTTTCTCTCTCACTATTACGTTCTGACTCAAATACCTCATCCACTTACGTGTCAGGGGAGAAGCCCGATCCATGGAATGTTTTATGGGATGCCACTCTCCTTCATCCATCTGTCCGTCCTCCCTCCCTTCACACCTCCCGAGCACAGGGCCACCCCTGTCCCAGCCATCGACAGTCTGGCATGAGGCATGAACCCAAATGCCGAGCGAATTCCAATCAGTGTGCAGCCTTCCACCTTCCAAGCAGTGTCTTCTCCCAGAATCTTTGTTTTGTCTAAAGCGGTTTGTTTTACTTCATTATATAAGGTAGCAAATGTGCTTTATAGAAAACATTGAAAAACACGGCAAAATACTTGGGAAGAAAGGAAATCAGCTGTAGATCCCTACCAGATGTTTATACCTTTGACATTTTGATCCTTTTCCTTCTAATTGTGTGTGTGTGTGTGTGTGTGTGTGTGTGTTTAATTTCTTTTGAAGGCAAGAGAGGGTGTGAGGAAAGAGAGAGAGACAGACAGAGAATCCCAAGTAGGCTCTGTCAGTGCAGAGCCAGACTCAGGGCTCGAACTCACAAACTGCGAGATCATCAACTGAGCCGATATCCAGTCGATGCTTAACCGACTGAACTACCCAGGTGTCACGTGTGTGTGTGTGTGTGTGTGTGTTTTAATTTTTTTTTAACGTTTATTTTTGAGAGAGGAGAGACTGGCGAGGGCAGAGAGAGAGAGGGAGACACAGAATCTGAAGCAGGCTCCAGGCTGTGAGCTGTCAGCACAGAGCCTGACGCGGGGCTCAAACTCACAAACCATGATATCATGACCTGAGTTAAAAGTCGGGTGCTTCACCAACTGAGCCACCCAGGCGCCCCTGGTTTATTTGTATGTTTTTTAATCAATAGGTGCAACAGATACAATTCTTTCCTGCTTAAAAGAAAAAAATAAAGCTCGATGTTCTAAGATTAGCGTTTCCCAACTTTCTTGTGAACCCTGCGGTTTTGGCTGTATGGTGTTCCATGATGTGGTGGTATCCTGGCTTACCCAGCAATGCCCTGTTTGGGGGATCTTGGGATATTTCTGTTTCTCCCCGATTATAAATAATGCCGTGAAGAGTATCTTGTAAGTGAATTGGTTTTCCTGCTTTGGATTGTTTCCCAGACTTTTTCTTCCAGAATCTCCATGATCACCCAGAGCGCTTCTCTACTTCAGCGTGTGCTAAGCATCGCCTGGAGAGTGTTATAGTACAGCTCCCAGGCTTTGACCCCCCCCCACCGCGAGACCCTAATGGGAGGGAGGGGGTTCCCGGGAGTCTGCCTTCTGACCAGCCCTGCGGCCGCTGCTGCTACTGGTGCTCGGGGCACTCCCGGAGTGCCATCAACCAGCCTCTGCTTTATGGTGAGGGAAGTTGAGGCTAAGGAGATGGGGGCGGGGCTGGCCATTGCCTGGGCCAGGCCAGGGATGGGGGGTTCCACGCTGGGGCACCCCCTGCCCTTGCTGCCGCTGTGCCTGGGAATCCTGCAGGAGGAGGCAGCACTCACCCACCTGAGGGGACATCCCTCATTGGAGTGTTCGGCCACACGGGCGGGCAGGAGCCTGGTGCGGACATGGGCTCGGTGTCGGCGTCCATGCGGGCCTGGGGTGAGGGCTACTTAGGTGATGCTGGTGAAGTCCGCGGTGAGCTGTCTCAAGCGAGAGCGAGTGACAGCCTGTCTAGGATGCAACGGGTTAAGCAGGCGGCTGGCACAGCCTCCCCGGAGCCAAAGGGGGAACTCAGGAGTAAGTCGTGACTGCCTAATTAATTCAATTAAACTCCTTCATAAGCTCCGCTGGTGTCAGTAAATTGTTAAAGTCTATAAAAACCCAGTGGAACACGGTGAGGGTTTGGGGATGCGGCATCACCTTCTTAGAGTTTTCCCCTCGTGCCCACCCCCTTCTGGGAGCGGGGTACAGCAAAGGGATGTTTGAGCCCCTGTGAGGTGCCCCCACCAACCTTCTGTGTGTGCTGAGGCAGATCCCACTGCCCTTGGGCCTCAGTTTCCCCATCTGTACAGTTAAGTGATGGTCTGGGTCTTGAACACCCCTTTGGGACCAGAGTTCCTAGGATTTTCCAGTCCCTTCCGGTCAAGGGCAGCTGTTCCTGCAGATGTGCCTGGTCTCCTCCCTCCCTTGACATCAAGTTCACTTGGGCAGTTTCTTGGGGGCGGCTGTGAGGACAGGTGAGCCCAGGGGCAGGTGCAAGCTCCGGAGATGGGAGTGAGCAGAGCGATTTCACTCAGCGGCTGTGTACTTTCTCATGCAACAACCCCTCCGAGCTGGGTGTGGGATCCCCAGCGTTTACTGGTGAAGATGCCACGGCTCCCAGGGTCAGAGCCATCTACCCACAGGTAACTGGTGGAGTTGAGATTGGAATTCAGGGCCGCCATGTCTCAGAGTCCCTGTGGTCCTGCATCAGTTTGTGATGAGAGCAGGCAGGGAATTCAGCAGGAATGCTCCTCAGCGTGGACACTGGGGTTACTGTTTTATGCTGGATCAGATCCCGTTCAGCCAAGCCATCCTGGGTTCGAGAGCAGCCTCTGTCATTCATCAGCTGTGGCTCCTACTCTCCTAATCCCAGAAGATAGGCTCGTTCCCCTCACCTCTGAAAGGTGGCTGAGGCAGTGTCCTGTGGGTGCTCTGCAGGGCAAGGGGCAGAAGGGAGGGAGAGCATGAGTTGAGCACCAGATACACCTGTGCGTGGAGTGTTCTCTGCCTTCCGGATCCAGAGAGGCCGCTGGACCTTTCCAGGCTCTGAAAAATCCGTCAGTGAAGCAGGGAGATTAATTTTGTTTACCCACCCTTGCCCAACTCAGCCATTCTTTCCCTCTCCAAGCACATCTTCTGTTAATGACCTGCTGGCTAAGGTGAAGGGATGTAAACGCTTAAATATTACCCTGGAGGAGAGCTGCCTTTTAAGGTGGTCACTTCTGTGTTGCTTTCTGTCACGAGAACACCCTGTCTCTAAATTGAATTAGCCAGCCCTTAGCAAAGTGGTGTCTGAATCCCCAAAGTTGGGTTTTCTTGAGCCCAAGTCCATGTTTATTCTAGGCTCCCGGAGGCCTGCTAGGTGCCAGGAGCCCCTCTCGCTTCCAGGAGCCTTTAGGAGCCAGGTTCTCAAGATCTGTAGTTCACCCTACTCCTGGTCCCCCTGGCGAGCGCTTTCCAGTCCTGGGGGAGACCATCCTCTCTGCCCTTCAGACCACGCTGCTGCTTGGAAATTGTCTAAACGGGCACAACAAAATCCGGGTAATTCGGAGCTGCCGCTGTAAGAATTCATGAACTGCCGCTGACCTTTGCAAAAGAAGGTTTGCGAAGGAAAATGCTCATGTAAACAAGATCTTCAGCAGGGGGGAACTCTAAGGTGTGTGAGGAATCAGTCTATTTATAATTCTTTCGAAGACCCTTCTTGGAATATAAACACTGTTCTAATTACGAAAACACCTTTTCTGTTCAAAACTTGTGTAAACAAGGTGAGCTGGGTGGAGGAGGGGCAGGAGTGTTTGAGCAGAGGCGAAACCGGTTGTGAAACACTGGCCACGGCGTCGTAGACCATTCAGATTTCTTCCCCTTGTTTTGACACGCGGGACTCGCAGGTGGTGGCGGGTGTGTGTTCCCGCTGGCAACAGGCAGCAGGAACAGGTGAGAGCGACCTTCTCATGGCCCCTGACCTGTTGCCTAGCACACCCCTGCCTTTCTAAGAACAATTCTCCCCAATGTTTTAAGAGCACAGTTAGCATATAATCATTTCCTCTCCCTCGGCCTTAGAGGAAGTCCTCTGCCTTGTTCAGCAAAACTTCCAGAGATTAGCAGTTGCAACGCCAACCAGCCATTATTTTATGCGTCGGGCTCTGTGCAAGGTGCTGGAATTGGGTACTGAGGAAGATTGCATCCCTGCGCCCTCCCCCCCACCCCGAGATGGCTGCCTGCCATGGTGCCACCTCGGGGTGCTTTGGAAGGTGTTTTGCAGCCCCACCCTTGTCACCCAGGGCTTCTGCCATGCCTGTCCTGTGCTGAGGTCCGAGGATTCTGAAATGGTGAACGTGGTCCTCGCCCTCGACCTGTTATCACAGAGAGGAGACAAAGGTCGGGGCGAACTCCCGAGAAGTCAGGCTCTGGGCCCCCTTTGCTCTCTGAGGATGACGAGGTGTGTGTCTGGGGAAATGATAGCAGGGCTGGCGGGGTTAGGGTCGGGGACACCTGCTGGAGGATGAGTGTGACCTTGTGGTGCACTTTATATTGAGAAAGGCGGAGGGGAAAGGAGGGGCTATCCCAGGCACTAATACAGAGGTAGAAAGATTATAATTAGCACAGGTTTATATGCAAATGCTATTTCACAATGCTTAAAAATATCTTTTGAGGAAGGCTGAAAATAGCAGGTGGTCTGCTTGAACAGAGAGTATTTGGGGGAGTGGTGGGAAGGAAGGGGTGAGGGGGAGGAACGTGGACGGATAGGGCAGTGTGGAGGGGGAGATGTGGATGGACGGATGGATGGACCGAGGGACAGGCAGGTGTTAGGTATCTTTGTGGAGGACCCTGAAAACCAGGTGGGGAATGTCGCTAACCACAGACGCAGATTCGACCAGGGCAGAGTCTGTAACCCTTGTGATCACTGTGTTCTCAGCTCCCAGCAAGGGCTTCACGTAGTAAATGCTTATTAAATATTGGGTGAGTGGTGAGTGAAGGCAGTTTGTTGGTATTTATCACACTTATCTTTATGGCAACCTTTTGAGGAGGTAGTATTTTCCTCTTGCACCAGTGACGATGGGCCATTCGTAGACGCGTGCACGTGTGTGTGTGTGTGTATGTGTGTGTGTATTGTGTTAGGGGGAGGCCCAGGGACGCCAGAAAGCTTTTTTTGTAACAGTGCCGTGAAATATTGATCAATTTGATTCCATTGTATGACCCAGGGACAATTTTACTAGCAGAAAATATGACTGTGTTATATGGCTGCAATAAAAAATCACAGCCACAAGTCAGGCCCGGAAAACGAAGCAGCCTGCCAGGGGAGGCAGGACCGGTGGGTTCTGTGCCCTTCTGTAGCGTTCCTTGCTGTGAGTTCCTTCGCGGTCCCAGTGAGGAGCTCAGCGGCAGGCAGGAGGTAGCAGGTCCCGGCCGAGAATTTGTAGACGAGAAGTCTAACAGTGAATTCACTTTGCAGTGTTTAGTTGTAGGTACTGGTCTAGCCCGGAAACTCCCACGGGGAGGTTTTGAAGCGGGGACATGATTCGAGGAAGGAGAATCAACAACATCTCACCATATGTGCATTTAGCTGTGGAGAATATGAATTGTGCAGGTAGCAGGTGCCCCGGGGAGTCTGTGCGGGGGGCTGATGACCGGGAGGTGAGAAGCGCCACTCTCTGGTCACTCACAATGAGAGCACCGTGCCAGGCCGACTGTGATTGTCGTGATGCAAGGATGTGTGTCTTTTGTACGACACGGTCCCATGATGCGAGCCAGCATCTTCAGCTGGTGCTCCACCCAAGAAGCACTGCTCTATTCTGGCTCTGGAGGACAGACTGGCCATTAGGATTCTAGAAAAGTGGGAGGAAAGGCTCTCCAGCATGTTGCCTTCCAAAGGAGCAGTTGATTGGTAGTTTAAATGGTAAGATTTCAGGTTAATGTACTGCTTTAGGACCCAATCTTGTCGCAAATGTGATTGTGCCTTACTGTCAGGTAGCCCATCTGGCAATTTGTTCAGGGGGAACTGGGGCATGGAGGGGTTAGAATGAGGTGGCTGGCTCCCCCAGAAGCAGGGATGGAGCTGAGAGATTGCCCCCATTTACTCTGTCCTTTATTTCCCTGTGCCACACCAGGGACTGTGACCTCAGGGCTCTTGCACTGACTGTTCCTCTGCACAAAATTCATCCTCCAGTTATTCTCTTCTCTCATTCCCTCACTTTGATATGTCCTCCTCAGCAAGTCTTCCTGACCATACTGTTTAAAATTACACCCTTTGCGGGGTGCGTGGGTAGCTCAGTTGGTTAAGCGTCCAACTCTTGGTTTAGCTCAGGTTGCGATCTCATGATTTATGGAATCGAGCCCCACGTCGGGCTCCACGCTAACAGTACAGAGCCTGCTTGGGATTCTCTCTCTCCCTCTCTGCCACTCCTCTCTCCCTCCCCTCCTGTCAAAATAAATAAACTTAAAAAAAAATTACACCCTTTGCCATCCCATCCCTCTCTTTGTTCTGTTTTTTTTAATACTATTTTACCATCTAACAGTATATATCTTATTTTTAAAAAAATTATACTTCCTTTCTATCCCCTCTCCCCAAGAATGTAAACTTCGTGATGGCAGGTTTAAAGAGTTCTTTTTCCACGTTTCATTTGGAAAGAATTTCAGACATAAAAATTTGCAAAAATAATACAGAGTTCCCATCCATCCTTCACCCAGCTTTTTCAGCTGTTAACACCTTATGTAGCCATAGTCTCATGACCAAATGATACTAGGAAATTGATACTAATACAGGAAATTAATAGTAATGCAGTAGTATGAACGAGGCTGTAGACCTTACTCAGATTTCACTCCTGGTCTCACTAATGGCCTCTTTCTGGCCCAGGGTCCCATCCGGAGGATCCTGCGTTGTATTTTGGTGTCTTGTCTCCTTAGTCTCTGCTCTTCTGGGATGGACCCTTGGCTCCTGTTTGAACTCCATGCCCTTGACCCCTCTAAAGAGTCCTGACTAGTTATTTTTTAGAAAGCCCCTTGGGGTTTGTCCTATGTTTGCTGGATCACCGCTTCAGACTGTGCACTTCTGGCCGGAGGACTGAGAGGTTATGCTTGCCCAGAGCATCTCAGCAGGGGCTGCTGGGTGTTGGTGGGGACTTTTCTCACTGGGAATGTTAATTTTGAACAACTTGGGGAAGGCGGTACCTGTCCGATTTCTACTCTCTTTCTCTCTTTTTTTTTTTTTTTTTAATGTTTGTTTATTTTTGAGAGAGACAGAGTGAGCAGGGGAGGGTCAGAGAGAGAAGCAAACAGAAAATCTGAAACAGGCTCCAGGCTCTGGGCTGTAAGCACAGAGCCCGACACGGGGCTTGAACCCATTAATCGTGAGATCATGGCCTGAGTCGAAGTCGGACGCTTAACCAGCTGAGCCACCCAGGCGCCCCTCTACTCTCTTACTGTTCACACGAATAAGGATTTTGCACTTTGCCACTGTGCAGATCTCTTGCTTCTCATTATGCTAATTTTAGCCTCCAAGGATGGTCCTTGCCTGCAACAGTTATTCCTGCGGTGTTTGCCAGATACTGATTTCCTATTTCCATCATTCCTTCTCCGTTTATTAATTTGAAGTCTACTGTAGAAACAACTCTCCTTTCTCCCCCATTTATTCATCTATTCACTTACTTATTTACATCTATGTAGACCCCTGGCTACTTATTTTATGGGCTGTAATCCATCACTATCCTTCTATCGCTCAAATTATTCCAGAGTTGGCCAGTGGGAGCCCCTTTGTGCAGGGTCCCTCTGCCCTTTTGACAGGTCCCCATCATTCTTCGAGCACTTTCTTAGACTCTGCAAGAGATTCCAGGTTCATCTTGCAAGTGCCTCTGCCCCAGCTCTGGAATCAACCCTTAGTCCATGCAGGAGGGCCAAGGCTTTTGTCTGTATCCATCGTGAGGTGGGATTCATCGTGCTCACAGTGCCTGGCGCATAGTAACATCCCAGCAGATAACTTTTGGTTGAAAGAATGAGTGAATGAATTCTGGAAAGGAAGATTCCTTAGGCCAGCTTACGGACGCTGAAGCTCCTGCTTAATAGCCTCCTCCCGGTGAGCCTGAATTAGTGATTAGAAGGGGAGCGTCTCTTCCCTGTTTCCTCTCCTCGTGCACCTTAGAGATTTGACAGTCCCATTTTGTCCCATTCAGCCTATTCTCAGCATGGCACAGTCTGAAAAGGAGCCCAGGGCATCCCCGATCTCGTCGAGTAGGAAGAGCCAGGAACGTGGAGAGCATCCAAGGAGAGCAGGCTGGCGGGAGAATTAGCTGGAGCTGAAAGAGCCCCGGCTCGCTCACTCACTGCTAATGACTCGGTTGGACAGCAGCCGCGGCGGGCAAGGTGTTCTCCCATGGTTGATGGCAGAGGTCCTGGGGCCCCCTTGGCATATCTGCGGCCGGGGGCTGCTGAGAGCCCCTGCTCGTCTCCTGAGACACATAGGCTTCGCTTGAATATTTTATGAGTTTTTCTTTATGAAAGATTAAAACTCAGTCACATTGGCTTTGGAAAAGCCTGTGATAATCGGATTTTTATTTATGAGTTGAAATGTGCATGTGCGGCCCTGAAGAGGAACACGGGCTGCCAGGGACTGGTACGCCGGGCGCCCTTGGCGAAGGCCAGCCTTTGCATGGTCCATGGAGGCCCGTCCGGCTCCTGGCTTGCCGATGCTGGTGTCCTCCGAGAACGGCACCGGCCCCTTCACAAGGCGGAACCTTCCCTATGAGGAGTTATGGATACGGATACCTCCTTGACCCAGCAGTTCAGACTCGCAGAGCACCTTGACCTCTGTGTTCTTGCTGAGTCTGCATGGTGGTTCGCGGAAGTAGGCGAGGCAAGCATGCTCGTCCCAGTTTGCAAGGGAGAAACTGAGGCCCAGGAAAACGGGAGCGTGCCTTTCCGTAGTGCCAAGGGATCTAGGAATCGTGAACGTGAGTCACAGGACTTGGAGCCCCAGGGAACACCTGATGCCAGCTATCAACCCCTCGGGGCAGCAGCGAAGGTTTGTGTGGCTGACGGAGAAGAGGGAGGAGCAGGAAGAGGAAGCACATTGACTTGGGACAGGCCACCTGAGAGGGAGAGAGCAGGGTGAGCTTACCTTGAACCTGTGTTTGCTGAGCACTTACTGTGTGGTACTTCCTGACGAAAGGGCATGGAGAGACTCCTGCGGGTGTTGGGAGACCGCTGCCAAGGACACGGAGCCTTCTGCAGCCGCTGGTGAGGCCCGTTCGCCCTGGCCGGGGGTGTAGCCATCAGCCGGCCCGAGCACTGCCCCCAGCCCGGGGCACCCCAGCTTCGCACGCTGCACGTCCGACCTCGCCAGGGCGCCCGCAGCCCAGCACGGGTCCCACTCTGCCCTCTTTTCCGTCGACCATCCGCCTCCCTGCGAAGTGTTTACTGAGCGCCGTCGGCATGCCAGGCGCTGTGCCAGGCCCTGGGCTGAACTAGACAGCAGGTCCCCTGCCCTGTGGGGTTCACGGGTAAACAGTCGGGCACCTGTACGTGATGTAGGACACGTGCTGTAGGGCTGGAAATCCAGGGGTGTGTGGGAGGCCCCCTTGTCCCCACCCTGTAGGTGTGTCTTTCCGAGGATGACTCCGTGAGGCAGGGGCTCTCATGGTTTCCGTGTTACTGGCGAGAGAACGGCGGCTCCGAGGTTGCTCTGCTGACACGTAGCGGAGCAGTTTGGAGCCTGTGCCCGATGCCGCGGTGAGGGGACGGCTCGGCCAGGTGTTTACCTGGCCCAAAACCTTACCATCACCCCAGCCATCCAGTCTTACCGAGATCTGAGTCAGTGAGGGTGCTAAGGGCCTGGGGCCAGGGTCCTGTCCCATCCGCACTGGGTGGGGTCCTGATAACCTGGTTGGAGTTGGGGAGCCTGTGGGGCCCTGGCCTGGGCCTGGGGGCCTCTCTACAGTTTCTGGGTCCAGAACGGAGAATCTCTGCCGGAAGAGCACCCAGGCTTGAGGTTCTCCTCGCTGAGCCCCTTGGATCCCCATGTTCCTGACAGGCCTCGGTCCACCCGTTGCCGTGGTGATGCTGAACTCACCTCCCGGTATCGGAGAATTTTGCCTCAAGAGAAGCCATTAGTGTGGAGGCGCCTTGGAGGCCAGGAGGCTTTTTAGCTGTGATAGATGCACGTTGTGTGTGTTGTACGTGTGTGTGGGAGGCTCCTGCTGGGGCACTTCTCTCTGCTGGGAGAAGGTACTAGAAGAAGGTACCGTAAGAGAAGTAGCTCTTGACTTTTCACTGATTTTTAGAGTCTCAGTTTACTTGCCTATAAAATGGGGATAAGTGAGCTTAACATCACAGGGTGGTCATGAGGATTGAGTGAAATACTGGATACGAAGTGCCCCTCCCCCCCCGCCCACTGTGCCAGGTACACGAGAGAGGCCACAACAATGACAGTCTGTGGTAGTATTAATAAGATTCAGCAGTGGAGGGGAGCCTGGGTGGCTTAGTCGGTTAAGCGTCCGACTTTCGCTTAGGTCATGATCTTGCGGTTCGTGGGTTCAAGCCCCGCGTCGGGCCCTGTGCTGACTGCCAGCTCAGAGCCTGGAGCCTGTTTCAGAGTCTGTCACTCCCTCTCTCTCTGACCCTCCCCTGCTCACGCTGTCTCTCTCTCTCTCTCTCTCTCTCTCCTAGAAATAAAAAAAAAAAACATTAAATAAGATTCAGCAGTGGAGATTTCCGCCATTTGCCACGTGGCAGCTGTAGTTTTGTTTAGTCTTACGTTTGGATTCCGGCTGGGTGTCAGCACAGGCTCTACCGGGGTAGCCTGTTTTCTCAGGCGGAAGCTCGGTGTGTGGTTGTTAGGGGTTGTGTGATGGGTTTCCCCCATTCGCATACAAACTCCAGCAGGGACAGGGACAGTGGCTTTCTCCATGGTGGCCTTGGCTCAGAGCCTGGCACAGATCAGGCACTCCATTCCTTTGCCATAGAAAAAAGTTACTTGAATATACATAAAGCTTCATTTATTGGGACGCTTCAGCATCTGTCGGATCAAGCTTAGAATCTTGAGTCTTGTTTCTTCCACTTAACAGCTGGGTGACTGTAGGGAGATTACTTCATGTCTCTGGTCTGTTTCCGCAGCTGTCAGATCGGGTTAGTGTTACCTACGTGGGTTCTGCTCTGAGGCCAGAGGTCCAGAGAACTACTTGGGCCTTTAACTTGTCAGCCTGAGGGTGTTCTGTGTCCCTCCAGTTGGTTGAAGGCCCCTTCCTGGTTATAGCAGCTGAGAATCCAGTCTCTTTTTCTGGAGGTTCAACACACCCTCAGTCCGAAGGAGAAACCCCCAGAGGCTGATGGTGTCAGGAGTTGCCGAGCTCAGAACTGAAGACCTGGGAATATGACGTGACCTCCCTTGATGAGAAAAGGTTAGAAGGAAGGAAGAAGGAAGTGTTTCTTCATTCTCCTCGGGGGAAATGGGACTTTCTGAACTTCACACAATCCTGAAAAGTTTCCTGCGAATCACATCCTTTTTTTGGACTACTCCTCACATAAAAGACTTTTTATGACAGAGCTTTTTGACAAAGCCCAAAGTGACTTCCAGATAGTGAATCATCACTCCTGGTGTTTCCTGTGTATAAACCTGACCTTTCTTATGTTGTGTTTTCTTGCTTTTTTTTTTTTTTTTTTTGCTTCTATTATTATTTTTATTATCAAACGTAATTCATGTTCACTCTTGAACAGTTATGAAGTCTCAGTGAGCTAAAGAATAAAAAAACCTAAATCACCCCTAACCTTCCCACCCAGAGATAATCACTCTTGGTGTCGATATTTGATACATTGATATTTTGATGTATGTACTCAATAGACATATGCCGTGAATATAACTTAAAAACTTACTCATGTAGGAAGTGTTTATTGAGTGTCTACCGTGTGCACAATGCTAGAGAGGAATCAGGGACCAAAAAACAGATACTTAGTTCCTCCAGGGCGGAATTTGTGTAGACCAAAGGAAGGGAAGATAAGGGAGTGCTAATGGGGCTGAGGAAAGGCCTGGAGTTGGTAGTGAAAGTTGCCATGGACTCTGGGAAGTTTGACTGGACTCATGAGTGAAAGGCACTACATGGGGCAAGAGGGAAGGTTAAGTCAGAAGATGAGGAAGATAATCTTAAGTCGGCAGGATGGACACATCTTGCCCGAGAAAAGAGGTCATGGTTGGTATCTGTATGCTGGGTCCAGAGGGGTTTATGCAGGTTGGCTGCCCAGGTCTGGCACCATTTGTTGAGAAGACTGTCTTTTTCCACCGAATCGCCTTTTCCTAAAGGTTAGTTGGTGGCATGTGTGTGGGCTTTTTTCCGAGCTCTCTGCTCTGTTCTATTGATCTCTTTGTCTTCTGTTTTGAAAACATCACAGTCTTGATTATTGTAGCTTCATAGTATGTCTCAAAGTCAGTAGTATAAGTTGTCTGACTTTGTTCTTCAATATTTTGTTGGCTCTTCTAGCTCTTTCTCCTTTCCATGTATACTTGAGCACCAGTTTTTTGATATCCATAAAATAACTTGATGGAATTTTGGTTGAGATTATGTTGATTCTGTAGATCAAGTCGGCAAGAATTGACATTTTAACAATATTGATTCTTCCTTCCATGAACATGGAGTATTTCTTCATTTATTTAGATCATTAATTTCTTTCAGCAGTTTTGTAGTTTTCTTCATATAGCCTGTACATATTTTGTCAGATTTGTACTGAAATAATTCTTTTTTTTCTTTCTTTTGTTTGTTCTTCCTTTCTTTCTTCGTTCCTTCCTTCTTTCCTTCCTTCCTTCTTTTTCTTTTTTGGTGCTGATATAAGTGGTATTGTGTTTTTAATTTCAAATTCCAGTTATTCATTGTCATTATATATGAAAGGAATTCGCTTTTTCATATTAGCCTTGTCTTCTGCAACGCTCCTAATATCACTTACTAGTTTCAGTTTTTCTTTTCTACCGATTCTTTGGGATTTTCTACATAGATGGTCATATTTATTATCAGTGTTATTTCTTCCTTCCTAACCTGTCTATCCCTTAGTTTCTTGTCTTATTGCATTAGCTAGGACTTCAGTACGATATTGAATAGGGATAGTGAGAAACGGACATTGCCTTGTTTCTGATATTAGGAGGAAGGTACCTAATTTCTCACCATTAAGTGTGATGTTAGCTGTAGATTTTTTTGTGCACTTTTTAAATCAAATTGAGGAAGTTCCCCATTTCTCCTAGTTTTCTGAGTGTCTATCATGAATGGGCATTGGATCTTGTCAAATGTGTTATTTTTTGATACGGTAATGTGATTTTTTTTTTCTTCAACCTCTTGATATGATGGATTATTAGAAACTGATTTTCAAATGCCGAGTCAGCCTTAACATGCCTGGAATAAATCCTGTTTGGCTGTGGTGTACACTGCTTTTTATATGTTGTAGGATTCTGTTTGCTAATATTTTGTTGATGATTAATGTATCAGTGTTCAGGAGAGATATTAGTTTGTGGTTTTCCTTTTTTGTTATGTCTTTATCTGGTTTTGGTATTCGAATAATGCTGGCCTCCTTTAACAAGTTAGGAAATCTCTTCTCTGCTTTTATTTTACCTGGAGGAGATTATAGAGAAATGGTATCATTCTGTCCTTAAGTGTTTGCGAGGATTAACTGGAACCATCTTTACTTGGTGCTCTCTTTTTTGAAAGGTTTAAATTATTGAGGTTAAATTATATAAAGGTTTTAAAATATTAAATTATTTTAAAGGTTTTAAAAATTTAAATTTCTTTCAGATATGCAGCCATATTTTAGATGATCTGTTTCTCTTTGTGTTTTAGTAGATTGTACCTTTCAAAGAATTGGCCCATTTTCTCTAAGTCCTCAAATTTGTAGGCAAAGAGTTGTTCATAATATTCCTTTATTATCTTTTTTTAAATTTTGTTTTGTTTTTGTTTTTTTCCTTATTATCCTTTTAATCTCCAAGGGATCAGTCGTGATGGCTTCTTTTCCACTTCTGATATTAGTAATTTGTGTTTTCTGTTTTTTTAATCCTGGTTAGTCTGGCTAGAGTTTTATCACTTCTACTGATCTTCTCAAACAACCAGCTCTTGGTTTCATTTATTTCCTCTATTGATTTCTAATTTGCAATTTCATTGATTTCTGCCCCAATTTTTATTTCTTTTCTTCTGATTGCTTTAAGTTTATGTTGCTTTTCTTTTTCTTCCTTAGGTGGCCGTATAGATGATTGATATTAGATATTTGCTTTTTTCCAATATATGTAGTCAATGTTAAAAATTCCCTTTAAGCACTGCATTTGCTACTTCCCACAAATTTTGATAATTGTATTTTCATTTTCTTTTAGTTTAAAATATTTTTAATTTCTCATGAGACTTCTGTTTTGATCACTGTGTTAAATAACACTTCTAAATAGAAGTGTGTTGTTTAATTTTCAAATATTTTAGAATTCTCCAGCAATAGGCCCAGCAAATAGGTTGAAATTTAGCCACAATTTTCTGTTATTTATTTCTAGTTAAAAACCATTGTGGTCTGAAAGCATATTTTGTATGGTTTCTCTTTTTTAAAGCTTCTTAAGGTGTGTTTTATGGCCTAGAATGTGATCTATCTTGGTGAATGTTCCATGTGAGCTTGAGAAGAATGTGTATTCTGCCGTTATATGAAGGACTCTATAAATGTCAGTTTGATTCAGCTGATGGATGAAGCTGTTCTGTGTAACTATATCCTTACTGATTTTTGGCTTGTTGGACCTGTCAGTTATTGGTAAGAGGATATTGCTGGTGGATTGGTCTGTTTTTCCTTGCAGTTGTCAGGTTTTGCCTTAAATATTTTGATGGTGTGTTGTTAGGTGCGTACACATTAAAGATTGTTACGTGTGGGAGAATTGACCCCTTTGTCATTATGTAATATCACTGTTTATCTCTTGACACTTTTTCTTGGTCCGATTTCTACTTTGAAATTAATATAGTTATCTAGATTTCTTTTAATTAGTATTAGTATCCATCCATCTATCTTTATCCACAAGTTTACTTTTAATCCATATATATTTATGTCTATTTTTAAAGTGGATTTTTTGTATATAATGTATAGTTGGATCTTGCTGATAGTCTCTTTTAATTGGTATATTGAGACCATTCACATTTAAAGTGATTATGGATAGAGTTGTGTTACTGTCTACCATATTTGACACTGTTTCCTATTTGTTGTCCTTGTTCTTTCTTTTTTGTCTTCTACGTTTTTTTATGCCTTCCCTGATCTTAAGTGAGTATTTTATATGATTCCATTTTCTCCCCTTTCATAGCATCTCAGCTCTTTAAAAAAACTTTTTAAGTGATTGCCCTAGCTTTGCAGTATACATGAGCAATTAATCTAAGTCCATTTTCAGACGACATTGGGCACGTTCAGGGTGGTATAGCTGTAGACAGTCTAAGTCTATTTTCAAATAACACTACACTGCTTCACAGGTAGTGCAGGAGCCTCGTAATAGAATATTCTCAATTTTTCCCTCTCACTCCTTATATAACATTGCTGTCATTCATTTCACTTACCTATAAGCTATGATCATCGGTATATTGTTGCTGTTATTATTTTGCAAGACTGTTATTAAGTGAATTAAGAATAAAGATAGAAGATTTCATTTCACTTTAATTTATTCCATCTCCAGCACTATTCATTTCTTTATGTATAGTGAGTTTCTAGCCTCTGTAGTTTTCCCTTTCTGAAGAACTTTTAACATTTCTTACCTGGCAGGTCTACTGGTGACAGATTTCTCAAAATTTGTCTTTATTTCTCCTTCACTTTTGAAGAATAATTTGGATATAGATTTCTAGGTTGGTGGTTGTTTTTTTTTTCTTTGAACGCTTTAAATATTTTGCTCCACTATCTTCTCACTTGCATGGTTTTTGGAGAGAAATCTAATGTAATTCTTATTCTTGTTCTTTTATAGGTAAACTTTTTGTTCTCTTCTCTTTTTTTCAAGATATCGTCTTTGTCTTTGGTTTTTTTTCTGCAGCTCAAATATGATAGGTGTGTGTTTTTCTGTTATTCTGGTTGGTGTTCTGAGCTTCCTGGGTCTGTGGTTTGGTGTCTGTCATTAATTTTGAAAAATTCTCAGCCATTACTACTTCAAATCTCTCTCCTGTTCCTTCTTTTCCTCCCTCTTCCTCTTTCTGCCATTTCCAGAATTTACACCTTTTATAATTGTCACACCTTCGTAAATGTGGAGTTTCCATCCCTCTGCTTACATTTACCATCTGTTTTTGCACATTGTCCCCCCTTTCCATTAGAGCGTTAGCATATCAAGCACAGTTACTTTAAATTTCTGGTTTGATGCTTCCACAAACTGTGTTATATCTGAGTCTGGTTGTGATGCCACCGTATCTCTCCAGACTGTGTGTTTTTTTTGCCTTTTAGCATGCCTTCTGATTTTTTCAAAATTTGAAAGCCGGACCTGATACATCTAGAAATAGGAACTGAGGTAATCAAGTTTTGTTGAAGGTTTTATGTTTGTCTGTCTAGGAATTAGGCTGTGTTAACATTTTGCTGTAGCCATTTGTGTCAGAGGCTAAAATTTCTTCTGCTGTCCTTTGTCTTTTTTGTGGTCTTTGGGATTTCCTATAAGAAGTCTTAAATAGGGCCACCTGGGTGGTGCAGTCGGTTAAGCATCTGACCTCGCCTCAGGTCATGATCTTGCTGTTCGTGAATTCGATTCGAGCCCAAGTCGGGTTCTGTGCTGACAGCTCAGAGCCTGGAGCCTGCTTCAGATTCTGTGTCTCCCCCTCTCTCTGCCCCTCCATGCTCTGTCTCTTTCTGTCTCTCAATAATAAATAAATGTTAACACACACACACACACACACACACACACACACACCCACCCACCCACCCGAAGTCTTAAATAGAGTTTTAGTCCTTATAGGTCTTTCAGCTCCAATCCTTTGTTACTACTCAGGAGTCCTATTGATGTGATCGTAAGGTGGCAGGGGAGGAGAAGCATTTTAGAATTTGATGGTTAGTTCTGAGTCTTTCCATGGACCTGTGCCTCTGGGCTGTGTCTCACCCCCCCTTTCGGTTAGGCTCTGGCACATGGTTTCCCTTGAGGGTTGATCTTTGTTGAAGAGAACAGAATACTCTGGGTGCATTTCAGATTTTTTACTTTCCTTTCCCCCTGTCGGAACCAGGGGGAGATATTTCTTTCATCCTAAAACCTTGAGAAACTACTGAGGCTCCCAGAAATAAAACTTAAAGAGTTGGACACCCAGAGGTTTTTATTCTCTCAAGCTCAGTCTCTAGCAATTACTGCAAGGATTCCTACTGGCTCCAAAGGCAGCTTCCTTCCGCTTGTGGTGAGTTTCTTTCTTCACCTGTCTTTTCAGTTTGGAGGGCAGTGGTTTGCCCTGTGACCTCAGTTCTCTGATGGGCCTCACACAGATTATCGGGTTTTGGCTTGCCCTGCGTGTTTCTTGTTGTGAGCATGGGAGCGACGACCCCCGAACTCTTTGTGTGTCAAAGCAGAAGCTAGTGCGTATTACGTCGTTCTTTAATCCCTTTGGATTTCTAGGTAGTTTCTGTCAACCTGTTCTTCCAGCTCAGTGAGTCTCTCCTCAGTGTGGTCAGTGTGCTGAGGAGCCCAGCACGAGCAGTCTTCATTTTCGTTGCTACCTCTTTGACTCCTGGCATTTCCTTTTTTTTTTTTTTTTTCTGTTAGAGTTTCTCTATCACGTATGCTGCCCGCCTTCATGTTGTCTGATCCGCTAGGGCCCTTAATATATAAATCATAGTTATTATATGTTATATTGCAAAATCTGTGTCATATCTGAGTCTGGTTGCAATGCTTGCTCCATCTCTCCAGACGGTGCAGTGTTTGTTTTATTTCTTTGCTTTTTAGCGTGCCTTGTAATTTTTTGTTGAAAGCCAGACATGATGTTAGTAATGGAACCAAGGCTGTGAAGACCTGACTGTGAAGCGCTGTGTTTCTGTGTCTGTTATGTTTCCAGGCCACATTTTACAGCCATTAAATAGCTGTGGCCACAGGTGTCGGAGTCTCCAGCTCCCTCCTTGTCCGTTCCCTCCATCTTCCTGTTGTCTTTGGGTTTCCCTAAGAACTCCTCCTTAAACAGAATCCGTGTCTTGCAGCTAGCTCTCAGTCGGAATCCACTGTTGTTACACTCTAGACGTTTCCATGGGGTGGTAGGATGTTAGGGAGAGGAAATGGTCTGTGCTCTTACGATTAGATCTCAGCATTTTTCAGTGGACCTGAGTCCCTGGGATGTGACCCGTGCAAGCATTTCTGAGCCTTTTTCTTTTTCTCCTCCTTGTGTGAGATGGGAGAGGCTCGAGGGGCTGGCGTCCAGTTATTTCTCCCCCAGATCAGATTAGTCTAAGATAAGGCGTTTGCCCTTGAGCACAGGCTTCTGTTCTGGAGAACAGAATGCCCCGCACTGTTTTGAACTGGTTACTTTCCCCCTCCCCCCACCCCTCCACACTGAAGCCCAGACCTGCTGATGTTCCTGCAAAATGGCGGTGGTGGCTCCCCCAGGACTGGGTCCTTGGGAGTGGTGAAGTCTCTGGCTAGTCCACGCCATGCTTTGCACCGCCGGGCACTTAGGGTTCAGGTGTTCCTGCCTGTGGTGACCTTGCTGGCTGCAGCCCCTCCGCCCTCGTCCCCAGTAGGCTCTGCCCTCGGCGCTGGCCTCTCTCCAGTTTTCACACTGTGACCTCCATTCTTCTGGAGAGAAAAGTTGAATATCAGTTTGTTCAGCTCTCTGTTGCTGTGTGGACTGGAGTGATGACTTCGGTGTTCTTCCCATGGGAGGCGAGAACCTGGGAGTCCTTACCTGCTTCTGGCCTCTTCTTTCTTGGTTGTGCCGGGGACCCTGGTGCCATTCATCTGGGACACAGCCAGGGTAGGGGCCTGACCTGAGGTCTGCCACCTTCCCCCTTCCCGCCTGGCTGGCCAGGCCAGTCCCTCTCTGTGGTTTGTGGTGCTCCGGCCTCTCATCTGGGAGGTGGGAATGAGTCAACCAAGCTAGGCTGGGCCTCTTTCATTCAGGTCAAAGCTGTGCTCTCTGGGCCTCAGTTTTTCTGTCTGTACATGGGGGATGAGGGAAGCTTTTCCAGCATTCGGTGCTCTTTGGAGAGTAACACCACGCTAAGTTGATGCTTCACCAGAGATGAGGCAGTGATTCTGTAATGAGTTTGTGTTTTATGGGACTATTTCCAGATGCCAGCTTTGTGTCTGTTGATGTGGTTAAATAATAAAATGGCTTCCTAGTAGGAGCAGTGGGAATGGCAGTCACGTGAGGACAAATGACTAGTCGGTGACCCAGAGTGTGTTTATCTTGGACTTTTCTTCCCAGGATGGGTGCGTTTAAAAAAAAAAAAAAAGCATTTCCTTTGATACCAGGCCTGGCTTACGGGGCTTCTCCCTGTTGTGAGAAGAGTAGAGTGTTCCCGAGGCCGGGGGTGGGGGGTGGGAGGGGGGAAGACCTGTGGCCTTCATTCATTCTACCTTGTTTGCAGAGGAGACCTAGTTACCCGTTCTCTGTAGTTCTGAAGCCAAAACTTAGGGGAACTGCCTTCTTTCTGGAAACAAAAATGTAGTGTGCGGGGGGAGGGGGGACTAAAATATATGTTGGGGTTATCTTTTGTTTATTTTGCTAAATAGGATGTCAGGGGCAGGAAAAGCATTGCACATGTTTTGTTTGCTCATAAAAAGGCTCATACGTTTAAAACTACAATTTAAATCATTATCACAGATCTATTTGGAATTCCTTTAAAAATGTTTATAATTTTGGACATGCCTTGAATCTCGTGATGGTGGACTCTATAGGCTCAGGGATATCCTTCCTTCTGCTGTCCGTCCTTCCTTCCTTCTGTCCATCCGTCCTTTTTATTTTTGAATCCTGTTCAAAAGAAGCAAGATTGGTCCTTAAATGGACAAGAAATTACTGCCATTTTAGAAAAACAAACTCAGGTATAATTTCCACCCAGTTTCCCAGCACCTGGCATTGTGCCTGTGAAGAAGGAGTGCTCATTAGTATCTGTTGAGTGAACTAGTGAGTGGAAGAACAGGTCTACAATTCTGTTCGCCAGAGCTTGACAAGAAGGGGCCCACAAGCAAAGAAGGCTCTGAGTCCTTGCCTTCCTCACTCAGACCTCTCATCTTTCTCTTGTGACAGTGATGGTGCCCCTTGTGGGTAAAAGTGGTGGCCGCCTTGCCTCTGATGTTAGTATTGAACTGTTGCCTTCCTGGGCTCAGGACTGGTAATGACCCGTCAGGGTCAGTTTTCCCATAAAATTATTTTTCTTGCCTGGACTTGACTTTACACATGTGAGGGACAAGATGTCTCTAAGATCAGTGGGAACCTGGGTATCAGAGTCCGGAGCCCAGGCCAGCCAGGGCCAGGCTTGAATATATTACATCAGTGAAGCATCGGCACATAGAGGACATTCAGCGCTGTGGGACTTGGCTGAGGTCACCTAGGACACGAGCGTGAGTAGAGAGGAGTCCCATCACGAGCCCTGGACTCAGGAAGAGACAGGAGACCCTACCAAGATATGGGGCCACGGTAAGAGGCAATCAGGAGGTGAGGGGTCCTCAAAGCCAGGAAGAGGGAAACTTGGGGAGGAAGGAGAGATCAAGGAAAGAAAAGCCAGATAAGCACATGCGTATATTTTACATTAAAATACGTGTTCATCATTTCCCCCGAATCCGAATCCTGGGGGAAGTATATGGAATTTTGCTTTCTTAGGATAAAGTCTCAAGGAAAATGATTGGATTTAGAAGAAATAGGGAAAGATTGTAGAGTTGGGAAGAGGACTGTGGCTCTGTTTTTATTTGGTGAGTAAGGGCAGGGAGACAGCGAGAGATGGGGTGCGGAAGTGGGAATGGATTATGACTTGATGGGGAGGGAGCCTTCTTTAGTCATTAATTCAGCAGGTAATCCCAGAGCACCTGCTCTGTGCTAGGCGCAGATGAACAAGATGGCCCCAGCCCTTGGGGACACCCAGTGTGGGGAGACAGGCAGTTTGGGAGCACAGAGGAGGCACTGCTCCCAAGCTTATGCTGTCAGTGAAGGCGTGCTGACTGAGGGGTGTTGAAGATCATGTAGGAGGTCTTCAGATGACTTGGAAAGGACCTTTGAGGCAGAAGGGACACCGCGTGCTGAGGCTCAGAGGCAAGCAAGGGTTGGCACGTTCAGAGATCTGCAGGTATTCTCGGTACAGCGGGGTGTGGAGCGGTCAGTGGGGCAGGTCATTGGAGGCCCCTCACGCCTGGCGGAGGAGCTCGGGCTTTATCCTGAGAGCGGCAAGGTGTCGGGGCAGGGTTCTGGTTCAGGAGCAACCTGTACGGCTTCATGTCTTACGTCTGTGCTGTCTGGTACTGCAGCCACTCACCACGTGTGGCTGTCGAGCCCTTGACTGGTGGCTGGTCCAAATCGAGACATGCTCTAAGTGTGAAATACACCCCAAATTTCAAAGACTTGGTAAGAAAGAGAGGTAAAATATGTCACTAGTAATTCTTTTAGTATTGGTATGTTGGACTAACATTTTGGATGTGTTGGATTAAATAAAAAATATATTAATAAAAATGAATTTGCTTTTTAAAATGAGGCTCTTAGAAGATTTAAAATCACATATGGGGCTCACAATTCATTTCTGTTGGACTGTGCTGTTCCACTCTGTGACAGACGGAACACTAGTTAGCGTAGTGACTGACTCGTTCATTTGTGAATTCATTTCTTCAACATATAATTATAGGTGGCTACTGTGGGCCAGGACCTGTTGTGGGCACTGGGAATACAGGAGTGAGTTAGACAAAGGCCCTGCCTTCACAGAGACGAAACAACTAAATAAGTAATGGAATTTAAGTGATGTTAAGAGCCACGAAGGTAAAGGAAGCACAGTTGGGATAGAGTGGTAAAATACAGGGAATGGGGTGGACGCTGTTTGAGATGGCGAGTCAGGGAAGGCCATTGATAAACAGCAGCTTGAATGAAATGAGGAAACATACCTCGTGCTTGGTGGGGAAATGGAAAGGCATTTTAGGTGGAGGGGATAGTCAGAGCAAAGGCCCTGAGGTAGACATGTACTCGGTGTGTTAGGGGAATGGTAAAAAGCCATGGTGGCTGGATGAAGTGAGGGGCAAAGTGAGATGAGGCCGAGCTGGATCCTGGAGGGGATTG
The DNA here is from genome assembly GCF_003009895.1 of Hyaena hyaena. Taxonomy (NCBI): domain Eukaryota; kingdom Metazoa; phylum Chordata; class Mammalia; order Carnivora; family Hyaenidae; genus Hyaena; species Hyaena hyaena. The sequence goes on from NW_024080638.1 coordinate 7,814,652, forward strand.
CAGGCCACGGTGAGGCAGAGGAGGGTTTTAGGAGGGTTTGAGCAGGGGTGTTGACAGAAGCTGATTGATATTTTAAAAGGCTCCTGGCTGCTGGTATGGGAAAAAAATGAAAGAAGTGTTTGGGAAACTAAGGGGTAGTTCCAGGGGAAAGGTGATTCTGGCTGGGAGGAAGGGCCGTCAGGAGGGATCAGATGTGGGGTGAATGTCAGTGTCACAGCCACCAAGACCTACTGCTGGTTTGGCTGTACAGTATGGGGAAGGCAGAATGCGTCATGGCTTTTGCAGCCTGGGTGCTGGCCAGAGCCCTGGTGATTGATTGATGGCACTTCTGCCAGATAGGGGAAGGCTCAGGGCAGGGTGGGTGCTGGTGAGAAACTTTACATGTATGAGATGCAGGATGCCTCTAAGATACGTGGGAAGTTGGGTATCAGAGTCTGGAGCCCAAGCCAGCCAGGGCCAGGGTTGAATATATTATATTGGTGAAGCATCGGCACATAGAGGGCATTCAGTGCCGTGGGACTTGCTGAAATCACCTAGGACGTGAGTGTGGGTAGAGAGGAGTCCCATCATGAGCCCCGGACTCAGGAAGGGATAGGAACCGAGGTGACAGGAGATCAGAAGGTGAGGGGTCCTGAAAGCCAGGAAGAGGGAGTCTCGGGAGGGAAGGAGAGATCAAGCATGTCAACCAAGATGAGGACTAAGGATTGTTCACTGGGTATGGCAGCAAGAGGGTGGGTCACTGGTGACCTTGCCTGCTGTGCGGTGACAGGGATGGTGACTGGAGAGGAGCGGAATCTGAAGAATGGGGGCCGCGTGCATGGACAGGTGTGGACAGGGCCCTGGCCCTGGTGCTGGAATGGCCACATCTTGCCATGGGAAGGATCCGGTGGAGGAGGGAAAATGATGTTGCATCGGGGGGGGGGGGGGGGGATTCACCAGAGCAGTAACCTGGGGCTGGGAAGAGGGGATGGGGCCCGGGTCCAACTGAGGCATTAGCTTGGGTGGGGGTTACATTCGGACAGTGTGACCCGCAGAAGGAGGGACTCCTTGGTACAGCCAGAGTGACTGTTGGATTTGGGGTGGGGGGGATGCAGGGGAAGGTGATTTGCTTTCTTCTGTTCACTTTTATTTTCTCAGTAGCCGTCAGCGGAGAGCAGGTTGTTTGAGGGAAAGGGGAGCGAATGGAGGAGGGAGACAGTTGGGCCGTACTAAGGGTCCACGTGAGGGTTGTGGTCTTACGTTTAAGGGGAGACCGTCGGCGTGCTGTTGGGCCGTACTAAGGGTCCACGTGAGGGTTGTGGTCTTACGTTTAAGGGGAGACCGTCGGCGTGCTGCATATGTTCCTCCAGCATGAGCTAGGCAAGGAGTTGACCTGGGGTCTTGCCAGGGAGCAGAAGGATCGCGGAGCTGGAGAGTTGACAGAGGACACCGAGGGGAGTGGCGGAGAAGGATAGCAGTGGGGGCAGTGGGACGGGGAGAGGGGCTGGGGACAGGGAGCTCCAGGGGGAGGTGGGGGGTGCTGTGTCACCGGCGAGGGCAGGGTCCGGGTGTGAATGCAAGGGTGGCTGGTTGAGCGGGTGGCATGGAGGAGACGGGAAGGCCACTGGAAGAAGTGAGATGGCAAGAACTCAGTGGCCAGAGTCGCAGGAGTTGTTCCTATTGCAGAAAGTGCAGACAGAGTAATGGTGGAAGGAAGGACAGCGGGCGGGGGGGGGGGGGGGGGGGGGGGGGGGGCGTGTGGAGAGGGGAGAACTCGGTGGTGCCCCAGGGCTGCTGCTGGAAGGGGCTGCTCCTTCCTCTGCTCTCATTTTCAAAGGCGGCCAGAGGGAAAGTGCTCTGAGCTGGCAGAGTAGTGAAGGGAGCACCCCCAGGATGCAGGGAGCACGCCTAAGTCCAGAGCATGGCTTATGGTGAGCACCCGAACACTGGTAGCTCTTTTCACCAGAGCAGAACCATCCTTCAGTGAGAAGGATTTGCAGATGTCTTCCCCCAAATGGGATTGCTGGAATGAGAATGCAGCCTCCCCAGGGGCACTTTGAAGGGGACACATCTTTGGGTCATATGCATTCTGGCCTGTTGGTTAAGTACCGGTCTTGGGGCACAGAGTGAAGAGACAAATAATGATACAAGCCGGATTACGTTAATTCCTGGGCCATGTGTGGTCCGGGCAGACGTGAGGAGTCAGGGAGACCTTGGGCATGAGGATGTGCTTGGTCTTGGCCGGGGGCGTGGAGGGGCTGGGGGCTGCCGGAGTATCCCATTTGTACAGCCCTTTATGCTTTCTAAGCTCATTTGCCACGGCAAGTCCGTGAAGCTGTGGCAGGCGGAGGAGGAGAATGGGGCTCCAAGCGGTTGGGTTTCGCTCAGGAGTCCTCCCCAAGTGCAGGCCCGATTGGCCCTAGACCCGGGCCTAATTTTATGAATGGCCACCAGGCTGGTCAGGGAGGATGGGGCCTGCGGGGGCCCAGCTGGAGCCCCGTGGCTGGTGTGGGGCTGTGGCCGGGCTCCCCTGCCTGGCGGGAAGCTGCTTTGTGGCCCAGGTCCTGGGATGGAGAGGCTCGCCATGGCTGCTCTGACCTGTGGAAGCAGATGGACCCTTCCTCTCAAGACTACCCTGTGGCCAAGTGCATCAGGTTCACTAAATGGAGCAGTGGCTCGAGGTTAATTGTGCCATTTCAGGAGCTAAAGTGGGAGCTCCCCAGGAGAGGGGCAGGTCCAGGAGAGGGCAGAGCCGGGGCCCTCCGGCCAGCTTCCCGTCAGGCTGCACCGGGATGAGTTCTTCACGGGGACACAACACCTACTCTGGGCCTGGAAACACCTAGCACTGTGCCCTGAGCGTCTTTGTGTTACCTCACCCCAGAGAAGGAGACTGCCCCAGAACTGGAGTTGGAAGCCTTGAATTTGAGTGTCTACTTCCTGGCTTTGTGACCTTTGAACAAATCATTTTTTCTGGGCCTTCCATGGAAGGAGTATGGCGGCTTCTGTGAAGCCTCCTTCTCCCCTTCTTCCCGGTCTCCAGCCTCTCCTAATCGGATTCAGCCGTAGCTGTGGCGGTTGGGTATTCTGTCCTCCGGACCACAAGCTCCATGACAATGGGGTGAAGGCTCTTATATTCCCCACTGTGTCCCCAGGACCTGGCATGTCACAGCTGCTCAACACACGTTTGCTAATGGATCACGTTGGTGCCTACTTGTAGCCTCGTGCACATGGTCACTGGAGGCTGGGCTGCGGCAGCAGAAACGGATCGGGCCTGTTCTCTGCAGTATCCTGGGGGAGGGAGTTGTTGGCTTGAGACCATAGGGTAGGGGCTCCCTCCTTCTCCAGAGGAAGCTTCTTGCAGAACCTGGCACATCGAGCATGGTAGAGAAGGGGGTGCAGCTTAACGGTCAGAGACCAGGCTCCGGGTTCAAATCCTAGCTCTTGCTGACCCAACTGCTATCTTGAGTAACTTATTCCCAGGGTCTAAACTCCTGTTCTCTCACCTTGAAAATAGGTACAGAGAAAGTTACCTCATGATGGTGTGAGGAATAAATAAGTGAAGTGCCAACTACGGTGCCCAAATAAAAGGAGATTAAAAAAAAAAAAAAGAGTAGTAAATATTTATTGAAAGACTGCGAATCTTCTGGAACCTTCTAGAATCTGACTGCTCCTGGCTCATTTTCTCTGTTTACTCTGTGGGAATTTCGAACAACCAGGACCTTCTGCCATGAGCAGCAAAGAAGGATGGGAATTGGTGCAGAACTTGGAGTCTGGAAGGGGTCTTGGACCTGTGACCAAAGGTTCTTTCTGAACCTCATCTATGTACTGGGAACCTTTATCATTGGGTTGTTGTAAGGAGCAGTTGAGATAACATGTACATAAAATGCTTGGAACCTGGCATATTGATAAATATTATTTTTCTCATTGTTTTTCTGTTTTCTGAAGATGCTTAGAAATACCTTTTCATTCTAATATTTTTTTTAAAAATTCTTTTCTATTTATTTAGTATTTTTTAGTGTTTTTCTTTCATATTTAGCTATTTAATCCATCTGGCATTTATTTCTGTGTATTTTTCCAGGTGTCTCACTCATATTTATAAATTTTATTTATTTGGTTTTGCCTCATGTGATTTTATTTAATAAAACTTTACAGAGAGTTGAAACCCCCTCCCCCAGGCTCAATCTCCTCCCTCTCCAGAGGTAACGACAATCTAGAATATGGTGTTTATAATTCTAAGACATGTTTTCTAATAATGCTATATATGGACGAAACCACAGCTATCCCAAGGGATCTTGCGACTCACATTTTCCTTTTTAAAAACTTATTTTGACATAATTTCAGGCTTTCAGAAACGTTATAAGAATAGTACAAAAAATTCCTGTATTGCTTTCACCCTGATTCCCCAAACAATAACATTTTCCACATTCCCTGTCTCTTTTCTGTCCCTGCTACACACTTGGTTGTATATGTAGAGAATTCTTTCTGTGTAATTCCTGTTCTAAACCCTTTGAGACAAAATTGCAGGTATGCTGTTCCTTTACCTCTAAATACTTCAGAATGTACTTCCTAAAAAGAAGGACATTTATTTACTTGTATAATCACAGTACCGTGATCAAAATCAGGAACTTCACACTGATGGAATGCTATTAGCAAATCTACAGACCTTATTCCTGTTTCACCATCTGTTCCAGGAATGTTCTTTTTTTTTTTTTTTTTTAAAGTTTTCTTTTTTATTATTTTAGAGAGGGAGAGAGAAGAGTGTGAGTGAGCAGGGGGAGAGGGGCAGAGGAAGAGAGGGAATGTCAAGCAGGCTCCAAGCTCAGCAAGAGGTCTGATTTGGGACTTCGCGGCCCTGGGACCATGACCTGAGCTGAAATCAAGAGTTGGGTGCTGAGCCACCCAGATGCCCCGCCAGGAATGTTCTTTATAAGAAGACCAAAGTCTGGATCACAAGCTGCATTCATTTGTTCTTTCTCTTTAGTCTCTGCATTTTGATCAGTTCTCCAGTCTTTCTTTGTCTTCTGTGACCTTGATTTTATTTTTTTTGAGTGTGGGCCAGTTATTTTATAGAATGGCCCCCAATTTGAGTCTGACGTTTCCTTATTGCTAGGTTCAAGTTCAGTGTATTTTTTTGCAAGGATACTCAGAAGCAATACTCGACCTTCTCAGTATAGCAAATCATAAGACACTGTTCCTTTTTGAATAGTCTGTCCTTTCCCCACTGATCCAAAATGACACATTCACCAGTTGCTAAATTCTCACATATTTGTGGGTCTGCTTCTAGATACCTTATTGTTTTAAATTGATCCTTTTACTTAAGTCTGTGCCATTTTTTTTCTAGCTGTTTTAATTATTAAACCTTCAAACCATATTAGGTTTGCCTCTTGGTATTTTATGACTTGCATTGCTCCTGGGTAAGGGATTCTTTCTCCCCCTGTGTTTTCTAACTGATTATTGTTGGTTCATAGGAAAGCCATTGATGTGAATATTTATCTTATGTCTGATTACTTTGCTAAATTCTCTTGTTTTCAAGAGATTTTCAGTAGGTTGTTGTGGATTTTTTTTATGTAGATAATCACATCTGCAAAGAATAGCAGATTTGTCTCTTCCTTTCTGGTCATTCTATTTCTTGGTTGTTTTTCCCATTCTACATTGACTAGGATCTCCAGAATAATTTTAAGTGATATGGTAGTGATATTGAGCATTCTTGATGATTCCTAACTGTGATTGGGGTAGTACTAGCGTTATATTAAACTTGAGGAGGGGTTTTGAGAGAGAGAGAGAAAGAGAGAGAGAGAGAGAGAGAGAACCCTTTACAGAGATTTTAGAAAATTCCTAGTGAACTATATATTTTTTTTCTCCTTTATCTCACACTACCTGGGACATGTAGGTTGATGTTTATTTTCAGAGTTGATTACTTTTGTAATTTAGTGCCATTTCTTATCTGCTAACATTTACATAGGAATTTTGCATCTGTATTTATGTAAGATTTATCTACAATATTCCTTTTTTTTTTTTTTTTTTTTTATTTATTTCTAGGAGAGAGAGAGAGAGAGACAGCGTGAGCAGGGGAGGGTCAGAGAGAGAGGGAGTCACAGACTGAAACAGGATCCAGGCTCCGAACTGGCAGTCAGCACAGAGCCCGACGCGGGGCTCGAACCCACAAACCGCGAGATCATGACCTAAGCGAAAGTCGGACGCTTAACCGACTAAGCCACCCAGGCGCCCCCAATATTCTTTTTTTAAATAAAGAATGATCTTTTTAAAGTTCATTTATTTTGAGAGAGAGAGAGCAAGTGAGCAAGTGGTGGGGGAAGCAGAGAGAAAGAGGGAAAGAGAAAATCCCAAGCAGGCTCTGCGCTGCTAGTGCAGAGCCCAATGTGGGGCTTGATCCCACAAACTGTGAGATCTTGACCTGACCAAAATCGAGAGTTAGAGGCTTAACCGACTGAGCCACCCAGGCACCCCTCCTGCCCCACTTTTAATAGGACAAGTGCGTTGCCTTTGTAGCAAGAATTGAAATGCTCCCCTCCCCCTAAGAATTTAGAAAACTTAGATGTAATCTGTTTATTGAGGATTTGGTAGAATTTGCCAGTAAAATTATTTGAATATACCCAGTAGCCTTGTATTTCAAGTTTCTTCCTCTGATTATTGATCTTTTCAGGTTTTCTATTTTCTCTTGAGTCAATTTTGGGTAATTTTCATTATTTAGAAACTGATCTCTTTTGTAGGCATTAAAATATATAATTATAAAACTTAAAAATATATAAAGTATTCCTTTCTCCCGCCTTCCCTCTGTCCCTTCTTATTCTGTAGTTAGAGCCACCTTCTCATTTCTTAATACTTTATTTTTAATTTTCTTGGCTGGATGCATGGTTATGTGTGTGTGGGGGGTAGGGTTAGCTATTTTATTAGTAATTTCAAAGGACTTGGCTCTTGCTTTTATTGTCACATCTTTTGTTTTCTGTTTCTTTAGCATCTAATTATTTTTGTTCATTTCCTACTTTCTTTTGGTTTATTTTGATTTTTTTCTTCTTCTTTTTTTTTTGAGTGACTGCTTTGGAAGTATCCCATGGGTTTTGCTATATAGTGCTCTCATTGTTCAGTTTTTAAACAGTCTGCAGTTTGTTTTAATTCCTTAAAAAAAAACTCCTCTAAATAACCTTTGGGTTACATTTCCAAGTGGTTAAACTTTTTGTGGCTCTTTTTGTTTAAATTTTAGTTTTATTGCTTCGTGGTCAGAGAGTATGGCCTGTGTAATTTCTAATTTAAAAAAAATTATTGAGGTTTTCTTTGTGGCTGATCATGTGATCAATTTGTAATTGTTTCATGGATTTTTGAAAAGACGCACGTTGCCTTATAACTACATATGAAAATCTACCAAACTGGCCGATTGTGTCTTTCAAGTCTTTAATTGCCTCTTTTTTTTTTTTTTTTTCCCTCTAAATCCTTATGATCTCTTCATTTGGGGGACTATGCGTCAGTCTCCTGTTATAACCAATTGTTTTTTCCATTTCTCTTTGTATTTTCAGCAGTTTTTGCTCTGTGTGTTTTATGGATAATGTGAAAGTTATTCCTGCATATCCTTCTGGTGGTTGAATTTTGTATCTGTTAAGAAACTTTTTGTCTTTAGTAATTCTTTGTCTTTTTTTTTTTTTCTTGGAGTCTGTTGCCATTTCTGCTTTTTATTGACATCTACCTGGTGTCATTTTGTAAATCCCTTATTTTTAGAAAAACTTTCTGTTTTGAAACCACTTAAGACTTCCCAAGGAGTTGCAGATTAGTGTGGGTGGCTCCTGTGTGCCCACTGCCTGGCAGCCTCATTGGTAACATCTTGCATCTGCTTCCCTTTTATCTTTAGCTTTTCTGGGTCTTTTTGTTTCCACTCCTGGCCTATCTTTAATCATGCCCCCCCCATTTGTGATACCCTGGTTTTTAGTAGGGGCATTTATATGCCACTGGTATTTATTGTGATTGTTTAAGTTTCAATTTCTTTTTTTTTTTTAATTTTTTAATGTTTTATTTATTTCTAGGAGACAGAGAGAGAGAGAGACAGCGTGAGCTGGGGAGGGTCAGAGAGAGAGGGAGATACAGACTCTGAAACAGGCTCCAGGCTCTGAGCTGGCAGTCAGCACAGAGCCCGATGCGGGGCTCGAACCCACGAACTGCAAGATCATGACCTAAGCGAAAGTCGGACGCTTAACCGACTAAGCCACCCAGGCGCCCCTAAGTTTCAATTTCTTTCTACCACCTTATTTGCTTTTGGTTTTCCATGATGTTTTTTCCTTCTTATTGTTGGATTGTCCAAGTTTTCTTTAGTTTCCCCTTTTCCTTATTTCTATGTTTAAATTCCTACTTCTGCTGCTTGTCACCACCCCCTTAATGATTTAGAAGTCATGATCCTATTGCTCATTTCTTATGCTTAAATTTTAACAGACATGTAAACAGGCAGGGATTAATTACTATCTCTGATTACCGTCAAAGAACCCCTCTCCCAGCTCCTTGCCTCTCCCTGACTCCCCCTACCCCCACCCACAAGTATTTGGTCCTTAAATGGACTTACACATTTCTTAACCTTTCTTTATAATCTGTTCTTGGTTAAGACGATATGAAACTTTATTTCCAGCATAAGAAAATACACATTCTGTTTTTGGGTATTTCGTCAGATATGCCTGGAGCGTCATAGCTCTGTGTCCATTGTTTAGACACAAGTCTGTTTTGTTGTTTTTTTGTTGTTTTTTTTTTTAATCTCTTCTTTCTAAAATTCTCTCTGAGGTCATCTTCTTTGGATTCATTTTCCATAATGTTTTTCAGGAACGATGCTGGTGTGGCAGCAGAATCTCTGTATATTGAAAGAGGTCATTGCTCTTCCTCACCCTTGAATGATGGGTTGGTGGTTTGCAGTTGAGTTCTAGATTCAGGGTCCTTTTTCTCGGAACCATTTAGCTTCTGCCTCCTCCTGGCCCTTGCAGATGACCGGTGTCGTGCTAGACCATCTTGTTGCTCTATAGGTGTTTTTTCCCCTGCTGTGGAAGCCTTTAGGAAGATTCCTCTTTGTTCCTGGGGCTGGGAAGTTGGATCAGGGTGTGTCTAGGAGTCTTGTGTCATTTCTCCTCCTCAGCCCTCGGATTTTATGCTCTGAAAACTCCAGTTTTTATTTCTGTTCTGTTCTTGGCTCTGGAGAGATGAGCGAATATCAAGTCCATGTTGGGCGTCCACTGAGGCCACAGTGACCAGATTGCTGAGGATGCAAATGCAGCTGGACAGCTGGTCGACCCTCTCAAGCCATCTGGAAGAGGCAGATGAGAACAGCTCCTCTGTGATAGGGGCTGTGAGGAGGTGAAGGAGACAGCTAGCAGGACACAGAGCACAGTGTCTGGCATGGGGTACGTAGTCAGTTCTCTTTCTAGAACCATGGAGGTATCAGAGGTGGAAGAAGGAGTGGGCTCTTAAGTGAGACTTTGGGGACAGACAATATAGGACCTTCTCTTAGCCTCATTCTCCTTGCTCAAGCTGACGGATCTTGATATGTATGTAGGTACAGTTAACTTCTCTTGTGTGTTTTCTTTTTTCAAATTCACACAGAGGAATGGCTTGGGAGATCGTTTCACATCTGAATCTTAAGTCTCTTCTTTCTGCCATTGTATGTTGTCTTCCTGATTAATGTCACTTTGTCAAAGACAGGATCCATGGGTTCAGAAAGCCTTTAATCTGCTAACGAAGATGGACTGCGTACTTGTCTACCTGTGTCTGTGTTGATGGAGTGAATGAGAAGTTAGATGTCCCGTGCATGATCTGGCATGCCCTTGTGTCTGTTGCCACTCTCCTGAGTTCTGAACTCCCCCGTGCATTGCCAGGTCTTGCATACAGTACTTGCTTGGGAAATGCTGATGGGCCATGAATCTGTGCTCCATTTTTCCTACGTGGAGAAATGATCATTCTCACTTCACTGGGCAGGTCCCCTTGCATTTGCTGTTTTATATAAAAGATTTTATTTGTGCCTGAATGACAGTTCGTTCATTCAGGAAAACGAGAAGAACTGGTTTAGGACCATTGTGAAACTTCATTTTAATAGCAACAAGACAGGGCTCTGGCAACTTCAAAAAGGGCAATCAAGAAATTCTGGTTTGCTCAACAGAAAGAACTATTTAGGGTGGTTACAGGGGTTCAAAGTCATTCCAGACTCCATATAATTTTCAGCTTCTAATGAATTTTTTGGCTTCTAAGGTAATTGGTGAAAGTATAATTTGCTCAGAGGGGCGTTTTAGGTCGGTTTCACTAGGTTGACGACTGTCCTAGGTGTATCTGGGAACATCACCGGAAGAAACTTGGCTGGGGAGGGGGCAGGGTAGAGTATGATTTCCACTGTGTTTCCTCTTGGCCTGGTTCACAAAGCAGGCATTTTTGAGCATCTTTTCTGCCTGGTGCTGATGAGACAGGCTGTGGCCCTTGCCCTCAAATGGCACAGGACCCACTGGAAGAAGCAGGATTGGCAGGCATTATTGCAGTAGCATATGAGGAGTGTACCCTCTGCACCCAACCCAGGAGAACTGCAGGCGTCAGGAGAGGCTGAGGTTGGGAGAGCAGTGTTGGATAAGGAGCTGGCTATGGCCGTGAGAGGGAAGGGTGTTCTGGACAACAGGTGGTGCAGGTACAGAGGGTCCCAAGTACGTGTGAAGTTCAGCAGCTTGTTGGTGGCGAGAACGCACGTGCATCTGAGCAGGACTGGGAGCCCCTGTACTCCATCTCACAGGAGCTGTTGCCACTCAGCTACAGCTGATCGTGACCATGGCAGAACAGGAACCCAGTGTGACTAGATCTTCAGATTTTGTTTTCTTTATTTCAAGAGAAGTTCTGAATCTGGAGTTTTATGGAAGATTTCCAAATTTCAAATTATGGCAACTAACTAGAAAACGATTTTAGATAATGTGAACCCTCCCCCCGCCCCCAATAACTGGTCCAGGTCACTAGTTTGTGAAACATACAGAATGGAGAGAAGCGAGGATGAAGAGCAGCCTAGGTCCCCTGACCTAACCTTGACTGTCCCGTCCCTTGCCAATGTCAGGAAAGAGGGCTTGGCCCTGCATTCTGAGAGTCCAGGTGATTCTGGACAACCTGGATCTTCCCCTGGCTTTACTGTGATTTGGGGAGTGGGATGTCACATGACTTTTGGGTTTTTAGGGTTTTTTTTTTTTAACTCTTTTTTCCCCCTAAAACTAAATCTGGATGGGGGATGTGATGGTGATAGTTGGGGCTGGTTTACCTCTTAGAATTTAGCCTCCTCTTGTCCCCTGCTGCCACCCTGCAGAGTTCTGATCCCATGTGGAATTCCCATGCTTCCCACCCCTCCTCTTCTAGTTTGTAGGAGAATGGAGCGAGGACCAGGTACATACACTCTTGGGCCTACACTAACCACAGGAGCCATGAATGCTCACCCCCCCCCCCGCCCCATCCCGAAGTAGAAGAATAAATATTTTATTTAAAATCCTTTGTTGTTGGGCCCCTGAGTGGCTCAGTCGGTTAAGTGTCCGACTTCAGCTCAGGTCATGATCTCACTGCTTGTGGGTTCGAGCCCCACGTCGGGCTCTGTGCTGACAGCTCAGGGTCTGGAGCCTGCTTCAGATTCTGTGTCTCCTTCTCTCTCTGCCCCTTCCCCACTCCGACTTTATCTCTCTCTCAAAAATGAATAAATGTTAAAAAAATAAAATAAAATCCTTTGTCCTTAAATACGTAACATGGAGATGTCCAACAAATAGAGTGCAAGCCACATATATAACTTTAAGTTTTCTAGTAGTCACAGTAAGTAAAAAAAGGAAAAAGAAACAGATGAAATGAATGTTAATACTTTATTAAGCCTAGTGTCTCCAAAGTGTTATCATTTCAACACGCAGGCAGTATAAAGATTCCTGTTAATCTGCCATACACTTTTTAAATTTCATACAAAGTGTTCAAAATCGGTGTGTATTTTCCATGCATAGCACATCCCTTTTGGGCGTAGCCACATCTCAGATGCCCAGCCGTGATGTGTGGGTGACAGCAAGCCTATTGGACAGTGTAGAGACAACCAGTGCGCATAAAAAGGCGGTATTCTTCAGACAAAAGAGTATACAGGTCAGCTGTGACCCAGTTATTTAAAAGGACGTATTTGATCGTGTGTCTCCTCTGCCTGAACCTTGGTCAGCTCTCCGTCCTTCTTGGGATGGGGTCCCACCAGCCTTATCATGTCTCCAACCCCACCTGGCACCTTCCTTCCCTCTGCCTCATCAAGCTGGTCTCGTTTTCCTTCCTTAGACAGGCCAGACACCTTTCGGCCTCTGAGCCCTCATACGTCCTGTTCCCGTTGCCCGGATTGGGCCCCCCTCCTTTATCCCCACATTGTGCCTTGTTCATGCCAAGCCATTTTGTCGGGTTCAGTATTATTTGTTCAAGGAAGTCTTTCCTGATCCTCATGCCCCCAGCTCCAGGCTCGATTGTGTTTCCTTGTTTGATGCTGTCAGGGAGGAAGAGCGGGTCTCTTTCTGCATAGCACCTAGCGTGATTCCAGTTCTAGTTATCAGTGAGATATTGTTTCATGTCTCTTTACGCCGTTAGGTTGTGTGCCCCGAGAATGCACGGACCAGAGTCCTTTGTGTGCTTGATTTATGCACAGCAGCTCCTATAGTGGCTGCAGAAAATATATGATCAATAAATACAAGATGAATGATGCGGGGCTGAGATTCAGTCTAGTAGAGTCACTGGGGCCCGCACTGCTCCTCTCCCCCCTCAAGGACCCAGACCCCTAACAGCGAGGCCAGGGGGCCAGCCCCGGTGGCCTGTGCCAGATCTCTCCTGCTTTCTCGCTGGCAGAATCAGCCATTCCCTGTCTCTCTCTTGACGGCTTTAGGTTGGCTGTAAATTATATTTTTGGTGGCTGTTAATAAAAATATAGGGCTGGGGGAAAAAAAAAAGACTTCTCCTAATAGAATTTTATTAAATGGCACTAGTTTAAAAATGTCTCGTAAAAAGTTAATTAATTTGGGATTTGGGGATGAAAGGCGTGATATAAATGTCAGTTATTATTATTACAATTTCAGCCTCACGCTTCTGCTCTTGATCCAGCCCCTGATCTGGAGTTTCTCCTATACCCAGGGACCGGCAGCTCTGCTGAAATGCTAGAGGCAGATTTGAGCTTTGGGCGTCCATCAGGGACAGAGAGGGGACTTCGCCAAGTTAGGCCGTCCTGTCTTTTCATCTAGGATCATGCAGGGCCTTGAGAGCTAGCGCTGCCGACTCGGCCGGGTGCAGTTTAGAGCAGGCCAGTCGAGGCGCTCTGGGAAGCTCCAGGCCAAAGCAGCCGGGAACATCAAGGTCATGTGCATGGCCTCAGCCAGGTCACAGAATCCTGGGGTGGTGGCCCGTCAGGGCTCTGAGAGGTTCCCACTCTCATTTTACAGAGAAGGAAACTGAGTTTGAAGAAGGGTGTTAGCTTGCCTAACCCAAGGTCACATAGCAGGTTAATTAAATTTATGCAGAAAAAGGCAGTGAAAGCAATTAGTGAAGTAGGGGAAACCTTCTAAAAAAAAAATGAAGAAGAAAGATTCAGGCAATTTATAGGTGACAAGTCTAGAAACTGTTTTCCAAGGAAATAGGGAGTCCTGGGATTTCACGCGAGTTCACAGAGACAGACAGCCCTTCGCTCCTTCAGGATGCCCCAGCTTCATTCCCCAGATTGCACACTCAGTACCTACTGGGAGGGACTGCGGACCTGACCCTGTGTGTAATTACTTACGTGAGGTGGGGGCAGGTCGGGATGTTAATCATCGCCAGAGCCCCTTCCATCTCTACCGAGGGTGGGCCACAGAGGGAGGATGTGCGAGTGTCAGGCCCTCCTGTCTCGAGTGGGGGTGAAAATACCCCTTGCAGGGGCATGGTGGGGACCAGGTGGGTGGCACGGCCTGCCGGTGTGTGCTATGGTAGTGGCAGTGTGCAGGCCGGGGGTCTCACGCCCTTCCACTCCTCTGTGCGCACAGAACCCAAGGTGTGACCGGTGATGGTAATCTTGGAGAGGCTTCCGAGGCCCCTGCTAGTGCTGCAGGCCCCCTGACCGGCAGCTGCTGGTTTCTGGTGAGGGGCCGCCTTCAGTTCTTCCCTGCAGCCCGCTCATTCTGCCGCGCGTGGCTCTGGGAAGGCCCGCCGCCTCCTGGCTTCGTTCTGTGTTGAGGATCACATCAGTCTCTCCTCTCCTCTTCCAAGTGGCCACCTGCTGTTCCCCACACCTCTCTTCCCTCCGGTCATGTGGGTAGAGTGCCTGGTTCAGAGGAGGGGCTCAGGGCAGCTTTGTGCAAGGAAGCAAGCAAGTAAGTTCATGCATTTGGCTCTCCTGACGAAGAATCTGTCCTGGGACCTTTTAGTGAATCCTTCTCCAGTGGTTGGTGGGGGTCATTCAGGGAATTTGGGAGTCACACGGAGCTGAATTTGAACCTGGGCTCCTCTGCTCTAACAAGAAACCCAGTTTCCATCATCTCTGCTTCTTCGTCTAGTGATGTGTGTAAAGTACTTAGTAGGTCAGCTGCTCACCTGATGAGAACATTCGGGTGTTACAATTGATTATAATCTCTTCATGGCCTTGGTGAGTTGGGTGTGACACCATCTTGGCCCTCCCAGATAGCAGGTTCCTTGAGGTATCCATCAAGATACCTCAAGGGCTTGACACATAAACTTCTTCGAGAACCTTCCAGTTCCTGTGGACACATGCCAAAATGAAGCAAGAATTCTGGCCTGTTAACGAAGCTCAGGGTCAGGTCCTTGGGAGACCCTGCTTTGGACCAGGCCTTCCCTGCCTCCCTGGCTGTGCTGTCTGCGGCCGCAAGTGGCCCTGACATGGAGACTTCTGAGCAGGTACGAGGTCTGTCAGCCTTTCAGAATGTGACAACAGCCGGCGATTGTCTCCGCTAGGAAAAAGTTCCATGGCTCTATTTTTATGTTTTATTATAAATAAACTTTTACTCCCCCTACTCCCTCCCAAGAAAGCCAAATTCACCTGAGACTTTTGAAGGCCTTTAAGTCGAAGGCCTGAAAGAATGTGGGGGAGAAGGGTGAGTCCAGGAAGTCCCCTTACTTGCCATCTTGTTGCTGTTGACAAAAAGCGTCAGAATGGCAGCCCGTTGTTCCCTCAGTCAATGGCGGCGCCGGGTGGATTGTGTGGAAGGAAATGCTGTGGGCTCTCCAGGAACGGAGGAGCCACCCCCCGCCCCTCATCTTTATTGGATTTCAATGAGTCTTTCTGCTCTGGGTCATATGTGCAGCGCAGGCTCATAAATGGCCCAGTGGAATTTTCACTCCCTTTGTACTGAGGGCCTCAAGCACCCTCCATGGCCATTGTCAACCCTGAATGGGGAAAATGCGGAAAACCTGGTAGAACTCAGTTTTCCCAGCAGCCCTGAGATTTGGAATAGGACAGTGCTGCCTCTGGCACAAGCTAGTCAGAAGACGCAGCACGGGATGGGGGCAGAGGCTGCCTCGCCCAACTCTGTGGCACCCGCGTGTCCCTCTTCACCTGGAAACCCGAATCCTCACCCTTGATTCTTCAAGAGAATTACTGAGGGCACTCGGGGTTGACAGCTCTGCCATTGTCAGTTCAGAGGAGAGACATGTGGCCATGGGAACTGGAAGGTTCTGGAAGGAATCTGGAGGCCCTCTTCTCTGGTCTCAAAGCTGAGCTATTTCAGACCAACACTTACTGGATTAAAAGAGCACGGTGTCGTTTCATCAAGTCCACCTTGGAGTGGCCAGTTAAGTGTCCTCTCTGGGGCATTTATCCATCCACGTAATTTTCGTGCTCATCATGTGCCAGGCATTGTGCTAGGGGCCAGCTGGGTTGAGGGGAGAACATGGGAGCCTCTGGCATTGTGGTGGATACAGGGCAGACAGCTTTAGAAGGGCAGTGCCCTCCTACGGATGTGGTGTATATACATGGTCAGACATGTCTGAAGTCATTATCTCTGTACTCCCCAGCTTGGTAGGGAAGCGCCTTGACTTTCCTGCCTTTTGGAACTGGGGCGATGCTATGAGATGATCCACCTCGAGTATCCAGCAATTGGTCTCTGTTTCCTCTGCTTCACAGTGGCAGAGATGAGGTTTGAATGCAGGTTCCTCAGTCCCCAGGCTGGATGTTGTGTATGTATTAAACAGGATGCGAGGAGAAGGCCCTGAAGCAGCAAGGAAGCAGCAAGGCCATCGTGGTTGCCCTTGAGATTGCCTTGCTCTTGACTTAGGCCTCGGAGCTTCCCTTTCCTGGAAGGAGCTTCTGGTTCCGGCAAATGGCTGCTGTACTTGGAAAAAAGCAGTTAGAGAAGGAGCATTTCCACTGCCACCCAGATGTAAGGGCTGGGTCTTCAGAGAAGTCCCATAACTTCAAGGGGTCGGTGCTGGAAGGCAGGAAGTGTCCTCTGATGTGGAGAGGACTTCCCTTCCCTCCGCTCTTCCCCCAGGCCCCTTTCTCTCTGTGGTCTGGAGACAGGAGCTGTTCATACACTCCCTAGAGGCATTTGGTTCTTCCTCACAGCTGGTTCCTCTGCCTCCTTACCACAAGATCGTCCCACTTGAATGCCTCTCTTGTCAAGGTGCTCACTCCCTCTCCATCCTCATTCCCTGGAGGAGAATGTTCCCCTTCATCCCGAGCTCAGAGCTGCCTCCCCCTGCATTCTGTCCCCAGGACCCAGAGGCGTGTGCTCTGCCTGCACAGGGCCGCCCTCCCCTAGTGAAGGGCGGGCTTCTGGCTCCGCAAGGCCTGGCCCTGTCAGCCGCCACCAGGCTCGCTCCGCCTGGGAAGATACTGCCCGCCGACGTGTAAGTGTGTCAGTGACAATAATAGTGCAAAGGCTCCACATCCGAGGGCCTTCCCAGGATCGCTTCTTGATTAATTAGGTCAGCGTCTCCAAAATCAATTTCCAGTCAAGTCGCGCCGCCCGGTAGCGCCGTCGCCCGGGCAGCCGTGCCAGGGGGGTGGCGCGGGAGGCAATTCCCTGGCCTCTGACGAGGCTCAGGCCTCGGCTCTACCTGGGAAGATGGTCACGTGACACCCCTCTTCTGTGATTATCCCGACTTTTTATTTTATCTGCCCTCCCCCTCAGATCTTCCATTAAACCCCCGTAGATCCTGCTTCAAACAGGCAATTAGACTAACAACGTAATTATATCCCTCAATGCTAATTGTAACTGGTTTAGGGGAAAAACAAAGGGAAAGAGGCTTCAAAAATCTCTGGAAACTAAAAGCAGCTGTTACAGTTTCCAGGTATACCTTGTCCCTGTGACGTTCTTTGAGGGCCCGGCTTGCTGGTGGGCTGGCGTCCGCGTGGCTTTGGCTTTGGCCTTGACCCGGGCCACTGGTAGGACAGATGTAGGCCCGTCTCGCTCTCCTGAGTGCGTGCTTGTGCCCCCACCTCCCCCCACCCGCCACCGTTCCTGCGCTGTGGCTCCCTGTCCCTCTGTGCTGCTTCTGGGCCTCATTTCTCTGACCCTGTGTCTCACCCACGTTTATCCCTGTCGAGCCGCTGGGAGAAGAATGAACAGGCGAGGAGGTTGAAAGCATTAGAGAAGTATCCTGGCTGCTGGTCCCTGGGGTCCTCCCTTGGGGTGTGGTGGGGGTGGGGCTGGGGATGCTGGTCCCAGGGTTCGAGCGTGTTGTGCATCAAGGATGCTGCAGGGAGATGTGTCCTGCTGCCGTGCCCCGTCTCAGTGTTTTCTAAGTCTCTTCGCTGGGCCAGGCCCTGTGCTTGGTGACAGGTCTCTGTCCCTGCCTCGGGGCCACCCACAGCCTGGGGAGGGATGTAGGCAGGTAATTGAGCAGTGGGGCCATTGGGCCCAGGGTACCTCACGGGGCCTCTGCCTTGGGTAGCTGGGTGGGGCTGGGAGGTGAGGAGGGCAGCTGGCGTGTCAGGAAGCTTCCTGGTCACAAGTGATGCTAAGATGGGCCTGAGCAGGTGGGGAGGGGAGTGAGCAGGTAGTGAGCACGGGAGCCCTGGTGTGGCTGGAGCCTTAGGTGGTGGCAGCGGAGAAGGAACACGGTTTTTACCTTTGTAGGAGGAGGGGAGTCAGTGAAGGGTCAGAAGAGGGGAATGATAGGGTCAGACTGTATCTTAGACCAAATAGGCTACCGGAGGGGGTTGTTAGATCGCAGGGCCTGGAATAGAGGCTGGAGGTCTGCGTGGAGGCTTTTCATGAATGCTCACTGCCTGAGGAGCTACCTTTCAAGACGCAGATGGACTAGCTGTGTGACTTCTAGGTGGTCACTTGACTTCTCTGAGCCCTTTTCCTTACCAGATTAAAGTGAGGATGGTCATAGTTATAGTCTGTGTTGTAGAGGGTATATCAGAAACAAAATCTGTAAAGGTTCTGGCTCAGTGCCTGACTGAGAACAGACATCATGGCAGTACTTTTTTTAAAAATTTTTTAATGTTTATTTATTTTTGAAAGAGTGAGAGACAGAGTGTGATCATAGGAGGGGGAGAGAAAGGGAGACACAGACTCCAAAGCAGGCTCCAGGCTCCGAGCTGTCAGCACAGAGCCCAACGTGGGGCTCGAACTCATGAACTGAGATCATGACCTGAGCCGAACTTGGATCAGCCACCCAGCAGTACTTTTGAAAACAGAGCACGGACCTGGTTGGTCTGGCACCCTTTTTCCAAAACAGACAATACCTTCTCCCATCATCTCCAGCAAGTCGCCGAGGAGGGGACCTTGGGTGGTCCCGTGTTGATGGACTTCACTCGGGAATCCCAGCAATCTGTGGCGGCTTTTCAGTTCTATGACTTTTTCCATCTTCAGAATTGAGCCCCGAGTTCTGGCCTCATGCTCCGGAACAAGTGTGGATCTGTGCCATTTCCTTTTTCTCAGAAACTGGGTTTCCCAGTTTGATCTAATCTGGTGATGACGTTTCCTTAGGGTAGATGTAACTCACAATGCCACTTCGAAGCCTGGAGGCCTTCTCATCTTTCAGATGTCCAAGAGCTTGGGACCTGGCTTTCTTCTTCTTCTTCTTCTTCTTCTTTTTTTTTTTTTTTTTCATTTTTTTTCCCCAAGTTTACTGAGCAACCGTTGGCACACATCACTGTATAGTTGATGACGTACAGCGTGATGGTTTGATTACATAGATTGTGATGTAGGTTCAGGCTAACATCTGTCTTCTCACATAGATGCAATAAAGAGAAAAAGCTAAAAAGGAAAATAATTTTTTTTCTTGAGATGAGAACTCTTAGGATTTATTGTCTTAACTTTCCTATATACCGTACAGCAGCTTCAGCTAGTCCTCATGTTGTGTCTTACATCCCTAGTATTTACTTACAAGTGCAGGTTTGTGCCTTTTGAGCATCTTCCTCCAATTGTTTCTCCCCCTCCCCTCCGCCTCTGGTGACCAAAAGTGGGATCTCTATTTCTAGGATTTTGGTTTGTGCTTCCTCCCTCCCTCTTACCTCCCTCCCTCTTTCCCTCCTTCTTTCTTTCGCTTCCTCCCTTTTTGCCTCTCTCCCTTCTTCCCTCCCTTCCTTTCTTCCTTACCTCCCTCCCTACTTCCTTCATTTCTTTTTTTTCTTTCAGATTCTACATAGAAATGAAATCATACAGTATTTGTTTTTCTCTAACATACTTTGCTTAGCATAATACCCTTTAGGTCCATCCATGTTGTTATAAATGGTAGGATTTCTTTGTCATTGTTTTTTTTAATGGCCAAATAAGATTCCCTGTGCTACAGCTTCTTTATCCATTCGTCCATCAGTGGACACTTAGGTCATTTCCATGTCTTGGCTGTTGTAAATAATGCCGCAGTGAACATGAGGTGCCGATAACTTTGCGAGTTAGTGTTTTCATTTCCTTTGGATATATTGCCCAAAGTAGAATTGCTGGATCATATAGGGTTTCTAATTTTAATTTTTTGAGGAACATCCATACTGTTTTCCTTAGGGGTTGTACCAGTTTACATCCTACCAACAGTGTATAGGGGTTCCCTTTTCTCTACACCCTTGCCAGCCTGTGTTATCTCTGTCTTTTTCGATGATGGCCATTCTAACAGATGTGAGGTGACATCCCATTGTGGTTTTAATGTGCATTTCCCTGATGACTAGTGATTTTGAGCATCTTTTCATGGACCTGGTGGCCTTTTGTATATCTAGAGAAATGTCTCTTCAGGTCGTTTGACCATTTTTAAATTGGGTTGTTATTATTATTTTCTGTTGAATTGTAGGAGTTCTTTATATATCTTGGATATTAACCCCTTATCGGATGTATGGTTTGCAGATATTTTTTCCCATTCTGTAGGTTGTCTTTTCACTTTGTTGACGTGGTTTTTTTTTTTTATGTTTTGAATGTTTATAGTTTGATATCATCCCACTTGTTTATTTTTGATTTTGTTGCTTGTCCTTTATGTATCCTGACCAAAAAATCATTACCAATACCCATGTCAAGGAGCTTTATACCTGGGGCCCCTGGGTGGTTCAGTCGGTTAAGCGTCCGACTTCGGCTCAGGTCATGATCTCAGGGTTCGTGGGTTCGAGCCCCACATCGGGCTCTGTACTGACAGCTAGCTCAGAGCCTGGAGCCTGTTGTCGGATTCTGTGTCTCCCTCTCTCTCTGATCCTCCCCTGCTCACGCTCTCTCTCTATCTCAAAAATAAATAAAACATTTAAAAAATTATTTAAAAAGGAGCTTTATCCCTATCCTATCTATGTTTTCTTCTAGAAGATTCATGGTTTTAAGTCTTGCTTTTAAGTCTAATCCAGAAATGCTTTTGAGTCAGTTTTTATGAGGGGTGTAAGATCCAGGTCCAGGTTCACTGTTTTATGTATGAATATCCAATTTTCCTAGCACCGTTTATTGAAAAGACTGTCTTTTTTCTGTTCTTCAGTATTCTTGGTTCCCTTGTCAAATATTAGTTGACTGTACATCCTTGGGTTTATTTCTAGGCTCTTGATTTTGTTCCATTGGTCTCTTTGTCTGTTTTTACGCTGGTACCACACTGTTTTGATGACGATGGCTTTATAGTATAGCTCAAAAACAGGAAGTTGATGCCTCCTGCTTTGTCCTTGTTTTCCAGAATTTCTTTGGCTATTTGGGGCCTTCTGTGGTTCCATGGAAAATCTGGGAGTGTTTTTACTACTTCTGTTAAAAATGTCATTGGAATCTTGATAGGGATTGCACTGACTCCATGAAATGCTTTTGGTAGTAAAATACCAAATTCTTAATTGTCCATGAACACAGGATGCCTCTCTGTTCATTTCTGTCTTGGATTTATTTCATCAGTGTCTTGTAGTTTTCAGAATGGAGATTTTTCACTGCATTAGTTAAATTTATTCCTTAGTGTAAACTTTATTTTATGCCGTAGTTAACACTTATCCCTAAGTGTCTTACTGTTTTTGATGCTATTATAAAGAGGATTGATTTCCTTCTTTTTTAGAAAATCTGTTGTGAGTGTACTGATATGCTTCTTCTGTCTGTTAATTTTGTATCCTGCAACTTTACTGAGT
The DNA here is from genome assembly GCF_003009895.1 of Hyaena hyaena. NCBI lineage: Eukaryota > Metazoa > Chordata > Mammalia > Carnivora > Hyaenidae > Hyaena > Hyaena hyaena. The sequence continues at coordinate 7,836,124 of NW_024080638.1, forward strand.
TCATTGATCAGATTTAGTAGTGTTTTGGTGGAGTCTTTAGGATTTTCTATATGTAAAATCATGTCGTCTGCAAATAGAGACTATTTGACTTTTTCCTTTCCAGTGTTGATAAACTTTCTTTTTCTTTTTAAAAATTTCTTGATGTTTATTTATTTTAGAAGGAAAGAGAGACAGAGGATGAGTGGGGAAGGGCCAGAGAGAGAGAGAAGGAGATACAGAATCTGAAACAGGCTCCAGGCTCTGAGCTGTCAGCACAGAGCCCAATGCGGGGCTTGAACTCACGATCGTGAGATCATGACCTGAGCCGAAGTCAGACGCCCAACCGACTGAGCCATCCAGGCGCCCCCTGATAGACTTTCTTCCAGTAAATGTTTTCAAGCTTTGGTGGCACTCGGTTCGGGCCGCATAGTGCCAGGTGTTTCGGGCCTGGGTTTGCCATCAGTTATGCGGATGGGGCGTTTTCATTAAAATTTCCATTAACTGTTTTTTTCATTTTAAGCCAGTGAGCAATTTATAGATTCATTAACTTTTTACTACACTTGTGAAGCCAGGAAGAGGGGAATAAAGGAAATGAAATATTTGGTCCTCAACGTTTCACTGAGAGATGGTGGCCCTTAAATACAGAGGACAAAAAAAGCTAGGTAATGAGGGACGGTCTAAAGAAGTGTTAGGAAGGGCTGTATCTTCCAGAAGGATCCAGAACTGGAATCTCCTGGTAGGGAGCAGCTCATCATTCAAACCTACCACTCTCACCCCCAGTAGATCATCCATCTTTTCCTTAGAACTGCTGACTATTTTTTTTCCTGGGTGGCTGTCCACCCTCTTATGACATACCTCCTCCTGGAAGCCCACCACTTCTGGGCAAGCTCTGTGGCTGTGAACGTACTTCCTCATATGGTGGTGTAGACTGACTCCTTCTAGAGCTCTCATTTTATTTCCTTTTGGCAGATGGCTGGGTGTGCGGGGCTCTGGGGCCAGAGTACTGGCCACAATAGTACTGGGGCCACAGTACTATTGCAAACTCTGAGAAGACCCAGAAAAGTGGCAATGGTATTCTTTACTGCACAGTTAAGTGGTGGGGATAAAACAAGTTGGTTGACTAATGATATGATGTGAGTACGTTCACATTTGAGACCATGCCACGCGATTGCATGGCTCATCTGGACCTTCTCACTTGGGTCCACTTCTCCAGCAGAGCAAAAGACTGCACTTCTCAGGGCTTCAGTTTCCCCAGCCATAAAGTGGATGAATAATTCCCGGTTAATGAGGATGCTGGAGGAGTTCAAACACTTCACGAGGCTTTTAGAGCTGCTGGCACATAATAGCATCTCAGTACACGACACAGTCGTGTGGGTATTGTGGTGGCAGCTCTATACAGTATACAAACCTCACTCTTAGGGTCTGCTCTGTGAAAAAGGCAGTAGGCTTAAGATTACCTTCCCCAAGAGTTTGCTAGAAAGGAAATCCTAGTGCTTGCAGGTCCTCTCGGGCGGCTTCAGGGGGAGCTGGAGTGCCCTGAGTGCTGAACTTCCCAGGGGATGGGTGGGTTCCTGGGTTTGGCCACCATGTCTGCACAGGTGATCTCATCGTCGAGGACAGAATTTATACGGATGCCTTTACCAAGTCATACCCCTTCATTCTGTAGAAAGATAGCACCCCACCTTTTCCAGTACCTTCCTTTATAGATGTGCGGGGTGTGTCAGGTACAGCGAATCTTTCCTCAGAAGCAGTGATGGTAGATAGCTTAGCAGGAAGGAGGAACAGTTTTGGAGCCATTCATAGCAAGTGCTTTGGGTGGTACCGTATATGTACACGTCGTGCTAGCGTATATGAAGCTATACAGAGAGTTTTGATTCTATTCTTGGCATTTTACTTCAGTATCCAGGTATTTGTCATATAGCTCTCCTTCCTGAACATCTCTACTAGTAGCTTTGTAAATAGATACTTTTTTACATTGTATGTATACAGCGTCTCCTGGTTTTTATTATAAATAATGCAGTGGACGTCTTTGTGCATGAATCCTTTTCCTTCTTTTGTATGATATTCATAGACTCTGTTCTCCAAAGCGGATCACTAGGTCAAAGGATGTGAGAGTTGGCAACAGTGTTGTGACCGTGCCAAGTTACAGATAGACAAAGGCAGCAGTGGACGTGACAGCTGAGGGCCCACAGCTGCTTCAGAGATTTTTCTAGAAGAACCCCATTTGGGAGAGTTGCCATGGCACAGTGCTGCCTTCTCATCTTCTGTCTTAGCTGAGGCTGGTAGCTGCCGACTTGATTTATTTGCCCAAAGACTTTGGGCCGAGTCATGAGCTGGGAGCTGGAATATTGACCTGTCTGTGCCTCGCCTAGAATACACATTCAGTCCTATGATTGCCAACCCCCCCACACTGGACCCAAAGGAGCTATAAGACCAACACTCATGAAAGTTGTTGACGGTCTTCGGACACATGTGACCTTGTACCTGTTCCTTCCACCCTGGCCTTTATTGTCACTCTGTGTATGAGGCCTTCTGGCTCAAAAGATTGTGCACTGATGAGAAAGTACTGTATGTTGTCTACTGAAGATGTTCTCCAGTAAATCAGTCAGGAAGGGGGAATCTAGCCTAATTCTGAATAAAATGTTAGTGGTTGTCTGGAACAAGGGAGGTCGGTGCTCTGGGTAGATTTCTGAGAATCATGCGATATCTTTAAATGTCTCCACTTAACTGATAACTCATTTGACTTTCTATAGTTTCTCTGTTTCAGTTAAGAATGGGCATTTTCCATATTCTGCTTTGGCTGTGAGGTTTGCTAACTGTTGGTATTCTGGTGTGTTGACTTTTTGAGATGACGCTTGCGGTGATGGAGAAGTGACAGTGACCGTGAAGGCAGTGGCAGCCATTACTTACAGAGCACTCACTGCGCCAGGCACGCTTCTAAGTGCCTTACATTTATTAACTCTTTTTATCACTTAATGATTTCATTAAATCAATTCATTTCAGGAAAGAGAAGCAAGACATGGACTCTTGGAAAGGGAGCCGAGAGCCAGGAGTGGGAAGACACTTCTTATTTGTCTTGGAAGAAGTCATGGGTTTGAATCTCAGCCCTGCCAGCAGTCACTGATTTGGGGCAGAGTCCCTTTACTTCTGCCCCCTCTTCTCTGAAATGGAAATCCTGACTCCTACGTTGTAAAGAATTAAATGAAATAATGGATGTAAAAATCCTGTTGATCGCTAAACAGATGTGAGGCATTGATAGAATGTGTTATTCTTCCCGCACCCCAGACTCAGTCTTCTGGCATCCTGAGCCCCTTTCCCCGGTAAGGATGCTGTGTAGGTGTTTTGTCTGTGCTCGGCCGTGCGCTGGGCACTAGGGAATCCAGAGGCACGGCTCCCACCCAAAGAAGATGTATGCTGCGGCTTGGAAGACAGGTCATAAAAAGATGACTGAGTATACCAGCTGGTTGATCAATACCATTTGAATGGACCCAGCATTAAGTGCTTTAAGAAAACAGGGGAGGGAGATCGGTCCTGTGGCTTAGGAGCGGTGGGAAGGGAGCCATCAATGAAAGGGAAAGGCCCTTTCTTTCTTTGCAGAATAGTTTGAAACCAAGCCTTTAGCCACAGCCAGGATGAAGAGGTTCCTAGGGCCGTGTCTGTGCCCTGCGGGACAGGAACACTCTGGTCTTTCATGATACAGTTCAAAAAACACCACCATGAAGCTCCAATGTGGATCTGGAGTAGAGGCCCTGAAGGTGGAAAGTTCTGGTACCCTAGGAGCATTTCCGTCTCAGCTCTCCAGCCGGCATCAGACTTCGGTACCACAGAGCTTCCACTCCTGATTCCCGTGGGCATTGTTCCGGATCCGGTCAGGAGATAACTCTAGAGTGTCTGCCGGGTGCTTGGGTCTTCAGAATGATGGGCTGGGAAGAACTAGCCTTCACATTACGAATTTGCTGTCCATTGTAGATTCTGAGCGAAGACTGGAAGCAAAAATATGCTGAAAGGCCATCCAAGCATCCCATGCATTGGGAGCCAGGGACTGGGGGATGGGACGGGATGTCCATTTCTCAGACATTCAGGGTCCCTTCAGGTCTGAGCTGTGACTCTGCTGGCTAGTGCAGAAACTGACACAGTTCAAGGGAAGACAGTCCTTGCCTTGAGGAAGCTACAGTCCATACAGGGAAGCTAGACTCAGGGACGGACCCCTTGGCGAGCTGTGCAGGACACTGCCACCAAGTGGTTGCGTCTTCCAGGAGCATCCTGATCTGAGCTGCTCAGCTCTTGGGTTGACCTGAGCTCCATCCCTTTCTTGCCTCTGCTGTGCACTGAGTTATAAGGAGCCACATTTCCCAGGTGCCCTTGCCCTCTGGACCTCAAGTAGTTGAGTCGGAAGGATGCCCCGCAGGGAGATTGGAAGGTGGGAAGAAGGGACAAGCCCAACGTATTTCTCCCCACTCAGTCTTGCCTCTTGTAGTGTTTTCTGTGTAGCTGCCTCTGGGACCCACTCCCATTGGGCGGCCCTTGCTGAATAGCCCCCACTTCTGGTAGCACCATCTCTTCCCCTTCTCTCTTCATGCTAATCCTTGGTTGCCTTCCTGTCCCCTGTTTGACTTCCCAGCCCGTTCATCACCTGTGTCCTCAGATCTCTATATTAAATTGCCTCTGTTTTAAATACCTAGATTGCCTTCTCTTTTTTCTGAGTCTGACCCTGTAGAACCTTACCATCCAGGGCAGGTCCCGGAGAGTATTTGTTTCCACTCTGAATAGTCCCATGGAAGCCATTGTAAGATTGTGGCTGCCCTGCTGAATTTATGGTACCAGATTTCTTTCCCCCTTGCACAGAAAACAGAATTGTAGAATAATCCGGCCATGTAGATTTCTCAGTAAGTACCCACTGGGATGTGAGGAATTACAGACTTTCTTTTCTTCATGGGCCTCTCATTTGGTAGGAAAATGGGTGAGCTCCTTCCTTTCCAACTATGTGAGGGGCTATTTTGATTTTTGAAAAATTCATGCAGTCATTCTCCCCCTCCCCCTATTTGCCTGGGCTGTTGATCTTGTGATATATTTATAGAGATTGTGGTTGGCTGACCAGGAGTTATTTTGCAATAGGAATTTGTAAGACTTCTACTTTGAGCATGTGTTCCAGACTTTTCTTTCTTTAAAAAGAGGAAAGTCTTTCTTGGAGCATCTACTTTGCCCTTCTGTAATTATTTTTGTTTCACAACCAAAGTAAGTTTGGTGTTCTATTCAGGTTTTGTTGTTGTTGTTTGTTTTTTTTTTCCAGTGTGTATTTCTTTGGTCTCTGGTCTTCTGTCTTCTTTGGTATCTCATTACACTGAATTTTAAGAGGCCACAGCTCCTCCTTCATATAGGAATGTTTTTGCAAACGGGAATGTGGTGACCCAGTAAAGGGTGCTCTGGGGGCCAGGGACCTCGACTTCTCTATTAAGGGAGGGTGTTGGAATAGTTGAGGGGGAGCAGGCAAGCCACCGTCCCCAGATTTACCAGTGCCCACTGCAGATGTCAGTCATCAATCATAGCACTCTCTCTAGCTGAGCTCTGATGTGGCCCCAGAATCCATCCCAACATACTGCCCCTGGGGGCCACTACCACTTGATTAGAATTGGCACTGAAAATAAAACCTGTTTGCCTTTCTTGGACTAGATGATTCCCCAGACCCCATTCATCACCATGGTTCTCTGAGCATTGGCAGTACGGTTCCTTTATGTGTTAAACCAATTGCCTGCTCTTTATTAAGCCCCTTCTGTATGCAGCGTGGCCCTGGGAGCTGTGGAGCCCCGGAGGAGCCCCGAAAAGCCAGCCTCATGGAAATTTTGCCATTTGGTTGGGAACAAAGCTGCAGAGAGAGCACGAGCAAAGGCAGAAATGCCAGCAAATTTCAGCAGTAGGAGGGTCCTCAGAGCCCATGTGGTCACAATTCTCCAATTTATAGGTAGGGAAACTGAGGCTCAGAGGAAAACAGGACTTGCCTGAATTTTAATGAATGATAATTATATACCTAAAGTTCAATAAATGATAAGTCATTTTAATTTTCACCATTTATACAGCATTTACTATCTACCAGGCATGGTTTGGGGAGCTTTATAAATGTTAACTGATTTAATCCAGAGTATCCTTGTGTGGTGAGCACTATCATTATCCCCATTTGACAGATGAGGAAATTGAGTCTCAGGGGGTTAAGTCACTTCTCCAGTGTCCCATGGTTTGTAAGTGGTGGAGTCAGGGCTTGAACCCATGCCATCCAGCTCCAGATTCTATGCAGGGAGGTACCATGCGACGTAAAGCCTGCTCAAGGGATCAGAATATGTTTGGGTTTCCTTGTTTCTTGAATGCATTAATTTTACTCACTACCATTGGGGTAATCATAGTGACATTGACCAGATCTATGGTTCACGTAGTATTGTTGGCATGAGCTGAGAATGGTCTGAGAATTTTACAGACTTTATACCATTTGATTCATCCAGCAGTTGTGTTGCAGAGGGATTTTCTGCCTCTTTTACGTCTGGGGAAACTGAGGCTGAGAGGTGCTGTTTCCTGAGCCCGGTCACACAGCTACGTCCTGGCAGAATTTGGAGGTGGGCAGACGGAGGGCACAGTTCGCCCATGCCAGCATCCAAGGCAGGGGTCTCCTGGCATGGAGATGCCACCGTTCTTCTGGGCACGCCAGCGTCACTGTGACCATGTCAGGGAGGCCCCAGCCCCTTCCTTTGGTCTCCTTGAAGAGGTTTGAGGAGTAGCCTTGAAGCCTTACTTGAAAATACCCAAGGAGGTGACTTTTAAAAACCCTGTCCTCCAAGTCTGGGTTCAATAATTGGAGCTTGCAATCCTCTCTGCTTATAGTAGTTATTCCCCCCCCCCCCCGAAGCAAAAAAAGTGTTTCTTTTTCCTTTTTTTTCAACTGCCCCCCCTCCACTTCCTGCTGATCTGAAGCAAATATTTATCACATATTTAATGAGTAATCTGAGTTGGCTTGGTGAGGCTGTACCAGGACATGGTTTATGGCTGATCTGGTTTTAACTGGCTCCAGGAGGTTTTCCCTGGAGTTTTCTGTAAAATCATAAACCTGGAGAGAGAATTTTTGTGGAATCCAGTCACATGATTCGCTCTTTTGTAAATTGAGAGATTAACTGTGTGACTGTAAAGAACTGAGACACATTTCTTTTTTGAAAAGAAAACAAACAGAGCAGCATTTATGCATCCAGAGGAGCGTGTCCACTCTTCAAGATGGGAAAGTCCCCCGCCAAGGTCACCCCGCCGGGCCTTGGAAGCAGCAGGGCGCGGGGTTTGAGAGCACGGACTTGGGTCGGAGCACCTGGGCTGGGGGCCTGGGGGAGCCTCTCTCAGCTGGTCCCTGCACCCTGCAAGCCTCTGGGGGCCTGACCACAGGGCTGGGGACCATCCCTCCTACCCGGGGTGGTTGTGGAGATTACATGAGATGATACCCCATGCCTGAGCCCAGGCTGGCATACAGGAGGTGCTTAATAAATGCTGGCTGCTCCAGGGTCGCTAGTGTTGTCCCTGTTGGAGGCCCTTTATGCTGGGGTAATAGTACAAGCTGACACTGTGTGGCTGTGAAGGTCCTCCCCTTAGCCTGTGGAGGATTAGCTCACCTAGTCCTCAGAATAGCCCATGAGTTGGGCACCAGCATCATACCCATTTTACAGAGGAGGGAACTGAGGCACTGAGAGGTCAAGTCACTGAGAGGCCAAGGTCCTGCTAGGAGGTAGCAGGTGCGTCCCACCTGACTCCTAGTGGCCACCACCACTGCTACTGGTATTCCTCACAATTTAGTCTTGGAGCCTGAGGGCCTTTTTGGACTGCTGGTCGGTCACTGGTCCCTGGGAGAGAGACCAGGCCTCATCTGGCCTTGGCTTAGGCCTCTGCTGGCCATCCCCAGATGCTGGCATCAGCCCCTATGGGGTCTTAATGCCTCCATGTTGCCCCTCTAGCCGCCTTCTACAGACACAACTCTGACCATGTTTGTCCCCTGCCTAGAGCTCTTTGTGTTGGGCGAGAGGTGGAAGGGAACCTCCGTAGTTTCTCTGCAACTCGCCTATACATACAGGGTTATTTTAATATAAAAGACTCAAAAACGACTCCTCAAACTCATAACATTGCTGGACCCCACCCCAGGGGCAGCCTCTCCTCTGTTGATGCAGCCTTAGCACCTGTTGTGACGCAGCCCAGCTGGACGAATAGAATTTACATACATTAAACAGCCGGGATTCTCACGGACCCTTTAGATCCATGTGTGGACTGTGGGCTCCAGCTATGTGGGCGTCCCTGGCCCTGGCAAGAGAACCAGGCTTGGGTCTGGCAGGGAGTCCTGCACGACCGCCCGGGGGAGGCTCCGCCCCTCCCGTCTCACGTCAGGACGCTGTCCTCCTCCCGAGGTCCTGAGTCAGGCCCCACTTCTGTCCCAGGTGCCCATTTCTGTGCACAGAGGAGGCCAGGTCCTCTGCACACGGTCCAGGACACACCAGGGTTCCTCAGTAGCTGCCCTTATTAGTGTGTGTTTAATCCTGCCATTTACTGAGTGACCGCTGTGTGCCGGCTCTGCCCCACGGGGTCGCCACACGCTGTCGCCACATGCTCTCCTAGCTGATCCATGGCGCTCCCCGTAATCCTTTGACCTAGAGCTTTCTCTCCTCCACTGCTGTCCCCAACCGTTGCTGTCTCTTCCCTGGCAGATGACAGTGGCCTCCACGCCGGGCCCCCTGCCTCTGTCCTACAGCCACCAGTTGCATGAACCTTCAGAGAAGCCCATGGGCCTTGGGTGAAGCCCGAACCCCTGTTGCCTGGTGTGCACTTTCTCTGTAATCACCAGCTGTCGGCCATACGACAGAGACAGTAATGATGAAGTGGCGACAGTGATGATGACGATGTCAGCATTAGGGTCCTGTCCTGGTCCATCTGGCTGTCCCCCAGAGGGAGAAGGACCTGCCCACATGTGGCAGTGGCTACGAAATGAACAGAGCTATGCTGGTTGTAATCCTAGGAAGCCTGATTTATTTCTTGACACTTGACTTCAGACAGCAAGGGCCTGGGGAGGGGCAGAAGTTCATTGTAACGAAAAGGAATAAAGACATTGATCATTTCTCTTTGTTTTCCCTGGTAGTTGGGAACTTGGCCAGTTGATGGCATGTCTGGGCCTCGGGGCTCTGGCCTGGGGTCTAATCAGGAGTTCCCTGTGTGAACCTGGGCATGTCAGCGGGCTGGCCCCTTCCTCCAGGGGTAAGGCCTTCAGAGAGGGCTGTGGCCCTGCAGGCTTCAGGGACCCAGGCTTCCCTGCTGGGCAAGATGGGGCCCTTCCTTCTGGCACCCAGCTGTGTTAGCTTCATTTGCATCTAGACTGTACATTCCCCCTGTCGAGCAGGAGTTCCATGTGCCCTGTTCCAGCCTCCTCAGGGAAGCTCTTCCCGGGCCTGCAGTCTCATTGGAGCCTCTTGTCAAAGATGCTTGTGGACCCGAGGCCTCTCTCCCTCTCTCTCTCTCTCCCTCTCTCTCTCTCTTGCGTGCATAGTGCACATATCTCAATTGGTAATTATAAATTGATAGTGTGAAATAAGTAATCACTGCCTGTCTCCCCCACCGTTCTTGTGGCTGTTGTGCCTCAGTAACAACCCTGGTGTCCAGTACACACAGGCGCTTAACAGGTCGCATCGGGGCGGGTGATGAGGAACAAGGTGTGACTGGGTGCATTAGTCCCCCACGGCCTTTCTCAGAATCCCATGTTTGCTGTGCAGTCTGTGACTACCCACTGAAAGGTGCTCTTCTTTGAACTCAGAGCCTCCCCTGCAGCCAGCCCCGCCCCTCCAGCTCTGTGGCTTGGAGTGACCACGCTCAGGTAGAAAGCAAATACAGAATTAAAAACCAAGCACCACATGCTAGCAGCCTGTCACTGAGCATGATCTAAGAAACAGGGTTCATTAGGGAACTTATAATATATTTAGTTTCCTGGGAGTGGGCTCCCCTTTGTGTGTCAGGCAAAGCTATTGTTTGGTGTTGGCATGGTCACCCTGAATAGGTGTTTCTCAAGAACACCTGCTGAATAAAGAGGCAGGGACGGTCTGTGCTTGAGTTGGGGCCTGATGGTTCAGTAGGCAGACAGTTGATCTACATTGTTTAGGGCCAGGCTCGGCTTGTTGCTTCTAGACTTGAAAGGCCAGGTGTGTAGAGGAAATGGCCATTGGCTTGGGTGAGAAGATGTGTGAGCCCCGGCCAAGCCAGGGACCTGCTGTGTGACCTCAGGCAAGTCACTTGGCCCCTCGGGGTGGTTGGCGAATTCTTGGTCCGAGGGGCATGGTTAAACTGCAGTGTCTCCTGAGCAGGGTTTGGGGAGGGTTTGGTGTGGCCTGACGATCTGTGGAAGGTGCTGTGCTGTGTGACTCCTCTTCTCACGTACCACAGAGGCCATGCCTTCTTGGTGTGGAGGCCCGAGAGTTTGGTACCTTCCCTGACTCTTACTTTCTGGCACAGCCCAGATGCAGTTCGCCAGGAGGCCCTACTGCTTCTACCTTCCAGGGTATCCAGAACCCACTTCTTACGCCCATGCCACTCCCCTGGTCCCAGCCACTCCATCTTTTTACCTGGCCGCCTGCCCGCTTCGGCCCTTGCCCCTGGTACATTCTCAACTTAGTAGCCAGAAGGACCTATTAAAATGGGGGGGGGACGCCTGGGTGGCTCAGTTCGTTAAGCTTCTGACTTTGGCTCAGGTCACGATCTCATGGTTCGTGGGTTTGAGTCCCGCTTCGGGCTCTGTGCTGACAGCTCAGAGCCTGGAGCCTGCTTGGGATTCTGTGTCTTCCTCTGTCTCTGCCCCTCCCCTGCTCACACACACTCTCTCTCAAAAAATGAATAAACATTAAAAAAATTCTTTAAAAATGGAAGTCAAATTATTCCAGTTTGCCAAAACCATCCAGTGGCTCTCCAGGGGAAAAGCCAGAGGCCTTCAGTGGCCTCCAAGACCCCACATGGGCCCGCCCCCGGTACCTCACCTCCTCTACTCCTTGCTCACGGCACCCTTGCTGTTCTGGAGCACGCCAGACACACTTCTGCCCATGGGTCTTTGGACTGGTCATTCCCTTTGCCCCGGACACCAGCTCCTGTACCTCCCATTGTTTGCCTAATGACACCTGCTCTTACCACCTTTCTTAAAACTGCAGCCTGTGGCTCCCCTCTGTCTCAGCATTCCGATTGCCCTTCCCCATCTCTGTTTTCCTTTCATGGAACAGACTGCCTTCGAGCATATGATCTATTTTACTAATTGATTATACGTGATGCTGCTTTCTCCCCCAAGGTGAATGTAATCCCTGTGAGGGCAGACATACATGCCAACTACCTAAACAATGTCTGGTGTGTATAGAAGGAGCTTCTTAAATACTTGTCGAGTGAACAAATGACTTCCTCCTGATCTGGGTCTTGTGGGACAGACAGGAAGTTCCAAGTTAAATTTTGGAGATCCCTTGGCTGCTGGAAAGGAAAGAGGTGTGCAAACGAGGCTCACGTTGTTTTGGACCATCTTATCCTCCTGTCCTCGGGAATAATAGGAGACGTAGAATAGTCCTCTGGGCAGGGTTTGCTGCTCACTAATAAGTACAGTGCTTCCTCCTGGCTACTAGGTCGAGTGCACTTGGCTTCCCTCACTGCTGAGGCTGAACATCTTCCTACAGGGTCAGTTGGACCTGCTAGTAATATAAAGTAGTGTTTTTATATTCAAACATATGCATGCATGAAGTACACAGGCTTATTCTGGAGTAATGTGCAGTTGATACTCGTGAAGGTAACATTCATGTGAATTAAGAGAGAATAGAAAACTTGAAAGGCATTTGAGCATGTGGGGAACTTCTTTTCTCTCCTGAGTTTACATTCACTCTTCCCTTCCAAGGGAGGAGAGAGGCCAAGAGGCAGTGAATGTTGGGTATTTGGAACTGCCCCTTAGTGGATTTGAGGTTATCCACCCAAAGCTGAGCACAGTAGGCTTTCAAGGAATATCTGTTGAATGAATAAAGGAGTGATTGATTAAGATCAGTTGCTCTATTTCATCCTAGTTGCCAATGCAGATCATTACTCATCTAAGCAACTTCATTGTCATTGTTTCCCGAGAAATAACATAATGGATTTAACCATATTTGCTGAATTTTTGCCGTGTGCTGGCCCCGAGCTGTGGTGCTGGAGTCATGGCCACATGTGGCATGTGGTCTTTGTCCAGAAGGAGCGCATGGCCGGGGGCNGGGGGGGGGGGGGGGGGGGGGGGGGGGGGGGGGGGGGGGGGGGGGGGGGGGGGGGGGGGGGGGGGGGGGGGGGGGGGGGGGGGGGGGGGGCATAGGTGCTCCAGGAACTCTGGACCCCATCCCATAGAGTTGGTAAGAAGTGCTGGTGATGGCGTGTTAGGAGTGTTGGAGGAGCAGTGAATAGGGACACGTCAAATCTGGCGGGGGAGATGGGGGAGTTATTGATGTTTCCCAAGAGGAAGCAATTTTTGCATTGCAGTGGGGGAGGGAGAGGGCAAGATCCTAATTATACCACCACGGAAATGTGCTGTACCAGCTCTGTCCTGGGCTTGACTGGCTGAGGCACCAGTTTGGGGATACCCTCTCCAAGATGGCGGCCCTCCTGCATCTTCTCAGGGCTCAGGGGACCATGAGCACCCACATTTGCAGTGGCACCTCAGCCTCGCCGAGCTTCTGGCTTGGTTCTCTTATCGCAGAAAGGCATTTCATTCTTCGAGATCAGGCAGCCAGGACCCAAGGAGCTGTTTTCCTCCATTGTGCAAGCATGACAAATCATTAATTTTTGATTGATTTGCTTAGAATTATGGGCGCCCCAGCATTCTTTCCGCCGCTGAACAGCTGTATAACAAATGAATATATCAGTGTGCACAAAAGATTGGAGATCTAAGAGAAGCAATTACATTGGCCACCCTCCCCCACCCTCACCCCTTCCCGGGCAATGAAGGGAGGAAATTTTTACCAGAAATTCCTCAAGTGGCTTTAAAAAAAAAAAAAAAAAGCCTTTTTATAATTAAATTAAATCTTTATCTCCTTATCTTTTGCAGCAGATTTCCAAACACATACCAGTTCCCCATGTGCTTGGGCTCTATCCATCCAGGAGGAATCTTTAATAATGAAATTTCAACTTGTGAATTAAAACCAAAAGGAAAAAAAAAGGAAAAAAAAGGAGCAAATTCTACCCCTCCTTTCTGCCTTTTTTTTCCTTTTTCTTCTTTTTTTTTTTTTTTGGCCGCTGCTATTCCTTTAAGATTTTGGAACCGTACCAGTGCACTAAATGTGACCTCCATAACTTTTAAATTAAGAATTTATGCTGGCTTGAAATTTATGAAATATTTCAGCATGAAAGAAAGCCTTTTTCCCTCAGGAAAATTGAGCAATAAATCACAGCACTGTGGATTTACTGCCCTAGAGCCAGCGAGAGATAGGATTTTTTTTTTTTTTTTGCTTCATTCTGAAAAAAAAATGTAATCATATAAGACAGCTTAGCTGCTATCCTCCTACTCTCTAGAATTTTTAATTTCAGCTGTTTCTGCTTGGATTTATTTCCAATATTCCTGCTCGGCTTTTCAATTTCCTCAGTTATTAAATTTTAATTCAGTGCATTAGCATTTAAATTAAAAAAGGGTTTATTTTATCGAAATCGTTGGCCAGCCCCCATCCCGTAGCACACGAATTGCCTGTTTCTGCCATTTGCACAAAATGTGAAATGCAGCTAATGTCCTACAACTTACATTTGCACAAATTCAGAAATAAAATTTCTGGGTTTGGAATAATATTTTCTTTCCAAGAAAATCCTTAATAAGAGAATGGAAAAGAACAACTTAACATTCATTTGGGAGGGAAGTGGAGGGTCGAATGAAACCAAAAATAGCTTTGCCCGTGTCCTAAGGAGAAACTGATGTAAAAGGAATGGATGGCACTGGCAAAGGGGGGGGGGCAGGTGCCCTTATAGAGAAGTGGGGGAGGGTTGTGGATGACTGTACCCCCATGTTATAAACGCGAGGGGGAGGGTCTCTCATGGGCCCACCGTGCCCCGCCCCATTTTACTTGCCTTACAGGGGCTTGGTTAAGGTCGGATCAGCTCCGTATAGGGAATCAGCGATGAAGGACAGCACGAGATGACCTGATTTAACTCTCATGCCTCCCGTCCCATTTCTACCAATGGGAATCTCAGGTCCAGGGAAGGGAAGGAACCTGCCCAAGTTGAGACCCAGACAGAGCCACACAGAAGCTGCGTCTATAGGGGCACACAGCCCACTGGCAGCTGGATTTCCATTGCTCAAGCGGGCACTACACATACCTGGCCTGGGCTTAGTACCTTAGCTAGGTCAGTGTATTTGGTATCGTTTTGAGCAGCCCTTTGGAGGAAGGCTCAGAGCTGTGGGATCTGGTGGGTGCTCATGAGATGCTGACTTGCATCTCATGGATTCAGATCGCTCCCTGAGACAGGCCGGGTAGACCCCTGGAGCAGTGCAGGTCGGCCCCACCTCTCGCTCATCTGCCGAGCAGTCAGTACTTAGTCCATGCTAGATACTTTTACATGCGTTCCCTTATTTATCAGAAGTCTTGCCAGTCCCAGGAGGGAGGTCCTGGGATTGGCCTGTTGCCATTTTGCACCTGAGGAAACTGAGGCCTTGAGAGTGCAAGTGACTTGCCAAGAACCATGCGGCCAGGGAACGGCAGAGCCAGGGCTCCAAACTCAAGGCCATCTATTGACACCACACCTTATGCTGGTCATCCTCGGTTCAAATCTAGAATCAGGTCAGATGACACTGGGTAAAGGTGAGTTGGTGGGGTAGGTTGAATCGTAGGAAATGGCTGGTGTTAGACCATTTGGAAAATGGCCATGTCAGAGGTTCAGCTTAGTTCCAGCAGTAGGTAGTTGTGAGGACGCAGGCAGAGCTGACCTGGCATCTCACTGTGGGCTCCCACTGGGGCTAGGATGGCCTGAGAGACTGTCCTCCATCGTTATGGTGGGTCTGGACTCAGCCAGGCCCAAGTGCCATGATCGACAGGAGCTGTGAAATCAACACCTGCTTTCTTGGGCATCTCTGCCTTGTGCCCGTCGGCCACCTGTGCGCCCACCGGCAGCAGCTCCAGTAGGCGGGCTTGGCCCCCCCAGAGGCTGCGTTTCCTCTGTTGCACCGCCTTAGTTTCTGTACAAGGATTTGTTTGGACAACTGTTTGAACATTTTTAGCATTTTGTCTTTGTTTTATAAAAATTGGTGGGAAACAAAACTGACAGTTGCTGTTGGTAGCAAGAAACACAAGTATCACAAACGTATTAAAAGCGAAACGTAGGGGGATGATAAGGTGTGCCAGAGGCAGAATCTTTTCTCTCTCCTGGTGTTACTGTCCACATGTGGTCAACTCTGGGTGAAATGGGGAAGGAAAAGGACCAAAAAAAAAAAAAAAAAAAAGACGACACGAAAATATGTATGAAATGCTAGAAATACATGGCCCACAGTTGAGTCTGAAAGATGAGATCGTTTGGGATTTTATAATTTCTTAAAGCCCCCTGGGGCAGAATTTCCACCCCTAACCGCTTCTGCATCTTAGGATATGAAGATTAAAACAAGTTCTTCCCCATTCACTTTCCATAGAAGTTTTGAGGAATGCAAGATGTCAGAAAGAGGCTGTAATTGATCCCGTGTTTTGCTCCCAGTGAAATGACATGCAAACCTCTTTTCCGCTTTCTTGTTTCTTCCACTGAAATAATACACCAGCATCCCATTAATTTCTCCCTCACAGGCCTCACGTTTTTCTACCTCTTTATTTGTCCTTCATTTTTGCATTTACCCGGTCGGGGCGGTGGGGGCTGTGTGGGTTTACTTCTTTTCCCGATTAGCTCTTCTGAATGTTGGCGGGAGATAAAATATTCCAGAGCTGAGCAAAGTGGGCACTTTGGTCTGGAGTGACCCAGACCTAGGCCTCTAGCTGTGGGGTGTTGGATAGTGACTTCTTGGACTCTCGTTGCATCACTCGTAAAATGGGGACATTGTGTATGTTGAGGGACCCATCGGGAAGACTGGATAAGAAGCACTAAATGTGCAGACACTGGAGCCTGATGGGAAGTTAGCTGGGGGAGTGAGTCTGGACACCCCTGGGGGCCGGGTGGAGGACTGGGCGTAAGGCAAGATGATGGTGGGCACTGTGGAGATGCTGGATGGTAGCGCCAGCTGACTGTGGTCGTGTGGGACTGAGTGACGCACTCACACGCTGAAATCCGGCCGCCTTTGGGTGAAATCCTGGTGTTTTTACATACTGACTGTTGGAATTGCTGTCTGCCATCTGGTTTTGCCTGTTTGCAACTTCTCATAAACACGCTCGTACAAAGGTGGACGCTATTTTGCTTCTTTGAGGTCCCCAATCCTGAAATTCAAAAACCTTGAAAACAGAAAGATATCTTGGAACTGGTGAGGTGGCACAAGTCAACCTGAAGGGAGAAGAGACTGATTCCATCTTCACTGATCCTCTGCAGGGCTGACCGCATGCGTTGCACTATGGAAATATCACCATGTGCTTGAATAGGGGCGTGGGGGTGTCTCCCCAGACCCTGCCAGGAGTGTTTCAAAATACAGAACACATGCGCTGCATGACCTTTCTAAACTTGGAAGGATTCTGAATTTGGAAACACGTGTGTGCCAGAGTTTTGAACCTGCATTATTCTAAGTGTGATTACTATTATTATAAATGCTTTGACAAAGCCAGGGAAATGCATCTTTGACCAGTGCATTCTTTCCATATCTGGAGCCTCCTTCAACCTCTGCATAGGGGTCCCCCCAGTACTGGCCTAGTGGTCAGGACCCCCAGATATTTGTCATTCAGGCTGTATGAGACTTCAGGCAGCTCCCTCCCGGCCCAGGGCCTCAGTCTCTCCATCTGAGCTGGACTTCTATGATTTCTGAAATTTTCATTTGGTCAGTCTTATTTCCCTATCTCCCCCCGACCCCCAAATAAAAAGAGATTAAGAACCAGTACTCTCTTGTCTCTCCCTGCTAGTAGGGTTGGGGGACAGAATATTTTAACATAATAGGATTTTCCCCCTCCGGTCGGTAGGAATAAATCTGCGGCTACTGTTTTATTGGAAATCCCAGATGAAAATAAAAATGGTGCAATTCAATCTCAGATTTAGCTGGTTACTTACTTTTCACTGAGTCCCCAGGGCCCTGTGGTTGCTGGGTTTGTGTTGGCAGTGGGTGCTTCGCTGGATTTAAAGGGCCAAGCAAATTCCGGGGGTGGGAGTAGGTACGGGGGTGTGTGTGGGGGGGGGGTGGCCTGACTCCCTCTTACCACTAGGGGCAGATTCTCCCAACCTGGAAGAATGCAGCTGGGGGGGGTGGTGTGTGTGCGAGCTCTCCCCTCTGTCTGAAGGCTGGTGGTGTCGAGGGGGAGTTTGGTGGGGCAGCAGTGGGTAGAGCCCGTCTCCCCCATGGCTGATGTGGGTGTTCTGGGTTTCTTTTGCAGGCTGACGGAGCCAGTGCAGCTGGAAGGAAAAGCACGGCGAGCAGGTACAGTCCCCGCGCCCCCGCTTGTCCACCTCCCCCTCCCCGTCTCACAGCTGACAGCCACCTCTCTCGGGTCCTTCCCGTCCCCTGAAAGGGGGTGCCTGGTCCAGGCCAGCTCCCTTTGCTGAGAAGTATCCATACTTGCCTGGAGGCTGTACAGTCCCAGGCAGCACCTTCCAGCCTCTCTCTGAGCAGCTGTGAATGGACCAGGGATGACCAGGTTCTGAACTGGCCTTGGGGCGCTCGAGCTGGGGGGAGTTAATGGTGAAGCACGAGACTGGGCAGAAGGACCGGCTCGAGTCCCATCTCGGCTGCCGTGTAGACATACCATCCTAGTCTGGAACTGGTGGCCCAGCCTGACTCCTGAGTCCTGTGCTCCCTGAACTGGCCCCCCCACAGCAGGGGGAGGGAATACTCTGCGTAGCAGGACCAGGGCTGTGTCCTCATCCTTGGAACTGACAGATTGGGGGGGGGGGACGGGGAGTCCCTCAAGGAAAGCTGGGCTGTCGTTCCCAGAGAAGGCGGAAAGAGACACTGGATAGGCCCGCGCCATAGATATCCGCCGCCGGTGGCACAGGCAGGCGCTTGGTACTTGTTAGCACTGCTGCTGCCGTCGCCGTGTCCCCTCAGGGAGGGCAGACTGGAGAAGCCAAATGGCCTTTACTGGGGGACACTGGAGGCGAGAGGAAGGCAGGGGACAGACGAGAGAGGCCCTCCAGGCCACACACACCAGACCCGGCCTGGGCTCAGGATTACCTACTGGAGTTGGGGTCAGAGCACGAATGCCAGGCAGAGGAGTTTTCCCTGATTCCACAACGAGTTCTCTGGAACGTTAAGGGATTTTTGTAGAAAAGAGGATCTGTGGCCCAGTAAATGTGAAGGGCGGTGGGTTCAACAGAGTCAACAGATTTCTTTGCTGTGAGACCTTTCAGTCTTTCACGTGCCCTCGTGCGTGCTGGATGACATCTGAGACAAGAATACCATATTTCTCAAAGTTTTTTTAATTGTGGAACCCTTTTATTTAAAGTTTGGCTCTGGAGCAAGTGTTCCTTGGAACATGCTTTAGGAACTGACGGGGAGCCATTGCTCTGTGAGAAAGAGTCACATGTTTGACCCTGTGGTTTGGGAAGATCACCCCAGCAGCCATTAGCGGGCTGGATTGGAGGCGGCTGGAGTGGAGGCAGAGATACTGGGCCGGGGGTCATCGTGACCCACACCACCCAGCACGGCCTGGCTCCCAGCCGCTTCCCCAGTCTTGTGTGTGTCCGCCTCCCCCTCGTCCAGTCTGTTTTTGCTACCCTGACCTTCTCTCAGTTTTTCTTCTACCCCTCAAACCAGGGGTCGACCGGCTATACCTGTAAAGGGCAAGATATTAAATGTTTTACACTTTCAAGGCCGTAGGTCTCTCTAGCAACTTCTCTGCCCATCAGTGCCTGTGAACACACCATAGATAATGCATAAATACCCAGTCTGCGGTTTGCCAACCCCTGGCCTCAACTGACTCTTGCCTGAGAGCCTTTTCAGCTGCTGTTCCCTTTGGCCGTAATGTACTTTCCTCTGATCTTCCTTCACATCTCGACTCCATCCTCCCCTTGGAGAAACTTTCCCTGCACTTCTCCTTCACGGGCCTGCGGCCTGTGTCCCTCATCAGCTGTTCATGCTGTTTATTTACCCCACGCATTTGTGTAATTTTCTTTGCCTCTTCCCTTGGGGTATCAGATCCATAGGCAGAACCCCTAGCAGGCGCTCAGTGTTTGTGGGACGGGTACCCCGAACGTGACGGGAGAAGTGGGGATGACGTCAACGCAGGGGCTGGACCGCCAGGCTCAGGCCTGTGAACGCTGGCGGTGACGCATGTGGCCAGGAGCTGCCACACACCTTGTCCTGGGCGCCTGGTCATGGGGTTTCGTGTAAGCGCAGTACAGGGGGCAGTGGCAGCCCCTAGACAGGGGTTGCTGGGCATGCTTCCCAGATTGGAACGTCACGACTGGAAGGGGCCTCGGAGCTTGCCCAGTCCCAGCCTCTCGTCGGACACTTGGGGAGGGACGGCCCTGCTCTGGGTCATGTGATGGGCAAGTGGCTGTGTCAGGCCTCGAACCTGCCAAAGCAGGGTGCTTTCTCCACTCAGCAGTGCTGTGCTCGGGTGAGGGTGTGGCCAGCCTCTCCTGCCATCCCCCAGGTTCACTGAGCAGCTGCTGTGTTAGGCCTGGTGCTACGTGTTGGGACTCGGAAGGATTCGATGCTAACGTAGTCCTCTGGCAGACACTGGGTGTCCCTTGGGTCTGCAGGGGGACAGAGGACAGGCCTCCACTTGTTTCTCAGGACTGTGACACGGGCACAGAGTCCCGGGTTCGATTCTAGGCGCCTGCCCAGGGTGGGGCGGGGAAGGCGGGGGGATGGCCATGTCTGCCCTGCCTCTCTAGCCCTGGCTCGTACATACTCAGGACAGAGCCCCGTGTTACCGCCATGGTGCCAGGCTATGCGCCCTGAAGGGCCAGCTCAGAAAGAAGAAATTTCTAGTAATAACAGTTACCATTCATCCTGCACTTCTGTGTCAGGCTCTGAGCTAAGTGATTTACATATGTTAGTTTAATGTTAACTTGTGTGATCTCTGGAATAGCCCTATAAAGGAGGTGTTCATTCTAGTCCCACTTTACAGATGAAGAAGCTGAGGCACAGAGAGCTTAACGGGCCTGAGGCTGCCCAGCTGGACGTGAGCAAGAGCCAGGCTGCCTGCCCGGGTCTCACGTCTCTGACATGTACACGTGACCTCTGTGACCTCCCGCCCCTCAGGACGGAGAGGCCAGCTGTTGGTGTTAGAGGAGTTAGGGGTTAGAGGTGGCAGGGGTTGGGGGCTGTGCCGACAGCTAGGCCTTGTCGAGAAGGCAGGGACTTTGAAGGAGCTCAGCCAGTGAGTTTATATTGATTTTATAATGAAAGCTAATAGAGCATCTTTGAGAGACCCAAACAGTCTTGTTGGGTAGTGACCCAGCATTCAGTCTGAGAAGCAGATTATGCATCAAACATCAGGAGAACGCTCATGCAGGCCTTAGCAGAGGCCACTTGCAAATTTGACCCTGGCGTTGGGTTAGATTGGCCTGGTGGGGTTTAGACATGGCAGCGCCTTGCAGAGCATAAGATGTGTTTAGTCCCTGTTTCAGATGGAGAAGCAAAGGCCCAAGGCTTCCCGAAGTTAGAGTTAGGCTATGCAGCCCTGGCCAGAATGACCTTGAAGGACCCCCAGTCCTCTGATATGGGCCTCCACGCCCAGCTCCCAGCCATGCTACGGCTCATTCAGCTATAACGCCAGGGTCTGCTTTCTTCCCAGCACCCATCTGTTGGCCCAGAACACTTAATTTTGTTACTTCTCCAGAGGGCCTCTGGCTAAACCCCAAAACCAACAGCATGGACTGCTAAGGAATTAGTGTTAAATTGAGGGAGACAAGGAGAGGTGGTGTTTCTGATCCCAAGAAACAGCCGAATGTGGTTTGGTTTACTTCTCTGTAACCCAACCTGGGTCGATTTTACGGGACCAGTGATCCCTGTACTTGAGGTCACTGCTGACTTGGTGTGCAGGTTACAGACCACGTAGCCCGACTGCAGCCAGACCTCACTTATTCTACGAGGTGTGGGGGCTGTAGAGCCTTAACTGTGGAAAATTCTAAAGGAAATGCAGTTTTTGTAACCAAATAAATGTAGCTACGGGCTTGCTATGATGAAGAATTATACCTTTTTTGCCAGTTGAAGGTTTTTAGAGCTGATCAGGCTTTATAGATAATCTAGAGTAACTGTCTCATTTTGGAGACAGGGATAGAAGAGGTTAAGGGACTCATTGGTTTGCTGTGTGGACCAATTGCCTAACAAGCAGTCAGGATCATGTAGATAGAGATTTGGTTGGGGTTGGGGGTTGTGAGACCAAATCTCATCCATTCATTCCACAAATATTTAGCACTTGCTAAGGGCTGGGATCCGATCTGGGTGCTGGAAATACAGCGGTGAACAGAATAGCAATCCCTGGCCTTGTGTAGCTTGTGTTCTAGTGAGAGTGGAGAAGATGTAATCAATATGTAAAGTGTATGGTACGTCATAGGATAAACAGTGATGTGGGGGGTGAGAGAGAAGCAGGGCGGGGGGTTGGGAGAGCCAGAAGGAGTATTGCATCACCTTCTGGTGACATTTGAAAGGATCTGAAGGAAATGGGGGACTGAGCCAAGGAGTCATTGGGGAGAAACACATCCAGGCAGAGAGAACAACAGGTGCAAAGGGCCTGGGGCAGGAGTGCTTATATTGTGTTGGAGCAACCTCAAGGAGACTGATACGGCAGATGGCACTTTGGAGGCTATCATGAGGATGTTGGCCTTTACCCTGTGCGAGGAATGGGAAGCCACTGGAGATCTTGAGCAGAGAGGTGGTATGATATGATTTGGTTTTAAAGGGATCATTCTGTCTGTCAGGAGGTGAATAAACAGCAAGAGTCAGGGTTAAAGAGGTGTTGCCAGGGGTTCAGGACAAGCAGGACCTTAGAAGGAGGCTTGGAAGGGAGTTTCCGGAAGGCCATATCTTTTCAGGCCTGAGGAAGCCAGTTCAGCAAAGCATTCTGTGAGTTCTGCATCCAGATCATGCACGCTTCTCCACGGCTGGCCTGCCTGATCTCTTCTCTCCTCCTCTCTAGCCCCGCTGAGGGCCAAGCAGCTCGTTAGCACGGTGCTGAGGAGCCCGGGCTGCCCGGGTTCGGGTCCTGGGGCTACCCACTGCCTGGTTGTGTGACCTTGGGCTCGTTCCATAATCTCAGTTTCCTCATCTGGAAAATGGGAATTATATTCGACCTTCCCTCATAGTGTCATCAGTGAGAATTAAGCGTAGTAATAAGAATAGTGATACGCATACCTCTTGCACAACGCCTGGCCCGTAGTAGGTGTTCAGGAAACGTTTATTTTCTTTACCACCATGCTGGATTCCCTTCCTAGGAGGAGATAACCGTAGGACGGTGATTGATTTCTTGTTGAGTCTGGACCCTAGAGAGAGGACTGGAGTCCGGAACGACGTTGGGGCTGGAGCTCCGCTTTGTCAAGGGCCGACCCCCATCCAGTTATGTGTTCTGAGAGCCACGCACAGATGTCACTTGGTCCTTCCTGTGCTCCCTCTGAGGTAGTGATACTGTCCCTCCCCCTCGGAAGGGATTGAGGAATAGGCTTGTCCAAGGTCACACACGTTGTAAAACAGCTTTGGATGCAGCTGAGTCTTGGTCCTTCGAACCAAGGTTTCTTGTTGTTGGACCATTACTTAATCTGATCACCACGTGTGTGCAGCTGCATAATTATTACTATTTGTTTTTAAAGAATACATTCTTGTTTAGCATTTTGGTTTTCAACAGTAAAATAAAAGTAGCCCTGAACAAATTATAACTTCATTAGCACATAAACTCGGCAGTAGCAATAGGCCCTGATGGTAGTCCCTGGCCAGTGTGGTGTTAGCAGAACGGATTAGTGGAGCGCCCTGGGTAGATTTTAGCCGGGGCACATCTTCATCTTGACTCTAGGCTTATGCTGCAGTTATTGGAGCTCGGATTTGATTTCCAGAAACATGTATCCTCACCATGCCAAACTTGGGGCGAAGTTGGGCCCAAGTATCCTATAATTGCAGGATGACTCGGGTCCCTGCACCCATTCCACGAGGCCAGTGCTTTGATCCGTTAGTTAAACTGAGAGCCTGCAGATTCCCGAACGTTCAGGTGCGTCCTTAGGTTTGTCTTACGCAGACAGCCACAGAAATGCAAATTGACACACATCGAAAGTGGTGAATTGTGTCTGTCACACGGCTGGGGGTGGTCCAGCAGAGGGAGGTGCCTGGGGTCCCTGGGGAGCCTCTGCTCAGTGCACGCACCCAGCACCCAGGACGTGTCTGAACACAGTCCGTAAGTGGCACCCCTCCAGTGGCCCATTCAGGACTTCAGGAGTCCTGCCTCATCCTGAAGAAGCTCAGTATTGAGAAGGGAAACTGGGATCGTCTGTTACGGTCGCTTCTTGACGCCAAGGGCCCTCAATCTGAGAAAACAGCTCCGGAAGTTTCCACAGCCTCGCCGTGTGTCGGGCTCTGCTAACGGAAGAGAAAGAGCCTCGGTGTGTGCGTCCCCAGCTTTCCTTACAAAGCGTGCCACTCCGGAACTCCAGCGTGCTCCAAACTAGCCGCCTTGCCCACCACTGCCGCCTTCGCAGCCTGCGGTGAACTTCGCTGCAGGATGTCCACCTGCCCCTCCTCGTTGCTGCTGCATGGGGGGAGGGGCGGCTATGCCCACCACTTCTTCCCTTTTCATGGGGCTTAAAAATCGCCCCTCTGCATCCATTGAGTACTCCATCCTTGGCCTATGAGCTGATATCTTTCATAGTTTGACCAAACTTCCCACATTTTGTCTGGTAAGGACAGGAGGAAAGAACTCATGTTTATGGGGCCCCACAATGTGCAAGGGGCTGTGCTGGGTGCCTTATGTGCATCTCTGTCCTTAAATCTTCTAAACAACCCTTAGTGGTTTGCGTTAACCTCGCCAGCTTCCATGCGAGGAGAGGGGGTGTAGGCAGGTTAGAGAGCTTGACAACGGCCCAGCGTCTGGCTCATTACCCCCAAACACCTCGGGGAGCCCTGGACCGTGTGAGGGGCCCACTGGTGGGAGGGCAGGAGGACAGCTCCGGGCATCGGCTGTCAGTGTGGGCAGGATGTTGGAGCAGAGGGGCCCTGTTGCGAAGCTGCTTTACCTTTCATATCAAGGAGAAAGTGGCCGGAGGAGCTGGGCATCAGAGAGAAAGAGAGGGAGACAATAGCTAAGTCACAGCCTCAGTAGGAAATCGTACTGGTGGCAGAGGGAGAGCAAATCTCCTCTGTTCTCACGTCAGCCAGCGTGTGGACCAGTGTATGAGCCGTGTCCGTCTTCTTGAGCCGGCTGCTCTCTGGGGGCTGCGTGGGACCTCGCAGGTGCCCCAGGGGGTCTCTGCAGGACAGTGAGTCTCTCCCAGGGGCTCCGCTGCAGCCTCCCCTTCCCCACCTGCCCGTGGAGGGAATTCTGTGTGGGTAAGAATTCCGGAGCCTGCAGTGTCCCCGACAGTTGGGTGAGGAGAAGAAACTCAAAAAATTGATTCTTTTTTTTTTTTTTAATTTTTTAGATGTTTTATTTATTTTTGAGAGAGAGAGAGAGACAGCACAAGCAGGGGAGGGTCAGTAAGAGAGGGTGACACAGAATCAGAAGCAGGCTCCCAGCTCTGAGCTAGTTGTCAGCACGGAGCCTGATGCAGGGCTCGAACCCATGAAGTGAGATCATGACCTGAGCTGAAGTCAGCTGCTTAACTGACTGAGCCACCCAGGCACCCCTGTCAAAAAGGTGATTCTTGAGAGTGTAGTGCACCTGTGCGCACAGACCCGAATTGCACCGCCACAACGCCCCCCATTGGACAGTGAAGGCAGTGTGTCTATTTAAAATGCTGCTAACAGTAATTCTTTTTAATGACCTGGGCCCACCTTCCCGGTGCCGTGGCACCCGTAAAAGAAGTTCCCAGCTGTCCCCGGAGGGCCCTATCCAGCTAAATGTCGGAGTTGGTGACTTGACAGTACTGTTGACAATTCCCGCTTTTCTCCATTTTAGGTTTAAATTAACCAGGGAATTAACTCTTAACATTTAAATCTCACACCGTCTTTCTGAACTGCAGTATTACCCGGCGTCGCGGCTGACTGACAACATACATTGAGGAAAATTAAGTGCCTACGAATTATCTCAAACTAATGATATATTTATGCATTGTAGGCTATTTTGAATTTCTAGACTGTTAAGAGTTGTTTAATAGGTTAATAGTTTTAATCTATTAATCTAATCTTTTCTACTTGACTATTTATTAAAATATATCAGTGATACATGACAAATGGAAGTGCGGATAATTCTGAGGGTTATTAAGACATGGGTGATGTGAGGATTTGAAACGCGGGTGGAATAGTAAACGCACGGGCCTCGTTACCAGGGTTTGTGGAAACTGGGGTTTTGCTGTAGGGTCTCTCTCTTCGTCCTTCCTGGCTGGTGGAAGCTGTAGTCTTCCTGTCCCGTTACAATTCCTGTCCTTGTCACTGAAAACGGGAGGCCCTGTGTCCAGAGGCCAGGTCTGAACAGCAGCCATTTTAGAACACTTCAAGGAGAGTTAGAGGTCAACAGTGAACAGAAAGCCCAAGCCCTTTCCTCGTAGCAGGCATGGAACCCCACATTCCTTAATTTTATCGCATTTCTGTGCTGCTGTTTGGAGCATCTTAGCCTGTGCCCCGGTCTGTCAGGATGCTGAGGATCCAGTAGGAGATGAGGGGATGTACTTCCCGTCTCTTGGAATTTCTGTCCCATCGGCTGTTAATTTGTCCATTCATTCAACAAGAGTTTGGTTGTCACTGTTCTTTTTTTTTTTTTTTTTTAATGTTTTTTATTTATTTCTAGGAGAGAGAAAGACAGCGTGAGCAGGGGAGGGTCAGAGAGAGAGGGAGTCACAGACTGAAGCAGGCTCCAGGCTCTGAGCTGGCAGTCAGCACAGAGCCCGATGCGGGGCTCGAACCCATGAACCGCGAGATCATGACCCAAGCGAAAGTCGGATGCTTAACCGACTAAGCCACCCAGGAGCCCCTGGTTGTCACTGTTCTTAATCGTCTCTCTTCTTTGGAGAAGAGAAACGGACATCGTCCAAGTGATTGAAAGCCCAGGCCTTAGAGTTGGGCAGATCTGGTTGAATCCCATTCTGTCACTAGCCAGCTGTGTGACCGTGAAAAAGTCATCCTGTTTCTCTGATCCTCAGTTTTCTTATCTGAAAGCAAAACTACTGGCCTGTTGGGCATGGTGATGTGCCGGATGTCAGTGGGCTGCTGCCATGGATACAGTGTGTGTGGCCATGCCTGGCACGTCCCAGCCACTCAGTACGCCACGGCTGCCCTTGTCCTCTCTCCCTCCTTATGGTACTGCTGTCACCTCCACCTTCACGCTGGTGTTTCGGCCTCCGGTGATTGTCTGTGTTGTTCAGCAGACATCAGCTAACGTCTTCTGGGGGCTGGGCACGGGGATGCAGCGCGGCCATGGGGTAGAGCCCTTGCCCTTGGAGGTGTCTCTCAAGCACGTGGAAGCAGAGAGCAGATTCAGAGGGGAGCCCTTTAGAAGCAGAGGGGGCATTCTCAGAAACCCCGGGGCTGGGGCTGCAGGCTCCCCGATGGCTGTCAGAGAGTGAGAGCTCTGGCTCTTACTCTGGCTGAGATGTGGATGTGATTGGGCCTGGAGGTGACATGGCCTGGCTTGCTCGAACAGGGTCACTCTGGCTGCTGTGTTGAACATTGACATCGGGGCGTTGGCTGGGGGTAGGAGCAGGAGACTGGCCAGGTGGTTATGGCAGTGGGACAGGAGGCAGGGGAAGGCAGCCAGGACCAGGGGGTGGCCGAGTGCTGGGAAAGAGTAGGTCAGGACACACCTCGAAGGGGGAGTTGACAGGATTTGCTGGTCGATTCATTAGTACGCCATGGGGAGGGAGGGAGGGGGGTTAGTTCCAGACTCTGGGCCCGGCAAGCTGGAGGGCTGGAATTGCTGCTGACTGAAACAGAGCAGTCTGCGGTTATTTGACAGTGGCATCATGGCTTTAGTGGGATGGGAGTCCGAAGGATTGCTGTCTTGACTTGGGGGGAGGTGTGTACAATAGCTCAGTTGGGGCCCATTAAGTAACGGTCCCTTTGGGGCATCCAGGAGGAGGTGTTCAGCAGACAGCTGTGTGTGTGGGTCTGGAGTTCGGGGAGAGGTCCAGGCTGGGGACAGAATTTGGGATCCGTCATTGCATTGCCAATACTTAAAAACATGAATCTAGATGAGACCGCTTTAGGGAGTGAGTGTGGATAAAGAGGGCAGAGGTTCTAGAACTGATCCTTGGGGCGTGTCAGTGTATAAGGGCCAGACTGGTGAAGAGGGATCAGCAGAAGATAGAGGAGGGGCACACGAGGTGAGCATAGAGCCCAAGGCAGCAGAGATCTGGACAGTGGGGAGAGAGAGAGAGCAGAGGACAAGGTCGCTGAGGATGGGAAGGGACCATAAGCTCTAGGAGCATGGAGGTCACAGGGGGCCTTGGGAAGAACAGCCCTGGTGGAAGGGGGGAGGCAAAGCCTCATTGGACTTGGAGGCTTGGCCAAGGAGGGGCCTGTTGACACCTGAATCGGTAATAATTGCTGTTAGGGGCATCTGGGTGGCTCAGTCGGTTAAGCATCCGACTTCAGCTCAGGTCATGATCTCACAGTTGGTGGGTTCGAGCCCTGCGTCAGGCTCTATGCTGACAGCTAGCTCAGAGTCTGGAGCCTGCTTCGGATTCTGTGTCTCCCTCTCTCTCTGACCCTCCCCTACTCACACTGTCTCTCTCAGAAATAAATAAAAAACATTAAAAAAAGAAAAAGAATCATTTGCTGTTAGATCATCGGTAGGTGGGCCCTTGGGTAGCGTCGGAGGACTTTGTCAGTGGTCAGCCTGTGCAGCAGGGTAAATGCTGTCCCCAAAGTAATGGCCGGATGTGCATTAGTTCCTTTAACACCCTGTGCATTTGTGGAGAGTGTGTTTAAGCTCAGCTTGAGGCTACTTAACCCTCATTCCTAATGAGTGGAGTCTTTTAATGAAGTTTTATTCTAGAGGGAGTTAACTAAGTCATTATTTACACACTGATTAGAGACTCCCCCACCACCACCCTTAACATTGTTTCAGGTGGCTAAAGTGGCAGAGTGAAAAGGCAGTAGCCTTTGCTGCCCTGTGCAGGGAGCCCCTTACCCTGCTGGGATCCAGCTCATTCATCTTGCAGATGGGAAAACCGAGTCTGGCAGAGGCAGGACTGATCTCCAGGCTGCCGAGGACCCCCCTTAAGTACTATGACTTGGTAGAGCTTCAAGCATTAGCATTTTTAGTGGAATGATGGAGAAATTATACCTAGAAACGTAGTTAATTATCTGACTCCTGGGCACATGGCATCATCTGAAATTCTTCCTCCAGCATGGCCAGAAACGGCGTGGTCCTTGGGCCCCCAGTCCACTGGGGAGTTGTTGGGTCGCGTTGTTTTAGGCTGTAGGGTTTCGTGGGAACAGCGCCAGGATGGGAGTCAGAAAAGTTGATTTTGGTCACTGGAAACTGTGTGACCTTGGCCATGCCCTTCGTTCACAGTTTGATTGGGTTCCTGCGGTGCGCGGGGCCACGGTGCCAGGACTGGACTGCGGACATGAAGCAGGCAGAGCCTTCCTCTGTGTTTCAGTGTCTGCATCTGGCTGGGCTCTTGTGAATGCCAGATGGGATAGGGTGGGTCCAAGCACTCGAGAGCCATCTGGTAAAACCCAGAGGAAGAGATTTGTTCTTGAAACTTTCAGGCAGGCTCTGCGGGCACGTCAGACTGGCCACACGCCGTGCTGGGGATGAGGAAGAACGAAGCAAAAGAAAACTTGGGGGGGGGGGGCAGCAGCTTGCAGACATAACCGCTGTGGAGCGGGTTCCTCGATTAGTCTGACACAGGGGATTCGTTTCCTGTGGCTGTTGTAACACGTCCCCGCAGGCTGGGGTGCTTGGCGCAGAAGCTTGTTCTCTCACCCTTTCGGAGGCTCCAGGGGACAGTCTGTTCTTTGCCTCTTCCAGCTTCTCATGTCATAGCGCTCCTTGACCTGTGGCTGCCTTTCTCCAGTCCCTGCCACTGTGGTCATGTTGCCTTCTCCTCTTGCCTGCACTGTCCCCTCTTGTGCCTGTCATTTCCCCTGTGTGTCTCTTATAAGGACATCGGTCCTTGCGTTTAGGGTCCACCTAAGGTAATGCACCATGATCCCTTCTTAAAGTCCTAAAATTAAATACATCAATCTGCAAAGAGGCTTTTTCCAAGTAAGGTCACATCCATAGATTCTGGGGATTAAGATGTGGGCATATCTTAGGTGAGGGGGGGGTGCACACCATTTACCCCACTATAGAGAGAAAGAAGCCTACATATATGTAGTACATCAGGCTAAAATCAAAGAGACAGTTGGGGTCTTGGAGCCCCACTCAACACCACCCTTTTCATTCAGGCCTCCTGGGTGCTTCTGGACCACTGCTGTGGAACCCCTAAGGCTCCAAGGAACACGCGTTGAGAACCATTGCCTTCATGAGGGGTCAGTGCTCTTAGGGGACTGCTAGGGGCAAGGGCCTGCTTGGTCTGGCTTCTCTCTGGGCATTCCGGCATGAGCAGTAACCAGTGACCACGGACGGCATGTACTCACCGAGAAATATCCTTTTAGTGCCTGACTTTAGATTTTATGTTGAAGTGTGACTCAGGTTAAATATAAAATTCATAGCATATCTTGAGCAACTATTTTGTAGTTATCTATATATAAATCTATTTTACAGCGACACAAATAGAATAGATTATGGAGTGTCAGCATGTAGATAGATTCCGAGTGCTTTTTCACTAATATACCTAATGATTCGTGCTGAGAATATCCAAGGGCTCCACTGTACACTTAAATGGATATAATTAAAATAATGAGCTCTATTTTAAAAAATGATATATGAAAAAAAAATTTTCTTAAAGAAGTTAGAAGATGCTACACCAGTAATTCAAAGTGATATAAGTACCTCAGTGATTCCATTGTTATCAGGACACCTAATTAAATGCAAAGCACCCACGAAAAGCAACATTTGGGCTTGTAAATCTAAAGCATGAAGCCAGGAGAAGTTGCCAGTGTCCTTGGTACTGCCAAGGCTCGGGGATGTCCCATCTAAGGGAGCGCCTTTCGGGGGACAGGAGGCTTATGTAACTTGCAATAGAAGTCTCCTGCGTGGGCGCAGATGGGCGTTGAGAAAGGGGGTCTGACTCCACTTCGAGCAAGCAGGGAAAGCTTCCCGGGGGTGAGGATGTCCTCATGAATCGATGATGTCATCACAGTGGCAGGTGCCATCCATGGAAATCCACTCTGCCCCAGTTCCCTGGCTCATCTCCCGTCCCCCACGCTGGCAAGGATCACGGTCCCTTTCTAATAGACAAGGAAACTGAGGTTCAGAGGGGGAGCCCAGCCCAGGGTCGCAGGGCGTGTGAATGCTCAACCTGTCTGATTCTAACGACTCCTCCCTCCCACCAGGACGTCCTGATGCTGGCGGGGGTCCCTGACAGCAGGAAAGGGCATTACCATCTGTTCAGGTGGGTGGGCAAGTGCTCTTAGACCTCAGGCTGAGCTTCTGGATGTCAGCAATGAGGAAAGGGGGTGGAGGGTATTTCAGGGGGAGGGTCTGTTCTGTTTTCTTCCCTCCCTGTGACCTCAGTTGCAGGGAGCACAGGCAGGTTGAACTCTTCGCCTTCAGTGGGCCTCTTTACTGTCCTGGGGAGCACATCTGTGCTGTGCTTGAGGCTCAACCCTTTGTGCAGTCAGGTTCAAGGCCAGCCAGGGCCAAGCCAGAGTGAGTGGTCAACTACCAGGCTGCCTAGCGGCCCCCCTGAGACCCATGTGCTGTGCTCTTGCCGGGCTGGCATTCAGGCTCAGATCAGGCAGGGTCCCCGGGTTCCGCGCCTGTGCCCAGCGAGCCTCAGGACGGGCAGGCCTGGTGGTTAGTGTCCATGAGGTGTCTGTCAGGGAGCAGTGGTTTCAGCAGCTCCACCACCGGTTCCGCGGGCTTGGTCACCTCTGCTGTGTGAGTCACTCCAGATGAGGCCCTGGGTTTACATTTTGATGGTTGATCTTCACAAGACCTTTTAGGCAGATACGGGGCTCCCCACTTCACTGATGAGGATACGGGCTCAGAGAGAGTCCGGGGCTCACTCGGGGTCACCAGCTGGGATGTGACAGTGATGGGGTTTAAACCCTCCATGGCTCCTGCGCGTCTGTGCCGTGCAAGGCCCGTCCCTCATGTCATCTGCATACTTCCCTCCCCCGCACCCCCCAGAAGACCATAGATATGTGTAGGACATCTCCCCTGGGGCCACCGGTTAGGGTCCCTCGCAGACATTGCCTTGTCTCTGCGTCACAGCACTGTGAGGCCGGTGCTGTGTTTATCCCCATTGTATGGGTGTGAAGACCGAGGCTTAGGGGCTTGGAGTCACTTGCACAAGAGCCCACAGCTTGGGAGGGGTGGTTCTGAGATTGGCCATGGGACCATCAAACTCC
This sequence comes from Hyaena hyaena, assembly GCF_003009895.1. Taxonomy (NCBI): domain Eukaryota; kingdom Metazoa; phylum Chordata; class Mammalia; order Carnivora; family Hyaenidae; genus Hyaena; species Hyaena hyaena. The sequence goes on from NW_024080638.1 coordinate 7,867,787, forward strand.
AGAACTTACTTCCCCTCTCAGTTCACCACACAGCATCCCTGCCAGGCTGTGTGCCTACCTCTCTGCTCTGGTGCCCAGCCCCAGGGAGACCTCCACTCCTGGGACGTCCCCTTCTGTTGCCGCTGGCTGCAGATTGTCCTCCCTCCCTGAAGCCGCAGCTCCTCCCCGGTAACTTCTTAGACCTGTGGCTCCCATGGCTCCTGGGGCCTCACTGAGCTAAGAGGTTTTTGTGTCCTGTGATGACTTTTTTTTGTAGCATTTCTTCATTTTTGAAAGACAGAGACAGAGCACAAGCAGGGGAGGGGCAGAGAGAGAAGGAGACATAGGATCTGAAGCAGGCTCCAGGCTCTGAGCTGTCAGCACAGAGCCCGACACGGGGCTTGAACCCACAAACTGTGAGATCATGACCTGAGCCAAAGTCGGATGCTTAACCGACTGAGCCACCCAGGTGCACCTGTCCTGTGATGACTGTTAAGCACAGCAGGGAGTGGGTAGGCTTATCCCTTCCCAGTAAGTGCTGGTCCTCAGCAAGAGGGCTCTAGTTCAAGATATCCCCCTTGGAGGAAGCAGCAGCCAGAAAAGTCAGGCAGTCTGCCTTCCTCTAGTGCAGCCACTAGCACCTCGGTTTGGAATGTTCTAGATGCAGAAGGTCAAAGAGTGGGTGATGTGGGAGCTGCCACAGAGGCATATGGACAGGCTTCCCTGTGTAGGTTTCTCCCCAGGTCTCAGTGCACCATGGCTAAGAACCAGAACCAGATGTAGATGCCTACCTCTGATTTTGTTTTCGTGTCTTACCACCCATGTGACCTTGACCAAGGCACTTCTCTCAGTGCCTCTGTTTCCTCATCTGTAAAGCAGAGATACTCCCAGGACTTCCTCACCGTTTGTTAACTGAAATGAAAAGAGCCCATATATTAGAACAGTCCTGCCACATAGGAAACAACTTCAGTGTTTCTTCAGTAAGTAAAAGAAATGAACACTGGGGCAATTGAACCATCCTGATTTATGTTTCCTGCTGTGGAGAAGGGCAGGAGCTCAGATAGTGTTGGGTGGCCCTGACGTGGCAGGCATTGGGAGGAGGTGTCACTGGGCCCACTGAGTGCCAAGGATGCCATAACAGTTCACCATTATTAAGAACAATAATGATGACCACGGCCTGATAGCTGTTACAGGCCAGCCACTGTGTTCAGTGTTTTGTTAGTCGATTGAAATCTGCCTGGCAATCCTGTTAGCTCCATTTTGCAGAGGGGAAAATTGGGGCTCAGAGGTTAGGCTGCTGGCTCAAGTCACACAGCAAGGAGGTGCCTGACCGGACAGCCCTGGCTCCTGGCTGGTTCCCACCAAGCCTACCTTTTCTTAAGACATTTTTTCTAAAGTTTATTTATTTTTGAGAGAGAGAGAGACAGAGAGTGAGTAGGAAAGGGGCAGAGAGAGAGAGAGAGAGAGAGAGAGAGAGAGAGAATCCCAAGCAGGTTCTGTGCCCTCAGGGCAGAGCCTGACGCTGGGCTTGAACATAGACCGTGAGATCATGAACAGAAATCAAGGGTCAGACGCCCAGCTGACTGAGCCCCCCAGGCACGCTCAGCCTCCCCTTTCACTCGGGATCGCTCTGAGCCCTGGGCAGTATCCGCTTGAGCTGCCACTACAGAAGACACAGACTAGGTGGCTTAGACAACAGAAGTGTATTGTCACACGGTCCCGAAGAGTGGAGCACTGAGGTCACAGTGTCAGCACTGCTGGGCTCTGGAGAGAACCCTCTTCCTGGCCTGCAAACAAGCCACCTTCTCTCGGTGTCCTCACGCGGCAGGGAGACTGTGAGAGATTTCTCTTCCTGTTCTGTCCGATTAGGGCCCCGCTTTATGACCTTATTTAACCTTAATTATCTCTTAAAGACCCTGTCTCCAGCCGTGGTTGTGTTGAGGATTAAGATTTCACCATATAGGGGCGCCTGGGTGGCTCAGTCGGTTGAGCGTCCGACTTCAGCTCAGGTCATGATCTCATGGTTCATGGGTTCAAGCCCCGCATTGGGCTCTGCGCTGACAGCTCAGAGCCTGGACCTTGCTTCAGACTCTGTCTCTCTCTCTCTCTCTCTCTCTCTCTCTCTCTGCCCTTCCCCTGCTCTCTGTCTTTCAAGAGTAAATAAACAAAACAGATTTCACCATACCAATTGGGCAGGTGGTGGACACAGTTCAGTCCATGCTGGCATCTCCCCAGTGGCCTTTTCCTGTCCCCTCATTAGCTGGGACCCTCCTCCTCTCTGTGCTTAGTTGCCAGCCTGAGAGAAAGTTCAGAGCTGGGAGGGACAGTGAATATGATAAACACTTATGCTCTGTGGCAGATGGAGCTGCTGGAGCCCAGAAAGAGAAAGATCTTGTCCAGAGCCACACAGCAAGCCTGCTGCAGATCCAGGGCTAGAACCTGGGTCCCTGCCTCCCAGCCTGGCACTCCCACAAAGCTGCAGTTGGCATGCTGGTGGGCTTGCCTGAGCGGGCTTCAAGTCTGGGCCTTCAGGTTCAGTCCAGAAGCTTCACTGAAGCAGCAGACGGGGCCGGATGTGACAGGGTGGCATCCCCGGGCCAGCACGTGACGTGATCTCCCGATGTGCGCACGCCTCGGCCTCCGTAGCTCAGAGGTGGGAGTGATAGCCATTGTCCCCCTGCCGGAAGGATCTCCCTCATGATAACACGAAACTCACACTGAACCGTCCCATTCAAGAGATGTCAGGGCGCCTGGGGGGCTCCGTCGGTTGAGCATCCGATTTCGGCTCAGGTCATGATCTCGTGGTTCATGGGTTCAGGTTCATGATCTCGCCCGTGTCGGGCTCTGTGCTGACAGCTCAGAACCTGGAGCCTGCTTCACGTTCTGTGTCTCCCTCTCTCTGTGCCTCTTCCCCATTCATGCTCTGTCTGTCTTTCAAATAACATAGAAAAAGAGAGAGATGTCAAGACTTCATGTGTTGGCCTGCCACCAGTCTTGTGTGGCCCTGAGTAAGTCCCAGCTCTGCTCTGGGCCACAGTGTGCCCGCCATAAAGGAGGTTACGCCCTGCCCACCTCAGTATCGAGCTCATTTGCTTGAGGATGTTTTCTGGTATTTGAAGAACCACCCGGAAGCCAGAGTGGTGGGGTCAGAGTGAGGCTTTCGGCTCGTAGTGTCCCGTCGGTGAGATGGGAACAGGGAGGGCCTTGGATGAAACCTGTAGCCCTTCAGCCCTCTGCGCAGGAGGGAAGGGAGCAGTACGGGGCTTTCTACACATGAAGCCACTTAAACCCTTGCTGCTCAAAGTGCAGATTGAAGACCTGCAGCACCGGCCTTGCTGCGCTTGTTAGGAAAGCAGAGCCTCAGGGTGCCTGGGTGGCACGGTCGGTTATGACTCAAGTCATGACTCACGGTTTGTGAGATCGAGCCCCGTGTCGGGTTGTGTGCTGTCAGCTGGGAGCCTGCTTGGGCTTCTCTTCTCTCCCTCTTCTCTCTGTCCCTCGTCTGCTCATGCTCACTCTCATTCTCTCTTTCTCAAAACATTACAAAAAAGAAAGAGAGAAAAGTAGAGTTTCAGGCTAAACCCCAGACCTGCTGAACCAGAATCTGCATTTTACCAAGATTCCCAGCTGATTTATGTGCGTATTGAACTTGGAGAAGAACTGATTTCAACCACCCGTCTCTGCCCTTGTAGGTCTTCTGCCCCTCCAGTTACGGGAGTTATGGGACACATTCAGACCTCCTAAGATCTGTGAAATGGGTGGCGTTGGAGCCATATTAGCCCAATGATTTTCTTTTTTTTTCTTTTTTTAATATTTATTTATTTTTAAGAGAGAGAAAAGCAGGGAGGGGCAGAGAGAGAGGAAGACCAGAATCCAAAGCAGGCTCCAGGCTCTGAGTTTTCAGCACAGAGCCCAATGTGGAGCTTGAACTCAAAAACTGTGAGATCATGACCTGAGCCCAAGTTGGCCACTTAACCGATTGAGCCACCCAGGCACCCCAAGCCCAATGGTTTCCAAGTGGTGTTCTTTGGAGCCCCCAGGGTTCCCTGAAGGACCCATAGGGACAGCCATGGTCATTGGCTGCTTCAAGGTGAGAGTCACGGAGAAGTCAGTCTGTTGCCTAACACTGTGCAGCCCCCTGGGCTGGTGGGCTCCCAGACAGGTCTAGGAGCTGGCATGGGGTTCACTCTGAGCAGGCTCTCTTCTTTCCCAGGGAGCGCTTGAAGCGCAGCCAGAAGAGCACCAAGGTGGAGGGGCCAGAGCCTGCACCGGCTGAGGCCTCACTGAGTGCCGAGCAGGGAACGATGACCGAGGTGAAGGTGAAGACGGAGTTACCTGATGACTACATCCAGGAGGTGATCTGGCAGGGGGAGGCCAAGGAGGAGAAGAAGGTGGTCAGCAAGGACGGGGCAGGTGACGTGCCCGCCGAGATCTGCGTGGTGATTGGTGGCGTCCGCAACCAGCAGACCCTCGGTGAGTGCCTGTCCGTGAGGGTCAGGGCCGGGACCGGGGCATGGGGTGAGAGTCCCCCTGCTTGTCCCGAGCTGGGGGAGCCTGAGGTGGCTCCGCTTTGCCCCCAGGGAAGAACCTCAGCTCCTTAGACTTGCCTTCGCTAGGACACTAGTAGTCTGGACCTCTTCTTCCCCTTCCTGACGTGCCAGAGCCCGGGCCATGCCTCAAGACTTGGTCAGGTGCCTGGAACTTCCTGCAGGTGTGACGAACCCCTCATAGCGTGGGGCTCCGGGCCCCAGGTGGGCCCAGCACTGCCATGTCACTCATTAACCTAAACGCCTGTCTGCGTTTCTTCCTCCTGCGAGCGGCTCCCAGGCACGTCCTGCTGGGAACAGGCACCCCGTCGGGACCGGGTTGGTGACAGACTGGCACCTTCGCCTCCCTGTTCTGATCGGGGTCAAGCTCAGACTTGCTCTGTGGAAACAGGCTTCTTAGAAATGCTCTCTCCCCCCTCACTTTCCAGCGGGAGTCAGGGGGTTCCCCTCAGGGGCTGCCCACCCCCATGCGGGGCTCATAAACCCAGATGCCCGCAAGGCCTCCCCCAAAACACATGCAGGGGGGCTCGGTCCTCTGCTGCTGCAGGAACCGGGTGGGAGATGGGCTCGGTGTGGACGTGCCACATGCCAGACGTGAGAAATCAGATGTGAACGCTTTTGGCCTCAAATGTTGGCAACTAATTTGCCTTTTGGAAATCTGCCGAGCAAAACCTGTCTGGGGCTCAGAGCCGCTCCATGGCCACAGGTTTGCAAACCCTGGTCTGTGAAGTCCGCGTACCTCGCCTTGCCGTGGAGGATGCCCGTGCCCCCACCCCCCCGCCCCCGCCGCCTGTCCTTCCCGGTCCAGCTCTGGCTCACCTCCTCCCAGCTTCTGGGCTCACGTCCCATGTCTGGCATGCAGGGCCTCGTGCAGAGATCCCCCTGTGTCTGTGTCCCCAAGGTGACACCCAAGTCCTGTTGCCTCTTCTCCCCAGCTGCCGGCGTTCAGTCTTGTGTTCCCCCTCCTGGCTGTTCCCGTGTGGTCCCTCGTGACCCCGTCAGCCCCGTCTGGGCCACTGTGGCACCCCACCAACAGCCATGCCCGGTGTCTTTCTGCCCTCACCTGCCTTCCACTCTGGCTGCCGGGGGGCCTTGGGAAACACTAATCAGTGGCCCTGTCATTCCCTGCTTATAAACTTGGCATTCCCCACCCCACTGTGTCAGGTCAAGGCCATAGTTTCAAGATCCTCCGTAACCTGATCCTGCTTCCCTATTTATGATCTTTTCAGACCTTCCAATCTAGCACACTCTGCCTCTGTGCAGCATTTCTTCCCTTTTGCTCAAACTGTCCCCTCTCCCTGGAAAGCCCTTGTCTGTTTCCACGTGCCCAAATCCAGCCCATCTTTTAAGGCCAGCTCCTGTGCCGCCACCTCCCAGAGCTTTCTTTAACCTCTTCTGGTCCGAGTTCCCTGTATACCCTACCCCTCACTCGAGTACTTCCCATTATTTATTTAAAAAAATTTTTTAAGTTTATTTATTTATTTTGAGAAAGAGAGTGAGAGTGAGCGAGAGAGAGAGAGAGAGAGAGAATGCCAAGCAGACTCCACACTGTCAGTGAAGAGCTCGATGCAGAGCTCAAATCCACAAACCTAAGACATCATTACCTGAGCCAAAACCAAGAGCCGGACGCTTAACCGACCGAGCCACCCAGGTGGCTCTCTCTGTGTTAGATTAGAGCCCTGTGCCGACCTCTGCCACGAGGCTGGAGCCCCCGGACTTTCCTGATCCGGGTCTCTGTGCTCCCTGCTCCCCCGCCACAATGCCTAGTAGGTAGCGGCTTCTAGGGACCAATACTGACATTGGTGCTGTAACTGTCAGGATGGGGCTAAGTTATGCCCCAGGAACAAGCGATCCTGAAAGTAATGAGATCTTAGTTGTGCAAAACCACAAGGGTTTATCTCTTACGTCACGTTGCATGTCCACTGTGGGTCATCTGGGGGCTCTGCTCTGGAACCAGGCTATAAGCAGCTATTATATGAAATGTTGCCGCCCAAGGGACAGAGGGAGAGAAAGTTCTAGAGAGCCTCATGCTAGCTATAACCTACTACAACCCAGAAGGGAGAAGAGTTAAGTTCACTCCCTGTCATTGGCCTCCTTAGTCACATGGCCCCACCCACTCTCAGGTGGCCGGGAATTACCATCCTCCCTCATGACAGAATCAGGATGAACCGGAAGCATTTGGTGAAGAGCAAGAGTAACATAGCCCAGTGCCGTAGAAGAAGGGGCTTGTCAGGAGCCTGCGTCTGCCCTTTCTCCAGCAGCATCTATTCCCCCAGGGCCAAGGCTAGTGGTAGCCACTAGCGCTAGCTAACCCCAGAGTGGATGAGCCCTTGCTCACTTTGGAGTGTGGGTTTTAAGACTTGCTGGGCCCAGTAGCCATGTGTGCCTCTTCTCCAGGCGATGCCCAGGAAAGGGTAGTTGAATCTGAATCTTGGGCTGAGGCCAGCAGTCAGGATTTGGTGCGGAAGGCCTCCAGCAGCCATGCTAGGGAAGTATTGGGAGGGAGTCCTCCCTGGGCCACCTGCTGACACAGCAGGAGGCCCCGGGGTCTCGTGCCAGCCATGGACGCCGCTTTCCAGCTCAGCTTCTGCTCGGCAGCAGGGTCCGTGGCCTTGCTGTGCCTTAGTGTCGCCTCCACCTCACGGGTGTGCAAATCAAAAGAGACAGCGGAAGAGGACAGCATTGTGTAGAGAAAACGAGCTTGGGTCCCCAGTCTGGACGTGAGTCCGGGCTCTCCGGTGTAAGAGCTATTGGACCTTAGGCAGGCTCCTTGACCTCTCTGCGCCTCACTTCTCACAATTGCGAATTCATGGGGTTATGTGAAGATTCGACAAGATGATGTACATAAAGCACTCAGCATTATACTTTGTAAATGATTTCGCTATTGTTATCGGTAGTATTAGCGTTACTCTTCAACGGGGAAGAGTACCTCTTTCAAGTACCACTTCAAGGAGGAAGAGTAGTAAGAGTTTCTCCTTTTTTCTGAAGCCTAAGAAATAAGCCAGTGTGGTGTAGAGAAAAAAAATGGTGAGGAAAAAGGTGGGACCGGATGAAGTGTCAGAAGACATGGGGGCTAACTGAGCCTCTAACAGAGCCTCCATTTTCTCATCTGAGGACTGGACAGGGCAACCTGTCCCATCCCTGGGGCCCCTTCTGGTGCTCCCTCCCTAGAATCCAGGGACATTGCTAAGTAACCTGCCTTTGGTGAACTCTTCATGAAGAAGTAGAGCCACGGTGGCAAGTTGGGAGTGGAGCCACCATTTTGGAGCCCGTACTGAAGCAGGGCCTGGGAGCACTTCCTGCTGGTTATGGAGGCTCATCACGCATCCGCCACGGCAGACCTTCCTCCCTGAGGGTGTAGTTTCTACCAAGGGCCAGGCTCAGAGAAATCTAGTTTGGTCTCAGTACCAGGAAAGAAAAGCATTTAAAACAAAATCAGATGTTATAGTTGAGCCTTTTGAATTCACCTCATCTCAAGAGAACAAGTAGATTTGGTCTTGTGAACCAAGGCCAAGTAATGGCTGCTGTTTCTTAGGAGCTCTGTGTTCAAGATTTGAAAGGCTGGCATGATTGATTATTGATGTCTGCCATGGACTTGGAGATGCGCCGTGGGGCTATATGCACCATGAATTTGACACCCCTTATCACGTTTTATAGAAGTGCAAACAAAAGCCTACAGATATGAAAAGGGTTGCCCCGGGCCACATAGCAAGTCAGTGATGTTTTCTGCCCCTTCCTGAGGGGTCCATCCCCCTCCCAGCAAACCCTCCCACCTGGAAGGGAAACAAAGGTCTGGTCAGGGGCAAAATGCTGATTAGAGCCATCCCTTTAAATGTGCACTTGCTACGGCATGCGTCCTGTGCCCTGGTGGCCAGGTGTTGTGGAGTTGACGTGTTCCCGAGGCACTGGGCAGAGAGGCACGGGGTTCTGCAGAGCTGAGGGCCTCCAGAGTGCCCCGCTCACACCGCTGCACTCAGGGCTCAGAGCCAGCCTCGGTTGCCAAATAGAATGCTGTCCCTGTTTGGCCACTCAGTGCTGCACCACGTGAGGACCTCCCGTTTGCCTTTCCTCTGGGCCCCACCCCCCTTGTTCCCAGGCCCAGGTCCTCACTGGCCCTGTAACAGCCGTCAAACAAACAGTTTTCCCAGTGACACAAACATCATCTGAGGCACTTCCCATGGAGGAGCTGGGGCTTGGACACGTGCGTGCCACTTGGCAGCCTCTCGAGCCGGGAGGGGCGTCAGCACCCAGGAGGCTGGCTGCCAAGCTTGCTGTCTCCCAACTGCCCAGAAGTGCTAAAAAAGATCTCTCTCACTCTTAGAAAAAACGTCACTGCCACTGGCGCCAGTGTGGGGAAACTCAGGGGTTTTCAGCAAGAAGCGCAGAGAGCGTAATATTGAACTTGATGACTTTGTGTGATAAAACCCAGAAGTGAAAGGCAGTGAGGTAGCCGATGCCAGTTTCCACCTGTCGAGCTGCGTGCGGAACTCTGCACAGCAGCCCGAGGAGTGGCAGAGCCACATCTGAGGTTTCCAGAGCACCGCGAAGAGCCCTGAAGTCCTGAACACAAGAAATGACCGCTGCTGCACCTTGGGTCACACTCGTGGCAGGCATCGCTAATCGATCCCCGCACACGGAAACCGCGCGCCTCCGATCCCTTCTCGACACGCCAAGAGGTCCCTGCTGGCCAGCCGGGGTTGCAGACTGCAAAGTTTCCACCTGCTTGCCACTCTCGTCCTGGATGGCACAGACGAGGCGAGCTGAGTTTACTGCAGTCAGGACGTTCAGTCTGTGGAGCGTCTCCTGAGACAGGAGGGGTCCTATCCCATGACAGTGCCCAGGACGAACTGCCAGGCAGTGGGTGCGCTTCTCTGTGTGCTGAACATTGTCCTTAATCCCAAGGAAGTTGCACACGACAGAGCCCAGGAAGAGTGGCAGGTGCCTGGGGGCACAGGAGCCCATGAGGGAGCCAGCACCCGGCTGGGCTCCGCGTCAGATACAGGTGTAAGCCAAGTAGGTTCTTTCCACAGTTAATTCTTGGCATGGGCAGGAGCCCCAAAGAAGAGCTCAGGCCCTGAGTCCTAGGGAGCAAGAGCTTGGGGGCGGGCCCAGTGGCGGGGGTGTCGGGGAGATAATGAGGGTAAGTGTTCACAACTTTAAGCATTTGATGGGAGAGGGAGGAGTGGACACATTCCTTAGAATGTTGACCGCCAGCCGATACAGGGACGTCACCGGGAGGTGGTTTCAAGTCTCAAAGGAAGGCCTCTGTGATGGCAGGAACTGTTGAGAACCTGATGTAGGCCTGCAAGGGAGGGAGTTCTGTCCAGGAAGTCTCTGGACGGGATGCAGGAGGCAGAGTCAAGGTCCAGATGGGGGACCACTCTAGGCAGTGAGCTTTGAGCATCAAGGGGTGGAGGTATCTCCACACATGCAGGATTGCCCGGGGAGGAGGCGCAGGGAAAGGAGGCGGCGGCCGCTCGGCCCCGGCTCTGGAAGGAGCAGGCGGCCATTCAGACACGGCCACGCGGGTTTCGGTCTGACAAAGCCAGGCGGCGGGGCTGCCAGGCCCTGCTCCACATCACCAGCTGATAGTTTCCTGTTTCGGGGGGTTGTTGGCAGGGCTTTGCACCCAAGCCTGCCAGAACCAAGACTCAGCTCTTTGCGACAGCCGCCGGGGAAGGGCGGGGGCAGGGGTCTGGCTCTCCTCCCGGGCACGTCTTAGCTCCGCAGCTGGCTCTTCAGCTGTGGTTCGCGGTGCCCAGGGGTCCTAGTTAGAGCGCCCCCATGGGCAAGGGCCCCTGAGATGTAATCCAGGACGCCCAGGATCTGCCTCGCTGCAGAGTCTTGCACAGGATCCTTAACCTCTCAGAGCCACGCTGTCTTCATTGATCTGTGGGTGTCGTAACGTCTGCCTGTCTTTCCAGTAGGCCTGTTGGGGGCAGAGTGAAGTAATAATAGGTACGGAAGCATTTTCACGCAGGGAGACCGAAAAGGCAAAACTGATACCAGCCGTATCAGGGAGAGAGGAACCAGAAAGGCCAACGGCTTTCCAACTTCTTTCTGTTCATTACCTCCCAGAAGAACTTTGATAAATTGTACATTCTTCATATTTTTGAATTGACATCTCACATTTTTATCCAGAGTGTAAATGATTGCAAAGGATACAATTTCTGGAGTATTGTGTAAAAAAAAAAAAATGTGTCATTTTGGAAATGTAACCATGAAACCATTGTTTTAGAAGCATCCGAGACAATCCAAACCCACTGCTGTTTGAAAGCTGCCATCATCCATTTTAAAAACATACGAAGAAGCTCATCTTCAACAGTCAGAAATTTTACATCTTTCCTTTCTCTCCTTGAACCCATATTTCCAGTCCACTTCCCTCGCAGGATTTTATCCTAATGTAATATATTTTTTATGCTTGAGAGTCTTTTATCGATTACTGTTTTACACTCGTCTCCCACAACAAGATGTACATAAATTGAAATTGAAATTTCTTAAAAAAATTTGTTGGGATCATAAAACTGTACTTTTTAAAACATATTTCCCCCCAGATCAAGTTATGATTAGTATACAGTTTGTCAAAAACAAATCCAGATAAACAGTAAATGTAAAAATAAAAAAATTATTGAAAATGCACCTCTTAATGAAATGGATGGGGCTTTATTTCTTCTTCAGTTGGCTCCCGTTTCTGTGAATTAGTACTTCTTCCTGTTGAACGAGACAAGATTCAGCATTCATTTAACTCCCGTGTTTTGGTTTCCATACGCGTAAGTACTTAGAAAGCTTAATCACATACATGAGGCACCAGGGAAGGATGGCGTTTTGAGCGTCACTCAATTTTTGGAACTCTTTCCAAGTTGCGTGCTGGAAATTGCATGAGGTCTGTCATCAGACGCTGTTGTTAATGGTCTCTCCGCTGACAGCTCCATTAGATGCTGCCTCAGTTTTGTTAAGAGCAAAGACTTGGAAATCACCTGATTCACAGAAGGCGTTGCTCCCTGGCATTATATTTCACCCACTTGCTAGGTCCACTCCTACATGTGGGATCGCCTCGCTGCTTGGAGCCTCGAGGTGGGCAGCCCCCACAGGGGGCACCATGGTGGGGTGGGGGATAAAAGGATCGTCTTGTTTGTAGTGTGTGAGGGTGGGCTCGGGAGGGAAGTAGGAAGGAGAGCCAGCTGAGACGAGGCTCCCCGGCCACTGCCACGTCTCCAGCACATTGATTTTAGGGAAGAATCCATTTGAAAGTTGATGACTGGGGTATTGATTCTCTTAAAACTACCTGTGCTCACGTATCCCCAGGTGGTTTGTACTCTGCTTGGAAGGCCCTGGTCCCAACGACATTTGGTCTGAGTCCAAGTCCTGAGAAGCTCAGGAAACCCACTTGTCCCTGATTTCCCTTTCCAGGTCCCTTGTCTCCCGGAGGCTGTGGGCCCAGCTCCTGCTGGGTCCCGGAACCAGGAGAACTGGGTGCTCCTCGGCACCCACACCCACTTGCGTTTTTCTTCCTCCACCTGCTCTGGATTTCTGCCTTGTTGCATTTTATGTGTCTGGAAAGGTGTCTGAGCTCCTCTGGAACTAGCTGGGTGCAGATGATAGAGCTCAGGCTTGCTACCCTCATTCCGTGTCCCCAGGGCCAGCCTCCTCTGCCTGGGTCTGTCTGCTTCCCCTGGTGGCCTCAGGAACTGGAGACCTCTGGTCTCAGCCGGCCTCACCTGATCTGTCCCGCCCTCTCGGGAGAGGCCCTAATAGCCAGGCTCACTGCCAGGCGCTTCTGGCAAACGCTAGACAGGTGCTCTGTTACTCAGCACCTGTGGATTCTTGTGTCACTGGTGACAGCAGAGCTGGGAAGAGGAAGAGGCTGGCTCCCATGCACTGGCACGCTCTGTCAGCTGCTCCAGCAGCCGTAATAGGGGGTGGGGGATAGCCAGGAGTCCTGTGGTAGGACCAGACATGGTGGGGGAGGGGGTCTGCCGCCCTGCAGCACTGGGGGGAGCCCCGGGACTGAAGAGCGATCACCTTGGCGTCTGGAGGTAACCTGGTGGCGTGCCAGTAGGATGGCGCTGAAGGCCTGAAGGCTGGCCAGCCATTAACTGGGTGGCCCCAGCCCTGGGCCATCTGCTCCCTGGAATTTTCATGTTCACCACCGAGAGGGGTATTGAGTCGTCCCAGCCTCACGAGGACTTCGGGAAAGATGGAGGAAGGGAATGAGACCTGGGTGCGGTCGGCAGATGGTGCACGTTGACAGGCACCATCTCTTTCTGGTGCTTGCCCAGAGGTGTGGCAGTCACACCGCCACCTGGGTACCGGATCAAGGTGGATGTGGGCTGCCTTTAGCCGTATGTGTTGTCCCTCCAGCCCTCGCTTCCCTCATCTGAAAAGTGGGGATGATGGTCAGCTGTATATACTGGATGTGTGCGGGGGAGCTGAGCTGACATGCGTCGAGGCACGGAGTCCAGACCCGCCCTGTTTGGCTGTGCGAGGCGGGCACGTCACCACACACCCGGGCAGCTTCCGCTTCCCCACCTGTGCGTTGGGCTCGGAGGCCAGGCCCGCGCGGAGACGTAGGAGAGGCTCAGGAAATGTGTTAACAGCACCTGGCACTTAGTAGACCATGATGGTGACAACAAAAGGGCAGTAGGGGAGCCCGCAGAGTAAGGAGGCGTGCCAGGCGTCTGGCCAGGACGCTCTGAGCGGAGAATCCCCACGCAGGCTGGTTAGCGCCCCAGGGCGCCACACTGGGTGGGGCGTGCAGTGGCTGCGGGCTGGGGGACAGAAGACCACAGCATATGTGGGCATACCCTCCCTGTAGGCTCATTTTGCTGGAAGGCTTCTGGGGAGAAACATTACAAGCATACTATGAATAATGTTATGTTGTAAGTCAGAGTGTAGAGAAAACGAAACTTCGGGGGGATTTGGGCCCGTAGCTGCCGCTGTCATATGCCAGCCTAGACAGCATGATCTTGGTCACCCTCCTGTGCACAGATGGAGAAACCAAGGCCCTGGAAGCTCAGGTGACTGGCTGACCTGAGCCTTGGAGCCCCTCCTCACCTGGCTCCTTCCCCAACCTCCCAGGCACCCCCAACTTTAAGGGCTCTTTCTGATTTCTTACGTAATTCAGATGGAAAAGCGCCCGAAGGCAGCCCCCACGGTGGATCTGTGCGAAGCCGCTATTCAGGGACCTGGATTTTTGACCAAGCGTTGAGATATGCATCTGGTACGTGAGGGCTGAGGGGCAGGAGGACCTGATCGGGGCCGGCATGGGGGTGGGGGCACGGCTGGACATAGCCGTCACCTATGGACCCCCTGAACCGGCCAGCATCTCCAGGGCCGCGAGGGGCTGCCCTCTTTCACCCTGTCGCTGCCAGGGGCAGCAGATCTGAGCCCGCCAGGGGCCCTGTGGATGACTCGGCCGTTAGAGAGATGACAGAGCACGTGAAGATCGGGAAGTCTGGAACATTCTGGCTGAACTTGCTGTGGGCTGCAGCTTTGAAACAGGCCAGGGTATAAAGGAGTTCTCTGGCCAGATGTGTTAAAGAGCTTGGGTTAAACCGGTTGGTGCAGGACCTCTCCAAGTTCACGTGCACTGTGCCTCCTCAAGACAACCATGCCTCCCACCAGCCTGACCATGGGTCTCTCCTTCCTGGGGTGTGTTCAGGAAGTTGGGTTGTAAAGAATTTTGGAAAATGCCGATAGTCACAGCAGCTTTGCTGTACTGAATTCTGGCTTTGTACGAGGTTCTGTGCTCTAAGTAGCCACAGTGTTCTTACTCATAACCTCCCCCCTCCTCCCCCCGAGGTGGGTACCATTTTCCTATGTTCAGAGAGGAAGCCTAAGGCGTGAGTGTTTCCATGACTTGTCTGGGGCCCGTTGCTGCTTCTGTGGTCAGCCAGGATTTGTACCCCCGTGTGCCGGTACCACCGCCTGTGGGGCTGCCGCTCTGGTGCACGTGCCTCGTGACTCACCCTCCAGCTCTCTGCACACCCAGCCCCTCTGCAGACAGAGCACCTGAAGCCTGGGATCAAGGGAGGCAGGCAGGACCCTGAACTCTGTCCTAAGACTCCGTGCGCTGAGCGAGGGCCCCACTCTGCCCTGGGGAGCCAGGCGAGGATGTGAGACTGACGACTGGACCCACTGTGACTCTGTGTGACTTGATCCGTGAGCAAGGCCACCTGGATCCTCACCTCACTCTGGGTTGAGGGAAAATCCCACAAAGCCGGCTGGGACCTGGGCTGCTTGTACAGAACCAAGTGGGTGGGCATGTGGGGGGCCCATTGCAGCCTGCCGTTCTTACATAGCTTGAAAGAGTCTTAGGTCATTGACTGCAGTTGGAGAAACTGAGGCCCGGGTCTTTGGCAGGGCTAGGACATAGAGACCTCACCTGGAAGCCAGTTAAGTCTGAACCAAGTCTTTCCCTTGTCAGAGGCCGTGACCTCAGTCCTTTGGGGAGAGACCCCTCCTCCCCTGGGTACCTTTCCTCCATCTCCCCCTTTCCTTCTGCCTCTCCTGTCTACCCCCTTGACCCTGGTCCCTCACTAACGTGCAGGGTCCTCGCTGGGCCCACCACGCCCTGCACTTCACAGTCGTAGACCCATCGCCCTGCCCGCCCACTGGCCTAGTGGCCTGTCTCCTAGCAGGCAGAGGTCAGCGAGCCCTCACGCTCTCATTCCCGGCTGGGGCCTCAGGGCTGGGCCTGTGGAAGGAGCTCCATGAGTTACCAGTGGGTTGAAGGGAAACTGACAGAAACCGTTGAAGAGTGGGTGCAGCCGTAGGAGGGGAGTCAGGGTCATTATTACTCCGTGAGGGACGAGTAGAACAGCAGGACGCTGGGAATTTATGGAGCCCCCCGTTGTGTGCCAGTCACGGGGCTAAAAACAAAGAAATCTACAGTCTGCTCCTTGCCCTCCACATGTGTATATTTTCCCCTGCGAGACGAGGGTAGCACATAGAAAACCATGGATAACAGACCACTGAGTTCCAGCTGGCGTTGGGATGACAGCGCCCCTGTAGTGGCCCACAGGAATGAGGTGGCACCTGGCTCACATGTTGTGTCTTATTAATCCTGACCTCGGTCATGAGATGCAGGAATCATCGTCTTGTGTTACAGGTGAGGCAGCGGGGGCCCGGACCAGAAAAGGGGTGTGCCTGAGGTCAGCGGGAAGGTGGGGGGCGCAGAGCGGAGCCAACAGACCCCAGGCTTAGTGCTCTTGTGACTTAATCTGGTACCTGGAGTTCACACCCAGCCAACAGGCCTCTGCCCCCAGGAGGGGCTGAAGACAACAGGCACCAGTGAGGCCTGTGCTCACTGAACATCTGGGCTCAGGGCAGGGGCACTGCTGATGTTCTGTTCGGTCTTCCCTCGATGCTATTGCATTATGCACACCTTACCCATTCCCTCCCGGGCCTTCCGTACTCTAAAACCAGTTCCCGCACCTGGTTGCTGGGCATCAGGATCCCAAGGATCCTTTTGGAAAAGGCAGGTTCCTAGGCCCTTAGCCCCAGCCACCCTTGTGCCTTAGCCTGGAGTGGGGCCGGGACCTCTGTACCGGTGCGAGCTTCTTGGCCCTTCTGTTAGGACGGGTGCGGCCTGAGCCCAGGTGCCAGCAGGCCTGTGTGAGCAGGGCCTCTGTCTGCCCTTGGGGCGCCTGCCAGACGAGGCCTGAGGGGCTCTGCTCGGCTCCCTGCCATGGGCCTTTCCTGAGTGCTCTGCCTTGACCTGTCTGAAATGACCACTGGGAACTCGGCCACTTCCGTCTGCCTGCTCCCGGGGGAAGGGCCCTGCTGAGGACTGGAGTCAGGCAATCACCCTGTTGTTCTCTGCGTGCCTGAGAACACGAGAGCTGCTCGGCCTCCCTGTGCTTTCCCTGTGGAGTCCATCCGCGGCAGGGCGGGCACTTCCTAGGGGGGTTGTAGGGCCATCCCTGTGAGGTAGGTACTTACAGCCCCATTTGGCAGATGAGCAGACTGAGGCTTACTGTGTCTAAGGAAATTACCAGGGTCCTGGTGTGGGAAAATGGCAGAACAGGGACAGAGGCCAGATCCATCTGGTTCAAAGACTGTCCTCTTAACCTCTGTCCCATCCTGGCAGGGAGAGGAGCTAGAAGATACTCGAATGCATGTTGATTTCCTTCTATGGATGCCATTTATTCCTTATTTTGAAAGAGCACTTTTGTGTTCATTTCCTTTTTCTTCTCAAGGAATAAGTATGAGAGCTGCCTTCTTCATCTTACAGATTTGGAAACTGAGGCCCAGAGACGGGAAGTGATTGGCCCAAGGTCACTTAGAGAGGTGGGGCAAAAACTTGGAACAAGACCCTGGCCTCCTGACTTCCAGCTCCGTGCTGTTTCTGCTGGTCCTGGCTGCCCCTTTGCCTGCTGGGGACCACCCAGCCCGGTGGATGACCCCTGACCCTTTGTCACAGAGCTCACGCTACTCGGGGACAGCACTGCGGGTCCTGGGGCCTCATGGCTGCGCACATTGGCCACTGACTGACCTGTCCCTCCCTTTTCTGTTTTCCAGGGTCCTATGAGTGTGGAATCTGTGGTAAGAAGTACAAGTATTACAACTGTTTCCAGACCCACGTACGGGCACACCGAGGTGAGTACGGCAGGGCTAAGGCCGCACCCCCGTTCTCTGCCTGCTGTTCTTCCTGGGCCCCCTGGTGGATGAGCCCGGGCCCCCCAGCTTGCCCCTCCCCCAGAGCTGCAGCCCTCTCCCTCTTTCTGCAATAGGCAGGAGACCTGGGGGGGGGGGGGGAGGCGGGGGAGAGGCCTCCTTGGGAGAGCGCACAGGGCTGGTGGGGGGAGGGGCGGCAGGAGGTCATGTCACCAGCGCCCCTGCCTGCTCCCACACGGGCCTGCCTCCTCCCAGGATGCTTCAGGGCCGCCACACCCTGCAGGGAAGGGGCTCGAGGGGCGTCTGGTGAGCTGTTCAAGGCAGCCCCGGGAGTGGGGTGGTGCTATCGCCATTAGGAAGATGGGAAAGCTGAGGGGACAGGAGAGATGGTGCCAGGGAGGAAGGGCGCAGGGTCAGGGGGCATGGGAAGGGCTGTGAGGCTGAGCGCGCTGCACCCCGAATGGGCAGGGAGCATCCTGGGCCCGTGGTGGTAGGCTCACCGCCTGCCCTCTCTCCTCTCGCTCTCGGCGCTGCCCCAGCTGTGGGTCCCGTCCACTCACTTCCTTCTCCTCTTCTCTCTCACAGACACTGAAGCCACCTCAGGGGAGGGAGCCTCCCAAGGCAGTGAGTATTTTCCCCTTGCCCTTGTCTCTCAAGGCTGACCGAAGGGGCTTCTGGGAGACCCTTTGCTGTGGTTCAGGCTTTGGGCCAGAGGGTCTTAGTGAAATTGTAGCAGCCTCGGAATAGCCTCTCCCAAAGTGTGTTCATGGCACGCATCCTGGGGCAGCAGATAAGTTTTCTGTCCTCAAAGGGTTCTCTGGCCGGCTAACCCGGGGCAACCTTGGGTTCTGCCCAGAGGGACATGTTTCTTTGCCGTGGACTTCTCGGGTGCCCTTCACTGGCAAGCATGCATGTGCACCCGCGTGCAGAACCCAGGGTTCACATCATCTCCTCTGTTCTTTTGACTCCCAACTCCTGGATGGGTCTGGGGCTTCGTGGCTGATGTTTGGCCCATGCTGCTTCAGAGGGGTGTCCCGGGGTGCCACAGGGTCTCCATCCGAGGAAAGTGTTCTGCTTCGCTGTGCGCAGGCCCTGTTCGCCCTGCCCCCGGGTCTAAACCCACGGGCCTGGTAAGAAGGCAGATGAGCGTGGGCTGGGGCGGAGCGTCTCCCCAACCAGCACACCTGAGCTCCAGAACGCAGCGGCTCCCCTCCCAGGTGCATCCCAGCAGAACCGTGTGCCCGCGTCCACCAAATGACGGAGACTCGGATGTTCTAGTAGCAGTGTCTGTAACGGTCCCGCGCCGGAAGCCAGTCGTGCGCCCAGTGCTAGGAAAGGGCCGATGAGGAGGAGAGCCGCACAGCCACACCTGGCCGCATCCTTACCTGCGGGCGCTGTCAGTGAAAGCCCGACACAGAGCTCTTCCTCTGACCTCTGTGGATGAGAAAGTCCAAGATCGGGAAAGTCTTTCATGCTGGAAGCCATCGTGGGCAGCGGTTTCTGGGTCCTCACGGCACAGGTGCTTCTGGTTTATGAAGGTTGAAAGAGCTGAACAGGTTTCTGCATCGGGGTCAGCGGATTCTTTTGTAGGGACCAGATAGTATTTTAGACTTTGCGGGCCAGACATCTCTGTCCCCACCACTCAGCTTTGCCCTGTAGCTGGAACACAGCCAGATACCTACGGAAGTGAGTTTTTCACCAAAACAGAGGGAGGGCAGCCCAGAGTGTCAGCTTGTTCCTCCTGCCATAAAAAGTTTTTAAAAATAATAAACATGACCAGGGGTGCTTGGGTGGCTCAGTCAGTTGAGGCTCCAACTCTGGGTTTAGGCTCAGATCATGCTCTTATGGTTCGTGAGTGTGAGCCCCGCATCAGGCTCCACGGTGACAGTGCGGAGCCTGCTTAGGATTCTCTCTCTCTCCCTCTCCTCTCTGTCCTTCTGCTTGCCGCTCTTTGTGTCTCTCTCTCAAAATAAGTAAGTCAACATAAATGACCCCCAAAAATCTAAAACAAAGCAGTGTGAGGAGGTGTGTGAGCTAACACAGGGCCTTAATTGCACTGGTCCAGAAACCATTTCCCATCCACTCTTTCTCTGGATTCACACATCACATGAGAGGCAGGCAGTGCTGCGGCTAAGCTTCCATTTTCTAGACATTCTGTGGCTCAGGTATGTCAGACACCTGCCTGAAGGCCATGGCCAGGAGGCAGTGAAGGCCTGCCCCTCCTCTCCGAGACCTGACCGCTGGCTCCCTTCTCCTTCAAAAGCTTCCTTCTCTTCCGGCTCCCATGGTCTGCCTGTGGTCAGCCACACGTTTAAAGATCTTCTCTATTTATCTTTCCTTCCTTGGCTATTCTGGGCCCCTGGGCTCTCCGGCAGCCCCTCAATGATCCATTGTGTTCCATCTGGCTTCCGTGGTTCCCGGAGGCCCACTGGCTGTTGAGGACTCTGTAGCCAGGGGTATTTTTAGTCCTTCCATTACTTTGGCCTCCCTCCCTAGAGAGTTTTCTCCCCGTGGCCACTGTGCTTTATTTTATCCTCAGTCCCACACCCCTTGCCTGATCCGAGCCAGCAGTGCCTGCTTAGAAAGCCTGGCATCCTCACACGCCAGCCTCGTGACAGGAGCCTGACCATGGAGTCCTGGAGCCAAAAGCGTCCTGTCGAGAATACCAAGTCCAGCCTACCCATTTTGCAGATCAGGACACTGAGTCCCAGAGAAAACTCGTGCAGCTTGTTAGCAGTGGAGGCGGGCATAGAAACCAGGCCTCACACCTTCTAGTCCATGCGTCTTTCATTAAGTTGTTAGAAAAATTGTACGGTCATAAGTAGAGGCATATACCTACTCACCCACATCTTCGCCAAGAAAATTAAAGCTTAGCTCCGTGTCCAGCTCCGTTGTGTCTGTTCTGTTGATTCCCTTTCCATAACAGTGTTAGGCAGCATTTACCAAGTACTTATTGTCGGTTAGGGATCGTGTTTGTTCATTTTTCATCACATCGAATGACGAACTGTCTGTCATTCCCGTTTTGCAGATGAGAAGACCAAGGCGCACAGGTTAGGGAGTGTGTCCAGCGTTAATCGTGCTTACTGGCATCCGAGTCAGGTTGGAGTCACACAGCCTGACTTCAGAGTGTGTTCTTGGAGACACTGAGCTCTCTTGGAGGCTCTGAGAGTGTGGTTTTATTGACAGAAAATCACTTTGCCTTTCTTCCTTTGGGGATAACCCTTCTGTCGTCATCTGCTCCTGCCATAGGTGGGCCCTGCTCTGTGGTCCCCGTCCACATGGAGAAGAGGTAGCAGCATGGGATTCAACACAGCAGGGCGAAGGCGCTTCTTAGTGGCAGGAAGTGGGGGTTCACCGTATATTGGAGGTGGTAGGAGGGGCTGTGGGAGCAGATGGGAGACAAATGTGGCCGGCAGCTGTGGAGGGTGACTGGCACTGGCCAGTATGGGAGAGGAACTTTGGGGGTAGGCCCCATCTGGAACCAGCAGACCCTGGATGGCCTTGACTTCTCCTGCTCCCTGCACTCCAGCACTGAGAGCATCGTGGTCCAGATGGGACATGATGAGGGCGAGGTCATTGTCTAGGCTGGACTAAAGCTCGAGCCAGTCTTGGAATCCTAGACTGGCCGGCCTGGGAGAGGCCATGGGAGTCGGCTCATTGCTGCCCTCCTGTCCCCTCAGGTCGGGGGGAAAGAGCAGGAGCTGAATCCTGAAGTGGGGTCAGGCATTGCTGGCGGTCTAGGTGAGGCAGAGCAGGGCCAGGCCGTCCCTCCTCCTCCGCTCTCCGCCTGCTCTCCCCCATCACTGCCTGGCTGGTTCAGGTGTGGGCACGGAGATGGTAGGGCCTGGCATGCCTGGTCCCCACAGCCTCAGAATGGCCGTGCATGCTGATGACGTGTGCATCTCTCTCGGGGACCACTTAGGCTCTGTGGCGGATGACAGGACACTCTGGGAGATTATGCGTGTGGTCTGAGAGGTGGGGGAAGAGGCAAGAAGATGGCCAGTGTCATCCGTGCCCCTGAGTTCAGCCAGGCAAGGACCAGAAGCTTCCCATGGAGTCTCCTGGCATTGCAGCCTCGGGATGAGGGGAGTCCCATCAGTCCTGTGTTGGAGTGCTGGGGAGCAGAAGGTCCAGAAGGAGCTCATCCAGACAGACAGAGGCCCTGTGCCCTGACTCCGCTGTGGCATGGAGCTGAGTGAATGTTTAAATCGTGGCTTTTCCTAGAGCAAGCCACTCCCCGTCCCTGTGCTGGGCGTAGGCTGGAAGTTGGGGTGGATGGACCCTCGCTAGATCTGCCCAAGGAATACACACAGGAGCCTGTGCTGGTGTGTGGTGAGGGCAGTGGCCTGAGGGAATCCGGCCTTGGGATTTGGATAGAGGCGGGCATCCGAGCCCTGGCCCCGGACGCATCATCTGCCGCTGTGGACCGCATCGCCGCACACCTATATGGCTTAGATGAACATTGATTTATCTCAGTGTGTGTGGTGAGGACTTGAGTGTGGCTTCACCGGGTCCTCTAGCTCTGGGTCTCGTGAGGCACCTGAGGTGTTGGCCAGGACTGTGGTCTCCTCTTGATTACCAACCAGGGCAAGAGCTGCTTCCACACTCACGCCCATGGCTGTTAGCAGGATCCTTCCCGAGCCGTTGGACTGGAGGCGTCACACTCCCCGCTAGCTGTTCCCCAGGGGTGGCTGTGTGGCTCTCTCTCTGGGGCAGCCTACAGCATGGCCGCCAGCAAGAGCCGGGCCACGTGAGTGAGACAGAAGTTATGGGCTTTGGCAGCCGAATCTCAGAAGTGACTTTCTGTCACTTCATGGCATTCTCTTTATTAGAAACAAGTCACTAGGTCTGGCTCAGACTCAAGGGGAAGGGATCGCATGGGGTGTGAACGCCAGGAGGCCAGGGTCTTTGGGAAGCTGCCTACCACAGGCCCCCCCTAGCTGTGGGGCTTGGGACAGGTGCCTTCTGAACCTCAGTGTACCTGTTTGTTAAATGGCTTACTTCTTGGGGTGCCTGGGTGGCTCGGCCAACTGAGCGTCCGACTTCGGCTCGGGTCATGATCTCCCTGGTCTCTGAGTTCAAGCCCCGCATTGGGCTCTGTGCAGACAGCTCGGAGCCTGAAGCCTGCTTCCGATTCTGTGTCTCCCTCTTTGTCTGGCCTTCCCCGGCTCATGCTCTGTCTCTCTCTCTCAAAAATAAACAAACATTTAAAAAATTGTTTTAAATGGCTTGCGTCTTCCCCCTCAGTCACGAGGACCAGTGAAGGAAAGGCAGAGGAGGTGCCTGGTGTGGCACCTCGCGCAGAGCCTCAAGAAGGGAGGTGGGGCCAGGCCCTTCGTGCCTCAGCTCACAGAGAGTGGGGCTGGGGGTTGGATCGAAGGTGGCTTCAGTGCTCTCCAGTCTCCCTGTGGAAAGGACCCCTAACGTCCCTGGCACTGCTTCTCCGTGGCCCACAAGCGGGGGCCAGTTTGGGCCAGTCCCTTGTTTGGGTCCTGAGGCCGATGAGCTGGCCCCAGAAAACCCCACCCCGAATGACCGAAGTCCCAGTGACTACGTGTGTTTCTCTGTTCCCCGCAGACAATTTCAGGTACACGTGTGACATCTGTGGGAAGAAGTACAAGTACTACAGCTGCTTCCAAGAGCACCGGGACTTGCATGCGGTGGATGGTGAGTGAGGCCCCTCACTGCCCGGAAGCTGAGGCAGATAAAGAGGAGCACCTTCAGCCCCCCGCACACCGCCCCCCAGGGCCGCCTGTCCAGCTCCCACCCCGCCCACGGGCAGTCCCCTCCCTCCTCCCACCCAGGGGAAGGTCAGGTGGCAGTCAGACCACCAGGGCAGTGACCGACCCCTGAGGATTCTGGGAGAGAGAAGGTCCCCGTCCTACTCCATACATGCTTCTGATTCGGGGAACCCAAGTGAAATTGCCAGCTTTGTAGGTCAAAATCCGTCGAGTTTTAGCAATTGCATATCGATGCATTTTACGGTTTCATACTGAGTATTCACATGCTCTGATGAAATTAAACCAGTTTTTTAAAATGAATGATGGTATTTTAGTGTCTTCGGTTATAGAGTTAGAAATTGGAACAATAAATTTAGGTAATTTATTTTTAGAATCCCAATCCTAGATATGGGGTCTTGGGCCTAGAAAGGACGGAGGGGGGCTCCCTCTCTTAGCCCCGCAGCCCCAGCGCGTCGCAGGGTCTATAACCAGGTCCTGCCACTCAGTCCCTCTGGCTTGTCCTTCTCATCGCCTCTTTTTCCCCTACTGGCCTCTTCCTTTTTTTTCTCCTTCCCTGGCCCCTCGAGTGTCTGCTGGCAATCCAGAAACAGGCTGGGCAGAAAGTGCCACCGCCGGGTTGGGCCCGTGCCCGTCGGGCACAAGCTGTGTCCTGGTGGGGATGTGCCCTCCCGTGGCCCCCAGTTTTCTGGGGCCTGCACGCTGGCCGGGGCGGGCTCTCCTGGGCCCCAGCGGCTGGGAGCACTGGGCAGCGCGGTGGGCAGAGACTAACAGGACTCCCGTTTGCTTCTTTCCTGCTGCGGCTGCTGCCTCCTGCCCGGGTGCAGTGTTTAGTGTGGAAGGGGCCCCCGAGAATCGGGCAGGTAAGTCCTTGGTGGCTGCCCCCGCCCTGTGCCCGGCTGGACTCCCATGACCGGGTTACCAGGGCGCTAAGGGCCGTGTGTTCTCCCACAGACCCCTTCGACCAAGGTGTCGTGGCCACTGAGGAGGTGAAGGAGGAACCCCCGGAACCATTCCAGAAAATCGGGCCAAGTATGCGGGCCTCTGTTGGGGGCTGGGCTGGGCTGGGTGGGGAGACTAGCCGAGGGGTAGGTCTTGCCATTGGGAGGGTGTGACATCACTTATCCTGAAACAGTGGTGCTGGCCGGTGACCACTGACCTCCCCTTAGACCTCACTTTGCCCACCTGTCAAATGGGCCAGTCTTAGGACCTTAGCCTTTGAGGAGCAGCAGAACAGCACAGGGTCATGGTCAGGGCAGTGAGAGCAGCACATGCTTGGTGCCCTGGTAGTCTGTTAGCCGTCCTGGGCCTCGGCCCCTCACACGTCAGTGAGGATGCCATTTCCCCGAAGGTTTGTTGGGGGATTAAATGAGATCGTGAATGTAAATCACCTGTTAGCACAGTGCCTGGTACATAGTAGGTGCTCAGAAAAGAACTCTTGTCACCTGAAGGGTTCATCAGCAAATGAAGCTGTCCAGGGGAGCCACAGGTAGACACTGTCCTTGAGCCAGGTACCCCCTGAGGGCAGGAGTCATACCCATGACCTGCCTCTTTCTCAGCCTTGAGTGTGGTGAGGGCATAACAGTGGGCAGGGCGGTTGTGGCCCTGCCCTTGGGTACAGGGAGGGGGCAGTAGGTGAACCTGAACCACAGGAAGCCATGGGGGCTGGCGAAGTGCCTGGCCAACCTTGGGAATCCTGGAGGCTTCTGCTTGGACGAGGGTAGGGAATGAACTCTTGCATTATAGGTGGAAGAAGGAGCGCAGCTCCTGTTCTGGGAGTTGAAAGGCAAATCAGTTCTGAGTTGAGGTCTTAGAGAGCCTTGAAAGCCAGAAGGAGGCATCTAGACTTCATCCTGAGGGAAATGAGCCAGAGAGTTTACCATGTGCGGGAGGGCCTTGATCGGATTTGCACCTTAGGAAGACCATTTTGGCTGTTTCTAGAAGAATGGCTTGAGTAGAGTCCCAAGAGTGAGAGGGGCCTGGTCCAGCCCTTCGGGAATTTGCCTTCCCCTTCCTTGCTCGCCACCCGGCCAGAAAAGGCCTTTGTTGACTGCGCCTCACTACAATAAGGATTTAAGGCAACTTGCAGACTAGACACACACACACTAACTGAAAGGATGAGCAAATCCCAGGCAAGGAAAATCGAGGAGCTAAAGCCAGGAAGGTAGAGATACTCTTCAAAGTGGGGAGCTTGGCCCCAACCCTTGGAAGGCATTGGGCCGGTCCCCATCTTACTTCTCCTGCCTTCCTCCTTTGTGGTAGAGGGTGACTCTGCTTTCTTGTGACTCTCAAAGCAGCCTGGAAACGGGAGGTACGGCAGTACCACATCTGCGAAGTGGTTAGCCTAGCGCTTGTCATGTGTTTACCATGCATGTGACATATTTTCTTTTTCTCTCAGAAAATGAGGAAATCCTCAACACTGAAACTGCTGTAAGTTAAACCGTGGGGAAGCCTACATGGGAATCAGACACGTTCATGACGGACATGTGTAGACATGGTCCTGGGGATCTGGGGCCACGGTCCAGCTGTCGGCCCACTGCCCCTGTCCCCGGGTAGTATTGCCCTTCTGTCTGCAGCATCATAATTACAAAAATATAATCAGAATCAGGCCCACATTTGAATACTGGCATCACCAATTTACTAGCCACTTATTTCCCTTCTGAGTGTCCTTTGACTCAACTGTAAATTGGGGACAAGAATGTCTATCTGTCCTGTAAGGCTGTTGGAGGGTGCGTGGAGGAAGTGTTGGGCCCAGCACCCGGCTTGTATTCAGGGCATAACAAATGAGTGATGTCGTCAAGAGATGGCCAATCGTGAGAGCTCTAGAGCACCCCGTCTCTGAACCCTAGCTCCACACTTAGTACCTGCATGAGGTCCCACATGCTTCATATAATTTCCCTAATCTCTGCTCTCTTTAACTCAAGAATGGGGTGATGACAGTCAGACTCCCCTCTGAGGATTGTCATGGCGATGAGATGAGGTTATATTTGCATGGGAATTAGTGTGTTCCCTCACGCATATGTGGAAGGCGTTAAATAAGTGGTACCTCTTACCCAGGAAGGTACAGTACTAGATGAATCTTGTTCTGTAGATCAGTAACTGAGTTGGACAGGCAGCCAGTGCTAGGACCTGGGAGGAACTGTCACACGCCATAAGCCGTTAGGAAGTGCGTGGAGCCAAGGCAACTGGGTTTAGCCTCCTGCGTACCCCCAGCTTGGCATTATAGAGCGAAGATGGCTAAAATAGCGTGGCCATCTCCCATCACCCCTCAGGAGCTGCCTTAGGAGGTGAGGATGCTGCTGCTTTGGTTTTGCCCAGGCCACGGAAGTCTAACAGTGAGGAGGCATAGAGTGAGAGGAGCCATGAGAGGCACACCGCACCACGAAGAGAGCTTTGTGGGTCCGGGAACGGGAAGAACCCTGAAGCAGTGCATGCTGGGAAGTATACCTTCTGTATCCACATCATCTGAGCAAATTGGAGAATTCGGTACTTAGGAAGGAGGAAGCTGGAGCCATGGCAGAGCAGAGGAGTCCTTCTAGAAGGAGAGAGGGCCTTGCGTGTCAGCCTGCTCTCCAGCTGCAGATCTGAGAACTGCTGCCATGGCAGTGTGATCATAACTACCATGACAATGGGAGGGTCAAGGACAGTTCACTCATGTGTCTCTCACAAACAGTAAGTCTGGATTCATCTGTAGTTCACTTGATTTTTTAAAAGTGTGGATAAGGAAGAGCAACTTGAAAAAATTTTTAATTAAAAAACCCCAAACCGTGTATCTATCTCCTAAATTGCACAGAATTTAGGAGACTCTGAGGAAAAGCAGACCTCTGAAAATGACCTACTACCAAATCTAGAAGAAAATCCTGTTGGAGAGCCACACTCGAGTATAAGAAAATATGACTTAACCTTAGTCTCCTCAGGCTGTCCCAACAAAATACCAGACTGGATGGCTTCGGCGGATTTATTTTCTCACGGCTCTGGAAGCTGGAAGTCCACAAGATCAGAGTGCCAGCCTGGTCGGCTTCTGGGGAGAACCCTCTTCCTGGCTCGCAGACGGCCACCTGCTCTCTGTGCCCTCACACGATGGGACATAAGTGGAAGCACGCTCCCTGGCATCTCTTGTTATAAGGGCACTAATCCAGTTGAGAGGGCCCCACCTTCACGATCTCATCTCAACCCAATTACCTCCCACAGGCCCCGTCTCCAAACACCATCATCTGGTGGGGGTGGGGGCATCATCAGTTGAACTGGGGGAGGTGGGGGGACACAGTCCAGCCCACAGCATGACCCCTGGGAAAGAGGATCCGGAAGTTGTGTGATCACAGAGCAGCAGGGTAAAACAAGGCAGAGAGAAAGGAGTGGCATGAAGGACTGCAGAGGAACAGAGGAGAGAAGCACAGAATTAGAACCTACCTTATAGATAGTAAAGAGCAAAAGAGCGGGCTTGATCTGCAGAAGTGGAATTCGTCATGGGGAGGAGAAACCTGAATGGATCAGGATAACCAGGAGAAAGGAAAGCAAGCTAAATACGGAGCGTGGAGAGCCGGTTCCAGATCATTAGTGGTGGTGTACCGGTGGGACAGAAGCAGGAAAAAGGAAAAAAGATACAGGCATCCAGGCATAAGAAAAGCCAGGTATTAAAAGATGAATCCAGTGGAGACTTGCCTGAGACTTCTGGACGGTACTAAATGCCAGAAGACAATAGAATACGTTTTGCAGGGGAAAGGTGGTACTCTAGGCGTTTTGTATCTAGACAGATTACGATTTATGAGTAAAGCAGAAAATAAGGGCTCGAAAACATGCTCTCTTTCCTATGCACCCATCTTCAGAACATTTAAAAACCACATTCCAGTCAACTAAGCCATAGAACACATTGAAGAGTCCATCGTGAGGAGTGAAGTGAAGCTCAGGAAGACTGACAGTAAATGGTCAAAGCAGATAAGCTAGCAGTTAAGTTTAAAATATTGGAATCTGATTATAAAATTGAATGCAAAAGACAAAGATCATTGTAAAATATTACAAATGAGTTTTAAAAACATGAGAAGGAAGGACTAGGCACAGGGATCGAGTAGAAGGAGATTAAGCCAGCCCTTCGCATGATGTGGGCCTGAGACCAGGGGCAGCAACATCTCCTGGAAGCTTGTTAGAAATGTAAATTCTCGGGGCGCCCAGGTGACTCAATTGGTTGTGGCAGACTTCAGCTCTGATCATGATCTTGCAGTTCGTGGGTTCAAGCCCCGCGTTGGGCTCTGTGCTGAGTGCTCAGAGCCTGGAGCCTGCTTCAGATTCTGTGTTTCCCTCTCTTTCTACCCCTCCCCTGCTTGTGCTTTCTCTCTCTCTCTCTCAAAAATAAACATTAACAAAAAAAATGTTCTAATGTAAGTTCTTAGGCTCCACCCCCATGCCATGGATTCAGAATCTCTGGGGTGGAGCCCAGCAATCTGTGGTGTAACCATGTTTGCAGATGATTCTTAAACATGCAAAAGTTTGAGAAGCACAGAGTTAAACTACCTTTCTCAGTGGTATTAGACTTGAAAATAACTGTTTTCTACTTAACTGTAACAGACATGTATCTTCCATGCTATGTAAAACAAAGGAGAATACTGGAAAATAATAGAATATCGGAGAATAATGGAAAAGCAGAGAAAGGATTTCATGCATCAAACAACTGAAAACAAAGGAAACAAACCAGAAAGGGTGGAGCATGAGAAAAAAGAATCAAAACATAAAACCAAGTCAATTATAGCAGTAAAAGCAAATGACATAATCTCTTTTATTACAAGACAAAGATTCTCAGGTTACTTTGAAATGGTGGTTTATAAGCAACACACTTAGTTAATTCCTCATCTTTTATCTTTCTTTGGGAACTCGCTCTTGTTTCCTTAACTAAATTGAGTTCCCTAGAAGGATTTTCATAGCACTCTAAAGGTCTTCTTCAAGAGCCCCTCTTAATGGTTGCAGTATTAAGTTTCTTGTGTGTGATTATTTGTTTTTTCTGTCTCCTTTTCCAGACTGTAAGTTCCCTGAAGGCAGGAGCCATGACTGGTTTTGCTCATCCTTGTGGGCGGGCATTTAGCAAAGTATCTTTTTAATGGGTTTTCCCAAGAAGATTTAGGGAAGTGTTTTTAGGCACATGCAGACAAGTAGAAAGGAAGATCCTAGAAACTCATTATTCAGAATTAATGTCCGGCAAACTAATGCAGCAGTCTAATTAGATGTTTGAGCAGTGGCTCTTAAATTTTTCTCTCCATCAGAGTTTTCTAGGGGGTTCTGTTAAAGCACAGATGGCTAGATCCCGTTCCTAGAATTTTGCTTGTAGTGTGTCTTGGATAAGCCTTGAGAATTTGCATTTCTAACAGTTTCCCAGACGATGCCAGTGCGACTGGCCCAGGGACCACCCTTTGAGAAGCACCGTGTTAGAAAACAATGTAATGTCAGTTAGGTAGTTAACATGGACAGTTCTGATTTCAAGAGCCGTATATGCAGGAGGCAACATTGCATCTAAATATACAGAATAAATTTGGGAGTATGGCAGAGGGAAAGGTTGATCCCTGTGGTCTTTGATAGAGCAGGTGGACAAATAGAATCATGTAGGGCTTGAATAATGTAATCAGTACAGTCGATCTAACAACTTTGAAGCCTATAAATAGCAAATAGTCTATCTTTTCAAATGTTTGTGAGTCAGTTATAAAAGTTATTTATGAAAAAGTTTAAATCTGTGCTGAGAGAGGAAAACCATACACAGAATTTAAAAAAAAAAAAAAAAAAAAAAAACCAGTTGCGGGGCGCCTGGGTGGCTTAGTCGGTTAAGCATCCGACTTTCACTTAGGTCATGATCTCGCGGTTCGTGGGTTCGAGCCCCGCATCGGGCTCTGTGCTGACTGCCAGCTCAGAGCCTGGAGCCTGTTTCAGAGTCTGTGACTCCCTCTCTATCTGACCCTCCCCTGCTCACACTGTCTCTCTCTCTCTCTCCTAGAAATAAATAAAATTTAATTTAAAAAATTAAAAAAAAACAATTGAGAAAAAATAGTTGTAACCTATCGAACAAAATGTTGATGTCCTTAATATGCGGAGTTCTTAGCAATTAAAAAAATGTAACTATGCCTATGGAAACGTTGGCTGTAAATTCAAATGGGAAAGTCACGAAAGAAAAACTACAGTTAATTAAACATGAAAAATAGTCAATTTCCTTGGAACTCAAACAAATGGAAAATAAAACCAGCAGTGCCATAGAGTTCCCCCTATAAGGCACAGCTTTCCGATTGGGATGATAATTGGCCCAGCCTTTTGATACGTAGTTGGTGCTCTAGTTATCAAAAGCCTTAAAAATGCATACCCATAATTTATCCTGAGGAAATAATGAGCAAAGATTACACACAATAATCTTTACTTTGCAACGATGTGAAAAAATAATGAGCAAATATGCAGACATTTCTACAAGGATGTGGATCACAGCATTCTTTTTTTTCCTTTTCGTAAGGGAAGAAATTTCAAAACGATCTGAACGTCCCCTGGTGTAAGTGGCTGGGTCAGCAGATTGCAGAGTCCACAGGGAACTATACAGCCAATAAATGCAGTAGGGATCGATGTTTATTGATCCAGCAAGATGTCCACAAAGTATTGTCGATTGACTATACCGGGTTACAAAGAGGATATGGATCAGGGCTGGCTAATTCAAGGCCCACCGGAGCCAGACAGCAGATGTCAGGGAGAGGAGCCCGCTCCAGAGGAGACGGGAGTGAGGGGTGGGCCCCAGGGCGGATGGAAAGGTTGCACGCGTCACCCCAGAGGGCAGCAGCAGCTTGGGTGACAGATGATTGAAATTTCTCATACTCTTTAAATTTTGTATTTGTATTTATCAGTATTTTATAATTTTCCCCCAGTGAACAATATTACATCAGAAATTTTTAAGAAGAAAGAAGTTAGGCAGTGCCAAAAGAGAGGTAAAGACAAAGTCTGGTGGGACCTGAGAGGAAGACGTGACCCCTTCTGCCGGGAGGGAGGGGGGGGATGCTTGGGGGGTGGGGCAGGTCCTGGAGACGAGGGGACCCGAGTGTGGCCATTGCAGAGGGCAGGGCTTGCAGAGGGGCCGAGCAAGAGGTGGGCACTGGTCACTACACATTTCCTGAGCACCAAGGTGTGTGGTGGGGGAGTGTGGAAGGAGAAACAGCGTGTGCCAGGTACTGTTCTAAGCACTTGACGTTATAAATTTAATCCTCACAGCAATCCTACAAGGTGGTCCAATTATTACCCCCATTTTACAGATAGGAAAACTGAGGCACAGAGAGGTTAAGAGATTTGCCCAAGGTCACACAGCTGGACATGGAGGAGCTGGGATCTGAACCTGGGCAGCCTGACTCCAGGGGCTCGGGATTGTAGTTGGTCCCAGGATGCGGGTGGGGGTGGTGAGAGGGGACGGAGCATGCTGCTGCTTCCTGCTGGGGGTCCGGCGCCCATTCCCACACCTTCCTCTCCCTGGACAGAAACTGGCAATTACACCTGTGAATTCTGTGGAAAGCAGTACAAGTACTACACGCCCTACCAGGAGCACGTGGCCTTACACGCCCCCATCAGTGAGTACCTCCTCTGCTTGGGGACTTGGAGGAGTTCAGGGGAGGGGTGGGCTAGCCACGAGGCTTTGCCAGGGGAGGGTGAAAGCACAGGTGGGCTTGGCCTGGGGCAGTCTCCGGGGGTCCAGGTCTGACCCGGGCCACCTTGCCGCAGTAGCCGGGTTAGCTGGGAAAGCCCCACCCTTCAGCCCAGAGAGCCCGAGTCTCCCTCCATAGACTCTGGGTGGGCGTCACTCATCCCAAGTCCTCCAGTGGCCCCACCTCTAAACACCTCCGAACCCTGTGGTTCCTGAGACCCCCACTCCAGAGCCAGTGCCACGTGATACAGCCTCGGTTTGAGCCAGTGCACGGCCTAACCCAGGCTAGGCAATAGCCAGCTAGACGGGTCAGGTCCCTTTTTGCCCTCGGTGGTGGGAAAGGTAAAAGCTGGAAGGGGCGCTAAGTGAAGACTCAGAAGCCCTGGGTTTGATCAGCTGGGTTTGATCAGCTGGGTTGTGTGACCTTGGCAGGTCCCATCCTGTTTCTGGTCCTCAATCTCTCCCTTCTCCCTTGGCCTGGAAGGAAAAGGGTTCTAAGGGCCCTTCTGGCGGGACATCCAGCCTTCCACTCTCCTGATACCACTGATTTCCCTGCTTCCCTCCTGGGTGTCAGAGGGGGCTCCCTGCTTAGGTGTGTGAGGTGGGAGGGTATGAGAGATTTAGGCTAGATCCAACAGGAGATTGGTTTGCTGAGGCTGAAGCAGCCCCTCCGGTGGGCTTTGGATCTAGAGACTTGTGTGCTGATGGGTTCGATGTAGAATTAGGGGCTGGACTCGACAGCTTCATCAGGTGGTACCCAGGGCTAGGGCTTGAGGCCCCTGGGTCTGGCGAGAGTATCCAGAAAGATCTACACACTCCAGAAGTCCTTACAAATGGAGCCATCTGACAATACTCGCTTGTGCCTGGCTGCGTTCACTTAGCACCATGTCTTTAAGACACATGCATGTTGTATTAGCTGTTCCTTCTTTTTTACTGCTGAGCAGTATTCTGTTGTATGAAAATACTACCGTTCAGCCATTCGCGTGTTCATTTCAGTTGTTTCCCATTTTAGGCTATGCTGAATGAACTTGCTATTAAAGTGTTTGTAGGAGGTTTTTGGAGGGTTATATGTGTTGACTTCTCTTGGATGAAATACCAAGGAGTGAAATTGCTAGGTCATAGGGGAGAGTGTGTTTAACTTTTTAAGAACTTACAAACCATTTTCCAAAATGCCTGTAGCATCTTACGCTCCCACCAGCCACATATGGGAGTTCACTTGATCCACACTCTTGCCAAAATTTGTAGGCGATGTGCTATTTAATTCTAGCTATTCTGGTGAGGGCGTAGTGGTCATTGTGGTGTTAATTTGTATTTTCTTGATGACTGGTGATGTTGAGCACTCTTTCATCTGCATATTGGCCATGTGTATATTTTACTCTGAAGATTGTGTGAAGTATTTTGGCTGTTTTGTGGTTGGATTGTTTGTATTATTAAATTTTAAGCGTTCTTTATATATTGTAGATCTAGGTCTTGTATTAGATATATGTACCATGGATATTTTCTCACGGTGTTCAGCATGCCTTTTGATTTTCATGCAGTATCTTTTGATGAGTGGTTTTCAATTTTTATAAGGTCTAATTTATCAATTTTTTCTATGGCTAGTGCTTTCTGGGTCCTACCCAGAATTTCTTAGCTACGTCAAGATTGTGAGGATATTCACCTTAATTATCTTTTATAAGCTTTAAAATTTTAGCCTTTGCATTTAGGTCTGTCATCTTTTCAAGTTAACTTTTGTGAATGATGAAAGGCAGGAGTTGAGATTAATTTTATCCCATACAGATATCTGGTTATCCTTTCCCCATTGCATTACATTGAATTGACGATCGATTGAATGCATAGTATGTGTGAGTTTATTTCTGTTCTGTCAATTTATTTATCTGTGTTTATGCTAATCTGGTATTTTTTACTGGAGTTTTATAGCCTTAAATTCAGGGACTCTCAGTTTTTCAACTTTGCTCTTCTTAAAGACTGTTTGTCAATTCTGGGGCGCCTGGGTGGCTTAGTCGGTTAAGCGTCCGACTTTTGCTTAGGTCGTGATCTCGCGGTTCGTGGGTTCGAGCCCGGCGTCGGGCTCTGTGCTGACTGCCAGCTCAGAGCCTGGAGCCTGTTTCAGAGTCTGTGACCCCCTCTCTCTCTGACCCTCCCCTGCTCACACTGTCTCTATCTCTCTCTCTCCTAGAAATAAACATTAAAAAAATAAATAAAAAAAAAAAAGAATGTCAATTCTAGGAACTTTGCTCAGACCAATTTAGAGAGACTAGACATCATCATAATATTGGCAAGTCCAGTCCATGAATATGGTATATCGCTCCATATATTTGGGTCTTTTTCTCTCAGCAGTAGTTTGTATTTTTCAGAGTAGAGGTCCTGTACATATTCCATGAAATTATCTCTTAAGTACTTCGTGTTTTTATACGCTACTATGAATTTTAGTTTTTCAAGTATTTGTTGTTGTTACATAAAAACATAGTTTTTGTATATTGAATTTGTATCCTACAGTTTTACTGATTTCACTTACTAGTTCTAATAACATTTTTATCAGTTTCTTAGGATTTTCCTTGTACATGCTGATGTCATCTATTAATAAAGATAGCTTTGCTTTTTTCCAGTCTGTATTCTTTTTATTTATCTTTTGTTGTTTTGCGTTTTGTTGTTGTTTGTCTCACTATACTGGTTAGGATCCTCAAGTACAATGTTGAATATAAAACTTTCAGTGAGCATTTCTGCCTTTTTCATAATCATATGGTTCAGTTTTTTGCCATTAAGGATAATCGTTTTCATCCTTAAGTATTATATTAGCCGAAGTAGGCTTTTATAAATACCCATATTTATCAGTTGAGGTTACCTTTTATTCCTTGTTTACTGACATTTTTCTGTCACAAATTACTGTTTTATGTTTTTTCCTGTACCTGTTGAGATGATTCTATGATTCTCATCTTTTATTCTGATAATATAGTATATTACATGGATAGATTTGTTGTCATTGTTCTTAAATAAGCCATCATGCCTATACTTTATTAAAACATATTAAGAGTATGAGAAAGTTCAACTCTGAAATGAACTGAAGAAACTTAAAATGTTGGGATGTTTCCTCTTTATTTGGAGAGTGGTTTTCTTCTTGGAAACTTCTTTTTCTTGGAAAGGCATCTGAATTACTTGGAGACCTGGGGTAGTTTGTAAAGATATTTGCTCTCAAGAACATATATTCTGATCACTTTTATCTAAAAACTCCCTAGGATTTCACCTGGTTTTTAATATCACTCCCACAACTGACTTCTCAAGGATAGGGGGCTATAATCCTAGGTTTAGCAGAGCCTCATGTTCAATCAGTGGTTTGAAGATGATGATCATAATCAAGAAAATAAATATTTCTGGTGAAGTTTTTTTAAACAACATTGAGGCAGTTTCTTATACAATAGAGTGCCTATATTTAAAGTGTACAGTTTGAGAAGTTTTGACCTATGTGTACACTCACAAAACCATCACTGCAGTTAAGGTAACAAGCACATCCATCACCCCGAAAGTATTTTTGTGCTTTTTTTATAATCCCGTACTCACCACTTCCCCATCCCCAGGCAAACACTGGCTTGTTTTTTGTTACTGTAGATTATTTTGCGTTTCCTAGCAAATTGCAGACACGGCATCTTCCCTCCCCCTTTTTGTATGTGGGGGGAGGGTCTGGCTTCTCTTACTCTCCCTGGATTGTTTTAAGATTCATCTATGGTTACATGTATCAGTAGTTCATTCCCTTTAATGAGTAGTAGTTTTCCATTGCATAGGTACAGATACCACAGTTTCCTTTATTCGCTTATGGACAGACATTTGGGTTGTTTCTGGTTTAGAGCTAATGCAAATAAAGCTTCTGTGAACATTTGTGTACATGTCCTTGTATGGACAAGTGCTTTCATTAATCTTGAGTAAATACCTAGGAGTGGAATAGCTGGGTCATATGATACGTGGGTATTTAACTTTTACAAAAGAGCCCAACTATTTTTCAAACTGGTTATGCCATTTACATTCCAGCCAGTAGTGTACGTTTCTTTTTTCGTAATATCCTGCTCTCAGTTGGGTATCCGGGTAAAACTGGCCTCTTACAATGAGATGGGAAGAGTATTCCCAGAGTGTAGTGTCAGGTTATGTCGGTTAATAATATTCAAATCTCTACACCTTTTCAGGCTTTTATTTATTTATTTATTTATTTATTTAAATGTTTTATTTATTTCTAGGAGAGAGAGAGAGAGACAGCGTGAGCAGGGGAGGGTCAGAGAGAGAGGGAGACACAGACCGAAACAGGCTCCAGGCTCTGAGCTGGCTGTCAGCACAGAGCCCGACGCGGGGCTCGAACCCACGAACTGCAAGATCATGACCTGAGCGAAAGTCGGACGCTTAACCGACTAAGCCACCCAGGCGCCCCACCTTTTCAGGCTTTAAAAAAAAAAATATGCTTGTTCTATCAAGCACTGAGAGACAGACTTTAAATTCTGCAGCTGTAGAATTTAATATCTAATAAATACTAGATATTTATGTATGTAGAATATGTAGAATGAATATTTAATATTTAATTTTGTGGATATGCTGTTTCTCCCTTTAGTTCTGTCAGTTTTAAAACTTTGTTTTTAGGTGCACACGCTTAGGATCATTATATTTTGATGACTCTTTTAAAATTGTTCAGTACCTTTATGTCTTAATTTCTTTATTTAACAGTTAATAGCTATTGTCCTGAAATCTACTTTATCTGATATTAATATAGCTGCTACAGCTTGCCTAGAATTAGTGTTTCCATGGCATATTTCTTTTGATCTTTTTGTTTTAATTTTTCTGTGTCTTTTTATTTGAAGTATGTACATATAATTGGTTCTCTTTTCTCTAGTGTGACAATCCCTGCCTTTTAAATGAAGTGTTTACTCCATTTACATTTAATATTCTATATTGATAGGGTTGGATTTCTGTATTTTATATTTCATATTTTTTGTGTTTTGTATATTTTGCCTTGTATTTTTTTCTGTTTGTCCCATCTCTTCTTATTATGTATTTTTTCTTCTTTTCTTGCCCCCTTTAATATTAATCAAGAACTTACAAAAAAGTTCCCTTTGTTAGCTTTCTAGCTATACCCCTTTTTCTTTAGTGGTTACTCTGCGGTTTATAATACACATCTTTAATGTACTATAGTCTATCACGAATTTAATTTATAACATCACATGTAATGTAAGAACCTTATAAGAGTATACTTGCATTTATTACTCTCCTGTCCTTTATGTTCTTACCATACATCTATGCCTACATAAGTTATAAACCCAATAAATTTTTTTGGTTTAAACAGTCTATTATTTGTTAATTAAGAAATGAGAAAAAGACTTTCATATTTTCAAACATATTTACCACTTCCTGTACTTTTTCTTCCTTTGTATAAATCTGAATTCCATCTATAATCATTTTGCCTTATTCCCTAAAGAACTTAGCTTCTTTTAACATTTCTTCTATCGTAGGTCTGTTGGGGAAAGATTCTTTTACTTGAAGATGTTTTTATTTTATCTGTTTTTTTCAATGGATGTTTTCTCTGGATATGAAATTCTAAGTTGAGAAGGTTTTCTTTCAGCATTTAAAAATGTCATTCTTTTATCTTCTGGATTATGTTTCTGAGGAGAAGTCAGATATTATAGTCACAATGTAGTCACAATATAGATATTGTGATTCTATGTTTAGTGTGTCTTTTTGTCTGGATGCTTTTAAATATATCTCCATGTTAATGTTGTTTATTTTTTTTTCTCAATTTGATTATGGCATATGGTTTTCTTT
The DNA here is from genome assembly GCF_003009895.1 of Hyaena hyaena. NCBI lineage: Eukaryota > Metazoa > Chordata > Mammalia > Carnivora > Hyaenidae > Hyaena > Hyaena hyaena. Next base: position 7,905,109 of record NW_024080638.1, read on the forward strand.
GTGTTTATCCTGTTTGGGGTTCACTGAATTTTTTGAATCAGTGGGTTTATACTTTTCATCAAATTTGGAAAATTTCAGCCAGTATTTTCTGCAAACATATTTTCTTAAATTTTTATTTTAGAGGGAGATTGAGCATGAATTGGGAAGAGGGGCACAGAGAAAGAGAGAGAGAAAGAGAATGCTAAGCAGTCTCCACACTGAGCATGGAGATCAACACAGGGCTTGATCCGATCCCCTGACCCTGGGATCATGACCTGAGCCTGAATGAATCAAGTCAGAAACTCAACTACTGACCCACCCAGGTGACCCTCGGCAAATATTCTTATTACCCAATCTCTCTTTCCTCTGCTGTTGAGACTTTATTTACATATATGTTAAACTGTTTGGTGATGAAGGTCCGTTCAGTTTATCATCCCTGTTTTCCCTTCAAGCTTCAATTTGGGTAGTTTCTAGTACCCTGTCTCAAGTTCACTGATCTTTTCTTCTCTAGTGTGCAGTTGGTTTTATCAGGAAAATCATCAAGTGACTTTTTCATTTCAGCTATCCTATTTTTCATCTCTGCAGTTTCTATTTGCTTCCTTTCTATATCATTTCTTTTCTCATTATGTTCATATTATCCTTTAAATCTTTGAGCATATTTATGAAAGCTGTTTTAAGGTCCTTGTCTGCAATCCATCATCCCTGTCATTTCTGTATGTTTCTCTTGATTCGTATTTTTCTCTTGAGTATGTAGTCACATTTTCCTGCTTCGCCTCACAAGTAATTTTTTATTCTGTGCTGCACATCGTGATGTTTGTTGAGCATCTAGATTTTGTTATCTTCCTTTGAAAAGTGTTGAATTTTGTTCTGGCAGGCAGTTAATTTGCTTACGGATCAGTTTCATACTTCAAAGGCTTGTGTGAAAACTGTTAGGGTGTTCTTATTCTAGGGTTAGAGTAACCCTTCTAAGGCCCGACCTTTCTGGGTCTCTGCTAAATGTGTGTGTTCAACAAGGTGTGTCTTCTCTGGCAGGTGGGAACTCAAGCCTCGCCTACTCATATGAGACCGCTGAACCCGTGCTTGGCTCTCACCCCGCTAGTCGCTGTTACCTGCCAGCCTCCGCAGTGGTTCCGTCTGCACAGATCAGTTTGACACCCAGCCAAACACTTTATGAGGCCCCTCTGCACATTTCTGGAGGTCTTGATTTATTTATTTTTTTTTTAATTCATTCCTCTTTGTTATTCTGTCCTGCCAATTCCAGCCCTGTCAGAAGCCCTGAACCCTGATCACGGTCCCCTCTGTTCACCTAGACTGCAGTGCCTCCTCTGGGCTCCTTGCCTGTGCTGTGGTCCAAGGGACTCCAGGCAGAGCCTGGAGAGATCTCACTTCAGGTCTTCCATCGCGAATCCCGGTCCGGCATCACTTACTGTTCAAAGTCTGAAAGCTGTTGTTTTATGTGTTTTGTCCAGCTTTAGAGTTGAATCTGGAGGGGGCTAGCCCCATACCAGGAAGTCCATCACGGCCGGAAGTGTAAGTTCTCTGGTTCTCTCTTGAAGATGAAAATCCTCGAAGAAGTGTTTCCAACCTAGACCCCTTTTGCACCCCAGAACCCTTTTGTTCCCCCCTGCAGCCTTTGCGCACACCATTCCCATCAGCCTCGAATGCATCTTCACCCTCCTCTGCCTGGTAAAGGTTGTAGGGGGATCGCCTGGCCTCTCTACGCCCTCAGCTATGCGGCTACTTTTCTCGAATCCTTATATTTTCTGAATTTTCTTGTTCCCATTGAAGTTTTAGCTTTACAGAAAGGAGAGCCCACCGTGCTCTCATTTTAAAATACTTCTTATAGGTAAACATCTCATGTGTGTTCTTCATAAGGGCCATCGGCCAGTCTGTCTGGAGCTCTTTCTTCTCTGCTCAATGAGAGCTCAGGTAGGAATTCCAGCCTGATAACATTCCATGTGAGAAGGTCAACAGATGGAGCAACTGCTGAGTGAAATGAGTTAGGAGTCTGGGAAGTTCATCCTGCTCAGTCTGTACCTACTGTGTGACCCTGGAGTGGTGCCTGTACCTCTCTGAGCTCCCTGTGCCCATCTGCCTGAGATACACCCCTGTGGCCATCGGGAGGGTAACACATGAGGTAGATTCTCATGCCCCCCTGGGCATCCCGTCTTTGATGTGCTCTGCTTACGTGTGGTTCTGAGGTTTGTGTTTCTGGACATTGAGGCCTCTCTGACTCTGGCTCACCTCTTGAGCACTTCCTGTATGTCAGGGAATCCGCCCGGTCCTGAGTACATGGTTGGTCCTAACTGGCAGACTCTGCCCTCACAGAGCATTCAGGCTAATGGGGGAAGAGACCCCAGTCAAATGTGTCTGACCCCAGGCAGACCCCTATATACCATGTGTCATTATCGGTGGTGATCAGTTCTTGAAGGGAAGTGGACAGGGGACTGAAAATGACCCCAGGTGAGGTGTCAGGGACAGTTACTAGAGGAAGTGATGCTCGTGTGGAAGTTTGCAGGACCAGCACTGGTTACCCAGGCAAAACTTGGAGGGAAGATCATTTCCGGCAGAGGAAATAGCATGTGCAAAGGCCGTGAGGCTTGCAGGACACGGAGGGAAAGCAAGAGGTGAGGAGGTCCCAGGCCAGGGTGCCTGAAGATTTATTATATCATGTGCTTTGCGGGCGTCCCTGAGCTCCCTGCCACAGGGAAGGAGGGGTGTCTCCCACAAACGGCCAGGATTTTGACATCAGGAACTGTAGGCCATGGAAAGGTCTGATCAGAGGGTCTCCTAGAAACAGAATTTCTCTGTTCCTTGTGCCCAGGCTCCCAGCATGTGTGGGTTGAGGCCAAAGGGGACCACTTGGCCTTGTGCAGAGGCCTCCTCGAGTAGCTGGCCAGCCTGAGCTCCTGTCCCATCCTGCCATGGACTTCCCATGCCACCGTAAACTCCTTAAACATTCTGGGCCTCAGTTTCCTTATCCCTAGAAAATACCAGTAATGGCTGTTCAAATCTGAAGAGCCATTTGTCATTCAAAGTACTTCTGTGATTTTGTGTGGTCTGGGATCCTCACAAAGTCCCCGTGAGGCTGGTCGCACAGAGGGGGGTGTCCCACTTTTATGGATGGATATAAGGGGAATAGGTGGGGGAACAGAGGTCAAGAGAGGGCAAGTAAAGAGTCCCAAGACCTCAGAGGCCGAAGGTGAGGGACCTGGGATCCAGAGGGGGGTTCACTTTGTTCCCTACTGAGTCCCCAGACTGCTTCAGGGACATAGGAGGGAACTCAGAGATAGGACTCTGGACACGTGCAGTAGAGTCTCGTGTGTAGGCTGTTTTGGAGTCATAAGATGAGCCACCCTTTGATGGACTTGGGGACCCTCCAAGGTCTTTGGCCCCAAAAGGGAGAGAGAGAAAGAGGAATCCTGCGGAGGTGTCATTCCCCGGCCAGACCTCTCTAGTTTGGGATTAAGGAAACCAGACTCTGGAGAATGGGAGTGCAGAGTGTGGACAGACCTGTGTCCTGTGCGGGCTGTGGCCTTGGGGACTCCTCCTGGGCTGGGCGGGGGAGGGTGGGGGTGGGCCTGCTTTAGAGGGCTGTGAGTGTTCCCCAGCTCCCGGCATGTGGCCACCACTGTGAATGGAGGAAGTGACCCTCCAGGGGGGCAGCCTCAGTCCTCTGAGCTGGTCTCCAGGTCTCAGGGTGGTGAGCAGGGCCCTGGAGACTGGGTTCCGCGTGACCTTGGGTAAAGCCCCGCTTCCTGTGTCTCTGGGCCTGGCCTTACTCATCCGTGCCAGGCATGGCTGGCGGTGGAGGATCAGGAACTGCCTGTTTACTTTCTGGCTGTGTAAGCAGTGAGTGGAGCAGCAGAAGCCCAGGATGGACAGTGTCCTGGGAGCAGGGGTGTGTAATGAAATCCCTTCTGCACCCCCAGAGGCAGGGGGGCGGCGACAGCGGCCTTCTTGGGCAGCTCTGTGCTCCGGCTGGGTCACGTTGGTTCCCTCAGGATGTTACCAGTCTCTGTGAGGTGTACAAGCCCCCCGGTTATCAGTCCTTGTGAGGTGTATGAGCCCCTTTCCATGCTGCCTGGTCCAGTCCCCTTCTTGCCTTTGGAGGAGGAGTTGCAGCTGAGAAGCCCACCACCCCTGCTCCTGTTTGTTTTAAACGTGGGGCTGTGGCCAGGTTCAGGGCTTGGCCGCCCCTGGCAGTGTATGGCCCCGGGCGGTACGAGGGCAGCAGACCGCGGGCAGCCCAGGACCGCCAGAGACCACCTTGGGGTCCGCCCCCAGTTCTCAGTGACTACAGCTCCTGCTGATACTCCAGGTGAGGGAGGCAGGGGGTCTGGGAAATGGTGACCCAGACTTCCCCAAACACCACTGGGGAAATGCTGCACGCACTTGAGTTAAAGCAGCAGCGTACACTTAAGCAGCGTCCCCAAGGTAACAATGCCGTCATTGCCCTGGGAACACGACAGAGCCCCTTCCCCTAAAACCCTGAGGCAACAATGAGCCCCTCTGCTTCCCCTCCCCTCCCCACCAGTCAACTCCAGCATGTCCCTGCCTGTCCGCTTCCTGTCATTACTTCTGAGCCAGCCCGTCTTGACTTAGGAGCCAACATCCTAGCAAATGGTCTTGTGTCCGGGCTGATGAATTCAGGTCCCCCAAGTGCTGGTCATAGACTGTGTCCATCGACACTGAGACCCTGGGCGAATCAGGGTTATGGGTGAACCTCCCGTTGAGCTGGTCAGTGGCCTCTAGGAAACTCTTGAGAATTAGCTGGTGATCAGGCTTCCCTTGAGGGGAAGTTGGGGAAGGTTCTAGAATCCTGGACTTTCTTAGGTTTTTGAGTAAGAGTGACAGCCTTTACTCTGTATGGACGGCGAAGAGGTTTTGACCCTTGAGTGTGGGGTTTTGTGGCCCAAGAGGCCACTCACTTGGCCAGCTCCGAGGGCCCACGGGAACTGAGAGCATGACCCTCTCAGGTACCGCCCCTGGGTGGGAGCCACCGGACGATCCAGACACGGGCTCTGAGTGTTCACATCCAGAGGTCTCCCCGTCTCCACGCTTCGTGGCAGCGAAGACCCAGACGAACCAGTCGGGGAAAAAAGCTCCGGCCTCCGTGGTCCGATGCGCCACCCTCTTACACCGCACCCCTCCAGCCACCCAAACCCAGACGTTCCGCACTCCAAATTCGGGATCTCCGGCAAGCAAGGCAACTGCAGGTACCGATGGCCTATGTTACCTTCACACCTCCTCCACCGCCCACCCTTTTCTCCACCTGTCACAGCTGTGCCCAGGGGCACTGTGCCCTTGCAAGAGCGAGTGGAGGTCCTGTGGCTCTCTGGGACAGCTCTGGGTCCCTCCCAGCTGTGCCTCTGGCTGGCTCTCACCCCGGCGAGCCACCTAACCTCTCTGAGTCTAGGTTTTCTCACCCTAAATCAGAGGGTTTGTATCTGATGGGTTGCAGACTTTTTTTTTTTTTAAGCAGAAGAATATTTTTCCCAAAGTCCTGACCTAAGGAGTTAAATTTGTTTTTTTAATTAACTGCCAACGTTTGAGCATTAGGAGATTTTCCGTAAGACGTTTGATTGCTAGCTGACATTGAAAAGTCAGTGGATGCCGCCTCTGGTGTTTTCCGAGTCCATGCAGAAAGGGGCTCTGGCTCCAGAAGGTCTGGGCCCACTTTCCTGGAGGACAACAGTTGGCTTTGGGCGGAGCCACAGCGCCCCCCCACCCCTTGAATGGAGCACATGCTGTCCAGTATCCCACAGTCATGACCACTCCCTCCTGCCTCCCCAGCACAGTGGCCGCGTGGCAGGTGTCATTTCTCATCGTGACCACACTGTTGTCTGTCTTGCATCCAGCCCGGTTCATCCATCTGCATCACCTTGGCATGAATTTGCTTCCCTCAACTTTCTGAAAAACCCAGTCTAAAAACTCCTTTCTGGGAAGAGCTGCTCCCCTCAAAGAAGAGTGGTTGACTAGAAGCTCTGTTCTCTTAGCCTCCCCCTGCCTGTACTACCTGTGAAGCCCCTCCGTGGGCTACAGCCCAGCAGGAAGCCAGTGGATGGCAGCTCCTGTGTTTTCTGGAGTCCATGCAGAAAGGGGCTCTGGCTCCAGAAGGTGGACAGGCAGTGAAAGGTACACAGCAGCCACCGCTCCCGGGAAAACTGAGTCAGACTCACTGGGGGCTGGGTGGTAGTTCTCCGGACTTCTGATTCGTATCTGGGTGGAATGAGCCTTGGGCTGCCCACCAGGACGTGTGGGGTGTAGGGTAGAGTGATGACGTGGTCCTTCTGGGGCTACGGGTCCCTCAAGAGGACCAAAGCCATCAGTTAAATACACAAGTGACCAAACCAAGAACTTAGTGAACCAGTAGACTGGACCAGTGACATAGCCAAGTGGTTGTCCTTTGCCTTTACTCTTTGGTTCAGAAGGCTAATTTGGGGCAAGGATTTGGTTCTTAAAAATGTTTGCAAATAGGCTTATTGTGCCTTAGTCTTCCAAAAGAGGAGTTAAGTAGTCAGTAGACCTTGAAGGTAATGGTTTTCCAGGCACTGTGCTGAGAAAAGCCTATAGCCGTTGTATTTTTGCAACAGTAGTCACGAATTGTTTGGAAACATAAATTGGTTGGGAACAGACTGGCCATCGTGGACTCATTGATGATAGATATTGGCTCAGCTCAATAATGAGATCCTGGCTTTCAGCTAAATCTCGCCTTTACTCTTGACCTTGTGGCTGGGAGTTTTTACATCTGCAGTTTCTGTAGAAAACTGCCTGCAAGGGCCATGTGGTCTGTGGCAGCTCTCAGACCTCTGTGCCTCAGAGTAAGTGTCCAGCAAGCTATGGGACCTGCCTCTGGCTACCTTCATCTGACCTGAAGGCTTGCGGTGGAGGGCAGAGGGCAGAGGAGGTTAGGTTGTGAGCAGGAACCTGCAGGTGAGAGCTGGAAGCTGTCCTCACCCTCACTGTGCTAGGAGGCTGTGCTCCGCCTGTGTGTGGGTGCCTGTGCGTGTGACTTTAACCACCATGCCACCCTCTGGCTTCCAGGCCAGAGGTCCCGATGCAAGGATCGCTGGCCAAAACTTGCATTTGCAGTATCGGCTGAGCAGTAAAGTGGACTGATTGTAGGAGTGTGTGACCTCTGTTGCACTAAGTTCTCCCGATGTGTTGGTGAGGCTGCGTGAAACTCCTCCACAGATGGGTAACCACTGAATGCATAAGGATGAAGGTGAAGAAAGGAATCACTTCCTTACCCCCCAGACCTTTGTACAGAGAACGCATCTGCCCCAGGAACGAACTCTCCTTATTCTGCCATCTGAGAGGTTAGGAGTATACCCAGCCCCAGCACTGGACGACCTCACCTCCCTTCTTTTCACTTGTAACATGGGAATGACGGTGTGAGCTGCATAGGGCTGTTGGGACAACTGTGGGCGACCACGGGTGTAATGTGTGTGGACCATGCCTGGCGCATAGCAGGTGCTCAGTAAATGAGAACCCCCCACCCCCCCGACAAAGAATGAGGGTCTTTGCCGACTTACAAGTGGTGTCTTGAGGGAGGCTGCTGTGGGGCCGTCAGTCCAGGCATTTTACAGTCCCCTTCTGAAGAGTGGGTCCCCCTCGGGATGTTATCAGCAGCCTCCACAGAAGGAAGGCTGTGTCCTGTGTCATCGGGCTCAGGAGACGGGTCCCGTGGCTTCTTTCCCCATTGCCCCATCATCATAGGGAGCCCTGACCCCCGCAGTCTGGGCACTTGCCCTTCTGACGCAGGGTGGGCTGGGTGACCATGGGATTTCCCAAAGTGGGTTCCGGGGATCACCATTTTTGAGGGATTCTGGGGAACCTGAGATTTTTAAGATGGGCTTCAGTGGCTAAATATACTTGGGAAGACAGGGTCAAACAGAGCTAAGTGGGTCTCTTTCTGGTGGTGTGTTCTCAGAGCCTCTGTGGTTTCCCCTTAGAAGGGACAGGGTCAGCTGCTCGTCCCCATGTGACTTGCTCTCAGAAGCCTTTGTCCCCTGGAGCATGCAGCAGCCCCGGTGTGCCGAGAGCAGCCGGGGAAAGCAGAGCTACCTTGCGGCTCAGATCCTCTGTCTCCGGGGTGGGGCTGGGGACTGGACTGCTGTGTGTCTTCCAGTTGGACCCCATCTCTTCCCTCCTGGGTTTCTGGACAGCACATGGGGAGGTGCCACCTGTCCGCGGAGCTGCCCAAGAAATCACTCGAGGAGCCAGTGCCCCTGGATGAACTCTGGCCAGGCCTCACCTGGTCTTTGGGCTCCCGGGGTGTGGGGCTGCCCCCACTCTGCCCGTCACACCTCCTCTCCGAGGATGCCCGCTCTGGGCAATGTGGGGAGCATCTCTTGGGGGTCCCTGATGAGTATCAGGCAACGACTCAGGTGAGCCTGAGGAGCTGGGGTCTGCTTGGGACCCCGGAGCCCGTCAGTGTGCAGGTTCCCAGCATAGAGCCCATGCGCCAGGGCAGTTCCGAGGTTCCTGGCCTCCACGTCCCCCGCCGCGCCCTTCCCTCTGGACCGCGCAGTGCTAACCAGTCACCGCCGCTTTCTCTCGCTCTCTCCTGTCCCTACCCAGCAGAAAGCGCGTTCAGTCGGAGAGTAGAAGGCAAAGCACAAAACCACTTCGAAGAGACAAATAGCAGTTCCCAGAACTCCAGCGGTGAGTGTGCCCTGTGACGGCGGTCCCACGCCGTGGCACCCACCGCTCCTGCCGCAGCAGTGGTGGTGGCGGGCGGTCCAGGCTGGGCCCTTCGTGTTACAAGCTGGCGTTCTTGGAAGGACACTGGGGGCAGGGGATCAGAAAGGGGTCAGGGTGAGGCAGAAGTGGGAAGGGCCCTTTTCTTCTAGGGCCCCCCTCTGGGCATCAGGGGCATCTCGGGGGACTGTGGCTCTTTGTCTCCCCCTCCCCCACCTCCCAGCCTGCAGCATTGGCTCCCATGGCCCTGGTGGAGTAAGAGAGCTATTGCTCTGTTTTTAGGGCAAACGTGGTCTTTCCAGGAGCAGCAAAGGGGGTGCAGTTAGAAAGAACTATAGCCTAAGCGCCAGAGACCCTGAGTCCCACTTTGGACCAGAGGCCATCCGAAGGTACCCTTCAGGCCCCGACCTGCCCGGGTTTGTCTGAGGTTTGTCTGAGGTTCCCGGTGGTGCTTTGGCGCCTCCTGGCGGCTTCCCCAGAGCAGCTTAAAGCAGAGCAGCAAGCCCCTCCCTCCCCCGGCCCCCCCAGACCCGCAGGAAGCCTGGCAGAGCTGTGGGTGGTCACAAGCAGCCCCTGTCCCAGAAAGGCACAGCAGGCTGGGCTGCACAGTGACAGCCAGGGCAGGATGGGAAAAGAATTCTGATACTGTGGTTACATTAAGGCAGCGTATCTCCTTGCTTTCCTGCACAGTGGAAGTTTAACTCAGCAGGTTAGGTGTTGGCCTGTGCCGTCAGCGTGCCAGCCACCACCGGGGCACAGGGGACCGAGGACTGTCAGTCTGGGCCTTTATGAAACAGCCAGGAGCCCAGAAGACCGTGGAGGCTTCTGCATAGTACAGCGAGCTCCAGCTCTGACCTGGGGCCTGAGTGGGGACCCAGCTGTACCACCTACCAGCTGTTGACGTGGGCCAGCCTCTTAATGTCTCCTCTGTTGTAAAGTAGGAATCGCGCGTGTCCCCAGGTCACACCCCATGGTCAGCGAGTGCCCCGCAGAGATTACGCACTCACGTGGTGTGCTGGTGGTGGTGGTGATGGTGGTCTCAAGTGAACCAAGCAATACGTGGGATGCCCCAAGGAGGGGGAGGTGGGGTGTGCTGTGGGGGAGCGAGAATATCAACACTATGCCCTGCAACATGTCCTCCAGTCTCCCAAGAGGTGACCCTAAAATGGAGTGACTTGCCCAAGACACCCAGGAAGAGGTAGAGCCAGGACTGGAGCCCCCATCTCCCAGAGAGCCTCTTCTCAGCTGTCAGGCTGCACCCCCTGCCTCTCCGTCTTCCAGAACAGCTCCTCAGAACTGGGGGTGACTGAACTGTGAATTGCTGTGGCTGGCAGCCAGCATTTATTGAGCGCTTACTACGTGCCTGACATGCGTTCAGAGCTGTATGTGTCTTATCTGTTTTCATCCTTACCACAGCCCCAGGTTGGGGGGAGGGGTCAGTGTAATTGTTGCCCCTGTTTTCTGGATGAGGAAACTGAGGATCAAGAGAGGTTGATCATTGAGCCAGATTTCCAGTGTGTAAGGGGCGGGTGCTGGGATCCCAGGCCTAGTCTCGCTGGCCCTCCCCTACTGCCCTCTGCATTTGAGGCTCACCCGACAACACCAGGAAGCAGGGGAAAGTTCCAGCAAACAGCCCTCCTTGCGGCCGCTCAGGTGTCCAGTGCCAGGACCTAGAAGCAGCTCCCAGCTCCCTGCCCTGCAGCAGCTGCCGCACATGGACGTTTTCTCACTAGGGCTCTGTGGGCTCACTTTCTGAGAGCCGAGGGCGTCCCCGAGGCATGGCCCTGGCTGACCTTGCCCTGCCCGGTGCCCTGGCACCAGCCCAGGATGTGAGCCCGGCTCTCACATACTCCTCCTCATCTGAGAGCCCCGGTGGCTTACTACTTATTAAGAACGGAAGTTATGACAGTTAAATCGGAGAGCACCGGGACAGGAAGAGACTTAGCTAAACTGTTTCTCTTTTGCAGAAACTGCAAGTCCCCTGATTTCCAATCCTTTCCCTCTCCTACAGAGTAAGTGACGGTCCCGCGGGGGGCTGGAGAGGGCAAGGCAGGGCAGGGAGCGAACTCAGCCAGCCGCACGCCCCACACCTCCCCAGAGCGCCTGACCCTTGGGCCACCCCTGGCCAGACCTGGCAGCCAGCAGAGGCAGGAGGAGGGCCCAGCCCCACATGGGAGGGGGGGTTGGACAGTGGGGAGCCCTGAGCAGGGGCAGCCTGCTTCTGCCACCCCGGCCCTGACCGGAACCCAGGGGGCAGCCTTAGGACACCCGTTCCGAGCCCATCTCAGCCTCCCTGTGCATCTCTTCATTACTCTTCTTTCTCCCCGCTTCTTTCCTCTTCCTCTTTTTCCCGTGTCAGGCATTGACTTAAGTGCTGGGGACACCGAGGTGGAAGGTCAAGGTCCCCCCGGATCCATGGCCCCGTTCCTGCGTGTGCTGCTGTCCGTCCCTCCCGCCCACCCGCTCTGTCTTCCCAGTCCCCACCCTGTCCTTCTTCCTCCTGCCTTTCTGTGGCTTTCTCCACCTTCCACCTGTCTCTCACTCACTTTCCTCTCCCTCTCCTGCCCTCTGTGTTCTTCGCCTTGTTTTCGTTTCATTCATATGTTTGTATATTCGTTTGCTCACAGCGACGTCTGTGCCTCCACAGGCAGAGGGTGGGCTGTGGGGCACGTGAGACGCTGTCCCTGTCCCAGGAGACCACTCGGCCCGTCAGTGTTGCCCGCTCCCCATCCCCAGTGCCCAGAACAGTGCCTGGCACACAGTAAGCACTCAATAAATGTTTGCTTGGTTGGATTAGATGGTCTGTTTATCCTCGGCATTGCTCCTCCCACTCCCGACCGAGCCTCTCCCCTGCTAGTTAGCGACGGGGCGGACAGACAGGGCCCAGCGCCCCAGGCACACAGCCCAGGTGTGGGTCTGGGTTCCCAGTTCCAGGGCATGCACAGTGGTGCTGCCCCTAACACGGCTGCCTCGTTTCTCCCCTCGCCCCTAGAGCCCTACACCTGCGGCGCCTGCGGGATCCAGTTCCAGTTCTACAACAACCTGCTGGAGCACATGCAGTCCCATGCAGGTAAGGGGAGCCGGGACCTGCCCTCGGGGCCCCGGGGCGCACAGGGGAGGTGTGCACCCGGGAGGCGAGGGCACAGAGAGGGGCACGAGCTGGAGGCAGCTTGCTGGAGGCTGTAGCTCTTGCACGGAGCCTGAATGCCTAAACACCAGGTGGGAGCTGGGAGAGACGTCCAGGCGAGCAGAGGCAGGAGAGGTGCGTGCGCCTCACCCCATCCCAGACTTGACGACAGGGGCTCCCACGCAGCACGCCCCGGTGCCCCGGAGGGCGGGGAAGGCGCACGTTCACAGGCCCCACCCTGATTCCGGGGTCTGCAGGTCCAAGGCGGGCAGGCCTCGGCACTTGTGACAGATAGGTCCTCGGGCCACGTGTCCGGGAAGTACATGCAGGCTAGTGACTTGGTGTCTAGGTGACCTTTTTGTCCGCTCTTCTGCCGCCTTCTGCGTTTGTTGGACTAGCTTCCTCCTCTAAACCATCCTGCCTTCAAAGCCAGGCCTCCCGTTGTAGAGCTGGGCTCACAGGAGCACCCCCACTTCTGCTCCGGTGTCTGTCCTAGGGAGATTCTTAGTGGTTTAACACATTTACTTCCTGGGTCACATCACAGCCTGACGTCAGTGGCCTGGTGGGGTGGCCTTGACACACAGCGATTCGGGGACGGAAGCGAAGCTACTTCTTCACATGGCTCCATCCTCCCCGGGCTCCTCAGAGCCTCTCTCTCTCTCGGAGTGGGCAGCAGGGAGAGAAGCACTTCCTCCTTTACCGCTTTGGATCCCAAGTGACACATGTCCTGTGTGCTCAGATTCTGGAGGTGAGAGCATGCCCAGAGCCACTGTCCAGGGACAGCCCGCCACTGTGCAAAGGGACACTCTAACCTGGGGAGGCAGCTAGCTGTCCTTGCCGCCCTCTGTCAGGGCGCTCCTCCGGAGGCACTGGAACTGATGAGAGAAAAGTGCCTGACACATACGACGCTGCAGTCATGGTAGCCACTGCTGTTTCTGCGGTTATTTACCACTGCTTGCATTTCTCTTCGGTTTGCAAATCTTTCGTACAATCTTCCAGGTCTGGCCTGACCTGCGCAGAGGGACGCAGGACTGGACTCACGTGTAGGCTAGGGGCTGTTCCCTTAGTGAGGCCTCTCCTCATTTTTTGCAGTCATTCATTTCTTCACTTCTTCGTTGGGTGTATGCTGACCCCAGGCGCTCACTCGCGTGCTCTCCGGTGGGGGGAGCTGTTCCTTATCTCTGATGAACTCCTGTAAAAGCAGACAGCTGGATTGGCAGCCCAGACCCGTGAGCCACGAGCTCTGGTGTGCCGCGTTGCCACATGGCCCAAGCTGGAAACTCATCCCCCTGTCTGAGCCTTCTGCATCACAAAAACAAGGGCACGCAAGCCTGTGATCTCCGGCTGCCTTCCCAGAAGTCTTCAGTGTCTCACATCTCCTGTGTGCCTTTGCCATCAACCGTCCTTGGCCATGGAAGGTCTTGAGTGCCAGCTGAAGGCGTTCAGACCTGACCCTGTGCGAACCAGTTAACAGTCCAGCGTCCGCTTATTCTTCTGAAACCTGGACCCTCCACCTGCCCCCCCCAGCCCAACCCCCACCCCCCACCCTGCCAGCTTCTGGAAGCTCAGGCTAATCAGGGAAGAGTCTGGGTGTCCCTGCTTCCCCATTCCTCAGGCAGTTGGGTGGAGGCCATTAGAATGCAAATCAAGGCTGTGCCCGGTGGCCATGTGTCTCCCAGGCATCCCAACTTGTTTTCTCGGGAGAGCTTTGGGCTGCTTTGTTCTGGTCCAGTGCTGGCAGAGAATACCTCACTGGCAATCCAGCGCAAAGCCAGCCTGAATCCCAGCCAGGCTGAGTCGGGATTAAAGGATTGACTCCATAGAGAAAAATTAAGCGTCATGATCTGTGCAGTTCACAGTGTCGCTGATAACGGGGATCAGCCTCGAATAACACCAATCTCATTAAGAGGCTGCTGAATGGCACAGGGTAATTCCTCCTAATAAACTTCTTTTCTGTGCCGTAGGAAAATGTGTCTTGCCCCTAGTGACAGTTCAAGAGCATGTTTTGGCAGTAATAATGCCGGAGATCGCTAACATTTAGTGAGCAATTACTACGTGTCCAAAAAGGTTACTTCATCCGATCTCCCGAACAAGAGGGACGTTATCATCCCACTATAAAGAAACTGAGGCTCACAGAACATAATCACTGGCCCATATCTAATGTCATTTGAGCTCTTCCTTGATGCCAGACCTTATTCTAAGACTTTCATGCGTATTGGACACTTAACCATTCTGAGGACCTTCAGGGAAGTCGGCATAAGAAGGATCAGCTGTAATCTCACTACTCAGACCTTAACCACTGTTGTTCCTCTTTCAGTGGGTTTCTTTTCCGTCATTTAAAAATTGGATTTATGAAAATGTAATGGAATTCACCGGTTTTAAGAGTGCGGTTTGATCATTCATTTCGACAACTGATAGTCATTGAATCAGTCAAAGTGTATCTCATTAACCGTCCGCCCCACGGGTTCCCTCCTGCCTCCTCATAGCCAGTCTCCTCCCCCACCCCAGCCCTGTCAACCAGTGTCTGCTCCCTTTTGCCAGAGTTTTGCTTTTACTGGAATTTTATATACATGGAATAATGTGGCATTTAGTTTGTTGTGTCTGGCTTCTGTCACTTAGCATACTTTTGAGAACAATGCATATTCTGCGTTATCAGTAATCCCTTTTTATTTGTGAGTAGTACCCCATTGTTAAATATGCTACACGTTTATCCAGTCACCAATTCACGGGCATCGAAGTTATCTCCAGTTTGGGGCTATGACGAACAAACCTGCTATGAAAATTCAAGTACAGGTTTTTGTGTGGACATGTGTTTTTATCTCTTTTGGGTATATACCTGGGAGTGGAAATTCTGGGTCACATGATCACTAGCGTTTAATTTGGAATAGCCAGACTGGTTCCTCAAGGGGCCCTCCCATTTTTCTATGCCTATCAACAGCCTATGAGGGTCTGATTTCTCCACATCCGTTCAAGATACTTGCTGTTATCTGACTTCTTGTTATAGCCATCCTAGTGTGTGTATTTCATTGTGGTTTTGATTCACCTATTTCTGCTCACGACCTTGAACATCTTGTCATGTCCTTATGGGCCATTTGAATGAATATCTTCCTTAGAGAAATGCCTGTTCAGATCCTTTGCCCATTTTTAATTTTTTTGTCTTTTTGTTATTGAATTATCAGTGTTGTTTATACATTATTCTAGATACAAGACCTCTAGAGATAAAGGATTTGCAAATATTTTCTCCCATTTTGTGGGTTGTCTTTTTACTTTCCTGCTGTTGTCCTTCAAAGCACAGAACTTTTAAACTTTGGTCAAGTCCACTTCTTTTTTCTTTTCTTTTTTTTTTTAATGTTTGTTTATTTTTGAGAGAGAGAAAGAGTGTGAGCAGGGGAAGGGCAGAGAGAGAGGGAGACACAGAATCCAAAGCAGGCTCCAGGCTCTGAGCTGTCAGCACAGAGCCCAAGGCGGGACTTGAGCTCATGAACCGTGATATCATGACCTGAGCTGAAGTCGGACGCTTAACCGACTGAGCCACTCAGGCTTCCCCTATATTTTTTTCTTTCATGGTGTGTGCTATTGGTGTCTTATCTAGGAAACCAGACTGTTACCTTTTACATTTATGACTGTTTCATTTTGAGTTCATTTTTGAGTGTGGTATGAGGGGAGGGGTCCAGTTTTATTCTTTTGCAAGTGGATATCCAGTTACCCCACCACCATTTTTTGAAAAGACTAATCTTTCCCACATTAAATTGTCCTGGCACCCCTTGTCAAAAATCAATTGACCTTAAGTGTGAGCGTTTATTTCTGAAATCTGATTTCTGTTCCATCCATCCGTATGTCCTATGTCAGTACCACACCGTCTTGATTAGTAACACAGCTTTGCAGTTGTTTGGAAATCAGGAAGTTTGAGCCCTCTACCTTTGTTCTTTTTCACGATTGTCTTGGCTCTTCCATATCTCTTGCATTCCTGAATGAAGGAATTTTAGGCTAAGCTTGTCAATTTCTATAAAAAGCCAGCAGGGAGTTTGATAGGGATTGTGCTGACTCTAGATCAGTTTGGGGAGCATTGCCATTCTGACAGTATTAAATCCTCCAATCTATGAACATGGGATGCCTTTCGATTTAAGTCCTTGAGTTCTTTCAACCGTGGTTTTTAGTTTTCGGTGTATAAATCTTCCACTTCTTTTATAAATTTATTCCTGTTGTATTCTTTTAGATGCTATTATAAAATGGAATTCGTTTCTTAATTTTGGTACTCATTTGCTAGTATAAAGAAAGAAAATTATTTCTTTTTAATACATGTTGATCTTCTTTCCTGCAACCTTGCTGAACTTACTCATTCTAATAGTTTTGTGTGTGTGAAGATTCCATAGGGTTGTTTATGTACACAATCATGTCATCTGCAAATAGAGATATATTTACTTTTTCCATCCTAATCTGGAGGCTGTTTTTTGTTTTTGTTGTTTTCATTTTGAGAGAGCATAAACAGGGAAGGGGCAGAGAGAGGGGAACAGAAGATCTGAAAGGGCTCCGCGCTGACAGCAGTGAGCCCCATGTGCTGCGTGAACTCACACACTGCGAGATCATGACCTGATCTGAAGTTGGACACAACCAACTGAGCAACCCAGGGGCTCCTAATCTGGATGCTTCTTTCAATTATTATTTTTTCCTACTTGCTCTGTCTGGAATCTCTAATACATATTGAATAAAAGGGATGAGAATGGATATTCTCATCTTGTTCCTGATCTCAGGGGGAAAGCATTCAGTGTTTAATCATTAAGTATGATGTTAGCAGTGGGTTTTTCATAGATGCCCTTTGTCAGGTTGAAAAGGTTCCTTTGATTCCTAGTTTGCTGAATGTTTTTATCGTGAAATATCTATCGTATTAGAATTTGTCAAATGCCTTATCTGCATCTTTTGAGATGATGATGTTTTTTGGGTTTTGTTAGGATTAATATGGCATATTAGATTGATTTTTGTATGTTGAACAACCTTGTATTTCTGAACTAAATCCCACTTGTTCATGGTGAATAATCTGTTATATATATTACTGGGTTTGGTCTGTTCTATTTTACTGGGGATGTGTGTGTCTGTAGTCATGAGGAACAGTGGCCAGTGGTTTCTTTCCTTGTAATTTCTTTGTCTGATTTGTGTATCAGAATAATATTTGCCTCACGGAGTGAATTGAGAAACATCCCCTTCTCTTCTATTTTTGGGAAGAATTTGTGAAGAGTTTCTTTAACACATGATTAGAATTCACCAGTAAAGCCTTCTGACTCTAGACTTTGCTTTCTTTCTGTGGGAAGTATTTTGATTACTAATTCAAGCTTCTTCTCTAGATCTGTTCAGATTTTCTATTTCTCAAGTTGGTTTTGGGTAGTTTATGTCTTTCGAAGAATTTGTCTATTTCATACAGGCTATTTGATTTGTTGGAATGCTATTGTTCGTAGTATTTCCTTAAAATCTTTTTTGTTTCTATCAAGTCAGCAAACTTATTTACTTTTTAGATTTCCTTTATCAGGTTCAGGAAGTTTCCTTTTCTCTTCCAGTTTGCTAAGAGTTTGTGTTCTGAAGGGATATTAAATATAGTCACATTTTACTGTGCAATTATATCCATAGAGGTCCTTTTTCTTCTTACTTTCTCTCTCTCTCTGCCTTTTTTAAAGTTTATTTATTTTTGAGGAAGAGAGAGAGACAGAGTGCAAGCAGGGGAGGGGCAGAGAAAGAGGGAGACACAGAATCCAAAGCAGGCTTCAGGCTCCAAGCTATCAGCATGAGAGAGCTTGTGAGATCGTGACCTGAGTTGAATTCGGACGCTTTACCGACTGAGCTACTCAGGCATCCATTCTCACTTTCTCTTAGAAAATTGCACTGATTAGATTTCTTTTTTTAACCTCAGCTTACATTTCTGGGGTAAATTCCACTTAGTCATAATATATTATTTTTTAAGTATATTATTGTGTTTAGTTTGCCAGTATTTGGTTAAGGATGTTTATTTGTGTGTTTATGAGGGACACTGGGTTATATATAGTTCTCCTGCGGTGTTTTTCTCCAGCTTTGGATCAGGGTAATGCCAGCCTCATAGAATGAATTGAAAGATGTTTTTTCCTTATCTTTTTTTCTGGAACAATTGGTGTAGAATTTGTATTGCTTTTGCCTTAAATATTTGGTCAGATTCTCCAGTGAACCCATATGGGGTTTTTTATTGTGACTGGTTATTTTAACTATGCACTCAATTTCTGTGATAGATACAGGATTATTTCAGGTTATCTATTTCTTCTCAAATGAACTTGAGAATTTTGTATCTTTTACGGTATTTGTTCGTGTCACTTAAGTGGTCGGATTTATTAGCATAAATTTGTTCATAATCATTTTAATGCCTCTAATATCTAGCATATGTATTGATGTCCTCTTCTTTCATTTCTGATACTAATAATTTGTGCCCTCTTTTTCTTATATTAACCTTTTTGGCTTAGAGATTTATCCATTTTCTTTATTTCTACAGAGAATCAACTTTTAGTTTCATTATTTTGTGTTTATCTATTTTCCTTTACCCAGAAAAGGAACCCCAATTACATAACTGTCTGATAGTGTCTGCTCTGTTCATTTATTTTAAGCCTTTTTGCCTTTTTTGTTTTTCATGTTGGGTAGTTCTCTTGCTCTTTCTTCTCTGATATTTTATTTCTTACTGTATGTTTTTTTTTAATGTTTATTCTTGAGAGAGAGAAAGACAGTGTGAGTGGGGGAGGGGCAGAGAGAGAGAGAGACACAGAATCTGAAGCAGGCTCCAGGCTCTGAGCTGTCAACACAGAGCCTGACGTGGGGCTTGAACTTAAGAACCACGAGATCATGACCTGAGCCTCATAGGCGCCCTGATCCCATGCTCTATGTTTTTTAACCATACAATTTATTTTTATATCTACAAGTTCAACTTGAGTTGGTTAGTTTTCGTTTGGGGTTTTCACATCTTCCATTGCTCTCCTGACGGTATTCGTGTTTCCCTTCCTGACTTTGAGCGCGGTTATGAGATTTACACCTACTGCTGTCAGCTCCTCATTGGACGATTCCATCATCTCTGTCCTTTGTGGCTCTGCTTCTATTGATTGGTTTTTCTCCTTGTGAAAGGTCATATTTTCCTTCTGTTTTAAATGCTTGATACTTTTTTATTGGATAATTGACATTGTGAGTTTTTATATCGTTAGGCATTAGGTTTTGAAGAAGCACTGAACTTGTGGTTTACAGTTTGGTGACTTAGGACCACCATGGTACTTCGGAGGCGACTCTTAAAATGTATTAGGGCAGGTCCTAATCTGTGTAGCCATTAATCTGTGGCTAATTTTGCCCCATAAGGAGGGGACCCTCATTATTCCTAATGCATTGAGGTCTCCTTTCTGGTTAAGAGAATGTGATTTCTTTTCCTTCTCCCCCGCCCTCCCTGCTCTCTGGTGATTCTTTCCGCGGTCTTACGGAACTTGACCCTGTGCGTGGGCAGGTGAGTCCTGAGCAGACTCCAGGGAGCCTGGCAGAAGGTCTCCGGAGCTTTCTGTACGTAACTTCTTCCTCTCTGGTACTCTTCCCTGTAAATTCTAGCTCCCTTGGGCCTTCCTAAACATTGATTTCTGCCTCTTCAAATCCACAAGACCACTAGGCTCTGGGCCAGTCCCCGGTCGCCGTGCTGCAGCTTGGAAACTGCGTGCAGCCAGGCTGGGCCACACTGTTGCTTACAGTTGTGCCTCTTTTTCCGGATTACCTGTCTGAAGGCAGTGGTATCAGGATTCACAGTTGCTTGCAGCTCTGATGACCAGCCACCACAACAGGCCATCCTTAATGGGTGGAAGTCAGAGTCCCCACCCTGTCTATTTTTGATGCATAGATTTGTTTGTTATCTGACTTGCAAGTCTAAAATGCATATACAGGGGCACCTGGGTGGCTCAGTTGGTTAAGCGTCCAACTTCGGCTGAGGTCATGATCTCACAGTTCGTGGGTTCGAGCCCCATGTCAGGCTCTGTGCTGACAGCTAGCTCAGAGCCTGGAGCTTGCTTCAGATTCTGTGACTCCCTCTCTCTCTCTCTGACCCTCCCCCTCTGACCCTCCCCTGCTCATGCTGTCTCTCTGTCTCAGGAATAAATAAAATAAAACATCAAAATAATTTAAGAAATAATAATAAAATAAAATGCATATATAAATAATGGACACAAAACTGTGATGAGATCTTTCTTTTCATTTTGCATTTTCCCCTTGTTATTACCATCCTCACACCCGCCTGCCCTAGTGATAGTAAGATGCTCCTTCCAGTAGATGGCCTGGCGTTTCCTAATTAGCCCTGAAGGGCTGAACGTGTAGATATTGGGGAAGCCTCCTTCTCTAGGAATGAAAGTTGTGGCCTTGGCCTCCAAGGCCTGATGCCTTTAATCGAGAAGAATGGAAGGTGTCCGGCAACCTTGAACAAGTGTCACTGACCCATTCATGTCCTCACATTTGTCATTCTACCTGTAACATGGTGTTCTGGGGAAATAAACTCATAACAACAACAAAAGCACAGAGACACAGTATTAGAATATCCGATAAGGCAGGTGAGTTCATAGCAGAACGGTGATCGTGGAAACAGCCCAGAAGCTCCGCATTTGGTGTGTGGTTAAGCAGCCCATTGTATATCATAGGACAGAAGACTTGTGTAGCCATTTGTAGTGACAGGCATGTTACTCCGACCATGTCCACTCAGAAATCTTACTCTACGGGGCGTCTGGGAGGCTCAGTCGGTGAAGCGTCCGACTGTGGCTCAGGTCATCATCTTGCTATTCCCAAATTCAAGCCCTGCCTTGGACTCTGGGCTGACAGCTCAGAACCTGGATGGAGCCTTCTTCAGATTCTGTGTCTTCCTCTCTCTGCCCCTCCCTTGCTCATGCTCTGTCTCTCTCTGTCTCAAAAATAAATAAAACATTAAACAATTATTGTATAAAAATGGCAGGGAGTAGCCGTGAAGGAAGGAGAACAGGCACATGCTGTCTGTTTATAACGACACAATTGTGTACGTGCCAAGTGAACAAAAACCAGGGAGGTGCATGGAGCAGGCGTTAGGGACCAGGGGCCTTGGGGTGTCTGTCTGTCCCAGCCCTGCCTTTGGGTTTTTGCATCATCCGGGGCTTCAGTTTCCACATCTGACAGGGAAGGGCGCCAAGAACTTAGCATCACATTGGGCTTTGGTTTGGTTTTGTTCCTTTCATTAAATTTTTAGTAAACATACCGAAAAGATGGAAAAGTACACCTGAGAGACGTGAGAGAATGTGAGGTCCCTCAGGCCACTTGCTGTAATTGGCAGCCCTCAACCCTTTCTCTTTTTTTTTAAATTAAAAAAAAATTTTAATGGTTTTTTATTTCTGAGAGAGAATGAGGGGGAAGGTAGGGGCAGAGAGAGAGGGAGACACAGAATCCAAAGCAGGCTCCAGGCTCTGAGCTGTCAGCACAGAGCCCAACGCGGGGCTCGAACTCGTGAACTGTGAGATCGTGACCTGAGCCGAAGTCAGATGCTAACCAAATGAGCCCCACCAGCTGCCCCCTTACCCTCACCCATTCCTGTGGATGTGGGGCCTCCCAGACAGACTTCCGCCCACCACGCACTTGCTGTGTCCTCGGCCCTGGGCTCAGGTCTTTCCCTGCGTCTTCTCCTGTAAGTCCCTCCAGCACATGGTCACGTCCTTGGGCTCATCGTCATTCTTTCGAGTGACAGAGCTGAGGCTTTGTGAGCATCAGATGGCTGTCTGGGCACGAGCCAGGACTTGGACCCAGGTCTGAGTCCTAGAAGCCTGGTTTGGACTTCCTCTCTGCCCCACAATACTGTAGTTCTCATCTTATCAGTTGGCAAGCATCTCACACCTCAGGGTCACACGCCATCCCCTTTGTGCCCGCAGCGGACAATGAGAACAACATCGCCTCCAACCAGCCCCGATCGCCTCCTGCTGTTGTGGAGGAGAAGTGGAAACCACAGGCCCAGAGGAACAGCGCCAACAATAGTAGGTGCTCATGAGGTGTTTGTGAGGTCCGCCCCAGGCACCCCGAGCCCCCGCTCCCATCGTTCCCCGCCGCACCCTCCATCCCACCACCTCTGCCTCTCATGATGATGCGAGACCTCATCCGAAGCCCTTACCCACCTCAGACCTCAGACCTCATCTGTGGGGGTCACGGCCTCCCAGGATGGCCAGAAGGAAGCCCAGGGAGAGGAGGTGATCTTCTTGTGGTCAGAGTGATAGACTCTAGTCTAGAGAGTGACTCTACTGATAGAGTCAGAGCTGGAGTCACCCCTGACAGTTTCTGCTGGCCGCTCTTCCTGATACTGTGGCCTCATTTATTTTATTCACTAGGGATTCCTTTATTGGAGGCAGTTCCTATATTGAGGAAGAAGTGAGACCAGTTGGCTTCAGGGGTCTAGGTGAATGACACATGTAGCAAGTATGCTGTACACATACCGCTGTATTCTGTGCCCCTGCTCCCAGCAGACATTACTAATCAATCCTAGAACATTATTCCTGTGAGGCTGTCACACGTGAAAGACCACCGGCATCACCAGCTTGCGTCCCAGATGAAACCTCCTCATAATCCCAGACACTAGATGCCTAGAGTGGTGCTTCTGCCAGGAAAAGGTGCCGAGTTTAACTACCTGTCTCTTTGTGTCCCCTGCCAGCCATGACCGGTGGTTTAACCCCCAACAGTATGATCCCCGAGAAGGAGCGGCAGAACATCGCGGAGCGGCTGCTGAGGGTCATGTGCGCCGACCTGGGCGCCCTGAGTGTGGTGAGTGGGAAGGACTTCCTGAAACTGGCCCAGACCCTGGTGGACAGCGGGGCCCGCTACGGGGCCTTCTCGGTCACAGAGATTCTGGGCAACTTCAACACACTGGCGCTGAAGCACCTGCCACGCATGTACAACCAGGTGAAGGTGAAGGTGACGTGCGCCTTGGGCAGCAACGCTTGCCTGGGTATTGGCGTCACCTGCCACTCGCAGAGCGTCGGCCCTGACTCCTGCTACATCCTCACAGCCTACCAGGCCGAGGGCAACCACATCAAGAGCTATGTGCTGGGCGTGAAGGGCGCGGACATCCGCGACAGCGGCGACCTGGTGCACCACTGGGTGCAGAACGTGCTGTCGGAGTTCGTGATGTCAGAGATCAGGACGGTGTACGTGACGGACTGCCGGGTGAGCGCGTCGGCCTTCTCCAAGGCCGGCATGTGCCTTCGCTGCTCAGCCTGTGCCTTGAACTCGGTGGTGCAGAGCGTGCTGAGCAAGCGGACGCTGCAGGCCCGCAGCATGCACGAGGTCATCGAGCTGCTCAATGTGTGCGAGGACCTGGCGGGCTCCACGGGCCTGGCCAAGGAGACCTTCGGGTCCCTCGAGGAGACCTCGCCGCCTCCCTGCTGGAACTCGGTCACAGACTCGCTGCTGCTGGTGCACGAGCGCTACGAGCAGATCTGCGAGTTCTACAGCCGCGCCAAGAAGATGAACCTCATCCAGAGCCTCAACAAGCACCTGCTCAGCAACCTGGCGGCCATCCTGACGCCGGTAAAGCAGGCCGTCATCGAGCTGAGCAACGAGAGCCAGCCCACCCTGCAGCTGGTGCTGCCCACCTACGTCCGGCTGGAGAAGCTGTTCACGGCCAAGGCCAATGACGCGGGCACCGTCAGCAAGCTGTGCCACCTCTTCCTGGAGGCCCTCAAGGAGAACTTCAAGGTGCACCCGGCGCACAAGGTGGCCATGATCCTGGACCCGCAGCAGAAGCTGCGGCCCGTCCCACCATACCAGCACGAGGAGATCATCGGCAAGGTGTGCGAGCTCATCAACGAGGTGAAGGAGTCCTGGGCTGAGGAGGCCGACTTCGAGCCGTCCGCCAAGAAGGCCCGCTCCGCCGCGGGCGAGAACCCCGCAGCTCAGGAAGACGATCGGCTCGGGAAGAACGAAGTGTACGATTACCTGCAGGAGCCTCTCTTCCAGGCCACCCCAGATCTCTTCCAGTACTGGTCGTGCGTCACCCAGAAGCACACGAAACTCGCCAAGCTGGCCTTCTGGCTGCTCGCGGTCCCGGCCGTGGGGGCCAGGAGCGGGTGTGTAAATATGTGTGAGCAAGCACTTCTAATCAAAAGGAGGCGGCTGCTCAGTCCAGAAGATATGAACAAACTCATGTTTCTGAAATCCAACATGCTTTAAGACTTGACTTCGGAACAGAAAGAAATAAGAAAAGAAACAGAAGAGAAATGTTAAGAGGGAAGGAAAAAAAAACCATACACACACACAACACTGTCGCAAACAAAGAAAAGGAATTTAAGTTCTAAACACTGTGGACCTCATCGTAAACGCCCCCTGGAAACTTAAGTGCTTTTTCAGTGCGTGTGTGTGCGCATGTGTGTGCACTCCTGCACGCGTGCAGACGCGTGCCAGCGCGAGCACCCTGGGTGTGGGGCTCGGGGGCCCCACGGCAGCTCCGCGCATGCATGCGCACACACACGCAGCCCTGGTGCGTGGGCACGCGCCCACTCGTGGGCACGTGCATTAAACTGGGTGTGTCAGGAAAGCTGAGTGGGGAAGAGGGAAGACGCTTCACCTCCTTCTCTCAGTGAGGGGGCTTTAGAGACTCCGTTTTCAGACGTGCAGATTGGTAGAAAGCTGATGTCGTAAAACATTCAGGCAGCTGAGATCTGAAGTGACTTGACGCTCTCTGTCCTTGACCCTGTCTGTGGCCCCCGCCCGTCCCTCCCGCCCCTCCTGCTCCCCGCCCCCCTCCCCAGCCCTCCTGACCCTCAGGTACCCACCCCTCCCCGGCTGCTCTGTCATGGATTCTCCAGACTGCATCAGATGGACGGTTTCTGCACTGGACTTTTGTTCTCGTTCACCTTCAGGGCATTGAGCTGTTGCCTCCGAGACACCTACCCTTGGGTGTCCCAGGGCAGCGCCTTAGAAACACACCTATCTATCTCCCCAAATCAGGAAAGGAGACTTTAAGAATATAAAGCTGACTTTTTGCTTTTTAATATAAGATAGAAAAAAAAAGACATTTTTTAAAGAAGTATAGATACTGTCTCCACTCCTTAATAATTTTTTCCTAACATTTTAGCAGTTTTTACCTTTTTTTTTTCAAATTTGATTTTAGACTCTGCTAGGAGGCACTGAATGTCTGTAACTTATGTTTTGGAGGGTTTTCCCCCTCAGTTGCCCCTTTTTGTTCCTCAGATCACACTGTAAACTAGCTCATCTCAGTGGTATATTCAGTATCCTAAGGATTTTATTAGCTCTACCTGTACAGTCCATTTTCATGTATTCGAACAGCCAGGTCCATGAACTTAACTTGGCTTTGCTGTTTGGAAACCAGGAGTGGGGTTGGAGTCACAGATGTCACAGATGTGGGGTTGGGTGGAAGCCATAGGGAAGCATGCGGCTTGGGAGTGTTCCTGAATGTAGCGCGAGGCCCGCCCCCCTGGTTCGCCGTGTCTGCTACTGCGAATGTCTGAGCTATATACCCAGGGTGCATTACGCTACTCACCACATCACTGACACTTCGCGCTCCGCAGGGACTCCCGAGGCCATCTGCATTCACGTCCATCTCCCCTCAGACCCCCCCTCCCCTCCCCTCCCCTCCCCTCCCCAGGACCCCAGGGATTCCAGGGGTTCCATTGCCCACAGCCTTGGGGTTCCCCGCGTGAGCCTCAGCCCTCCTTCCAGGACAGTAGTGAGCACGGTGCCTTGTGGGCCTAACGGTTGATGTCTAGAGGGTGGAGTGGCATTATGAGACTGCATTCTACTTGAGGCTGTGAAAGATGGCTCTTCTCTCCATGAGCAATTTACTTTTTCCACACTCAGTCCCGATGCCAGGAGGGTGGCCCCTTAGCCCTCACGAGAGGTGGTTCTGTCAGGGTCAGTACTGCACCCCCACCCCACCTCTCCACGAGTAACGTGCTGGTGGCCGCGTGTCCCTCCCGGTGCCCGTGCCTGTGGGATAGAGATGGTTACACCAAGGGCCGCCATCATGGAGGGCTCTTTACAAAGGCACACTTTTACCATGTTGAGGGTTGACTCCGCTCCATCCCTTCCTGATAATAAAGCATTACTTAGCAGTGAGATACCTCGACTCCAAAAAGCACTGTACAGCATCCCCATCCCCGGGTCCGTAGCAGATGGGGAAGTCAAGTTGGTTCAAAAACTCAAGGAGGCTTAGGATTGTAGACCGGCACAGTATCCCCGAGGGCCAAGCCTGCTCGCGTCACCTCATGAGAACTGACCCAGCGTTCCCCTCCCAAGTCCTGGACGTACTGATACGCATCGCAGCGGGCCGTTCGCACCTTCGTTCCAGCAAGCCGTGGCCTCAGGAACCAGTGTGCCATTTCCTCTCCTGGAGAAGTTCTAGGTATTTCCCGCACATTTCCAACTGGGTCACACCGCAGAAGAGCCTCCATCTGCACTGGATAGTCCCCTCATGTCACTCTAGGGAGCATGGGAGCATCAGCACATGTTTTGATTGGTTCTTCGGGGACATTCCAGAAGGTGGCTGCAGGGTCGCTTGTGGGTGATGGATGCCTGCAGCAGAAGGCCCCTCCAGTTTTGCTCTGTTGCTGGGGAGGGGTCCGTGACCTGGCACTTTGAACCACACAAGGAGGATCAGAGTCACCCACTTGGTGTGGCTGGTGGGAGCAGAACCTCAGAGCCCGTCTCCCTCTCCTGAAGGCAGAGCTGTCATGCTGTTGCCACATTATTGGGCCCGTTAGTTAGATAACAGACATTTCACTTTCTTACAAAGCCATCAGAGTCCAAGCCCAGATAAGCATTTAGAGCACTCCACATTCTCTTTGGAACACGGGAATATCTGCCCTCCAGAGTGAAAATTCAAGTAAGTCTAGTTAACTCGAGGTGTCAAGTCATACACGTCACCCCCGTTCTGTTCTTTTTCCCAACTCCATTCAACCCTCCGGGCTTGGCTTGCTCTCTTTAAGGTGGACGCCACTGGACACCCTCAACGCTGTCTCCTGGGGCGGCCTCATCCAGATACAGTGACAGGTGGCACGTGGTCCTTTCTCTCTTGCAGCCGCTAGTTACCAGACACAGGTCACTAACAGGAAAGGCTGTATCAAGGTGCCCCTTCAGTCTGCTTTCTCACGCAGGCTGTTCCAAGTGCACATCTTGGCTGCGGTGAACAGCTTGATAAAATCCAAAGATCTCACAGGCTCAGCCACTGGCCCCTCGTTTCCAGCAATATCCACCTTATCCACATTCTAGTTTAGCCAAAGGACTGAGGTAGATGCTTCCGGTTCATCTCCCGGCACCTCCCCTGGCAGTGACCGTCAGAGGGATCTGGTCTTCTGCACCCCGGCTCTGTGACCACCATGGGACTTTCCTCCACAGGCCCTTGGTGGCTGGTGGAGCAGGAGATCAGGCCACTTCTGTCCTGTTCTCGACAGCTCAAGGTGGTCTTCTGCTGACTTGGGCATGACCCGCCTCAAGCCGTGCGATTCCCGGGACAGAAATGGCCTTGCTCTGATGTCCGTGGACCCCAGCGGGGTGGGGAGAGAACATGCCTCCACTCTGCTGGGTGTTCTCGCCTCCTGTGAGGTCAGTGGGCGTCACCACCAAAGCCTGGGACAAGGACTGGAGCCTCACGGCTGGTGGATTTGGAGCAGCCTGGGCACGGCCGCCCTTGTCCCAGCACCGGTTGCCGTGCCCGTGCCCGCATCCACTTGCCAGGCCCCCCTCGGAGAGTGGTTAAACATCCGGAGACGAAACGGAAGGGCCACCCGAGCAAAGCTCCTGCCAGCGCTTCACCTCGGGGCCCCGTGGGGCAGAGAGCTGCTTCCTTCGCCACCGCCCCGCCTGACAGCCTCTGGCTTGGCTTCCGGGGACTGGCTCTTGGCTGGGAAAAGGCACAAAGGCTTCCTGGTGAGGAGGGACCAGCCCAAGGAAGGACTTGCGTCTTATACCTGGTCCGACGGCCAGCAAGCGTTCTCTCCTTGATTTTGCTCCATCATCTCCTGCACTTTGAAGAAACCCCAGGGGGAAGCTCTGCACGGCATGTTCTCCACTGTGAAGCCTCATCTCGCCTTCAGGAGGCCCCTGTGCTTGTGCGAGGGGCACCGGGGAGAGGTCAGGGATACAGCGCGCACCCTCGAGGGCCACACATTCAGGAGAGAGGCTTGAAGAGAAGCTGGGTTGCTGATGGAGAAGGGGGGCTCCTGTGAGAAGTGGCCCCGGGGAGGGGGGTGCAGGGCCGGAAGCTGTGGTGATGGACGTGCTCGCAGAGACGGGTACACGGGCCGTGGGGGTCGGTCTCCTCCCGCCCCGTTGAGCTGGGCTGAGGTCGCAGCAGCGGCGCTGGGTCCCTAGGACATTCCTGACGGGGAGCACCCGGAGCGGCTGCTGGTTTCCATAGAACAGAGAGGCCGCGTGGGGCTCAGGCCGTCCCCTGGAGACCGTCGGTGGGGGCTCCCGCCTCAGCCCCGCCAGCCCCAGCCCAGGCCGCCGGAGCCGGCTGGGCCGGTGGTGGGAGGACTGGGAAGGGGCCTGCCCCTCTCTTCACTGTGGCTAATGTTTGCTAGGCCAGTTATGGTGAACCAATGATACAGTGTCTTTCCCTCTTAGGTTTCCCTCCCGGTTTCCCCTGTTCAGGGTTCCCTGGAGGGTTTGGTGGTGGTGGTGGTATTGTTTTTCCTCCACTCTCATTTGGGTTTGAGGATCGTGGTCCGTAGAGGCCTGCCTTTCCCTGGAGGGGGCCTGTGGGTTCTGTGTGAGAGGCACCTGCTCCCGCTTTGATGAGGGGGAAGATCCTTAGGTCGCTGTTCGCTTAGATTCGTGCCCCCGAGGCCGCCGCCACCACCATGGGTGTCGCTTTAAAGCTCCAGGTCCTGTTCCAGAGAAGGATTTGCTAGGTCTGCAGTTGGGCGTCAGCATCAGGGCCCACGAGGGTCCTCCCCACCCGTGCGTCCCCACCGGCCACCTTGACTCTTCGAACCAAAGTTCCTTAAAGGGGCACAGCCCAGCCTTGTCCGCAACCTCAGGGGCCTGGGATCCCCGTGGCGCTTCCTGAAGTCCAGGTTGGCAGAGACCATGGGGTCCACGGCCAGCCGGAAGGAGGCCTCTTCCCACACCCCAGGTGCCAGCCGGTCCCCGCCTGGGGCCCTCCCTCCCGCCCAGCCGGGGTGGGAGGTGGGGGCCGGTTCCCAGGCGGTGAGCCAGCTCGCGGACTGGCATGGGGCTGGGACTCGCCAGCCAGGAGAGAGAGGGGACCCGCCGGGCAGTGCGTCCGGGGCCATTCAGATCCCAAGCATCAGGAATATCATTTTGTACAACCACCTGAAGCAGAGATATTTTTTAAGAAGCGTAAATTATTTTCCGTTGTTTTCTGATCCTGCCTTTTTTCTTTTCCCCGCAACTTCGCATTGGTGATTCTTTCACATCAGGTAAATCTCGAGAAAGCCTTGGTGCCCCTCCCTCCCCGCGCCCTGCTCAGTAACCACGTGCGTGCACCCCATCCTTTCTCAGTAGTGAAGATGTTCTAGGCAATACCATAGGCACATCTGACTGTGTCTCTCTCGAGTGCAAGAAACTCAAGTCATCTTAAAATAAAAATACAAAAAAAAAATTTACAAAAAAACAAACACAAAAAAAATATCTTTTTTAGGCCAGAGTTTTCTACAGGTATTAATGAATATTTTTCTTAATCCTTATAAGTTTTATGTGTTTAATATTTCTTAATACCGGTAGCATTAATTTATACTTTTGTAGCGACACAATATTTTTATAAACAGCCAGTGCTTGGCTCCAGTCTCCGCGAGGGGTTTAGGCAGGGCCATCTTGGGACCCTGCGTACCATGTACTGTATTTAAAAAAAAAAAAAAAGTTACCTAGCGTCACCCTTGCTGTGTTAATTAACGAAAGACGTTGATCGCGGTCTCCTGTGTCGTTGGCATGGATCCAACAGCTCTCCAAGGAGTCACATTGCATGGGGGTTGAGTTGATGGTCCTTGTGATACGTAAACCCCCGAGACCAAACTTGAGGGTTCATTTAGGGTTTTTTGTTCTTCCTTTGGGATTTTCGTTTCACTTTGTTTTGGTACCGTATCTCCATCTACAGCCAAATCCGTTTCGTGATGTTTAAAACTTTTTCCGATGTGAAATGGAGGAAAGGAACAGGAAAAAAAAAAAAAAAAGATTTTTTACAAAGTAATAAAATTTAAAACTGAGCTGTTTAAATGTTGCTGTTTTTACCTGTCTGTTCTTGTCCAAACGTGGGACATTCCCAGGAAGAAGAGGAAGGTTCCGCTTGGTTCCTTAAATCGCCAAAAGCCCCAGCCCAGGATTCACCCCCTACCCCCCGAATTCTTGCAACATTATTTCCCAGTTGGTCGATGCCAAGGTAAAAAGACATCCTTTTAATGGTTAGAGAGGATCAGTTACTTAAATGATTTCATGTCAGTGTTGTATTTATGGTTTTACAATAAAACAACCTTTAGGAAGATGGCAGTGTGCCGTGTTATTTCTTGGGTCTGGCGTTGGGCCGTGTCATCCCGTGAGGAGCAGGGCCCTGGTGAGTAGAGATGTGACCGGAGGCAGGATCCCTGGGGTGACTGAGCCCGTCCCGAGGGGACACGGTAAGGCCCCGGTAGTCTGCTTCTCACCTGAGCCCATTACCCAGAACCAGCACCAGACCTGGCACAGCAGATGTGTTGATAAATGAGGGAAACATGTGGCTCCTGCGGGCCTTGCTTTAAGGACCATTGTCCCTCGGAAGGACGAACTTCATCAGGGTCCGAGCCCAGTGCCTAAAGGACACATCCAAGTGTGCCTTGTGCAGCAGTCACTGTGTGCCTCTTGGGACCCCGAACCTGGCAGCGTTGACCTCCCAGGTGACATGTGTGACTATGTGTTGTATCGTCCCCAGGCTGGGGAAGGGTGCCCATGGCTTTGCCAGAATACCGAGGGTGCATGTGACTCCAAACACAATTGGAATCTGTGCCTGCCACAGTGAGCCTCGCGGTACCGGCCTGGGTGGACTTCGCAGGCCACACTCCAGACACGCCTATCAGCGCTTCGCTGAAGTCGGTCTCCAGCAAGTGGAAGGAGAAGACGCCAGGAGAAGGCTAGCAGTGGCCCGAGCGAGCCAGAAGGGAGAGCAGCTGTGCAAACGGTCCGTTCAAAGGCAGGCGCGGTCTTGCTGTACCCTCGCCTCAACCAGATGAGAGGTGCTGTCCTTGAAGAGGAGGCGGCACACGGATCAGCAAATCCCCGGAATCGTGGAGCTTCAAGGATGGGCTGCCGAGCTGGGCCGCCAGCCCTGCCCTTGGCGCCATCGCGTGGGAATTGCCTGGGAAGTGTGCCATGTGGGCATTTTTGTTTGTTTAATGTTTGCTTAGTTTTGAGAGCAAGAGAGATGGAAACAAAGAATCCAAAGCAGCCTCCAGGCTCTGAGCTGTCAGCACAGAGGCCAACGTGGGGCTGGAACTCCTGAACCGTGAGATCATGACCTGAGCCGAAGTCGGATGCTTATCCAACTGAGCCACCCAGGCACCCCTAAAGGTGTTTTTTAAAGGGGGGTATGTTTCTTTACTGAGCAGGCACATCAATTGTGTAACAAATGTGACCAGTGTCTTTAGGAGAAAATTTGAAGGGAGGCTGTTTAAGAACCAGGTGAGTCTTCCAGGCAGCCACTGACAGAGAATGATTGTGGTGCCGTCTGGGACAAGCACCTTGGGCTCCTGACTCAGGGTCACAGGTGTGCTTCAACCCAGGTACACCTGTCCACCTGTCGTACCTGTCACTAGGACCTGGCAGGCCAGCAGGGGCACTGCAAGGAGGCCACGTCCAGAGGGACCATCCCCACCCTCAGTGCCTTCCGCATGGTGTGCAAGGTGCAGTCCCAGAGCTGCTGGGGCGGATTTCAAAGGATTTTTTAATGGAAGGCCCACTTTTAATTTTTTTTTTTTTTTTTTATTGTTTAAGAGGGAGAGACCATGTGTGTGAGTGGGGGAGGGGCAGAGAGCGAGAACCCCAAGCAGATTCTGCACTATATGCAGAGTCCCTGGTTTGGGGCTCGATCTCACAAACCGTGAGCTCATGTCCTGAGAGGAAATAAAGAGTCAGATGCTCAGATGACCGAGCCCCCCCCCCCCAGGCATGCCCGGAAGGCCTGTTTTTCAATGGTGGATTCAGAACTGTAGAAGATAACCTTACGCCCCAGCATCGCATGTCCTGGCTGCAGCCGGCCTTCCCACCTGTGGCCTGCTCCCTCTGGCTTTGGCACTTGTCCTTTAGGTCACTTCAAAATAGCCCTCTTCGAGCCACCGCGAGCGGCCAGCCCTGGTATGCGTGGCACGCGTGGAGGGAAGCAAGGCAAGGACGCAAGATGTGATGACATTGGTCAGTTCCAGGTCGGAGAGCCTGTCCTTTCTCCCTGAACAATCACCTGTGTCCCTGCTCCTGCCCCACCCACTCCTGCCCACAGAGTCCAGGCCATGACCACAGACATCGTCCCTCAGGACGGTCCTCTCTGCTGGAACCTCGAAGCCCCAAGCTTGGGACTTTGGGGGAGAAGCCGGGGGTCTTTATGTGTTCCAGCCAGGGGGCCTTCTTCCTTCCTGACGGGTCTCTTAAGCAAATGGGCTAATGGCACGAGAGGCACCCTTGACCCTTAGTGTGCTGCTCAGCCCGCAGCGAGGAGGTGTGCCTCCGTGGCCCGTGTCAGTGCTGCCAGGGCAGCGCGGGGCCGGGGGTTTTGTCCTCGGCGGCAGCGGGAGCGGCACTGGTCAGGGTTCTGCGTGGACGGAGCTCGCAGGACAGATTTCGAAGTCAGGTGTTTGTAAATCCAGCATATCTTGCCTGGAAGCTCCCGGAGTCACATTCTTCGGCTAAGAATGTGGACCGAGCCACCCTGGACAGCCCCTCTCCTCTTCCTCAAGGCAGAACAAGCCAGGCCAAGCTGAGGGCTGCCGGCTCTGGTCTGTACCTCGCTGGTTGTGAACAAAGGTCAGGGAACCTTCTTCCGGGGCAAAGGGCCAGAGTGCCGATCCCAAGAGACGGGATGTCCAAGGCCCTGTGGAGAACAGCCCGAGGCGCCTTGGCCCCTGGCAGCCGGGGTGGGACATGGCTGTGGCCTCGGTAAAATGCTGGCATGGGTGTCGGTGCCGCAAAGGGCAGGGGTTGTTGATTCGGGCAAGGCGGCCACTGGCCGTGACCTGCCCGGGGTCTGGGCACAGAGACCACGGTCCTCTCTTCTGAACTCCTGTCCAAACCTCTCCCACAAACAGGTCCCCACGGGCGTCTCTTCTTTTCTGGGTATAAGTCCCATTCGACAGTGTTGTGGAGTGAACAGAACAGCTCTGGGTCTCCATCTGCACAGCCAGTTTCACGTCCCGAGGACAAGTTCAGTCCACGTTTTCCCTTCCAGGGAAGCTGGGGTAACTGCTGTCCCCCCCGGCTTTGTCTCCCCTCCCTGTACAGCTCACACTTCCCGATGACAATGAACACTCACGACGCGGGGTTTCAGGAGTCTGTGATTTTGTTTTTATTTGAACCCGGGTCACCCGGCCCGGCCTGCCGTGGGGCACTGAGACAGACGCAGCCCGCACCCTTCCCGCCACCGTGTGGCCTGAGGGCCGGTCAGTTGGCCAGGTGCAGAAGATCCTCGTCACCTGTGGACACAGAGAAGCTCGGCGAGTAGGTGAGGGGCTCGCCCGGGGGGTCTGAGGATGGGGACCATTGGGGAGGGGGACGCCTCACGGAGGAGGGAAGGCAGCTCTGGCCGACTTGGGGCCTGAGCCTGGGGCCCAAGCCAGAGGTCCTCTGCTGCATGACCCGCTGTCTCCAACCCGCACGCCACAGCACAAGCTGGTCTTCAGCCCCTTCTCCCAGTGGGGACACGCGGCTCGGAAATCAAACGGCCGCTGCCCCCGTGGCATGCTGTTACTGCGGTCATCACAGCACGGCCATCAGTCCTAGTGACAGCCGCCATCAGCCAGGTCCTCACTGGCCAGCCACTGTGAAATCAGCTACTCCTACGGCAGCCCCAGAAGGCAGGCCGGCTCTGCCCGGCTCGGGTCTGCCCGGCGCCTCCCTGGGCGCCGGGTCCCAGCTGGGGTTTCGCCCCATTGAACAGACAGGAACAGGCCCGGAGAGTGGATGGGCTGGTCATCTGGTGGAGTCTAGAACCCGCCTCTTCAGACCCCCACGTCCTAGCAGGGCTCCCCTGCCTGACCCAGCAGCACCCACGGGGCCTCCTACCATTGCCGGGGACGCCACAGTACTCCCTGCACTCCTTCTCCGAGTAGAACTTGTTGCCATTGCCTCGGCAGCCACCATAGGTGAAGAGGACGCACTTCCCCTGGACAGCATCGAATGCCCAGAGCTTCTGGAAGGCTCGGCAGGGGCCGGTCACTATGGGGAGGTTGCAGGCCGCTGTGGGGGAGGAAGGTGTAGAGCGTCAGTCGTTCTTCGGCGCGGCTGACCCGAGATGCCCCGCAAACGGCCCGAACCAGGGTGCCCCGCTCGTGCAGAGCACCGGGTCCCTCTGGACTGGGAAGCTGGGGCCCACGGAAACCAGTCACTTCCCTGGGTCACCCACATCCAGATATGTGGTTCTCATGACTTCAGGAAGCTTGCCCTGGATTCCACCCCTGGAACATCCTCTCGCTCATCTGGCAGGTGCCTTGTTGGGAGGATAGGGTTGTGGGGTGCCGCATGCATGGGGGCCGGGGGCCCGGGCTCACCCACGGTTCGGCAGGTCTGCAGACACTCCTTCTCTGAGGCGAAGTTGTTGCCGTTGCCCAGGCAGCCGCCATACTGGAAGGTCTCACAGGCCATGGAGGAGCCGTTATAGAAATACCTCATGACCATCCCCAGGCAAGGGCCTTCTGCGTAGCCCAGCTGGCAGGCATCTGGGGAGGGGCAGAACAGCAGCTCTTACTGAGTGCTTACTGTATACCTGTCACCAGGCTGGATGCTTCACATGCACCATTCTAGTTTAGTTTTCCCCTCCGCACTCAGAAGAAGGATCGTCAACTCCCTTTTATAGACGAGGAAATGGACTCTGAGAGGTAAAGCAACTTGCCCAGGGTCACACAGTGCTGAGATTTAAAACCCCATGGACTCCAAAATCAGTGCCCATTCCTCTCCATAACCCACCATCCCCTGTGTTGGTCTTGTCCATCCAGAGGCTAATAATAGCAGCTGACACACTCAGGGGCACCCATACCAGCCAGCCTGACCTCTCACTGAAGCCCCACTCCCATGCCTCTGCACCCTCTGCTCCTGCCCCTGGAGTGCCTTCCTCCATACACTCCTGCCTCGATACCTGGACATGGCATGAATTCCCCCTCCATCCAGGAAGTCCTCCTTGATCCCGACTTCTCCATCTTCTGAGCTCCCCCACCGTCTGAGCTAACCATGCCTTTTGGGTCCATCAGTGTCTTCCCTGCCCGCCTCTCCTACCAGACCACAAGTTCCAAAAAGACACAGGCTTGTCTCCATGACCCCCAGTTCCCAGCACAGGGTAGAGCAGGGCTCAGCGTTTGCTGAGCAGGTTGGGGGTGAGTCGGTCGTGAACACTGTCCACTACACAGAGCATCCTCACATCCTCCTCCAACTCGCTCCTGCCAAAGCCCTGATAGTGGGCGCAGCAGGCTGTCATCCACTGCAGAGGAGCAAACGTAGGTGAGGAGGCCACACGGTGGCACAGATAGGGCCAGAACTCACTGCTCATCGTGGAGCAGAATGTTCCTGAGCCCAGGAACCACACCTTACGCTCCCCTCTTTCCCCTTACAACCCCTGGCACCGCGCAGAGGCTTTGGTTTGCCTTTCCTAGCCCCAGTCCTTGACCAGCAGACAAATAGGAAAGAGACTTCATGGTGGTGACAGCAGCCCATGTGAGCCACCCGTGGGCCCTTCCTCTCTGGCATGTGACAGAAGTGGTGGAAAGGCAAGCGGTCATTACCTTCCTTCTTGCTGAAATCCGTTACTAGCTGCCCGGTCCCTGATCCTTCCTCTTCCTGGGGCAACACAGCCCGCCGGGCTCTCTGGGGTGGAGAGAAAGAGAAGCTGTTGTGGAGACCTTGCCACTTTTGCTCACCTGTACCCCTGGAATATATAAGAACCATTTGCTTTGGGAATTGGGACAGAAGCAGAGTTACTATACTGGTTAATGGACTGTTTTCCCAAAAGCATCAACCTGAATCCCAGAATGGGCATCACAAGATAAGCTTCTAGTCTGGTAGAAAAATCAGAACCATGAAGTAGAACATACACCGCCCCCCCACCCCCTGACCCCGCATCCAAATTCTAGGTGAAGTGCACACAGGAATAAGACAATGAGGGAAAGATCTATCTGAATTGGAAACCACGGCAGAGGAGCATTTCCATGCTTGGAACTTGAAGGCATTTCTACACAGTGGAGTGCGGGTGTGACTGATTTGCAGGAAGAGCTGACCAGACCATCATCGCTAGTTGCTTGCAAAGGAAAAGCCACCTAGAAGGTATGGAGAAGGGACCCCAGACTGACCCTGACACGCTTAGCTGTGGTGGGGGGTGGAGGGGACCAAAGAGCAGGGCAGGCTGCCGAGGCTGCCAACAGGTTCTCTGAGTGTAGAGGCAGAGGCCACTGAGGCAGGAACCCAAGGCCATTAAAAAGGGGGTGAGCAGGGAAACTGCCAGCCAGCAGGCATGGGAGAGACTGCAATCTGAAAAAGTAAATCTGTAGTAACCTTCAGTGTTGCCCTTCTCCTTTTAGGGTGCAACTAAAAGCTGTGATCAGGGACTCCCAATGGTCTCTCAAGCTGCTTGCACATAGGCCTTCCTTGGTGAGGATGAAGGAAGAGATAAAAAATCGGGGCACAACTGAAATAGCTGCTCAGAAGGATCAGGTTGAGCTGCAGAAATATCTCCATCACACGCAGGAGGACAGCAAGAAACAGGAGAAAACTTAAACCATCATTGACTTCAAGATGACACTGCATCAGTATCACAGGGGCCAACAGTTGTGGAAATGAACAGAATGAAAGAAGAAGGAAGTTACTGGAGATGGAAAGGATTTTGTTGAATTTTACTGCACTGTAGAGATAATAAACTGGTTAGTGATTATAAGACATAAATTCACATAGTAGAAATTCCAGAAGGAGAGGCAATCGATATAGAAATAACAGAAGAAAACTTTTTGGAGTTGAAGGAAGACTTGAATTGTCCAATTATAAATGGAGGTCAAAGGGAATGAGGCAAGATTAACGAAGAGCCCCACCTAGACATTTCCTAGAGACAAAGGATAGAGAGCCCAATGGCCCGTGGAGTAAATAGCAGCATTAAATGACAGAAACTCCAGCGCAAGCAACATCTGAAGTTTACAAGAGAGAAAAGATTATAACCCAGTGATTCTGTACTCCTCCAAGCTGTTGACCATATGATAAACACAAATTTTTCAAATATGCAAGGATCCAGTAGTTTGTCACCCATGTGTTTATCCAGGAAAAAACAAAACAAAACAAACTATATGGAATATTATAGAAATATTCCATAGCGCCTGGCTGGCTCAGTCAGCAGAACGTGTGACTCTTTTTTTTTTTTTTTTTTTTTATGTCTTTATCTTATTTTGAGGGACACAGACAAAGCGCAAGCTAGGGAGGGACAGAGAGAGTTGGAGACACAGAATCAGAAGCAGGCTCCAGGCTCTGAGCTGTCAGCACAGAGCATGACGCAGGGCTCAAACCCACGGACTGTGAGATTATGACCTGAGCTGAAGTTGGACGCTTAACCAACTGAGGCACCCACTTGCCCTGGAACACGTGACTCTTAATCTTGGGGGTTGTTCAAGCCCCACATGGAGCATAGAGATTACTTAAAAATAAAATCTTAAACATACAAAAAAGAAATATTCCCACCAATTGAGAGGGGAACTTAAGTACAACAAAATGGATGATGTGACAGCAAGAAATTATGGTAAATGATAAAGCCAATAAAACAGAGAGAAAAGGTTAAATGATTGTTACAATGGTCACATAACTCAATGTAAATGTTAAATGTAATTTTCAAAACAAAAGGTGAAAAATATAAATGTCAGCCTCAGATTACATCCACAAAATCAGACATGTGGGAAGCCTGGAAAGAAGAAATGGAAGGTATGCTAAATTTCCCTCAAAATTGCCTTTTCGAATTCCTAACAGCAAAATAATGAATTCAGAATACCAATCTCCAAATGTTCGTCAACATTACTCAGTCAAGGAAAGGGACGTAGTTTAAAGCAAAAAGTAAAACTGTTGATCTAGGAAAGAAATCAAGTATTTTGGAGCTGAATGGGATGGTCAGCTCCTAACTCTGCCCTCTCACTCCTAAGTCATCAAATTTCTGATTATTCTAAGACTCCCAAATCCTGAGAAAAGGAAATTGAGGGACACTATCTTTTTCCTCTTTTGACAGAGGAGTGGTGAAGATGATTTCTGGGAAGAAAGGAGGAGACAGACTAGAGGCTGACTCTCTCTAAGTGAAAGTTCTGGGGTTACATGATCTAATGCACTGGGGGTGTTGACATGGGACAGATGTACATCACTGCCCTGACCAGGTGGAATGAACCCCACGTAGTTCTTCAAAAGAGAAAGCAAGCAAGGGTATTCCAACCAAGATGGCACACCATAGGAAAGCTCTTCCACCCCTTCTCCTTTCCACCCTTTCCTTGGACTTTAGAAAAGTAGATGGAACACAAAATACCCAGACCTTAGACTACACTGGGTAGGAGGGGGCTCAGCTCAGTTTTATTGGGGAAAGGGTCAAGGAATCAATGAATCCCCCCAACCCCACCATATCACAACAGACAGGCCAAAACTAAGCAGGAACAAGATAAGAAAGAAATGGCACAGAAACTATCTAGACCTGTTTCTGAAATGAAAAAGTAGCCTGCACCAGAGGGAGAGCCTGACTGTGGTGGCCCCTGTCATGAACTGCCTAGACCCCCCCCTAAGGAATGGACTTAAATTCCCAGCCTGAGCTGTCAGCCCCTGTTGGAAACTGCCTCAGCTAAGGGGACCCCTCTCATTCAAGGTCATGCTTCCTCCCCAGACTGATCCCCAGAACATGATCAACATCTGAGTATTAAGGCCCCAACCCTCAGCACCATCATGGGACAATGCCAAAGGGCTCCCCACCCCACCCCCAGTTCTAGAGCTCCCACATGGTTGGCTGAGGCATCATGACTACATCACAGCTCTGTTTCTCCTGCCCAACTCTCCCTTAACACCTTCTGTTCCACAGGTGTTGATCTGGGAAACTCCACCTATGACACCAATGTAGAAGAAAATACAACTCAACAAGCTGAAGGAAATTCTTCAATGGCCTCAAGCTATAGAATTACTTAATGAAAACATGTATGTATTAAAACAAGACTCGAAGACAAAAATGATACACAACAGAATACAATAAAAGATAAAATTCAGGCCTAGATTGAAAAAAAAAAAACTGAGAACAAAGACAACATACAGTCAGAGCTAATGAATAAATGAGAAATAACGAGGAACCAAATAGATGCTGCTAAATGGAATGACTGTCCCAGAAGAAAGACTAGTGAGAATCCTGAGAGAAGCCCAGTGAATACAAATGAAAGCAACTGAGAACACCTAGGATGTGTGGAAGACAAAGATGCTCCAGGATGTGACAAGTGTTTCCCATAGTAGCAAAACCCAAAGAGGGAATAGAAGATGAATTCCACATAGTGCAAGAGAGTTCCCTAAAACACAGAAAAAATGTAATCTGTGGATGGGAAGGGTTCACTATTCCAGGAAATTTTGATATGGAAATCTCAACACCAAGACACCTCATTGTTAAGATACTGACTTTGGGGTGTCTTGGCTGGCTCAGTCAGTAGAGCATGTGACTCTTGATCTCAGGATCGTGAGTTCACACCCCACATTGGGCTTACTTTTAAAAAAATAGGAAAAAAAAAGATGCAGACTTCAAGGATAAAGTTTGTCCAGGCATCTGGGCAGAGGAAACAAACTGCTTACAAGAAGAAGAAATATCAGGCTGGCCTCAGGCTTTCCTGGAGTGATAATGAGGCTTGAGAACAATAGAGCAGTGCAGACAATGTTCTGAGGGGAAGGAAACATGATCCAAGAATGTGATGCCCGAAGCAAAATGCCATTCAAGTTATCTTCCCTGTTTGAGATAAATGGGCGGATTTATCTCAAACAGGGAAGAATCCAGGGATTAAAACACCCATGAACCCTCCTTGAAAACACCACTTGGTAAAGAAATGGCACTAATAAAGAGATTAACAGAAATAAGTAACTCAAGAATGGAGAAGCTGTGATTATAGTCACTAAGAGTGAGTGTAGAATCCATTACAGAACTTTTACTCAGTGACTGCAAAAGATGGCGACAGATGCTAATTTGAAGTTCAAAAGTCCGCTCATTTTTTAAGTCCAATAAAACTACAACGAATGCTTTTTAAAACTCGAAATAGCATCTGTAATATCATCCCATTTAATAATAGTATGCCTAAATCTGGTGCATAAATCTGTGCATTCCTTCTATCCTTCCCTCCACATGAGCACATGCCAAATTTCCTGCAGTAATGTGAATATTGGTAGTTTTTGGGTGGTGGCGTTTTTTAAACTCTTATTTTATATCCTTTTCAGCAGTATTTTAATTCTTTATTTTTATTTAGTTACCTTTTTTTAAATTTTAATTTATAATGAGCACATGTTGGTTTTCATAAAATCAATGCTAGTTTTTCTTTAAAAATACAGAAGCAAACAAATAATATGTTAATAGTGTTGGTTCTATGTAGGAGTAAGGAGACTGTTATTTTTTTTTACTTTCTTGTATTTTAAAAATTTTTGAGACTGTTTCTAATATATTTGTAATCTGTATTTGTTTAGAAACATGGCCTTGAAAATTTATACATGATATGCACACCCACACACACATCCACACACACACACACACACACACACTTCAGTAGAATAAGTCCAGATATATAATTTCTACATAATCAGAGAAAAAAAATGAAGAAAGCTTAATCAATATGGTAAAGGCAGGAAAATGAAACAGAAGAGTAAGGAAGCTCAGAAAAAAACTCAAAAGGCAGAATAGGAGAGGAGTTGGCTGAGAAGCTGTCTGCTCTCAGGATTGCTGATGTTTTTAGAGATCAATTGACTTTATCTTTTATTTACTAAGCGCTGAGTATCATCATTTCATTATTGAGTATTTTGCTGATTTTAGGCATTATGCTAAGAACTTTTCCAATACGTCATGAATTGTAACCCATGGAAGGTTAAGTGTAACTACCCCATTTCACAGATGAGGAAAAGTGAGGTCTGGATGGAGGAGCAACTGGCCCAGATGGTAGATCTGAGATTGAGCCCTGGGGAGGGCGGGGGAGGTACTGACTTCAAGACCCCATGCCTATCACTGCCTTCTCTCAACCTCTGTTAATGACCCACGCACCACCACGGGGGGGACCTAATAAGGGCAGCAAAAATCAAGCAGGCAGGGTGGGAATGGGGTGGGAAAAAGAGGTGCTCACCATGAGTGGAGAGGGCTCTGGTTCCTGCTCCCCAGGGATACACTCACCTAGGCCAGGACAGGAGAGAGAG
Organism: Hyaena hyaena; assembly: GCF_003009895.1. Lineage (NCBI taxonomy): Eukaryota > Metazoa > Chordata > Mammalia > Carnivora > Hyaenidae > Hyaena > Hyaena hyaena. The sequence continues at coordinate 7,946,510 of NW_024080638.1, forward strand.
ATGAATAAGAGGGCCAAGGCCCAGAGAGGGCTTTGTGTCTTTCATCATGCTGCTGACTGCCAGGTGGGCACTCCGCTGGGAACTGTCTTGTGCGTTAGCCCACCTCATGAATGGCTCCACTCACATGGCTTGCTCAAGGTCATTCATGGGAAAAGCGACAGGCTGGTGGCTGCACCAGCATCGCCATCAGCACCCTCACAAGAACAGTAATAGCTAACACTTACTTAGCACTTACCAGACACACTGGGCACGGTGCTATTGTATTTAAAGGCTTTATCTCGCTGACTTCTCACAGCAACTTATAAGAGAGGCAGTGTTATGCCCCATTTTACAGCTGAGGAAAATAAGGCTCCAGAAGGTTGACTAGCCAGAAGCCATACAGCTCAACTTGAATTTCGGACTCTATTTCAAGCCCATACTCTTGACCCCAGTACTGGATTGTCTTCTAAGAGGTACCTATGTGGGGCGCCTGGGTGGCTTAGTCGGTTAAGCGTCCGACTTTCGCTTAGGTCATGTTCTTGCGGTTCGTGGGTTCGGGCCTCGCGTCGGGCTCTGTGCTGACTGCCAGCTCAGAGCCTGGAGCCTGTTTCAGTCTGTGACTCCCTCTCTCTTTGACCCTCCCCTGCTCACGCTGTCTCTCTCTCTCTCTCTCTCTCCTAGAAATAAATAAAACATTTTTAAAAAAATTTTTTTTTAAAAATAAGAGGTACCTATGGATTCTGGCTATAACCTCACTTTGACAGGTGGCACTAGGCCGAATGCCGAACTGGTTCCAGTCTCAGCTCTGCCAAGTACGTTTGCTGTGTGACTTGGAGCAAATGTGGGGCCCCCAGCTACCTTCTCTGTAAAGAGGGGAGGGGACTAAAATCCTACTTGTCACAGAGGGTTACAGGAAAGACCCAGGGCCTGGGAAGGTGTTCTCTGAGGGTCGTGAAGGGTGAGGAGGAGACAGAAATGTGAGGTGGGGTGGGGGTGGGGTCTCATTTACCTTTGTCAGCCATCGTGAAGATGGAGTCCTCGGGGATCCCCACACCCAAGGCAACCTCCCTGAACTCCTGCAGCAGGCTTTCTCGAAGTTGTGGCTGTCGCCCTGCAAGGGGAAGCAGAGAAGACACCTAGCAAGACTAGCAAGGCCTGGGATTATCATGCGCAGTGACTGCCCCTTAGAAGCTGAAAGCTCTCAGCCCAGTGTGATATCCTCAATACACTTATGGAAAGATTGGCTCCACCGAGAAAAGGTGTCCCTCCCAGACTCCCACCCAGGTCTCCCAAATCTCCACACATGACTTTTTCTGCTGGTTCTGTTAAGGGCCTGGGAGCTCTGGAATCCTCTGGGTCTAGAATTTTAAAGACCAAGGGAAAAGGCTTCTACCTCAGATGGAACACTGAGCTCTGCCTCCTCCAGGGAGAGTAAATGTTTCCACCTTTCCCACAACTGAGTTTTAGCAGAAGGAAAGAGCCAAACTCCCGACCCCTCCCCACTCCACCGTCCCTAAATCACAACAGGCCCCTCCCACCCCCAACTCCTGCGGTCTTATCTAATCCACGCCTTTACCATAGAGCTTGGCGGTAATGGTGGGCCCATGGTGGCGGCTGAATTTCTTGGTCAGAAAGATGGCGTACTCATCATAGTTGGTGTGGACCACATAGGACTCCATGGTGATGTTCCATCCTGCACGGAGACGCAGGAGGCCAAAGGGATCAGTTGTCAGAAGGCTCTTCTAGCCTGAGTTCCTTCACCTATTCACCCATACATCACCTGGTCATCCATCCTTCTATCTCCATCCGTCTCCTCCATATATTTATCATTGATTCATCCACCATCATCCCATCCGTCCGTCCTTTCCACACATCAAACCATTTCCCTCCTTCTTTCCTTCTCGTCTTCCCCCCTTCCCCTCTCTCCCCTCTTCTTTCCTCCACCCTTTAATCCATCAATTTATCTGTTAGATGTCAGATTAACTCACTTATCGGCCATCCACATATGTGCTCAATTACCAATCCTTTGCTTATTTTCTCACTCATTTATCCAACCACCTACCTACCCAAACATTCATATATTCCACTTCTAACACGGTTATTTGACACATAAAGCATAGTCAATAAACATCTGCTGCGTGAATGAATAAATTCACATCCAAGTCCCTCTGTCACTTAGCACCATGCACACCGTACATGGTAGATGCTTAGCACAATTTTTATCAACGGATTGCAGATGCCGACCACGAATGCTGATGAAATCTTGATGCTGCCATCAGAATTCAGTGATGGCATCCTTTCATTCTGGATGCTCACAAGTACAAGAGAGAGAAGGGAGAGAGGGGAAAGAGGAGGACTATATACAGAAAGCCCAGAAGACATCTCAGGAAAATGGGAGGGAAGGCTGTAGGGGCACAGAGAGCCGAGGCAGAAGGAAAAACAGGTTAAGGCACATCAGGTTCTTTTTCAGCAAAGGGGAGAGCTTGGAGAATCCCTCCAATTCAACTTACTAGATTTATGATAGAGGAACTTTCCGTCAGTGTCTGTTTTCTCATAAGCCCCGGAGATCTCCTCGCAGGTGCCTCTCCTGGAGATGTACAACCAAAAGAAAGGTAACCGCTGGTAGAGACTGTGGTCCCCGCACCCACTGTCTCACAGATCCTCTCCACATTTTACTTTTGTAAATTGGAAAGTAGCACCTCCAAGTATCTTGTTTAATCCTCAGGGAAGTCCTAGGAGACCCATTCACATACAAGGGAACAGAGGGACAGAGGAGAAAGGGAGGAATCCGTGCCACTCCTTCGGCAAAGCCAGCCCTGGACATCAGCTTCCTGAACCAAATCTGGCCATCAGACTGACACACAGGGAGGGGAGAGCGATGAATGAATGCTTTTACTCATTCATTACCCTGTGTCTCTCTGGCCCCAGGTCCCTCTGTGAAATGGGAATGACACCTCATGTGGCAGTTGTGAGGATCCAATGAGATACTATTAAACAGCTTTGGGGCACCTGGGTGGCTCAGTGAGTTAAGCGTCTGACTTCAGCTCAGGTCGTGATCTTGTGGTTTGTGGGTTTGAGCCCCGTGTTGGGCTCTGTGCTGACAGCTCAGAGCCTGGAGCCTGCCTAGATTTGGATTCCATGTCTCCCTCTCTCCCTGCCCTTCTCCCATTTGCTCTCTCTCTTTCTCTCTCAAATATAAATAAACATTTTTTAAAAAACAGCTTAGAATAAGCACTACACACGTACTAGCTGTTGTTACGGTGACTGTTATTTATCTCATTAACATTTTTTGAGCAGCCTCTATGTGCCAGGCACTGTGCTACAGGCTGAGGATACAGAGGAGGGCCAGAGGGACTCTGTCCCCTCATGGACGTCAGAACTGAGCAGGGCCCATGGGCAGGCCAGAGGCAGATGCGGTCAGTGTGCTAAGTGCCAAGTGGGGAGAAGCAGGAGGTGCTCCAAGAGCACAAAGGAAGGTGTGTAGCCTGAGCCTTGGTGGTGGTGGCGGTGAGGGTGGCAGTCAGGGATGGCTTCCTGGAGGAAGTGACATAGAACCTGAGTCTTAAAGGATCCATAGGAATTAGCCTGGGGAGATGGGGAGAGTTTCTGCCAACAGAAGGAACATCGGGTGCAAGAGGGTGGAGGGTTTCAAGAGCTGACAGGTCTCCTTGGTGGGTCACGGAATCCCTGGTGAACGCTGGGCGGGGCCTGGAAGGAGCTGAATTTTATTCCCAGGGCAACAGGAAGGTATGGAAAGGTTTGAGCAGGTTCGCGTTTTCAAGAGATCTTTTGTTTGCTGGGTAAAAGGTTTGGGATTAGAGGTGTGGAGAAGTGTAGAGACGGGTGGTATAGTCAGCCAGGGAAGAAGGGCAGGCGGCTTGGCAGGGTGCGGATGGTAAAGAAGGGGCCAGCGGACAGCCTGGAGGGATTTAGGAAGAGAATGGACAGGGCTTGACGGTGGACTGACCAGCGGCAGCAGAGAGAGGAGTCTCCACCCCTCCCTCCACCCAGGTTAGGTCCTGGGGGTTGGGAGGGCGCTGACTGGGCTTAGGGACACCGCAGGATCGAGGGCAGGTTGCGAAATAGGCATGTGTCAGGGCTCTGCCTGGAGGAGGGCGGCAGAGGGCCCTGGAGCTCAGGAGCCAGGTCCCAGCTGGAGGTGGGACAGTGTGGGGACGGAAGCTGGGGAGGGGTGGCAGGGGGGCCCTGGTCCCTCTCACCGCCCCCCGCCCCGGCCCATCCCCACTCTCACCGCCAACGAGTGCTGGTCATGCTGATCTCCTTGTCCGTCGCCCCCTCGCCCAGCACCAGCGTGCTCATGGACATCCTGTCCATGAACTTCTTCAGCCATGGGCAGGTGGAGCCAATGGCCACGTGGAACCATTTCCCGTAGATCTAGGAGACAGCCGCGAGCTCTGAGGATCTGGATTTGCCTCGGAGCACAAAGACGACTGGCCAGACACCTGCCCCCCTCCCTCCTCTCGATGCTAAGGATCAGTTGTGATGTCCAGTAGCTAAGTGGAGGCCATTCAACTTCAAGGACAGACGGAGCCTAACGGTGGAACTTCCGTGATCATGGCAAGCCTAGGAAAGGCTCCCCCTGCTCGGGAAAGACCTTACTCTGCTTCGGCACAGGATCTGTGCGGCTCACGTGGATGAGGCACAAATCCCCATGCGTGAAGGTCCTGGTCCACCACCGCCCCCGGAGCAGCACTCCTGTCTTTCACTCCTCCGGGGACAGGGAGCTCAGCATCTGGGAGGCAGCCCACAGCTCTGTGTTAAAAACGATCTCCTTTCCTTGAACTAACAATTCGGGGCAAGCCTGCCGCCCCTTTCTCCTGCACACCGGGCAAAGGGTTGGAAGAGCCCTCACATCCCTGAAGACCCCAGTGACCCTCCTATGCTTCGCCATCCCAGACGACCACAGGACCCTGCTCCTCTGGCCCCTCCGCCCACAGCCCTTGCTTGCCTCTGAGCACAGACAAAATCCACAGCTGGAAGGGTCTGAGAGCCCCTCATACCCACATGCAGACTGAGCCCTGGGCGGGCAAGGTCCTGTTCAAGGTCACCCAGTGACTGGGGACAGAACTGGGGCTGGAAGGTGGTCCTGGGGCTCCCCCACATACCACTTAATGCCCAGCCCCCTTAACCCCATCGGCCTGATCTCCATCCTGTTCCTCTTCTCCGCATCATGCCTCACGTCTGCCCTGTGCCACCCCAGATCTCAGTCCACAGCCAGGCCTGGTCATGGGGGTGGTGGGGAGAGGGAAGTGGCTGAAGGTGAAGGGCTGGGGAGGGGGGCAGGAAGTCACGAACAGCTAAGCCCTGTGAGGGGGCCGCAGGGGCAGCGGTTGGCACAAAGCCTTTTCCGGGCTGGGCAGGAATTGAAGCACGGGTTCCCCCAGCCGACCAAGGGGGCAGGTTCACACATGAGGGTGTAGGACTCAAGAGACCATCAGCTCAGAGGCCCACAGAATGGCAGAGGCATAGGTTGTAGTTTCGGCGAATCTCAGACAGTCCTGCGGACACCACCCCCCCCCCCACCGAGTTCCAGAGGGGAAGACTCCCCCCCTCACCCCGCAAGGCCCACCTGCTCGGGCACCCTGCCCTCGCCGCCGGAGAGGCCAGCCTTACCCTAGAGATAGCGAAGTTCTCTTGCACTTGGATGTCGTTGGGTGGCATCAGCACGGGACTGGCACTCACCACCAGGCAGGCCGTGAGCAGCAGAAACGGGGCCCCGAGACTCCACATGGTTCTGGGCTCTTCTGCCTCGGGGTCACTCACAAGCTCAGTCAGTCTGGGGACAGAGGAGCCACCGTCTCTGCCTGCAGCAGCTGTGAACTAAGACCGGGCAGGGGGCCTGCAGCTTGTAGGTGACCTTGCTATTTGCCCCGCTCAGCCGGGACCAATCAGGGCCCCAAGGCCAGGTCTGTGCTGATCGATCCCTTGCAGCGCCCTGTCCGGGGTCAGTAGTCCCAAGGGCCCAAGGTGGCTGTTGGTTCAGAGGAGGCGCTGACCAAACACAACGTGGCCCAGATGCAGCCCAGGGCTGTCTTCAGGCTCTGCAACGGCCCCTGGAGAGACCTGTAGCCTCTCCTGCTGGGTCATTCATTCCACCCGGACCTCACAGTACCGTGAGCCAGCAGAACGGGCCTGACTGGGCCCCTTCCCCGCGTGGGAAACGAGACCCAGGGAGAAGAAATGACACAGCAGAGACCACGCAGGAAGGCCAAGGCATAGCCCAGACTAGAACTCAGGCCTCCTGTCCCCAGAGCTCCCGGTCTGACTCCTGGCTTCCCGCGGCCCTAGCAAATACCAGCAGGAACAATGATGATGAGAGCAGCTCCCATCCACTGAGAAGCTACTATGCGCCCACTGTGTACCAACACTTTACACACGCCACCGGACTGAACTCAGTCCCCACCGCAGCCCCAGGAAGTCGGTGCTTTTTTCCCTTTAAAGACAGAGGACTTGAGTCTCCGAGGCGTAAGGTGCCTGGCCCAGGGCCGCTCTGCTGGGACACAGAGCTGCTGGGGCGGGAGGCACTGGGTGGTGGTTGAGAGCACGGGCTCGAGAGGCAGAATGCAGCCCCTGCTGGCCTTGGGCAAGTGACTTTCCCTCCCAAGTGCCTTGGCTTCCTCATCAGCTAACGGGGATAACAGTTCCTGGCTCACAGCACTGCTGCGAGGTCACGGGCATCAAGCCTGGTGAAGCACAAAGGCAGTGTCTGCACATGGTAAGTGCTGCATGTGTTGGCAGCGGGTTGAACAATGTCCCCTGCAAACTTCATGGGCAACTGGAGCCTCAGAATGTGACCTCATTGGCAGATGTCCTTAGTTAAGGTGGGGTCATGCCGGAGGACGGTGGGTCCCACAATCTAATGACTGGTGTCTTCGCAAGAGAAACGGGAGGGAGACTCAGACACACCGACACAGAGGGACGGCCAGGGAAGATGGCCAGGTGAAGACCAGGACAGAGATGGGAGTCAGTGACAAGTCAGGGGACTCCAAAAGCTGCCCGCAGCCACCAGAGGCTAGGGAGAGGCAAGCACGGATTCTTTTCTTGAACCTTCAGGAAGAATGTGGCCCTATTGACAACTGAACTGTTGAGAGATTAAATTTCTGTTGTTTTAAGCCACCCAGTTGTGGCGCTTTGTTAACGGCAGGCACTTAAGGAACTTTATAGTGTTCATTAAACAATTTAAATGAGAATATTAAAAAAACAAACAAACAAACAAACAAAAACCTAGGCCTGTTTGTCTCCAAAGCTCAAACTCTTGCCAGTGATTGCTATAGGTCCTTCCTTGAAGATCTGTTTGCCAGCAGTCAGAGCTGCTGTCCTCACTTCCTCCCTGTTCTTGACATAGAACATTCCGCCCTCACCATAGCCCCCTGCTACAGCTGGGCATGGCCCCTACAGACAGGGGGTTCCAAAAGCAAGACCCGTGCTCATGTGAGATCCCGGGAATTCTTCTCTGCACAGGCGCACCGACAAAGGATGGGTCATGTCCCCTCTGTAAGAGCCACCCACTACCTTCTTCCACCAGTATCAGGTACAAACACGTCCTCTTCCTAAGTGAGTGTGTTTCCTTTGCCCCGTCACCGACAGCTTGGCTACTGATGGCATTTCCTTTTTGCCTTGGCTGCCAGGGAGCTCAAAGCCGTTACAAGTTTAATCACAGCAACTGTCTCTGCTTAGATTTCTGGGACGATTACCTTCCCTCTTGTTCACAAAGTTTGTCGATCTTTTGTGGTTTGGCTACTGGTGGTAGTAAGAGGCAGTCTGGCTTAAGAGGCGTTCAGAGAACTGGGAACCGGAAGCCCTCACTTCTTTTCTGCTAACTTCGTGCATGACTTTCCCTCTCTGAAGCCCACTTTCCTCGTCTGTAAACTGAAGATAACAGCCCTCGTTCTGTCTGCCAAGAGGTCAAGTGAGGCAGTGTGGGAAAGTGCTCTGTAAACTGTCCACCGTCCAATATGTGTGATGGGCTCCAGCGCTCTGTCTTTGGAGAAGCCAAGCTGGTACAAAATGAAGAGACAGCAATGACTCGACAGGAATAGAGCCCTCCTATGCAGGCTGCTCACAGCCCCATCGTGGCTCACCTGACCTTCCCAGCGTGTCTGCCTTAGGGTTGTCAACCCCACAGGCCCCCCAGGAAAGCCAGGGCACACAAGGGTAGACACAAATCCTGGTCTCTCTTGAGCAGGACTGTTCATTCAGCCACACAGCCTCTCCTGGGGGAGAACGGAGGCGTGGATGTTGATCGCTTCGCCTGCCTCTGGGGATGTTTGGCCTCCTGAGATTATTAACCAGAGCAAACACAGAGAGCAAACCCTTCCGGAGCCCATCTGGACTTTGAGCTGCTTTTTAAAAATTAACCCTGGGCCATAGGGTGCAAGGCCGGCAGCGGTCTGGAGGTGCTGACCCCTTTCCCCCTCTGGCCATCGGGGTGGGAGGGTGGAGGCTCTGGGACCCCTGGCCTCCTGGGGGCCTCAGAGCCCAAGAGGGCACAGGAAGAGGCCACCTCCGGAAGCGGGGGGAGGACCCATCCCTGCAAGAGGCCTCAGCCCCTCAGACATGCCCCCTGCAGCAGGAATGCAGGGCCATTTTCAACACATGAGGCTCAGGGAGGGAATGGGATGCTCAAGGCCGAGCTGGGGGCCACACGGGCCTGGCTCTGGTGTCCTGTTTCCTCCATCACTTACTCATTTACTCACTCACTCACCAAGTTTGCACTCTGTGCCTGGTGCTGGGGGTAGGAGGCAGCACAAGACAGACCTCCCCGCCTCACTCCCCACCGGGGCAGGGCAGGGAGGAGAGGATTAGACAGAAGGTCCCTGAAGCGATGGGGGAGCAGCGGCCAGGGGAGGGAGTCTAACCCAGAGAGGGGCTCACCAGAGGAAAGTGCACAGGGGCCCATGGAGGGAAGACGGGTGTTCCGGAAAGAGGGACAATGGCAGCCGTGGAGGTGGCCAATGGAGAGACAGACACAGAGATGCATTTGGAAAGCAAAACCCAACCAGCCAACCCACCAACCATCAAAACCACGGAGCTGGAGCTTGGAGGGGGAGGGGAGACAAGCGGTGAGAGCGAGGCTGGGGAGACGGCCCAGCAGCCAGGGCTGTGACGCCTGGCCAAGGGGTCTGCTCCTTAATCTGGGGCATATGTGAAGCGCCAGCAGGTTTTCAGAAGGGAATGGCCGCTCAGGTTTGTATTCGGGGGAGCTCCCTGAGGCGGTAGTGGAGGCAGGAGGCCCAGAAAGCAATGCCCTACATGCTTTTCCAAGAAGGAAGGAAGGACCCGGGGACTGGACCAGCAGGGATGTCAGAGACACTGGGTGGGACTCAGGCCAGAGGCGTGGTCAAGGGTCAGCCTTCTGCTGCTAATGATGCACGGGGATGGTGGGGTGAGCTTCCTTCCCCACGAGGAGGTACCTGGCCCCAGACCTTCTCCCAGATCCCTGACTCTGCCCAGCTCCCTTGGACTCAGCACTCTGACCTGTCTATTCACGGCAAAGTCGGAGGTGGGAAGCACGGGGGACCCCAGAACCTGCTTCGGGAGAAGGGACGTTCTCACTGCTCAGCTATCTCTAGGCTTTGTTACTTCTTCCCTACAGATGAGCCCCAGCCCCTGTGACGTGCTCGGGCAACCGTGGGGCAGTCGTTTCCTTCCCCGGCCCCACCTTCCTCATCTAGACCTGCAAACTGAGACACAGATGAAATAAGAGCTCAAGGAGGGACATTTGTGAAAGTGCTTCCACCTCCCCAAGTGTACATACTGGAGGGACCTGTGTCATCACAGGCACTTAGCATAGCGGAAATGAATTACGGGGCAGGAATCACAGTGCTGGAAGGCGCAAGCGCCCCATGTCCACTAGAGGGCAGCAGAGAACTTCTGGAAAGCCCACCCTGGTTTGCTCAGCGGGCTCTATAGAGACCAGGAGCCTGAGGCCTAGAGCAAAGGCCCACAGAAGTTGCAACCAGCTCTAGAACCCAGCCTTCCTTGCCCCAAGGCCACTTAAAACCCCCTGAGGAGTGTAAAGCATTCGGCTTCTACCTTGCCCATCCCCAGCCCAGCTATAGAGCTGGATGCTTAGAGGGGGCCCTTTTAGAAACCGTTTCCTGATTCTCCCAGTGAACCAGCCTGGGTACCCCTGCTCGAGACCCCAAAGGCTGATTACATTCCTATCAATGTGCCAGCCAGGCCCCATGCTGAGCGCCTCACGAGCACATCCTACTCAATCCCACTGAGGTCCCATCATTTTACGACAATGGTTGCTCTATTTTAGAGATAGGGAAACTGAGGCTAAGGGCTCAAGTAAACAGGTGTCAAAGGTCACCCAGCCAATGAGTAGTGATTCAAGCTCAGATCTGTGTCCCTGACACCTACATCACTCTGCCAGCCTCCCAGGCCCTGTACCCTGATAAACAGGACCTTGGGCCATGCTCTTCCAGACACCTGGGGCAGAGGGGTGGGTCATCTCCCTTCACCAGAGTCCTCGGTGCAGGAGTCAGGCTCCCAGAGCTTCTCCCTTCCCCAGGGAAGAGCATGGCCCGTGCAGGTCATGCCAACACCTGACCCAGCTCTTCCTCCCTGGGGCCCAGCAGTATGCTGGCCACCTCGCAGGTGCTTGGCCAATGGACTCATTAGAACTGTGGAGGATGGAGGTCAGACCCTAGGGAGGACCACCCAAGTAGAAGGCAGCTGAGGGAGCCGGAGAATTGGAATCACCACTCCAAGTCCTTAAATAATGATCACTGAGTGACTGGGAGGTTCCCTGGCACAATCCAAAAAGCAAAGAGCCTTGGCTCTGTGGTGGCTTTTCCTTGTGTCCCCAGTTTTCAGTTCATCTGTGTATCATGGCTGGGAAGACTCCCAGGCTTCATGGAGCAGAGCAATGGTCAAGCAGGTGAACTAACTGTCTCCCAGATGGACCCGGGTCCTGGTCCCGGCTGTGCCCCCTGCCCCCTGCCTGATCCTGAGTGACTTCACCTTTCTGGATCTGAGTTTCTCCCTCATCAAACGGGGTTGATCAGAGCTCATGGGATGTAGTGGATTAAATGACAGGGGACAGGTTGTGTTCTCGCTCCCTGAAGGAGAGGAGGGAAGAGTGCCCTTGGAGGTTGCCAGCCTAGCTTCCTGCTTGTGGGAAAGGTGGGCTTAGCCTGGAGAAGTGGCTCGCAAAGTGAGACGCTGTGGAGCTGAGGGTCCTTGAGATCCAGTGTGTGGCCCACTGTCTGCCCTCTGAAGAGAGGGCTTTCCCACAGGAGGGAACTTCCAAAGACCTGCTCGTGTCCAGGAAGATGACAGAGGCATTATCCTGCTCTTCGGAGGCTGGTCTTATGTGCCCATTCAAGCGGGGCCTCCAGGGACCTGCCCTGACCTCCGACTGCCTGAGCTGATATCACCCAATGTCCGCAGATGGAGAAAACAGCTCTCTTCCGAGACCTCGAGGCAAGCTGGACTCTGGAAAGTCCCACTGGCTCTTGCTCAACAAAGACAAATGAATCTCTCTGTTAGCCCTGGGAGGGCAGCAGGGACCCTTCCCTGGGTCTGGCACTGGGCTACAGTCCCAAATGGCCACCCTCTCCCTGCAACTATCCACGTCAGAAGAATCAGTCACCTCGTAAGAAGGTGCCGGCAGAGCGGGTATCAACAAGTTCACTGAGCCTGAAATAACCAGAGAGCAGATATTGACATAATTCCTCTTCTGAAAGTACCGGAACATTGCATGTTTATGCTGAAAGCACCGTTATTAACAGTAACGGTAATAATAATTAGCATTTACATAGCACTGACCATGTGGCAGGCTCTGTCCTCACGGTTTATATGGATTCGTTTAGTCCTCATATCATATCCTCTATCAGTGCTTGTCAACTTCTCACTGGATAAATCAATCTTATCCCCACTTTACCGAGGAGGAGACTGGGGGCCAGAGAGGTTACCTGCCTTGCCCAGGCTCTCACAGCTGTGAGTTGGGCAGACTGAGGCTGAGAGAGGGGGTGGGTTTGCCCAACGTTCAGCTTGGAGATCACCTGACCTTCACCCCGGCCACCGGTAGAACGGGCCTGGCCTTGAAGCGGGACCTAGTGAAGCTGTGACAAGTGACAGACCGTGTGATCAGAGCCCAGGCTGAATGAAGACCCCTGAGGATGACAGTGCCGGCCCACCTGCAAAGGTCTTCCTTGCCGGCCCGCCAGCGATGGCCAGGGCGTGGATCCTATGGCTCACACAGTAGGTCTGTCGCTGAGCAGGCTTGGAACCCCCGTCTCCTGACTCGGGTCCTGGTCTTGAACCAGCGCATGGCCTGTTTACAACTCCCAGTGGCTGCCCCTCCTCTCACAGCCAGACGCCCCCACCTACACAGGCCTTCCCCACCATTAACATAAGAGGCATCTTTGGAAGCTCAACAAGGAGCCGACCATGGGAAAAGGCATCTAAGGGAACACAAGATACCCCTCCTCAAAGGGGCCAAGATCAACGTGCGGTTACAAAACTGAGTATGAGCCTGGGTCAAATGTGTCACTAGACAAAGGGAAGAAAGGCCCTGAGACAAGGCAGGACACGTGCACGAGGTGACAGAAGGCTGGTGTGGCCAAAGCTGGGACGGAGTGCGACGTCCCTGGCAGCAGGGTCTCCACACTTGCTCAGGCCCTCTGCGCCTGCTGGGGTCTACCCTGGGGTGGATCGCCAGGACCTGGCTTGGAAACACCAGGACCCACAGGCATGTCCTTCCTAAAGCTTGTCCTCTCGTGATGCTTCCAGCCACGCTGCTGTTCCCACACTGGCTGACAGGTGGGGCCCCTGAGGTTCTGGAGAATTCAACCAGGGCTCCAGACACTGAGATGGATCTCTCGATTTGCCAGCTCTGCTGAACACCTCCACCCCGAGCTAACAAGGCAAGAGAAACCCTCCCAATTTCTACACAGAGTTTTAAAATTTCCAAGAGGCCATTTAAGGATTTGGGATTCTGGAAAATTCCTACAGTGCTTCAGGATTTCCAAGAGCTTCCCTCAGTTCGGATGTACCAGAGACCTTCTAGGTTTCTGGAGAATGACTACCCTATCTCATGGGGCCAGAGAACCACCCCCAAATCCTGGGGAAGGCCTACAGCTCTCAGGGTTCCAGAAGTATCCTCTGGAGCTCTCAAGCTCTCAGTAAGGACCACTGGACTTGAAGCGTCTGGATACGTTACCAGGGTCCTCTGGAATTCCTCCCGGGTTTCGGGATTCTGGACAAGAGGCGGTTCCAGAGTGAGGGTGTGGACCAGGAGACGGACACACGGCCTATGCGATGGGGGGCTGGAGACTGGTCCCCTTGAGTCTGTCTCTGAGGAAGTTAAGTGGGGGAGCCTGCTGAGCTGGACCAGGAGACTGGAAAACCATGGCTGGCTCTATCCAGCGGGAGGAGGAATCATCCAAACACAAATGAACCAGCAAAAGCCAGGGTCCCCCTGGGTGGTCCCTGTCTACCCTCCCGAGGCAGCTGAGGAAGGTTCTCACGCTCGGTGCCAGGGGCCTTCCCCGCCTGCAGCCGAAGGCCTCCCAGCAAGCTGGCCCCAATGATACTGTGAGTGAGATAAGGGCTCCAGGGAGGAGAGGAGCCCACGCTCAGACCTGCCGAGCCACCCAGGCAGAGGGGGCACCAAAATTACCTAGAGCAGAAAAAAGTGACTTCATGGCATTACCCAGGCTCCTGCCCTCCTTCAGGTTGCTGCATGAACGTCCCCTGCATGAGCCCCATCCTGATCCCCCTCTTTAGAACTGCACCCAGCCCGGCAGAGGGACCTCCTGGCCATATTGTGCTCCATGGCACTGATCACCGAGCACCCGTGCATTCTGCCCATTTTCTCGCTTCCTGTGTGTGTCCTGTGAAGGGAAGGATTCTTACGCCGTGCTCAAGGCTGGCCCAAAGTGGGCTCTTGATAGGTATTTGTGGAACGAATTTTTTTCTGCCATTCTGAACGAATTTTTGTTGATCTCATCAAATGGTCCTATTGGCTGAATGCTGCTTTGGGCTAAATGGTCTGCAACACGCAAAGCCTTGTGCTCTACTCTTTCCATCGATACGTGGACTCGGTCTCCAGGGCCGTCCAGGGAGGGGGTGCTATCGCTGCGTCTATTCTGCTGAGGGCAGGGAAGCCATTTGCCCAGGCTCACTCACAGTTAAGCGAGGAGGCACGATTTGAATGCATGTGGCTCCGTGTGTGAACTTAACCACAGCCTACTCTGCGGAGCCCGGCCATCTGTGGCGTCTGGTTATTTCGCCACGTCCCGGACTCTGCGTCCGTGAATGCTGGCCTTCCACTAAGTGTCCGTGATTGAACACCCCTGGTGCCCAGTCCCACGTCTTGCCTTTCACTACCTGGCCACTGCGAGCCTCCTCGGCAAAGCCTGCTTGTCCCGTCGGTCCTGTTCACCCCCCCCCCCCACGGGCCTTGATGCCAGTGGGCTGAATGAATGAATGAGTGAGCAAGGAAGGAATGAGCCCCGTGGGTCTCAGTTTCCCCAACTATAAAATGGAAGAGTTAGATGAGTCCCGAGTTAGATTAGTCCCCTCCTTCCCTGATGAGGTCCTCCCACTAGTGCCTCCAATGTCTTACGCCACGTGGGGATGTCCCCCTAACTGTAGCCCCTTTGCATCCCACTGCGTACTTCTGCCAGGAATCCTGATATTCGTCACCTTCTGGCCCGCACTTGAACTCAACAGACAGGGAGCCTCACCCCACTCTCTCTAACTGGCTGAGCACCAGAAAGTGATCCCAGGAGGGTTCCAGGTCTGCCCAAGGTCTCAGCAAGCCAGTGGCATCCAAACTCAGACCCCAGGAGCCCTCCGGCAGCAGCACATACACAGCCGAGTGAGCCTGGACGTGTGTCCCTCGGGCCTCCTGCATGGTCACACTCACCGTCCCATTTCCCCACCTCTGCCCAGTGGCATGTAGTAGTTGCTCAGTTAAAACTTGTATACTATGTGAAGGACACGGGAACCTGGAATATTCCTGATCAGAGGGGGCACGCACCTTTGCCAAGAGTCCTTGCCTCCTCCTTGGCCTCCCCTGAGGACCCCCCTGTCTGGGACTCCCCCACGCGGAAGCACCTGACCACCTGGAGACAGGAACAACCAGCCTTGGGGCTGACACCTCTCTTTATTCGTCTCTTTGATCACCTGCTGCCTGGTTTCTCCCAAATCCAGTCACATTTCCCACCGTCTGGGGTGGCACCCTCCCCGAAACTGCCCAACAGCCCCGACCCGCAGCCCTCAGGAGTTCTCCCCTGCCCTGCTAAGTCACAGAGGGAAGCAGATGGGGAGGTTGAAGCCCAGGAGCGCGGAGCCCAAACCAGGGCCACACGGTGGTCTCTGGGGGTTCTGTTTTGCCCTCAGCAGGGGGGGAGGGCCAGGCCGGGGCTCTGTGCACCCTTGCTGGGGGGTGGCTGGCTCCGGCCACGTCGCAGGGAGCTGCCAATCTGGTCTCTGAGGGCCTCCAGTCTCCGGGCCAGGTTTGGAACTGCAGCCCCGCCTAAGGACCACAGGGGGGCTCGAGGCCTGTGCTCCCCCAGGACCCCCCCCAGACCTCTGGGCGCCCTAACACCCTGTGGGGAAGCCTCAGGCAGCTCCCCTCCCCTGAACAAACCCCACGGGGTACCGCACGCGCCTGGGCATCCAGTGGCCCTAGGAAGAGAACTCCAAGTTCGGAAACTGAGGATCTCACAGTTTGCCTCCCCACACACCCTGTTTCAGAAGTGGGGACACTGAGGTCTGGAGAGGGTGGGCTCTGGCCCGAGGTCACCAAACACACCAGGGGCCCCTCCCTCCCTCTCTCCTTCACCTCTCAGCACTGGTGAGGTGTTCGGGGGCCCCACGGGCAGGGGCGGAGCGGAGGGCACCACCTCCTCCTCCATCAGCATCTCCGCCAGGACTCGGGTCCGAGTCCAGTCGCCGGGACTCCTGGGCCGGGGTGGGTTGGGTGGTGGGAGGTGAGCCTCGAGTTCCCAGGCCTCCTCCTCCCCCGTTCCAGTGCCCCGGGGCTGGGCCCACCTCTCTCTCGGGCGCTCGGCAGAGCCAGGACTGCACGGGGGTGCCCAGGGTGGGGGCTGGGCAGACAGGGGCATGCCGCCTGGGGCCTCAGGGCCAAACACCTGCGGGAGAGACCAGAGCCCGCACTGGGTGACCCTGCCTCTACGTGCCCCACCTTCCCGGTGCCACACATGCCCCACGGGACACCAAGAATGTCAGGTGGGCATCAAAGTGCAGGGTCTCGGTCACTTTCTCTGCGGGCAGTGGGTGGTCCTTGTTCTGTCCTCCGCGGGGCTGAGGGACTCCCTGAGGCCGGGAACCACGCCTGCTGCACGTTTGAATCTCCGGTGCCCAGAACAGAGGGTGGCACGACGCTAGGCGCTTAGGGAACAGGTAATGAATGAGTGAGCACGTGAGTCCGCGAACTCGCAAGCGAGTCACGTGCGAGTGATGAGTGAGCAAGGGGGACAGGGAGTTCCTGAAAGAAGGCAGGATGGGGTGAGGGGAGGCAAGGCAAACAGACTTTCTGAACCCTGGGGGGGGGCCCGAAGCCAGGCCCTCCCCCCGACTATCCAGCCTGGGAGCCTGGAGCTCCAGGATCACAGCCTCCCTCGCCCCGCCTCCCTCGCCCCGCCGCGGCCTTTCCTACCTGCGGCAGGTGGAGCCCCCTGTGTGGACAGGCCCAGTGGGCCAGCGGCGCTCGGCACAAGGGGCACAGGTGACAGCAGGGGCAGGAGCAGAGGGGCGGCGGGGCCTGCAACGGGGCACGTAGGCGGCTTTGTCACGTTGCCGCCCCCACCCCCCCACCCCCACGCCCCAGGCCGGGCAGACACTCACACGGCAGGGGCGGCAGGGGCGAGCCGGTGCCGTCACACAGGGGCATGGAGGGGCTGGGCCGGGGTTTGGCTGGGCAAGGGAGCAGGCACAGAAGAGGCGCCTGGAATGAACGGTGGGGTGTGTGCCTGCGGTCCGAGAGCCACCCCAAGGCCCCCTTCTAACAAACCCTCCTGGAGTGCTCGCTACGTGCCGGGCACCGTTCTCCACGTTCTACGCGGGAGCCCGTTCCGTCCGGACTCGAAGCCCACCCTGTCAGGTACAACTACAGGGTCCCCATTTCACAGAACAGGAAGAAGGCCGGGCAGGGAGAAGTGAGCCAGGCCACCCGGGCCTCACAGCCAGGAAGGGGCAGAGCTGCAGTCTGAACCCAGGGGGTCTGGACCCAGAGGGCAGGCCTCTGACCGGGTCACGGAGCCACCCTCACTCTCCCACCTGCCCTC
This sequence comes from Hyaena hyaena, assembly GCF_003009895.1. NCBI lineage: Eukaryota > Metazoa > Chordata > Mammalia > Carnivora > Hyaenidae > Hyaena > Hyaena hyaena. The sequence goes on from NW_024080638.1 coordinate 7,963,780, forward strand.
TGTCCCGAGGCCTGCCCGCCCCCAGGCTCACCGCTCCAGCTCGTGCACCTGCTGGGCCAGGACCCGCTGCTCATCCCGGGCCCGGGCCTGGCTACTCTGCAGCTGGCTCTTTTCTTTCCTGGGAAGGGCAGGCCCCAGGAAGGGGGCAGGAGACAGAGACACCAGGAGGGGGATCAGGCAGCCCTCTTGCGGCGGGGTGCAAGCTCCAGGAGGCAAGAGAGGGACGGACGGGTGGCCACGGTCGCCCGGGGAGGGGGTGGGTGAGGGGAGGGGTGGCTTGGCAGGAACGGCGCAGAAGTGAGGGGCAGGGCACAGAGTCGCCTGGCTGGGGGGGGGGGGGAGCCCTACCGCAGCCTCTCATTCTCCAGCATGAACTCCTGTAGCATCCCGTAGAGGTTCTGTTGGGCCCAGGCTACCCGTGCCCCACTGAGCCCTGAGGCTGCAGGGAGAAGGGACGGTGGCTGGATCCACGGGAGCCCCAGACCCTATCCTCACCTCACCCCTGCCCCCGGCGAGCTCATACCCTTGGGGTCTATTTGGCACAGTTGGGAGCGCAGGCGACGGTTCTCCTCCTGAAGCTGCAATATCTCCATCTCCAGACGCTGGGGTTGCTTTGCCACAGGTGACTGCCCAGACAGAGGCCCAGAGCTGCTGTTTACGGCTGTACAAGCTGTGCACTGTACATGCCGGTGGGCGAGCAGAGCCTGAAATCTAGCCCACGCTTCACCTGCCGGCCTTGCGTCCTGGCACAAGGCTACATCCATCCGGAGGAGGGACCCTGACCTAATGGTGTCAAAGTGCCTGGCAGCCGTAGCCGGGGGCCCGGACCCTGCTCCAGATCCAACCTCAAACTGGGTTCCGTCCAAGCCTTGGCCCAGATTCTGACCCCACACAAGACATGAAGTCAGACCCCAAGTCACTCAGCCTTAATCACGGTACCAACTGGGATCCTGGCTATCCCCTGAATCATATTCCAAGTCAGACCACACCCCTAGACATGCCCTAATCCTGACCATGACCCCTGACCCCACCCTACCCAATCATGACCCCGTCATCAGGACTCTGACTCTAATCCCAACCGTGACTCACCCCAGACTTCCCAGACACCGACTCAGGCTCCATCTCCTGCCTGGTCCCCGACCATGTCCCCGACCCGTCCCCTCTGCCCGGGGCTCCCTCCATTCACCTTGGGGGCCTGTGGCCGAGTGGTGACCCGCTGAGCCCGCCTTGCGTATCGCAGCGTGCTGAGAGTCTCAGGCAGGCACTGGGCTGAAGGCGACACGCAGGCCACCTGGGGAGGGCGGCCCCTGAGTGCTCCTCCCTCTCCAGGACCCCCACCCTCAGGAGCCTTCCCTCCCCACCAGCTCTTCTCGGGTACCATGAGGGTGACCCCGTGCCCCCCCAGCGAGTCCGCCAGGAGCTTGGTGAGCTTGCTGTCTCGGAAGGGGATGTGGCTCTGCTTCCGCTGCGGGTCCAGCAACAGGGAGATGCAGTGCCCTGGGTGGGGACAATGAGGCCGGCAAGGTTATACCTCTTGCCCAAGGCCACCCAGCTGCTACGTGCAGAGCTGGGACCTCCACCCAGGCCTGTGTGACTCGAAAAATCTCTCCGACCTGAGATCTTGGTCCGCAGTCAGCCTGGCCTCTGCCACCAGACCGGGGCTCCCGATGGCTCAGATGGGCCTGTCTGCCCCTGATCCCCAGGGCCATCGAAGAAGCTGACCAAAGGGCCTGGCACTTAGCGGCGGGGGCTCAGGAAATGTCTGACAAATGGGCTGAATGAAGAAGGGTTCCCTGAGAATCTCCCCACACGTACCACCGAGGAAGGCCGGGGGCCCAGCCCTGAAGGCTCCCAAGGCCCAGTGACCTGGGGGGGGGGGGAGGGTCAGCTCCCCTCCCCCTCACTGGGCCCCAGTCTTCCCAACTGCACACGGGACAGGCTGAAAATCTGAGGGCGCATCCTCTGCACCTTAGTGTTTCTACCCCCCGGATTCAAATGTGCCCTGACAAACCCTCAGGGTTTATGGACTCACGAAGAAAGTGCCCAGAGGGGAGGCACCAGTCAGGAGCAGGCTGGGGCCACGAGGAGGCGGGAGGCTCCAGTCCCAGCTCCCGGCTCTCCCGCACGACCACTGCCCTGGTTTCCCCCACTGCGGACAGTGCCGGGTCAGGCTCAGAGGAGGGACCCAGGAGGTGAGTCCGGCCGGCCACACGTCTCACCCAGGGCCAGGAGGCTGCGGTTGATGCTGTTTGCCTCAAGCATCAGCTCCCCCCTGGATCCGGTGGCCGCCACCTTCTCACTGCCAGCCAGGTCTACAAAACACAGCTTTCCGCCAGTGGGGGGCGCCTCAGGGTCCACTGGAGGCCTCTGTGGGGGTGGGAGGATCAAGGTCGATGGGGACTTGGGAGCGGCTGTCCCCACCAGAGGCACTATTACCCCCTGCAAGTGCCCACGTTGGCTCATACACCCAGAGGCAGACTCTTGCAGGTGGTCCTGGGCCAGCTCCTTCCCCCGGCGGGGACACTCACGGTTTGGTGGCTGATGTAGAGTGTGAGCAGGGCGTGGCTTCGGCTGGAGGCCTGGTTCAGGGTGTGAGCTGAGCTCCTTCGACGGCTAAGACCTAGAGTGGGGAAAGGGCAGGAGCTGGTAGGAAGAGCAGGTGGTCACCAATAAAGAAAAAGCAGCGAGGGCCTCCTGGGAGAGAGGCCAGCGTGTGCAAAGGCACAGAGGCAGGATAGCAGAGTGGTGGGCTACTGGCCCGCCTCCGGCACGGACAGGTGAAACAAAGATGGAGAGAACTGAGGGGAAGAATGTCCATCAGGTGCACATTTTATAAACATCTCTCCTGTTGCCGCATGGAGGGTGGGAGAGAAACCCAGGCAGAGAGATCAGCTGCCGGGTGTGGTACAACTCAGGCCAGAACCCAGGGTCCCCGTGTCCCTGCAGCCTGCCACAGAGTAGGTGTTCAACAAATATTTGATGAATAAATGAATGAGGCTGGAATGGAAGGACACCACAGGCTAGCCTAAGAGGTACGACCTTTGCCTTCAAGAAACTGGAAGGGTCTGGAGGGCTGAGGGGGGAAGAGGGATGTGGTGTGCTGTGTTGAGGGGAAGAGACAGGAAGGGGAGAGCCTTGAGGTGGGGAGATGTTCTCAAGGGGCAAATATGGAACCGGATGGAGGCAGAGACTCTGGTCTGGAGAAGAGACCATGACCTTGACCCCTACCCAATCATGGCCCCAGCATCAGGATTCCAAGAGTTTGGACAGCCAGAGGACAGCAGACTGCAGGCCTGGGGTGGGGTGAGGGGACATCCCCGGGCTGTGTCTGACTTGTGGTCTGCTGTCCCTTCCCCCCCACTCGGTCATCTCAGCCCACAACCCCAGTCAAGGGGCTCCGAGTGCGCCATCAGTGAACAGCTGGGGAACGGGCGTCCCACACCCCAAAGCACCCCTGAAGCAGCACACACCCATTTGCGTTAGTTCCATCAGGGCCCCCAGAGTCCTGAACTCCACCACTCGCAGCTGCTCCACATAGAAGCCCCGGGTCTTGTTCCAGCGAACAGGGAGCGGCCGGGGAGATCCCAGGCTCAGTAGGTCCCGAACCTGAGATGAGGGTGGCCTGTGAGGCAAGGGGCCCTGCGCCCGTGCTCCATCCACCCCCAGACCTTACCGACAACAGTCCCCCAGCCTCTTCTGTCCCTTGACCCCAGCTCCTTGGAGAGAAATGCCTCTTTTACCTGGAGGGCTATTCAATCTCAGTCCCCCACCTGCTCATTGTAGATCTCCAAATAGGAGGCGCGGAGGGTGACAGGGGCACCCAGGTGCTGCACCCGGTCTAACAGCCAGGCGAAGGTCCTCTGCATGATGCCGGCTAAGTTGGGGGGGACGGGCACCCCCTCGCCCTGGGAGCAGAAACAGCTGAGCCACGGGCTGGGTCATGATCACCCCAACACACACACAGAGTTATAACTACCACTGCCCTACTCTGCGCCAGAAACCAAGTGCCTGTACAACATCGAATGTAGTCCTCGATCAGAACTAGCCACCCGTCTACAGATGAAGAAGCTGAGAGCCGCTAAGAAAGGCGGACAAAAGTAGCTCCAAATTGGGAAAGCGCCTTCTACCTCGCCTTTCCTAGGTTTCCTTGTCTGCAAACAAAGGGGGCTGGGCCGCACGAGGGCCCTTCCTCCTGGAAGACCCCATCCCCGACCCGCGGGGGCTCGGTGTGCGCTCGGCCCACCTGCGGCGGAGGCCCGGTCAGGGTGTAGGTGGCCCACCTGCGGCGGAGGCCCGGTCAGGGTGTAGGTCTTCCCGGAGCCCGTCTGGCCGAAGGTGAAGACAGTGCAGGAGAAGCTGCGGGCGGCAGAGGCGCGGCTGGACCCCCGCGGCGGACCCCGGCGGGGGGGAGGGGCGAGGGGCGGGGGGCTGTGCCGGGGCCCCACTCACCCGCGCAGCGCCAGCTCGCCCAGGCGCCGCACGCCGCACGCCCGGAACACGTCCTCCTGCGTGCGCGCCCCGTCCAGCACGGCGCCGAAGCGGAACGCCACCTCGGGGCCGCCGCCGGGAGGGCTCACCTGGGGAGGAGGCGGGGCACTGTGGGGGCGGGGCCAGGGAGGGCGGGGCGCAGGGGGCGGGGGGAGAGGCTGGCGCCTGGGATCCAGCTGCGTGGGGGAAGGGACCGAGGGGTCACTGGGTAGGTTTTCGAAGGGGTTGGGTTGCAGGGGGGGGGGAGGGGGGGAGGGATTCCTCACTTGCAGAGTCCGGGTCCCCGAGCAGTGCAGCGCGCTCCGTTCCCCTCGACGCAGCTCCGCCGCGCTCATGGGACGCACTCTGGGGCCCATTGGGAAGGCAGATGTCCATCCCCATGACGCCATCGGGCCTGTCACCGTTCGCCCCCCCTCCTCGCTCCCGCCCAGCCTGCCTATACTTACCTGAGTACCACCTGGATGGGCGTTTCTGGCCCCTCTGGCCCCTGCTCCAGGCTCCGCGCGGGGTCCCTATGGCAGCAGCGTGAGTTACCATCCCTGGACCCAGCGGCTCCTCTTACCTCCCAGAACGTCCGCTTACCCGTCGGGAGACCCGCGTTCTTCCATGTCCTGCTTTGCACACGGAGTTAGCTCCGCCCGAGTCTCATTCGTCTCTCTCCCCCCTACCCTCCCTTCTCCGCCACACTGGGACTGGCTCTGCACACCGTACACCCCCCCACCCCCTTTCCCCTTCTCAGGCAGCCATCCATCCGGAAAGGCTTGGGCCTGCCCAGGACTAGCTAGTTAAAGATTTACCCACCCCCACCTGTGGTGGAAAAAGTCTCTCTCCAGCAAGGGGACCCCGAGCTAGGGGGTTCTGGAGTCTGAGGGTCCCTTGCTCTTGCCCATTCCTATCAGGAGCAACCACCCACACCAGCCTCCCCAGCACACAGGTGGCGGTGGGGAGGCAGGGACGGGAGTGCCCACCAAGGCCATCCAGCAAGCCCGGCGGAGCAGGGACCAGGCCCTTCCTACTCCACACCTCCTCCATCTGTGCTGTCTTCCTCCCCCGCTTCCCCTCCCTGGAGGATCCAGCTATTTGGCATCAGGGGGCCCAGGGAGGGGGGCGCCTAAGGGGGTGAGAGGGGCCGGGGTTTCAGCTCTAGGAAGACCTGGCTGGATTGAGTTCCTAAGCCGAATGAAAACAGGCCCGGAAAGAATCTGGTTAACCATTGGGCCACCTGCTTCTCCAGTGCCAAGGCTGATTTAAGCCCAGAGCAGTCGTTTAACCCTCTCCTGATCTGGCTGAGAGGTCTTCGTGGGTGCTGGGGGTGAGGGGCAATCGCCCGTTCAGTGGCAGTGTCCGTGCTGAGCACCGACTCAAGGAATCCCGTAGTCCTGTTAGGGAGACAAGTAAGAACAATCTAGTACACAGGGATGGGCGGGGTGGGGGGAGGGAGCGGAGTTGAGAGACCTGTAGGAGCAGGGAGGTAAATAAAGGTGGTGGGTGAGGGTGTTCTTGGCAGAGGAAGCACATTGCAGGAAGGCTGGTGGGTGGGAAGATGTGCGAGGCATGCAGAGGTGGTCTGAGGCTCAGCTGTGCTCACGGAGGGCACGTCAAGGAGTCTGGACTCCCTCCTCAGGGAACCAGGAAGCCATTGAAGGGTTGCAAACAGGGAAGTGACACCATCAGGCAGGCATTATTATTATCATCGCCATTCTGACTGTTGCTGTATGTTTTCTGACTATTTCCGTAAACCTCTCTGACACACATTAGCACGAAAGCTTTAATAATCACCCTCCCTCAATATAACACGCTCTATTCCACCACAAGTGATAGCCAACTATCAATGCCATCCAACTAAAGAGTGGTTTATCTTGGGTGGCAGTGAGCTCCCCATGCACTGAAGGACTACAAGCAAGAGCTAGTTAAGCTTTTGATTATGGGACCTTCTAGGTGGATCTATAGGGAGACTTAGGTAGAGCCCCCAGCTCTGTTACTTGGGCAAGTAATTCCCCCTTTCAGGGCACCTGGGTGGCTCAGCCGGTTAAGCGGCCGACTCTTGATTTCAGCTCAATCGTGGTGAGTTCGAGCCTCACATTGAGCTCTGTCCTACAGCACAAAGCCTGCTTGGGATTCTCTCTCTCCCTGTCTCTCTACCCCTCCCCAGCTTGTGCTCACTCACTCTCAATCTCTATCAAAAGTAAATAAGTAAATATTTTAAAAAAAGAAAAAAGTAATCCCCCCTTTCTTAACCTCTTTCCTTCCTATCAAAAGAGATTAATGCTTTCCCATAGTTGTTCTGAGGTTTTAATGAGAATGAAAGTAATTCATAGTAAATGAAAGTGATTCATAAACTGGAAAAAATTATTCAGAAGCAAAAGTCCCTAGATGATCTCCAAGATTTCTATCAACTGTGAAGTTCCTTAATCTGTTATACATTTTTAAAAAAATCCTTGAGGCGGAGAGGACAAGAACAACTCCTCGTGTTTTACAGATGAAAAAAATGGAAGAAGAGAGAGGTGGGCAGGGGACATGTCTAAGGGGAAAGCAGCTGTTAACGGTGGAACTGAGCACAGCCCTGAGCTCTGAACCGGTTGGCACTGGTCTCCCGTGCTGTCTGCTAGGGCAGGTTGCCTTTTCCAGCTGTAAACCCCGTAAGTTTACAAGCTGCTCCTTTAAATATCCCTAAGGGGCGCATGGGCGGCTCAGTCGGTTGAGCGTCCAACTTCGGCTCAGGTCATGATCTTGTGGTTCGTGAGTCCAGGCTTCGCGTCCAGCTCTGCGCTGGTGGTGCAGAGCCTGCTTGGGATTCTCTCTCACTCCTTCACTCTCTCTGCCCCTTCCCCACTTGCATGCATGTGCTCTCTAAATAAATAAATAAATAAATAAATAAATAAACTTAAAAATAAAAATGTCCCTAAAAGGAGTAAGGACGACGAGTCGTTCACATTTTCGTGTGCTTTGTGTTTCATCAAATTGCTGTCCCTCTTCGAGCTGGACCAAGATAAGCCACACTGAAGGGATTTTGAGAAAAATGCCACGACAAGGGATATGCGCGTGATGGGGTTTGATGGGCTGTTTGGCGTGACTTTTGCACAAGGGTTCCCAACCTGGGTCAGAATGTGTACATCACCCAATGTCCATGAGCAACAGTGAAGTTCTAGTTTCGTTCTCTAACAGCGAGTAAGGACAGTGGCTAACTTTAAATTGTGAGTTCATTCAGCAGATTTATATATATGTATGTATAATTTTTTTTTTTTTGAGAGAGAGAATGTGTGTGAGCAGGGAGGGGGCAGAGGGAAAGAAGGAGAGAATGTTAAGCAGCCTCCATGCTGGCACAGAGCTCAATCTCACGACCCTGAGATCATGACCTGAGCCGCAATTAAGAGTCAGACGCTTGGGGCGCCTGGGTGCCTTAGTAGGTTAAGCGTCGCTTAGGTCATGATCTCACGGTTCGTGGGTTCGAGCCCCGCGTCGGGCTCTGTGCTGACTGCCAGCTCAGAGCCTGGAGCCTGTTTCAGTCTGTGGCTCCCTCTCTCTCTGACCCTCCCCTGCTCACACTGTCTCTCTCTCTCTCTCTCACCTAGAAATAACTAAAACATTGAAAAAAAAAAAAAAAAGAGTCAGACGCTTAACCAACCAAGCCATCCAGGAGCCCTTCGCAGATTTTTACAAAGCCTCCTCTATGTGCGAGGCTTCTCAGCCCTTGGGATCCATTAGTGAACAGACAATACTGAGCTTTTGTGGGGATCTGGAACATCTAGAACTCCCACCCGTTACAGGTAAGAGTGTAAAGACAGCCATGTTCTGAAAACTGGCTTTATCTAGTGAGCTAAGCTTGTGCCTATCCAGCAGTCCAGAATTCTCCATCCTGGGTGTGTGCCTAACAAAGCAGAGTGTACACTGCACAAGGACAGGGCCAGGGGCCTCTGCCGTACCAGCCACCAGCTCTGTCACCTTCCTCTGTGTCCTCATTACCATCACCGTCACGGCAATCCCATCCCTACTGGATTCTACCATCACCACCAAGAGCCGCAGAAATAGCCCCTGCCACCACCACCATCGTAGCGACTGTGACCATGGCGCTAGTGACATGAGTAAATGGTAAATGCCATCTCTGTCTGTTCATTTGAGACTGTGAAAGACACATGCCTGGGCCCCCACCCAGCGGTACCCCTCACTGACCACGGCGCTGCCTGTCGCCACAGCTGGGGCTGAGTCTGTCTGCGGCCCCCTCCCTTCCTCACCCTGTCCCGGGCCTGTCCTCAACTGTACATTTCCCCCAGGAGCAGTGGGACTCCCCGCGGTGCAGGGAGGGACAGAGGGAAGGAAGGTCTGGCAGGTGGCTGGGGTGGGGGCTGGCGGGTAGGAGGAAGCAGGGGTGGGACTCAGAGTATCTTGGAAGCTGGCGGGCTCCCGCAGGGGTGAGGCTCCAGGCATCGCTAGAGGGCAGCAGAGCACTGCGTCACGGGGCGGGAGGGCTCATCACAAAGGAATCCCGTCAAGCTGCCCTGCTCTCTCCCTGTGTTCTCCAGGCGGGAGCACTGCGTGAGCACCACGGAGGGGCTAGCCGGCTTGGGGCTATGGAGGGGGGTGAGCAGGCCTCAAGAAGCACTCCTTGGGGGAGTAAATAAAGGCAGTGTTGAGCAATTGGGGACCCTCCTCCACACACCCCTACTCCTACTACCGGCCCCTTTGACCCACTCACCCCACTTCAGCCCTAGACATCCTCTTTGGGAAAACCCTGCCCCGACTCTCCCTGGGGCCTCAGAATAACGTCTGAGCTCCCTAGGCTGGGACGTAAGGCCGTTCAGGCTCTATCGACCCCCTCTGGCTGCCTTCTCTCCTCTCCCCCAACCCCCGCCTCCGACACCCCAGCCCAAAGCTTCCCTAGGCTTCCCTTTGATTCCTCGAAACCGTTGCCCCTGCTGTTCCCTTTGCCAGGAGTGCTCACTTCTACCTGGTGGGCTTGTCCCGCACGCCTTACTGGAGAAAGCCTTCCCCCCACCCCCACCCTCCAGGTCAGGCTTGAGCCACCCTGCCCCCCACAGCCTCCTGGGCCTCCCTCTGTCACGGTACTGATCACATCGGACTATTCCTCCTGTCTGTTGAGGGGCAGGGACTGTGTTGGCCTCATCCCTGTAGTCTCTGAGCAAGCACAAGCCCTGTCCACAGAAGGGGCTCAGCAGATGTTGGTGGAAGGGAGGGGAGGAGGAAGGGGGGCCGGTGCACAGGCGGCCGGGTGTCTCCCCGCAGCCCTCCCTAACCTCCATCTCCCCCGTCCTCCTCGCAAGGCTAACCAAAAACACTCCACTCCATGATGTAAGGATTCATTTAGGGACTCATTTATCACAGAGCTCATCAGCTCCCGCCACAGAGCTGCTCTCGAATGTGCCCAGAAGCTGGGTGACGTTCTCTCAGCCCCGGCCAAGCTGGCCTCTCGGACCCAACCATCTGCTACAAATTTAGAATTCCCGGAGGGTGGGGGACAGGCTTCCCTGGGCCCTGGGAAGCCCAAGTGTCAGCGCCCTCGGCTCCACACAACGCATGTCACGGAGGAGGGCTCGCCCCCATTTGTCAGGTGCAGAGACTGAGGCCCGGGTCAGGAGAGGCCCAGCGCAGTCTGGGGTTCACCCTGCCGGACAGCCTCGCGTTGGATGGAGGTGGAACAGAGAAGAGAAGATCGAGAGGAAGAAAGGTCTCTTTTTATCACATGACACACTCATCTTTCATTGTTCCTACAACCACCACCCCCCACCCCCCCGCCAGGGGAGGAAAAGCCAGATGGGTCCAAGGCCTATTGTGAAATTTTCCAAACAGTGCTTGATGCACTCTTGAATTAAGATGTGAATGTGGGCCAGAGGACTCATTCCACAAGGTTCTCCCCAGCAGGAACCTTCAGGGATTATTGAATTGACTTCTGTCTGGCCCCCTACCCCATCTACACATGGGAGAATGGAAGAGGGGGCCGGTACGGGCACCGTGAGGAAAGGTGGTTTTAGATCGGGGTACAGAGTCACATAACCCACTGGCACCCACAGGCCACCACTCTGTCGCCTTAAATACCTGGCTCCTCTCCTCCAAAGCTTCACATGACCACTCTTGCTGGGTATGGTGGGTCCCGGCAGCCACGCTGGGCTTCTCGGTAGATGAGGGGCTTGGTGACGGTGGGGATCACGTCCCAACACCTGGCCCAGGACCTGGCATAGAGACACACCTGCTACCTGTCTGAAGAAGACATGAAGGTCCGGCAAGCAGCAATAAAGCACCCTGAAGCCAAGCTTTGTCTTTTGGTGAAGATGAGCCTCTACTGGTCAGTGGTGAAACCCAAGGAGCCAGGGTGGTTGAAACTCCTGGCTGTTTCCAGGACCTCAGCTCTTCTCCCGAGAAACATAAACAGCTTCCGCTGAGCAGTTTCCCCCTCCCCCGTTCATCCAGGAATGACTTACTTATGAGCTGGAAGTTTTCATCTGAACACAGTAATGTTGGTATGAAAGACCATCAAAGGTGTTAAGTGTCATCTGCTCAGTGATGCCTCATGTGTCTGGAACATTCTGGGTCAGAGGGTTGGCAGTTGGTATTTATTGAACGCAGGACACTTTTTCTACTTCATTTTAAAATTCAAATTCAAAGTGATGCTCTGGGACTGGCACTACAGATGAGGAAACTGAGGCTCAGGGAGGTTTAGTGACTCGCCAAGGTCATGTACCCACTAAGCCGTGTGGCGGGCATCTGTCTGTCTCCAGAGCTTGTGTTCTGTTCTCCACTCTCTGCAGCTTCCTTCCTCTGAACTGTTTTGCAAAGCTGAACTTGGATGACTGAAGTTGACCTTTTAAGTACACAGCTTGCCTTCGGTCAGTCATGTCTGCGGAAACCCGCTCCCATATTGGCTTTCCCGCTGCTCTGCCTTCTCCTCTGGGGAATGTCCAGTGCTACTTTAAGGCCGGGGAGGTCCGCCCCTGGCATCAGAATCCCCACACCCCAGAATTAATTGGTTTGCAGGTGGGGCCGGAGTATCAGCAGTTTTAGCGCACCCCAGATTATTCTAACGCACAGCAGGGCGGACAACTTTGCTTTCAGTGTTTCTTGGTGACCAAAGCCATGCCATCAAGCGTGTATGTTGGGCTATATACTGATAGAGTGATTTCTTGGGTTGTGATAGGCATTTTGAGACCTTGTGTTAGCTTTTTCTGGTACACCCACCTTTCTTTCGGGACCAGACTTCCTGATGAGCCATGTCACTGCAGTCCTCAGATTCCGTCTTTTCATTTCTGCCTTGGAATCCACGGAGAAATTGTACACCAAACAGAGCAGAACTGCTTGCAGGCAGGGCCTTGTGGGATCCATTAAGAGTTTTCCAGACTTTTCTTCCTGCCTAGGTTTCTTCCATACAGGTGAGAGGGAGCTAGCCAATGTGTGAGCACCTGCTTATTCAATTTGAATGTTAATTAAGCATCCCCAAAGCACCTGCTTTGGGCTGGATCACAAACTAGTGCTAACAATCCACTGTGTTATTTGGTAATGAACACAGAGAGGCTGCATCCTCTCTCAGGAAGCCCTCCTGGAGTGGGAGGACTCCTGAGGACCTGCAGACTCCCACACCTACCAACCCCATGACCTTTACCCATTTGGCTAAGGTGGGGTGGGGTGTCAGTCTCCGCCTGCCTCAGAAAACTCTAAGCTCTCTGAGGGCAGGGACTGATCAGTGAATCTGAGTAGGTGCTCAGGGCATGTCTGTTAAAGTGAATGCTCACAGCAGCTGGAACCAAATGGCAGGGGAGCACAAGCAAGGAAAGTGAGTCCTTTCACTTTCACAGAGAGAGCAAGGGATGTGGAATCCAGGAAGGCTTTCTGGAGGAGGTGTCATTGGGACGGGCTTTAAAAGATGGGTAGAAATTGGGGCAGACAGAAGCAAGAGGAAGAGCATTTCGGGCAAAAGGAATGGCATGAGCAAAGGCCCAGGGGTGGGGCCAGTTGAAGAGTAAACTCTTGCTTAGTGGGATCAAAGGCCAGGAAGATTGGTGGGGATCACACACCAAAGTTCCAGAAGACAGAAGTTTCCGTGGAAGTCTTGGCAAGAGTCCTGGCTAAGAACTTGTCTCTAGTCATTCTTCTGGATGAGCAGAGCCTGGGGATGCCCCGTTACCCCATTCTTGTGATACTTCAGGCTCTTCCCAGGAAGTCCTGCCCACTGTATCCTCAGAGAGGACACCGAGTTCCTGAGGCCTGGGTGGGTGCCAGGCCCCGCTGCTGACTCGCCCCTCTGGCAGCCGAGGAGCTGGGACACGGAGCTGGGCCTTCTGCATGAGCCAAGCCCTCCAAGCTTGTCCCGCTGGAGCCGCAGAAGACGCGTTCCCAAGTGTACATCATCACCCCTGTCCTGTTACCCAGGGATAACCCCCCCAACACCCTCCCCCAAGAGCCTCGGTGTCCCCGTGTGTAAGTGAGGAGGATCGGGACCGAGGTGCCCAGGACCCTGCCTGCTCCAGGGCTCCTTCGGGAGCCAACACCGTTCCTGCCTCCTGGGGGAGGTTGAGGGAGGGGATGCGGCTCCCATAACCCCAAGGCTGTCCCAGAGCCAGAGTCACGTTCTCACCAGGTCCAGAAGCGTTTGCTCAGTACCACTTTCTAGGGTGTTGCACCCTTTCATTTCTTCTTCCCGGTGCATCTACGTGGACCCCTCTCCTTTCCAACTCCCATGGCTAGGACCCCGTCCCTCCTTCCCAGCATGAGAAAAGGCTGAATTCTCCTAGCTTTCCCTCGCCCCTGGCGCACATGCCCACTACTGCTATCGCTACCACCGTTTATTAGCACAACTGCTACTTCTTTTTTTTTTTTAATTTTTTTTAATGTTTTATTTATTTCTAGGAGAGAAAGAGAGACACAGCGTGAGCAGGGGAGGGTCAGAGAGAGAGGGAGTCACAGACTCTGAAACAGGCTCCAGGCTCCAAGCTGGCAGTCAGCACAGAGCCCTACGCGGGGCTCGAACCCACGAACCGCGAGATCATGACCCAAGCGACAGTCGGACGCTCAACCGACCAAGCCACCCAGGCGCCCCCCGCTACTTCTATTACTAGTACTACCACCAGTTCTTCTACCACTGCCATTACTACTGTGACTTCCTGTTCCCACGGGAAGTGGCACCATTACTCCAGTACCATTGCTCCTGCTACTAGTAGTGGTAGCACTAGCACCTCTGACTCCTGCTACTACCACCAGTACTTTTGCTAGTAGTCCTTCTACTACTCGTACTCCTATTACTTCCACTACCGCCGTCACCATTACTGCTACTGCTGGTATTCACACCACTACTATTATACCACGGCTCCTGCGGCCACGATGGATGAGTCTCTGCGGCTACTTCTAATAGCAGCAGACACGATGAATTACACACAGTGAACCAAGGACTGAGCTATCTCTGTGGTGTAAGCATAGCAGCAGACTTCTGTGTATCAATACTCTCCCTGTTTTAGGGAGGGGGAAACGGAGGCTTGCAAAAGCTAAGTAACTTGCCCAAAGTCACAGGGACAGTAAGAGACGGAAGCAGGTTTTCAACAAGCAACACGGCTATGGGGCCCACGTCTGAGACCTAGAATCCTTCTCCTCTCTGTCTTTTGTCTGGTTTTCTGAGCACTTCCTTGGCTTACCGCAAGTTCTCGGGAAAAGATTCCCTGAAGTCAAAAAAGGAAAGAGGACCTGACCTTTGCAAGATGTCTAGAATGTCATGAGCAATGTACATGGTAGGTGCTCAATGCATATATTGTTTGAATTAATTGGAATCTCACAACCTTTTGAGGTCAGGACACGGACCCACATGCTACGGCGGGGGAAACAGACTCTTAGAAGTGCTGTAGTTTGTCCAGGAGCAGAGACGGGGCTGTGCAATAGAACTGTCCTTTCACAACCTCATACAAAATGAACTGCTCCCCCCACCACAAACGCTTCCATGAGCATTGCACTTGATGCTTTATAATTCACTTTACAGTGACAGTTGATTTAATTTTCTCAACAACCCTCAGAGAGGGTGATCAAGTCCATTTTATAGATAAAATCACTGAGGCTCAACTTGCTAAGGCAGCTTTCAAAGGGCTCCTGTGGGGTCAGTGACAAATCTAGAGTTTGGACCAATACAGCATCTCATGCCCCAGCCATGGCCTGAGAGAAGGGCCCCCCCAGCTGCAGGAATCCGAATGGCCTCTCTGGGGACAGCCCTCCTGTCCCGCTCTGCCCAGCCACCTTGGCCCTTGTGGTGGGCGAGCCCACAACCCCTAGGGTGGAGAGCTCTAGTTATTTCCAGCCTGGTACTTAAGGGCTGGTCAGGGAGTGGGGTGTGGGCTGGCCAGAGGACTCTGTGCTCCCCAAGAGGGTCTGGCCTTTGGCTGATGAGAGCTAGGCAGGGGGGCAGCAATCTGTCCCAGCTGGCTGAGCTAGCCAAAGCTGGGCGGGTGTCCCGGGAGAGGGCAGGCCACCCCCTCCCCAAAAAGGTATGATGTAGGTAGCCAAGATGCACACAGGCAGCTCATTCAAGCCCCTCCAGCTCAGCTGACCCTGTCCTGGTCCATGGCCCAGGCTGAGGCGCTCCCACTGCTGCTCCTGAGAGACAGAAAGAGCAGCCAGCTGTCCTGGGTCTGATACAGCCACAGGGGGCTGAAAATCAGGTAAAAGAAAACATGTTATGCTCTGAGCACCTACTCTGTGCCATCCTGCCTCCCAGCAAGTCTGCAAGGTGGAAATTACCACCCCCACGGGTCCCTTTCCCTCCTGTATGAAGAATGCTATTGCCATACTGACTTCCTTTCAAAGCATCAAATATTTTCTGCCTCAGGACCTTTGTACATGCCTTTTCAGAATGCCCTTCCTTCAGCTCTTCACATGACTGGCTCCTCTGTCTTCAGGTTTCAGTTTAAAAAGTCACCTCTCAGTGATGCCTTTCCTGACTCCCCTGACTAATAGGTTCCCCCGAGCCCCGTTACACACACACACCTTGTCTCATGTCACCCTCCTCTGCTTCCTTTCCATCATTTTTTTCAAATATATTTGTTTGTGTCCCTCCTCTATGAGGAAAAAGGACATTTTATTGACCATCGTGTCCCCAAGCTCCAGCAGAGAATCTGACACACAGAGTAAATGTTTATCCCACGAACAAAGGCAAGGGAAATGAAGGCATTCGTCCACCCCCTCGCTGTGTAAAGGGGAATCGTCAGCATCGGAACTCAGTCTGCCTCTCTCCAGAGGCGCCTCCGTTCCCCCTGTGAGCGCGCTCAGGGATGGCGCCACACTCCTCACCCCCTCCCTCACCCCAGAGGCACATCCTTCACACATGGGGCTCGGCGCCTTCTCCAGCTGCCCTCCCAAGTCCTCCTGCTTCTGCTTGCCTATCTCCCAAGGACGGGGAGCTCACTCCATGCACTGCGATATTAGAAGCTTCCTTCCTTCCAGAGCCCTGAGACCTTATGAACGACAGAATGGAGTGTTCCGCACAGTTTCTCATAGGCCGAAGAAGATGGGTCTCTGTCCTTAGCATGAGGCTGCAGACTCTGGCAACGCGCTTTTCTGTTTATTCCTTTACTTCCTGAGCACCAACCACAGGCCAGGCTGGGGTCGCCAAGTACGGAGCGCAAGAGCCTTGCTTTGCCTTCTCAATGATGTTTAAGGCCTGTGATGGCCTTTGAGCCACAGGACAGCCCAGATGGCGATAGCGGGGCACACGTGTAACATCCCATGCTTCTGAAACCTTATTGTGCACAGGCATCACCCAGGGATCTGAAGGTGCAGATTCAGGTACGAGCAGATCTGGGCAGAAAGTCTGCACAGCTCGTTGGCTCTCAGGGGCCGCCGTGGCTGTGGGTGCACAGAGAGTGTAGACCCGACTGACAAAGGAGGGCAGGAAGGCCCGGAGTGACTAAGGGACTTGCCCAGGGTCACCCAGCCAGGCAGTGGAGGCTGAGGGGGGATGTCCGTCTCCCTCGGCCAGGGCTCTGGAATTCTCGGCACAGGCCAGGCTCAGTGTGCCTTTGTGAGGCGCGGCATACCTGAGCTCACCCGGGCTGCCCACCCCTGCCCATGAATAGCGGGCCTCTTTCCTTCCTGCACCAAGCCGGCCAGGCGGGCGCACACCCCAGCTGCCCCCTCCCCGGCACACACACACTCGCACACACTCACACACCCCTGGCCGGCCAGGCTGCCCGCCCTGTTTGGGGAAAGTCAACAAGAGCGTTTGAAAAGTCTTTCTGTGTGGAGAATCTGTTTGTATAGGGGAGGAAACGCAGGGCTGGCCAATAGGTAGAAATATTAATGAAGCTTGTTATAAAGGGCCCATTCACGGCTCTCCGAGTAAATAGGCCTCCTGTCCGGCTGCCACGTTATCTGCCAAGTTCAAGAATGTGGTTTGAAAAAATAGAATTTAAAGGGGCGAGGTGGAGCCTTAGACGGCCGGCCTGCTGGAGCTGGAGCCGGGTCCAGGGGGGAGCCTGCTCGGAGGGGGCTGGGGCTGGGGGTGCGGGGCTGCTCAGGGACAAGGGCGAGGGGCGGGGAGGAGCCACCCGAGATGGGAGTCAGAGAGAGGCCCGCCCACCAGAGCGGCAGGCCCAGTGCCCCCCTTCCTCCTTTGGTGTCTGGCTCGGGACTCAGGACTCGAGATTCCTTAGTTTGGCCCCCAACTCCGTGTGAGTCGGGAGCAGGGTGAGGCTGCCGGCCGGTGAGCCTCAGCGCACCCTAAGTCCTGGGGGGAATTTTGCCCCTGGGGCACCGGTAATGGGGTCTCGGGGCGGCAGCAGCAGGCGGAAGGCTTGGTAGTGACTCTCAGCCGCCATACAGTGCCTTCCCCGAAGCCCAGCCTTCTCTCAGGTGCTGAGCTCTGTTTTGCAAATTGTTGCCCAAACAACATACGCAAGAACATACGCAAGAACACGAGAGACTGAGATGGTCAACGGACTCTTTTCTCATCGTTGGGTAAACTCCGTGCTCAGAGAAAGAGAGGGACCAACCCAAGGTCACACTCAGCAAGTCTTCAGCAGAACTGGGACTTGCTTCCACCGATTTCTTTTGGATCAAGGTCCCGGGACTGAGCTCGGTGCCTGATACAGAGGAGGCACCTGGTCATTTCATATGCAGGACGTCTCATTTTTAGCCCCAGGCTTAAAGCAACTTGTAAGCAAGGGTCCTGTCTTAAACCAGTTCGCCCCCCCACCCCCTCCCCGCCGCCAGCTGCGTGGCCTCAGGCAGGTGATGCTTCTCTGAGCCACAGCTTCTCTTTCCATTGTAAAATGGGGTCATCAAGACCCGCCCCTCCCGACGAGAAGACTCAGCAAGAGCCTGTTGGTGAGGTGCCCAGCGCTGTGCCAGGCCCTTGGTGGGTGGCCCAGGAACAGTGGCCACGGGATTTCTTTTTCTGTCCCAGCCTGTGGAACAAGGGTAGGGTCTCCAGGGAGAGTGTCCCCTGAGGTCTAAGTTTCAGAGAGTGCTTTCTATTTGGGTCCTAGAAGTCTGGCCTGCGCTGAGGGTCATAGGAAGCTGGTAAACTAGGGGTCAGGGGCTTTTGCCGCAGGTGCCACAAGATGGCACGGCCACACGTGTGCGTGAACTATCGCAAGGGTCCGCGAAAAGGCCCTGCAGGAAGTTGCTAACCTTCCATTCGCCCCTTAGATGGCTGCACAGATCTGCCTTTGTCAGGCAAGGGTTAACCCGTGTGCGGGGAGAACATTTACATTGGCTTTTCTTTGCAAATAAAAAGCGGGGAAAATTCCTATAAAGCAAAAAGGAAATAATCAATGCAAAAACTAAATGGAAACATTTTTTAAAAGACTCTGCCAGGAGCCCGCTGTGTGACTTTGAACAGTGGGGACTTCAGGAGATTTGGAACGGGGAAGTCGGCCGCAGCCCTTTAAGGGAAGGTGGCATTGGGTCTGGTCACAAGCACAGTCTTTGGGGCTCACAGACCAGGGTTCAAACCTAGGGTCTGCTCCTCGCTGGCTGTGTGACCTTGGCCAAATGCTGGACCTCTCTGGGGTTCCATTTCTTCGATCTGTCCAAGGAAAGAGAAGAGAGAGTTAAAGTGTGCAAAGGCTCTGGCTCGTTGTGGATGCTCATTAAATGTCAATTTCCTTTCCTTTTTGGGCCTCTTGGCAGGCTGAGGGGAAGTGTCTGACAGGCCTCCCCAGCCAGACCCGAGAGACACAGCTCTGCAGGCCTCAGGGCCTGCGCACCAGCTCAGCAGCCTGATGGCTGACTATGTCTGCACAGCCTCTTACAGTGTGCAAAGCACTTGCCTGCTTCCCATCAGGGCCTTGCAAGAATCCTAGAAGTGACCAGGCAGTGTTTACTACTCATTGCACCAAGACTGGGAGAGGGTAAGGGACTTGAACCCAGGGCTATTAGGGCCCACATCTGTCTTCATTTCTTCACTCATTCAGGAAATATTGGTTCAGGGCTGTTATGTGCTAAGTACTGTACTGAGCATGGGGGATCCAATAGCGAGTAAAAATAGACACAGATGGATGGATGGATGGATTGATCGATTGACTGAGGTATGGTGGTTGAGTGGATGGATGATGGATGGATAGATGAATGGATGGATGAATGGATAGATGATGGATGGATGGATAGATGGATGGATAGATGAATGGATGGATAGATGGATGGATGGATGAACGGATAGATGGATGATGAATGGATGGATGGATGGATGGATAGATGATGGATGGATGATGATTAGATAGACAGATGAGTAAATAAAGGAGGAATGACAAGTCCCCTGAGGGAAGCCTCTTGTCTCTTCTTTCTCCACCACTGGGTCCCCAGTACTGGCACAGAGGAAGTACTAACATCTGCCACGCAATGTCTTCTTTGGTGGTGTGGACTCAAGAACCAGGCTGCCTTTCTACACAACTCTCTAGTTTTGTGACTGAGGGGAAGTTATTTAACCTCTGGGTGCCTCAGTTTCCTCATCTGTAACATGGGTGCCAGATGGTACTTTATAGGTTGGTGTGAGGATTAACTGAGTTAAAACATGAAAAGCCCTTAGAACAGGACTGTGCCGACTGCAGAGTAAGGTCAAACTGCCCTGTCTTCTGAAAAGGACCATATAGCCTCTGACGACAGGCTTGCGGGTTGCCCACCTGGGGTGCCTCCTGGCATAAAGATCTGATAATGATGTGATCTCAGAGATGGGACAATCTTGAGTCCAAAGCAGGGTCAGAGAGTCAGGGCGCACATTCCACTGGGGCCCAAGGCAGAGGTGGCTTCTTCCCAAGGGAGGCGGGATGGCGAAATGGTCAGAACTTTGGGCTGGGAGGTAAGAGGTTGCATTTCTATTCTGGCCCATAGGGCCCTGCCTTCTTTGAGCCTACATCAAATCTTTTTGGGGAGATAATCTTTTTGTGAACCCTCCAAGTCCCCAGCCTGAGGAAACACGAATCAGGCTATCTTCGGCTCCTCATCCTCGATTTTCCTCTCTTTGAACGGATTTTTCCGGAATCGGAAAAACTGAGCCTTTGCTAGCCTTGGAACACACGCGCTCTCTCTCCCCACCGAAATGCTGTGTCAGCGTCAGCTCGTGGTTGAGGATGGCACCAGATGGAGCTCTCATTAACGCCCCCAAGCAGTGGCCTGGGGTCCCCCCGGGTCACCTCCCCGGAGCACACAGGCCGAGCTTTCTCTCCGAGGGCCGCTGACAGTCCCACCTTGTCCTAGCCCTGCGATTTATAGGAGCCAGCGGTTGACACGGGTTCCCGCCCGGCGTGGGCTCGTGGGCCGTGGGCTCAGCCTCACGCCAAGAGCCACAGAGGCAGCTCCCGCCTGGCCTGCCCCTCACTCTGTAAGTGAGTCACTGGGGGTTGGAGTGGGCCACCCTGGGGGTGGCTCCTTGTTGGAAGAAGAGAGTCACCCTCGAACAGAGCAAGCAAAGACGGCATGCCAAAGCCTTCGCCTGGCAAAGCGTCCGCCCAGAGGGCACCAAGGCGTCTCCTCCCAGCCAAGGAATCGCAGGCACTCGGGCCGGCATGGCCCTCCGGGAGTCTTGAGCCCAACACCCCCAGGTGGAGACGGGCAGGCAGAGGCGCAGCCAGCGAGGGGAGCCGACAGGCGCTGTCACACAGCAAGTCAGTGGCGGAGCTCAAGCCCTGGAGACCTGGTTCATGGACATCTCATGCTCCCCTGCGATTCTTCCGGTAAAGCAGAGGGAGCGGCCGAGGAGCTCCCTGGCCACTATAGCTGAGCCCTGGCTGGTCTTCCGGAAGCCAGGTGTGTGCCTGGACATCTGACCTTTGGGACAGCTTCCTGGGCCTCCCTGGCTTCTAGGCCAGCCAGTCTGATGCTCCTGTTGTGTGACAGGAAGAGAAAGGGATGCTGTGTAGGAGAAAGGCCTGAACTTTGCAGTTGGGCACCTCTGGGTCCCAACCTTGGCTCAGTCAGTTACTGTTAAGACGGTCATAAGTACCTTCCTTAACCTCTCCGAGCCTCGACCTCTTCACCTTTATAATGAAAACATTATCTCCTACACGGTGGGTCTCGGGAGGACTGCATGATATCAATTGCCTGGCGAGTAGTAGGCCCGCAGTAAATGGCAGCTACAGCAATGGCGGTGATTTCTGCCCCAACTGGCTCGGACAGCCTGCACGGAGGGCATGGTTGGGACAGGCCCCAGACTCTGGAGTCAACGGATCCAGGATGCAGGAGGTGGAGGGCCTTCCCAGGTCGCTGGCTTGCTAGGGAATAATTGGGTATGCACTGGTACTCTCTAGGACTCAGTTTCCCCATCTGTGCAATGGGTGTTGGGCCGGAGGACTGAGGTGACTGCAGGAAATTCAGGCTGGCCCTGCTGGCAAGGCCAGGGTAGCACCCACGCTGGGGCTGCTCCCCATCTAAACAGGGCACGAAGTGGCTAAGCGGGTGGGGGGGAGGGAAGGGGCTGGGCTGTGCCTATCTCAGGCCGCCCAGGCTGATCGTCCTCTCCGGCCAGGCCCAGGCGCTAGGGTTCAAGGCTCCTTCAGAGCAGAGAGGAAAGGGCTCAGCCCCTCCCACGGAGGCTGGGTGTCCGGGGCACCACCCACCCGGGCTCAGGGCTCAGATGTGCTCCGTGCTCTGTCGCATTAGGTCCAAGTGGCCCTGCAAGGTCTTCAGGACACAGAAGACACTCCTAGAAGCCTCGGCCCCTGGGGCCAGGCTGCTAGAGGCCTCTGTGCCTGACAATTAAGGCCACACCTCTGTAGATTCACCTAACTGAAGTGTAGCTCCAACTCTGTCCTCTCTCCAGCTCAAAAACCCTCAATGGCTCCCCGGGGCCCAGAATCAGCTTTATACCCTGGGGTGTCAGTGGTTCATGGAAGAACTTCAGAGGGTCCCCAGAAGCTTTGAACTGCATGCCAGACATTGGGCATTTGTCTGGGGAGGGTTCCAGAGTTTCATCACATGCACATAAAAAGCCAACACCCCGTGGGCTGAAGTCCAGGCTCTTGGTCGGCATTCAAGGCTTTCCTCAAGCTGGCCTCAGCTGAAACTCCAGATCTTAGCGTCTGCCCCTTGTTGCCCACCCCCACTCCACCTTCTCCTGACAGCCCCGAGTTCAGGCTTAACAAATGCAGGCAGTAAATGCTCGTGCTAAGGTACCGTTTTTCATCTCCCCTCCTGGAAGTGTTCCTGGACTCTGGCCCTTGTCCCAGGCCTACATCACCATGACCCCTGCTCTGCTGTCTTTCTCGCAGCCACCCTGTCCTCTTCACCCCGTAGCTTTCACAGGGCTCAAACCGTACCAACTCTTGCCCGGACCATGGCAGTAGCCTCTTGTCCAGTGTCCTGGCCTCCCCTCCCCAGGGCTAGCCTGCTGTGTCATTCTCTTCCCCAGGCCTGTTATCTCCACCCAGATGAGCCGGATGATAGGGCAGAGGGCGGAAGGCAGAGGGGAAAGGAGAGGAGGAGAGGCGGAAACAAGAGAGGAACAGGGAAGGGGAGAGAGATACCTCGGATAACAGAGAGAAATGCAGAGTCAGAGCAAAGAGAGGCAGAAGCAGAAAGATACATGCACAGAGACTGAAAGAAGAAAAAGGGGATGATCAGTGAGACAAGATATAGGGACACAAAGAATGAGAGAGAGAGAGAGAGAGAGGAACAGAAAGAGACAGAGAGATGCAGAGCAAGGCAGGCAGAAACAGGGACAGAGATATAGCGGCCACAAGACCGAGACAGCCAGAGCGAGATGCGGGGCAGAGACAGCAAGGGATAATGAGGCTGGGAGAGCCTCTCTGTTCTGGAGAAATGGCTTTCCAGTGCTTTCCATCTCTGGAGTCCCAGCCCTCCTCCCGTCCTCTGAGCAACTGATCTTCCCAGGGGAGCAAAAGGAACAGCACCGGGTACTGGATCCTGCTGCCCCATCGCCCCCCGCCCCCCCGAGGTTCTGGCCTGGCTCCCTGTCTGAGACTCATGTGAGAAGCTCCAGGAACCCTCATCTTCCCCCCCTCGTCCCCCAAGAGGTGACCTCAGGCTGGGCTGGGTATGGGGGTGTCACAGAATGTTAGAATCAGGGGCGTCCAGGTTCAGAAAGTCCAACTGGCTGCCAGATAAGCTGTGTGATATCACCTTGGGACCTTAACCTCTCTGGGCCTCTGGGGGAGGTCAAAGGGCAGATTCAGTGTTGTCTGGGACGGACATTGAGAGGGGTCTTATTACACCCCCCAACCCACCTGCTCCCAGCCCCAGTCCCACCGGAGACTGATCTCGTCCCGCTGTACTTGTGACCACCGCTCTGGAAGGCAGGAGGAGAAAGAATTTCAGCCAAGCTCCGGCCACTTCGCTGGGGAGCACGCGGCCCGGGGCCCGTCTCGCATTCCAGCCTCTGCATCTGAGACGGGAGTTAAGTTACCATCACTAGAAAGAGGCTGCTTCACTGTTCTTTGCCCAGGAGGGTGGCCCGGTCCCTGCAAAGCCAGGGCCCTGCACGGAAGGACGGCCCGAACACCGATGACCGGCATGCTGACATCCCCGAGCTCGCAGCTATGGCTCCACTTAGCATCATGCATCCTGATTCTCCCCGCTGGCAGGCAGGGGAAACTGAGGCGCAGGGCCAGGAAACGGCGGTGCCAGGATCCCACTCCAGGCAGCCTGAACGGAGAGCACTCTTCTGCTCAAGAGTGACGGTGCTCTGACCACGCCCTCTAGGCCTAGCCCCGTGCTGAGAACTGGGAGGGAGGGAGAACAACTTCCCCACAGGCAGAGGACAGAGGGGCCCGCTTGCTGGGCTCTGCAGAATGCAGCTACGGCGCTGGCTCAACCCCACGTTACCTGGGTTTGAATTCCCACCGCTCGGCTGATCAGCTGTGTGACCTCCGGCAAGCTACTTAACCTCTCTGTGCCCCGGTATCCTCATCTGCCATAGCTTCCGAGAGTTGTGAGGGTGACACACCAATTCCTGGAGTGGTCTCAGAGCTGCGCCTGGCACGCACCGAGGGCTCAGTCGTGCTGGCCGCCATCCTCCTCCTCCTCGCCTATCCCTCGTCAGACCACCCCGTTGAAGTCTGCCACGAACCTATAACTTGGTATGACTTCCCCCATTTTACAGATGAGGAAGCTGAGGCTCAGAGAGGCAAAATGACTTGCGGTCAATCCGTAAGAGGCCGAACGAAGATTTGAAACAAGTCTGTGGGAACGAGAGGCTGTCTTTTTAAACATCTTTGCGGTGTGTCAGAGGGGAAACCCCTTCTTTCCTTCTTCCTTTACTAGAGGACTGTTTATTGAGCACCTTCTATGTGCCAGGCGTCACGCTGTGTGCTGGAGTCCTGGTGGGACAGAGGATCGTCTTCTCCTGACGCTTCCTGACTGGCCGGACCTGGGCCTCCTCCCACTTCACCGCTGCAGCTGCCGAGGGCAGGAAGCTTTGATTGGGCCCCGAAATGTGGGTGGCTGGGCAGGCCTGGGGGCCACCCAGTTCCAGAGGCAGGAGCCCGGGAGCACACTGCCACGCTCTTCCCCACTGGCTCTGTTTAGCTTCATGAGAAAGTGTATCTTTCGAGCCCTGGATAAGACTTTACTTAGTGGAGCCAACAAAAGGACATCTAGAAGGCAAAAAAGGGCCACAGGCCACAAAACAGAGAGCCGAGCCGAGGCCCAGGAAGTAGAGGCCTTGACCAAGTTCCGCCTGGGCTCACGGGGGACCACAGTGGGATCAGAATGAGAAGCTCATGGGCCTGTCTTGCGTCCCCCACGAGGCGGGGAGGGCAGGTACTTGAGGAGGGTTGTTAAGTCCTCCCTCATGGGTCAACTCAGCCTCAGCCACCAGCCTTCTGCTTGCATATCCCTTCCTTCTGGAACCTTCTCAGGCTGGGTCCGGAGCCTGGGTTCCCACAGCACCTTGAGCCCCTATGGGTCACTGATGTCTGGCTCCCTCACGCACACCCCTGGGCTCTGGCCATTTCCTCTCCTTGGGACTTCCTGCCCCTGGGTTTGCTCTCTTCCTCACCTCGTCCAGGCTCTCTTCAAATGTTATCTCCTCAGAGGGGCCTTCCCCGACCACCCTGTGTAAATTGGCCTTGCAAACTCAGCGCTCCTCCATCTACAAGAGGTGCTGCCCCGTCCCTTCCCCTTGAAGCTGGGTGGGTTTGTGGCTGCTTTGACCAAGTGTGGACTGTGGAAGTGACACCGCGGGGCTTCTGAGGCTCCTAGTAAAAGGCCGTGCGACCTCTGCCTTTTTTGTCCTCGGAGTCCTGAGCCACCGTGGGAAGTCCAACCACCCTGAGGCTTCCGTGCTGTGAGGAAGCCCACACCACATGGAGAGAGAGGCCCCATGGGGGTGCCTATGCAGCTGGCTCTGCTGAGCCCATTTTTCAGTTACTTCCGCTGAGGCACCAGGCACGATGTGCTATGAGCTTCCTGTTGCTGCTGTAATGAATGACCCCAGGCTCGCTGGGCGAAAAGCAAGGTTCTGGCCCGCCTTCATTCTGGGAGCCCTGGGGGGACTCCATGTCCTTCACCTTCTTCCATCTTCAAAACCAGCAGAGTAGCATCCGTTTAAGATTTTACTTATTTATTTTGAGAGAGAGAGAGAAAATCCTAGGCAGGCCCTGAGCTGGTGATGCAGGGTTTGAACCCATGAACTGTGAGATCACACGACCAGAGCAGAAATCAAGAGTCCGGCGCACAACCATCAGCCACCCAGGCACATCCAGAATAGCAGCTTTTAATCTCTCTCTACGACCCCTGCTTCCTTCGTCACATCTCTTCCTCTGTTTTCCTGCTTCCCTTTTTCCCTTATAAAGACTCCCATGATCACGTCGACCGCATCTGGGCAATCCAAGATACTCTCCTCACTTCAACATCTTGAATTTAATCACACCTGCAAATCCTTGTTCCTGGGAAGGTAGTGTACCCACAGGTTCTGGGGACAAGGATACGGGTATCTTTGTGGGGTGGGGACACATTCTTTGGCCTACCACATGCAAATGGAGATACTTCTAGATGATTCTAGCGCCCAGCTGTCCAAGTCACTGTAGTCATTTGAATCTTCCCAGCTGAGGCTGCGGACCTCACGGGGCTGAGACAAGCCTCTCCCACTGTGGCCTCCCCTCAGTGCTCTGCCCAAATTCCAAGCCAGTTGGACCCACAAGCACAGAATGGTTGCTTTGCTGTACACTAAGCTGGCAGTTCACATTTTTCAAAAAGAATTAACAAAATTGATAACCTCCCAGCCAGTCTGACCAAAAAGAAAAAGGAAAGGGCCTAAATAAATAAAATCAAGAATGAAAGAGGAGGGATCACACCAACACTACAGAAATACAAACGATAATAAGAGAATATGATGAGCAATTATATGCCAATAAATTGGGCAATCTGGAAGAAAGAGACAAATTCCTAGAAACATATAAACGACCAAAACTGAAACAGGAAGAAATAAAAAATTTTGAACAGACCCATAATCAGTAAAGAAATCGAATTAGAAATCAAAAATCTCCCAAAAAACAAGAGTCCAGGGCCAGGTGGTTTTCCAGGGGACTTCTACCAAACATTTAAAGAAGAGTTAACATCTATTCTTTTGAAGCTGTTCCAAAAAATAGAAAACTTGAAAACTTCCAAATTTGTTCTATGAGGCTAGCATTACCTTGATTCTAAAGACCCAACTAAAAACAAGAACTGCAAAGCAATTTCCCTGATGAACATTGATGCAAAAATTCTCAACAAGATACTTGCCAACTGGATCCAACAATACATTAAAAGAATTATTCATGATCAAGTGGGATTTATACCTGGGATGCAAGGCTGGTTCAATATCTGCAAATCAATCAGTGTGATATATCACATTAATAAAAGAAAGGACAAGAACCATATGATCCTCTCAACAGATGCAGAGAAAGCATTTGACAAAATACAGCATCTTTTCTTGATAAAAACCCTCAAGAAAGTAGGGATAGAAGGGTCATACCTCATGATCATAAAAGCATATATGAGAGATCCACGGCTAATATCATCCTCAATAGGGAAAATTTGAGAGCTTCCCCATAAGGTCAGGAACACGACAGGGATGTCCACTCTCACCACTGTTATCCAACATAGTACTGGAAGTCCTAGCCTCACTAATCAGACAACACAAAGGAAGAAAATTCATCCAAATCGGCAAGAAGGAAGTCAAACTTTCACTCTTCATAGACAACACGATACTATATATGGAAAATCCAAAAGATTCCACCAGAAAACTGCTAAAACTGATCCATGAATTCAGCAAAGTCACAGGATATAGAAATCAACACACAGAAATTGGTTACGTTTCTATACACCAATAATGAAGCAACAGAAAGAGAAATCAAGGAATCGATCCCATTTACAATTGCACCAAAAACCACAAAATACCTAGGAATAAACTTAACCAAAGAAGTGAAAAACCTATACACTGAAAATTATAGAAAGCTTATGAAAGAAATCGAAGAAGACAGAAAAAATGGAAAAATGTTCCATGGTCATGGATTGGAAGAACAAATATTGTTAAAATGTTGATACTACCCAAAGCAATCTAATTTAATGCAATCCCTACCAAAATAACACCAGCATTCTTCACAGAGCTAGAACAAACATTCCTAAAATTTGTATGGAACCAAAAAAGACCCCAAATAGCCAAAGCAATCCTGAAAAAGAAAACCAAAGCTGGATGCATTACAATCCTGGACTTCAAGATGTATTACAAAGCTGTAATCATCAAAAACAGACAGTATGGTACTGGCATGAAAACAGAAACTCAGATCAATGGACTAGAATAGAGAACCCAGAAATGGACCCACAAACATATGGTCAACTAATCCATGATAAAGCAGGAAAGAATATCCAGTGGAATAAAGACAGTCTCTTCAGCAAATGGTGTTGGGAAAACTGGACAGCAACATGCAGAAGAATGAATCTGAATCACTTTCTTACACCATACACAGAAATAAGCTCAAAATGGATGAAAGACTAAACATAAGACAGGAAGCCGTCAAAATCCTAGAGAAGAAAGTAGGCAAAAATCTCTTTGACCTTGGCCACAGTAACTTTTTACTCAACACATCTCTGGAGGCAACGGAAATAAAGCAAATATGAGCTATTGGGACCTCATCAAGATAAAAAGCCTTCTGCACAACAAAGGAAACAATCAGCAAAACGAAAAGACAACTGATGGAATGGGAGATGGTATTTGCAAATGACATATCAGATAAAGGGTTAGTAACCAAAATCTGCAAAGAACTTATCAACTCAACACCCAAAAAACAAATAGTCCATTGAAGAAATGGGCAAAACACGTGAATAGACACTTTTCCAAAGAAGACATCCAGATGGCTAACAGACATATGAAAAAATCCTCAACATCACTCATCATCAGGGAAATACAAATCAAAAGCACAGTGAGATACCACCTCGCACCTGTCAGAATGGCTAAAATTAACAACTCAGGCAACAACAGATGTTGGCAAGGATGCAGAGAAAGGGGATCTCTTTTGCACTGCTGGTGGGAATGCAAACTGGTGCAGCCACTCTGGAAAACAGTATGGAAGTTCCTCAAAAAATTTAAAACAGAACTACCCTATGACCCAGCAGTTGCACTACTAGGTATCTATCCAAAGGATACAAGTGTGCTGTTTTGAAGGGGCACTTGCACCCCAGTGTTTATAACAGCACTATAGATAAAGAAGATGTGGTATATAAATACAATGGAGTATTACTCAGCAATCAAAAGGAATGAAATCTTGCCATTTGCAGCAATGTGGGTGGAGCTAGAGGGTATTGGGCTCAGCCACGTAAGTCAGTCAGAGAAAGATAAATATCACATGATTTCACTCGTATGTGGAATTTAAGAAACAGAAGAGATGAATATAGGGGAAGGGAAGGAAGAATAAGACAAAAACAGAGAGGGAGGCAAATTGACAGAGAACAAACTGAGGGTTGCTGACCAGGTGTTGGGTGGGGGATGGGCTAATTAACGAGGACACATTTTGAAAATGAGCACTGAATGTCATATGTAAGTGGTGAATCACTAAATTCTGCTCCCGAACACTTATTACATTATATGTTAACTACCTTGGATTCAAATAAAATTATTTAAAAAATTTTAAAAATTCTTATTAAAAAAGATTTTTTAATGTTTATTTATATTTGAGAGAGAGTGTGTGAGCAGCAAGAGTGAGAGGGGGACAGAGGATCCAAACCAGGCTCCAGGCTCTGAGCTGACAGCACAGAGCCTGATGCAGGGCTTGAACTCAGAAACCATGAGATCATGGCCTGAGCCAAAGTCAGACGCTCTACTGACTAAGCCACCCAGGCGCCCCATCAGTTCACTTTTTATACAGCAATTGATAGCTTTAACAAGCCCCATCTTCCTCATCCTATTCAAACCACTTAGCCTGCTTTGTTTTTCCCCATAGTACTTATAAAATTCTATTATACGTTTATGGGTTTCCTTGTTATTTTCTGTCTCTTCCAGCTGGAATACAAGGTCAGAAGAACCGAAGTTTGTGGCTGTATCCACAGCACCTACCCATGCCTCCCAGGTATTTGTTCAATGAAGAAATTCATGTCTCCCCATCAGACTGTAAGCTCCCTGAGGTTGGAAACTGGTCTGTTCTGACAATTGCTGGGCCTCTGGAACCCCAGCAGCGCCCCAACACAGAGAGGGGGCTCGGTGCAGGTGAAACGAGTGATTCTTTTCTTCTGAGGAACAGGGAGCCAGAGGGGGCACGGAGGCACGTCTGAGTTCATCTTTTTCAGGGCTGCATCCTCAGATGCTCCTGGGAGCCAGCTGGGAACATAGGTCCGCATCAGGCCAGCCAAACTATAAGGCAGTTGGGCATGCTGAGGCTTGTGGCCAAGCAGAAATTGCACATCGTACCATGCAAGGCATTTTTTTTTTTTTAAAGTGGACACATTTGAACAACCAGTCGTAACACATCTATTCTTGTTATTCTCTTCTCTATCTCGGGTCCTCTGTGCCCTTCCCTGTCCTGCCCTTTGCCCTAGGAAACTGACCTCTACAGGCTGGACTGCTCCCTTGGCTCCCTCTCCCTGAATGGGTTTGGTGTGTGGGAGGCACCAGCCGATGGGAGGGCAGGAGGGGAGAGAAGGTGGGTGTTTGCTCCCTTCCTGCCCTGCCTTGGCTTTAGCAATGGCTGCTTTCCTAAGGCTGAAGCTCCTGCCTGGCTCCACTAACTCATTCCTTCCCTCAGCCCCTTCAGGCTGGGATGGCAGAGACTTCTCCCTGTCCCCAGCCCCAGGGACCTCACCAGCCCTGGCTTATTCCCAAGCCTGGCCCTCTCCTCTGTGGATGCCTTGCTTTGAGTATTTCCACTGAGAAGTTCAGTTCTAATCTTCTTTTATGATTATCAGTAGTAGTACTAGTATCATTATTTATAAGTACTAGGTCTTTTCTGCCTGGGGTAGTAAATGCTCTCTCAGTTGACCCCCTTAGTGTGCACAGGCTCCTGCCAGGATCCTGAGTGTGACAACATCTGTAGACCTCATTTGGCCCTGGATTCTGATCCAGTCCCCTGACAGGGTCGAGATGTTTCCCCACAAGCCTCTCAGCCAAGGAGTCATTAATGTCTGCTTGTGCTGCCCCTTCTCCCCTCTCTTGTGCCCTCTGCCCCAGGACCAGTTCTTCACCACCTGCCACTTTTGCCATTTCATTGTTTGAACCTGCACCACTTTCTTTTGGGCATGGGCTGAAATCTCTCTCGGGCCACCCAGACAGCATAGACTCTTACACAGTCTCCCTACCTGGACATCCCACCAGGACATACACTGCTGTGTACACATCAGTTGACTTTGTTCCTAGGCATCAGAGACCAAGAGGGGGCTGGGGCTGGGAATAACAGACAGAAAGCGCCCATTAGCTTTGGGGATAACTATCTCATACACTTGGCTTTGATCATGGTGCTCGATGAATTCCCCCATGCCCCGATCTTCTCCATGTGGCCCCCCCAAGATCGGGGACAAGGCTGTCAAGATCTCTTGTTCTGCCATGGCCAGGCCGAAGTCGGAGGGGGGGGGGGGGGGGGGGGGGGGGGGGGCGGGGAGGGCAGGCACAGCTCTGGCTCTAGCACCTTTTCTGGGACCCCACGAGTCTCTGTCCCTCTCTGGAACTATTTTTCTTCTTTCGAAAGATGAGGTGTTCCGGGACACCTGGGTGGCTCGGTCGGTTAAGCGTCCGACTTCGGCTCAGGTCATGATCTCGCGGTTCGTGGGTTTGAGCCCCACGTCGGGCTCTGTGCTGACTGCCAGCTCAGAGCCTGGAGCCTGTTTGAGAGTCTGTGATTCCCTCTCTCTCTGACCCTCCCCTGTTCATGCTGTCTCTCTCTCTCTCTCCCCTAGAAATAAATAAAAATATTAAAAAAAAAAAAAAGAAAGAAAGATGAGGTGTTCCATTTGGGTAGTTAATAAAGAAAGAGAAGAAAAAAAGCCAGAGTCTGATATGGTCTATATCTGGCTGTATTCTTTTCCATGGCATTTTGTCACGGTGGTAGGTTTCCGTTCACGTGTGTGATTCTCTGACAAAAGCCCTTCTTCCTGCTAGACCACAGGCTCCATCAAGGTCGACCCTATTGTTTTCCTCTGGGTGGGGTGCATCATCCGACAATAATAGGTTTTCAGAACGTGTTGGTTAAATGAATGACCGTCTGGGTGAATTTTAAAATCTTGTCCTCAGCTCAGCACGAGCAGAGACAGAGCCCAGCTCAGTCTCCCAGATCACCTGGGGACTCCGTGCTGGCCCCCAGCCCAAAATAAGACATTTAAAAGCTTCCTTGAAAAACATTTTTTTTTAATTCTTTTTTTTTTTTTCCTCGTGGCCCGTCTGACTGCCAGGCCCCCTTAAATGCCCCAGGAATATCCCTCAGAGGCTGCCCTGGTGGAACAGCCCAGAACTCTGTGAGGAGCTGCCTTGGGTTGCCTTTTTTCCTGCTGCCTCCTAATATTAACCTGGCGCGGGGCCCCCAGCCCCCACGCAATGATGGGAGGCCCTGGGCGGAGCCAGCAAACAGATCCATCTGGAAATAGAAAAATAATCCCAACACTAGCGGTTTTGTCTGGCCTCCCCAGTGGGGTGTGGAGCAGGCCCATGAAAGGGGCTTTGAGGGCCGGTGGGTGAGGGCTGTGTAAGGCAGAGCCTCTGCACCCAGCCCCAGCTGCGTACCTGTGCCCAGGCCCCCGGGGCGAGGGCCAAATCCACAGGGAGCAGGGTCCGCATCCCAGTGGACTCCCTGAGCTGTCAGAGCTCTGCAGCGCTCCCGCCTGAACCTGGAACCGTGCGACCTTGAATGAGTGGCCCAGTCTGTCTGGGCCACACTGCCCCGGTATTTAAAACGGGGGTACAAGACCTATGTCTGGGGACGGATCCCCCCGCCAGAGCACGGTGCTTGCGGGAGAGAAGGGGCTCTCTTGTAGTGTTGTTTCTGACACGTGCTGACAAAGCACTGCGCCACCCCGTGGGATGACCTTGGGAGAGCACACTGGGCCTCCGTCTTCCTACCTGCACAATGGGGACTGGCCCAGGGCCCTCCAGTCCGACAACCCCGGTGAGGTGAGGCCCAGGCCTGCTCCGAGGACGAGACACCTCCTACAGGGAGCCTACCTGGGTTCAGCGCCCGTGTAGACTAGACAGAAGGGGACGGAAGCCTCCGCCAGCTTCCAAGGAGGGCCTCTGCTGGTGCTGCTCACTATTTCCATAGTTCGGGAGGCTGGGCCTTGGCAGGAAGGGCCTCAAAGGGCCCAAGATGGGGCAGACACTTCCTCATACTCGCCCGCAGGGCTCCTGTTGCCCGCTTTCCCCGTGGAAGGCTGGGGAGGAGGCCGGGGTCTGGCTTCGGTTGCACCTGTCCGGTGTGTTTTGGGGCAGGTCGTGTCCCTCCTTGTTGATGTTTCCCAGGTGTGCACTTCATTCATTCATTCATTCATTCATCCATTTATCCATTCATTCATTCATTCATTCAGTGCACAGGCACTGACTGTCCCGATTCCAGGCCCTGTCCTTGTCATCAGAGTTATCCATAAGTGACAAAGTATTTATCGTTCATGGGGGCAGAAGGCAGGAAAGGAGTATTAGTGGGGGAGCAAGTTGGGATAAGGGAGGCGACAGTTTGGTTTTGGACGGGTTGGATTTGTGGTTCTCGAGGGACAGCTGGGGACCCGCGGGGAGCTGCAAGGACGGGAGGGAGTAGGGAGCTCGTGGAAGACAGGGATGTCCCCGCTCCCCCACACCCCTCTGTGGTGGCGCTGAAGACACAGGTGGTGACAGAAAGCATTTCTCAAGGACTCACTCAATGCAGGCCCTGACATGCAAATATCCAGTGATTTGCATATCATCTTTCAGTTAATTATCAGAAGGAACTGAAGCTGAGAGGTGAGTGTCTTTAACCTGAGAGAGACAGAGAGAGAGAGAGAGTCGCTGTGTATGGTTTACCGAGAACACCTGGGGCAGATCGAGGGCAGGGAAGGCAGGGGGAGAGGTCCTGGGAAGCAGACG
Source organism: Hyaena hyaena (assembly GCF_003009895.1). NCBI lineage: Eukaryota > Metazoa > Chordata > Mammalia > Carnivora > Hyaenidae > Hyaena > Hyaena hyaena. The sequence continues at coordinate 7,997,210 of NW_024080638.1, forward strand.
CGGGCTCTTTACTCCGATGTCCAGGGGGCAGGCGCAGGCTTTGCGACCCGCGTGCCAGGCCTTGGCCTCCCAGGGCAATACTGCCCAGGGCAGGCCAGCGGCTCCTGTCACTAGGCTGGGTGCACAGCATGTAGAGGGGCCGGTGCCACAGTGGGGTGGTCCGGGCTAATGGGACTCGCAGCATCTGGGGGCTCCAGAGGGGCCTCTGGGAGCCATTGAGGGTCTGGTGAGTGTGAAGGGCCCTCCCCGCTAGAGATTCAGTCCCTGGGTCTTCCAGCGTCTCTCCTGGTCTGTCCTTGGTGTGTGTGACTGTGTGTGTGGGGGGGGGGGGGCTGTGTGTGCATGTGTGTGACCATGTGTGTAACTGTGTGTGTGCTGTGTGACTGTGTGTGTCTGTGGCTGTGTGTTTGCATGTATGTGTGGCTGCATGTGTGCTTACGTGTGCATCTATGACTGTGTCCCCTGCCCTGTAGTCTCTCTCTCTCTCTCTCTTCCCTTCGCAACAAATCTTTCTCTCAGGGCCATGTGTCTTGCTCTTTTTCTATCTTTAACCATTTCCCTCTCTCTTCTTCTGTTTGACTCTGGCTTCTCTCTCTGTCTCTCTCCTTGCTTCCGGTTTCCTTCCTGGCTCTGGCTCTCTCAAATTCTGTCCTTTTTCTACCTCCATCTCTCAGCCTTTCCGCCTCTTTCTCTCCTTTCCTGTTACTGCCCCCAGTGGGGCCTGAGCCTGCGTGGCTGGCCCGCTAGGGGCCCAGGCAGGGACTGGTGATAGGGCTGCGGAGGGCCCGCTGCCCGTACGGGGGCAAGATGCCTTGACCATGGCCTTCTGGGCTTTGTAGCATCATCTCCTTGGCTGAGCTCCTTGCTAGGCAGTGTGCATTCCTCTCCAGAGGGCCAGGCTCTGTGTGCATGTGGGTGCACACGTGTGTGTGTATGTGTGTGTGTGTGTGTGTGTAGGTGAGGGGACTACCTCGTTGGCCCCTGCTTCTGGGAAAAAAGGAGCCAGGAGATGCAGCCGCTTTTCGCCTCCCCCCACCAATTTTATTGAGCTATAATTGGCACACAGCATTCTGTAAGTTTAAGGTATGCAGAGTAATGATTTGCTAGATGTATAAATTGCGAAACGATTACCACAATATGTTTGGCGAACGTATCTATCACCTCACACAGCTCCAGTGTGTGTGATGAGAACTTTCAGGGTTTACTCTTTTCAACTTTCAAATATACAGCATTGTTAACGCTAGCCATCCTGCTGTAGATGGCCTCCCCAGAAATTACTCATCTCCCAGCTGGAAGTTTATACCCTCTGGCCACCTTCACCCACCACCGCATCCCATACCCCTCACCTCTGGAAACCACCGATCTGTTCTCTCTTTCCATGAGTTCTGAGGGTTGGATTCTACATGTACGTGAGGTCATATAGTATTTGTCTTTCTCTGACTTATTTCACTCAGCATAATGCCCTTGAGATTCATTTGTGTTACCACAAATGGCAAGATTTCCTCCTTTCTTGTGGCCAAATGACATTCCACTGTAAACAAAGATGCAATCACTTCTTTAAATTTTTTTTTTAATGTTTTCATTTATTTTTGAGAGAGAGAGAGAGAGACAGAGCACAAGCTGGGGAGGGGCAGAGAGAAAGGGAGGCACAGAACCTGAAGCTGTCAGCACAGAACCCGATGCGGGGCTCGAACCCATGAACCATGAGATGGTAACCTGAGCCAAAGTCAGACGCTCAACTGACTGAGCCACCCAGGCGCCCCAAAATGCAGCCACTTCTAAAGGGTTCGGGCCCCACCCCATCCCCAGCCATCCTTGAGCTGTGATTCCAGACTAGATTCCTCTTAGATAGCAGCCCTCATCTGATTGTACTCAAGATGGCAGGAGGGGCTCGATGGAGACCAAAGTCAAGGACGCTTTTAGACCCCTAGTTGGAGATACGCGGTCATCAGCACAAGCTACTCAGGACCCAGCCCTACAGGAGGGAAAGCCCAGTGCTCATATTTTTGGAGAACCAAGGCGTGGATTGAAGACGGGCGGGGGCGGGGGGCGGATGGATAGACTCGCTCAAGGTCTCACAAGATCAGGGGTCGATCCAGGTGCTTTTTGTACAACTGTCAGATGCCTCCTCAGACAGTGTGGCTCTTCCCTGTCCCCAGCCATTCTCAGGACCCTTCCCAGGACCAAGGGAGCACTGAGCCAATCAGTCCTCCCCAGTTACTCCTTTCCAAGCCCCTCCCCCCCAGCACGCCACATCCAGCTTTAACTTCCCAGAGGCAACCTCCTCACCGGCCTCACAAACCATGCCCATGTCCTTCCTCCAGGGCCTTTCACTCTTTGTCAGCAAAGCGTCAGCCAGCTGCTCCAATAAATCTTCCAGGATCAGTGCAAACAGATGTGTGTGAGACAATGAGCTGGGGAGGTACTAATTGGCACTGTGGTCTGCGTGCTTCTTCATCCCTGGTTCGAGAAGGTGGTCAGCCGTCAAGATGTTCTGGTCGCTGAAGTTTTGGGAAAGCTGAAATCTGGGGCTGCTTGATATTAAGTCCTGTGTGAGCTTAGAGAGGGGTCGAGGCTCGAGGGCCCAGAGGGAAAGGGACGAGACAAGTGCCTCTGATGGCAAAGAGGAGGCGAAGGTTGGTATTAGTGAGTCCTCGTTGGTGAGACACAGATGAAGCCTCAAGAGGAATGCTTGGTGTCTCTAGGGAGGCAGGGCCCAACACATCCGTGTCCCAGCTTCCTGTGTCCAGAGCACGACACCAGGTCGCTGGATGTAAAGGGACATCTGGCACTGACAATGAGGACCTGAATGACCACAGATGAGAGCAGGACAGAGAGGCCTCTCAGAATGTTATTCTGCATAGGACCCCAGGATCTTTGCATGGCCAGAACTATGGACGGCGGATGTATGGGGCAGCCTCAGTAATGACGAACACTGAATTTCCTGCCAGCATGGACTCAAAGTTGGATTTTAGTTTATTCAAAGAAAATAAAGGAAGATCTTCTTCCTTATGCCCTGAGTTGTGGACTGAGATTTAGCCTTCGGGCATGTTGAATAAATGAGTAGGATGATGAAAGAGGGATGAAGGAGACCCCCTTCCCTCCAGCTAGCAGTCTTTCCAGAGACCTTCATCTAAAGGAGCATCTCCAACAGTTGTGATTTCCAACAAAGGAAGGCCATGCAAAGACATATTTTGAGTCTGATGGGGACTTGCAGTCACCCAGATACAGCCATTCCGGGGCTAGTTGGGTAAATCAGGATGAAACCAGCTAGAACTGGGTCTAGAGACAGGCCCACCTTCTCTGGGTGCTCCAATTCTGGGTCCCTGGGGGATATACTGCCCAGGCAAACATATTTACTGCCTCCTTTTCTCTCAACCCACAGGAGTGGGTGCTGACGGGAAGCAGGGCACTGGCGCCCGCTACTGGAGCATCCTTGCCTGCACTTGGTGACGCAGACTGAGCGGGGCTGGGTGGGGGGCTGGGTGGGATTAAGTGGGATCCAAGTGAGCATATGGTCAGGAAAAGGTCAGAAGGCACGCTGGGCTCTGGGAGGCTCCAGCCATGGAATGCTGCCCTTGACAGACGGAGGATCGGTCAGCTGGCCTCACAGGGCTCCGCCATATGTAATCACTGCTGGGAATGAATGCCTCCTTGTGTGAGGTCCTTGTCTGTCCTGAAGTAGGTCACGGAATTGAAGGATCGCAGAAATCTTAGCCTCAGAAGCATAGAATCGTAGAAGCCAAAAGTCAGTGCCAGGTAGGATTCCAGAATTTTGGAGCCTCAGAGCTTGACATCAAAAGGCATTAGAAACCTGGCACGTTGGGCACAAAATTTTATGGCTCAAGTGATCTAGAACCACAGAATCATAGAACCTTGCACTTGGATGACCCTTAGGCCCTTAGGGAATCTGATGTACTCCCTAAGTACAGCGATTCAGGGTTCCCTTCTAGAAAGTTCCAGAAGGTAACGGTCTTCTTCTGATAGGCGAGGGGTTTCCAGCGAGGAAGGAGGATACAGGAGGCTTCTGTGTGGAATGATTTGAAGAATTCCTAATCTTGTACATCTTTATCAGCCGCTATCACATTTTAGAGCTTGAAAATTTACTATTAGCCATTCTTTCTTTGAGTCGTGAAAATTCTTTGATCTCCAAGGATCTACTTTGCTGTAAACTACTTTCCAGGACAGTAATGTTCGCAGGGCCTCTTCTATAAGAGCCCTGTGATAAGCAAGGCGATTCAAGATCAGGATGTCAGCCTTGGGCATCTTTTTGCCCCATCCTTGGAACCTTCTCCCCACCCCCAGCCCCCAGCCCCATGCCTTCCTTTACCTTGACCACCCAGCTCCTGGCAGGAAACCAGCTGGCTGGGAGGGGCGATCCCAACAGCCCCCGGGGCTGGCCGTGGTGTACAGTGTGGTCTCGCTTTAAATCCCACCACCTCCTGGGGACAGGCATCATGGGCAGCAGCCTGTAATTTGGGGGTGGGAGATGCGACACCCAGGTCAGTTTTGGCCACAGGGTCCCTAGAGGAAGGGAGTGGTCCAGGGTCTTGGAGAATCAAAGCTTTCCTCTCAGCTCCCTTGCTGACCATGAAGATAAAAATATTTATGGACAACTTTCCTCGCTCCGGGGATGGCCAGGCACAGAACGGGGCTGTTTTTTGCCTTGGCTGTGGCTCCGCTGTCAGGATGCAAGGGGCTGGAGCAAACAGGGGTTGTTTACAAGGCCTACAGCAGTCCCAGAGAGGCCCGGCCGCGTACAGTTTCCCCTTTTTCAACAGGGACGTGAGCTTTTGGAAAACTGCCCGGAGGAACAAGGGTGGGTTTCTGTCCTCTGTTAGCTTAGGTCTTGGTGGGGTTGGACGGATTTTTTTTTTCCCTGAGAGATGGGGTGCGTGCGTTAGGGCGAATAACATGTTTCCCATAATTTGCCTTTTGAAAACACAAGGAAATTTGCGTATGTGGCTGCAACAGCCTGGGCAGAGAGCCTTTCTGAAGAAGCCAGTCCTTCGTTTCCCCCACCGTGTCAGGCTGCTCGAACTCAATAAACACTTGTTGACTGAATGAATGGGTCATAGAAATGGCAAGCCCAAGCTGGAAGGAAGGCCCCATGCACATCCTCTGGGCCAAACTGCTCAGGTTTCAAGGCGGGGAAACTGAGGCCCAAAGAAGGGGGAAGGGACGGAGGCTGCACACAATTAAAGATTTCATTGCTGCCGCTGCTGGCGATGATAATGATAATAAATCATCTTTTCTGGGCATTGGGTGTTTTCCAATTTAACAAAAGCTCTCTCATTGGCCAGATTCCCAGCAAGACCGAGGGGGAGGCAAGAAAAAGGTTAGAGTTCCCTATACCATGGACCCGGGGAAGAGAAGCTTGGAGATGTCGAGCAGCTTGCCCACGCATCCAGAAAGGGGTGTCGTGTGCGGTTCAACAACAAATCCAGGCTGTTTTCCCATCACTCAGCAGTTAGCCCTTGCAGAAAAGCTACCACCCGCTCAGAAAGGAGGGACCTGACTCTGCCTGAGTTTAAATCCCAAACGTACCATGTACCAGCTGCTGAAACAGCTCCCTGTGTCTATGCAAGCCTCGGTTACCCCCCATCTATAAATGTAGGGCTTGTGGTCCCCATTTACTGTGCTGGCCCCCCCCAACTTGTTAGGAGAACGGCATTAGAGAACGGACGTGACCCCGCTTGGAAATTGTCAAGCAAGAGGAAGGTCCTGATGCTAGAATTGTGTGTCAGTAGATCGCTCCATCCCTCCAAGGGAGACAGCATTCGGATTCCAGCTCTTGAGATAAAAATAGCTTAAGGGGAGGGGGGGCAGCTCCCCAGGATATCTGGGCAGGATAAAAATAACCCCCAAGAGCAGCTGGCTCCTCTTCTCCACTTTGGTATTCACCCACAGTCTTCTGATCTCTTATTTGGTTTCCCAAGCCGACCTACCATCCCAGGCAAACAATCCTCCTTGTTCTGGGGCCAGGCAGTGGCAAATATATTCCAGGCTCTGGGACTAGAGGCTTGGGAAGCAAGAAACATGGGTCCCATCCCAGCTCTGTTTACAGCTCGCTGTGTGGCTTCAGCGAGTCATTCCCATTTTCCTCGATACAGTCTGTCCAATGGAACTTCCTCTGAGGATGGAAACTTTCCAAAGCTGCACTGTGCAATACAGTAGCCCCTAGCTGCACGTGGTCATGAACACTTGAAATATGGCTAGTGTGACCGGGAAATTTAACACACATCTTTTATTTTAAGGAGTTTCCATTTAAACAGCTGCATGAGTCTGGCGGCTGCCATATTGGACAATGCAGGCCTTTAAAGGCAAAGCTGGAGAACATCTGTCCCCTTGACGCGGGGTGAGAAAAACGGATAATGTGTGTGTAGAGCCCGACGAGAGACACTCGTCGCTTCCCCTGGTCCTCCCCCTTGGAAATGTGGCTTATGAGTCCTTGAGTGAAAGAATTCCTATGTGGGAGCACACAGCTCTTCTTTGGAGACTGCTGGGAAGGAGGACATGGTGGTGGGTGGAAAGCCATGGGGGCTTCTGGGATGGGTGGGCTGGAAGGTCAGGGAACGTGTCTAAAGCCTAACAAGTCCAGGTCAGAAGAATGACAAAAATGGCTACACATGCCTATTCACCTCACCCCCCTTTTTTACTTTCACACACACCAGTACCCAAAATGGGGATCTATCTTAGAAATTCCCTTTCTTTGCCTAGATGTGGTTAGGATTATGGACTCTTAGAATCAGATAGTTCAAGGTGAAAATTTCGGTGCCATCACTTACGAATTGTGTCGCCGTGGGTAAGTTGCCAACCTCTGTTTTGTATCTGTAAAATGAGGAGGCTAATGCCTAGCTCTGGGAGAGGGGGTTGTGGGTAATCAGTGCATTCATGTGTGTGAAGCCCTTTGCAGTGGGCCTAGCACATACAAAGTGTTTAAAAAATGGAAGGCCGTGGCCAATCTTACAGAAATAGAGCCATTTCACTCCCATCTCCACCCCGACTGGCGTCCAGGGAGATGCCTTCAGAGCCAATGATAGAAGACCCTTGTTGGTGGTCCTCAGGCTAAGGAAGGGCCTGGGCTCGGAAACAAAGCAGGTGACCCATCAAATTGTAGAGCTGGAAGTTAGCCCGAAGTATTTACTGCTTGGATCTCCTTTCCGTTGATCCGGCCAAATGACAGTCTTCTGGGATGCGTCCAGAGACAAGAATGCTGCCACTTCTCAGGGTAGCTCACACAAGCCAATAAAAAGCTTTCCTGGGATCTAAGACAGCTGTCTCTCGGTGACTTTCCATGGTTGATCCCAGCACAGTCTCTACTTTCCAGATTCAACTTCCTTCCCTCGCTGCCCCAGGCTGGAGACATCTGCAGGCCGGTCCTGGTGAAAATGCCCAGTCTAGAGCAGAGACTGGCTCATCAGGTCAAGGGCAGGGTTAGTTTTTATTGAGTTGGGAGGGCTGAAATGCAAAAATTCAAAACCGGCCCTAGTTAAAGAGCAGAAGGTGTCTTTCATCCATTTGTCTTTACTTTGTAAGCAAAGAAAATGAGAGAGTGATGTATCCATTGATTTCATCCACTCCTTCGCTGGACGATCGTTATTGAGTGCCTGCCATGTGCCAAGTTTTAGGAACACAGAAATGAACTGCTGTATCCAAGCCTCATAGTCTGGTACAGAAGGCAACTATCTCAACAGTGGGATAGGCGTTTCTATGTCAGGGCCGGGACCAGGGTGAGGTGAGCAAAATTTCAGGAACGAAATTTCATCTCAGGAACAAAATTTAACAAAGTGCCGAAAGAACTCAGCCATCAAGATAAATAGTAATTGATTGCAATACCATTTGTTTGTTTGCTTGCTTAATATCTTTTTAAATTTATTTATTTTGAGAGAAAGAAAGAGTATGTGTGTGTGCACATACAAGTGGGGGAGGGGCAGAGAGGAAGAGAGAGAATCCCAAGCGGGCTCTGCACTGCCAACACAGAGTCCGATGTGGGGCTTGAACCCATGAACTGTGGAATCATGACCTGAGCAGAAATCAAGAGGCGGACCCTGAGTGACTGAGCCACCCAGGCATCCCTATTGCAATACTTTTTTTTTTTTTTAATGTTTTATTTATTTCTAGGAGAGAGAGAGAGATAGCGTGAGCAGGGGAGGGTCAGAGAGAGAGGGAGTCACAGACTGAAACAGGCTCCAGGCTCTGAGCCGGCAGTCAGCACAGAGACCGACGCGGGGCTCGAACCCACAAACCGCGAGATCATGACCTAAGCGAAAGTCGGACGCTTAACCGACTAAGCCACCCAGGCGCCCCTTGCAATACTTTTTAAAACTGAAGAATTAACACCAGAAAAGCATGGATAAACAAAAGATAAAACTTTCATATGAAAAAAAAAACTTTCACATGAAGACAGAATCAATATTACCGATTTTTTCCTTTTGCCTCTGGCTCTAATATGGCTTGGCAAGGCTCTGTGTTGCAGGGGAGAGGTGCCGGGGGGCGGGGGGGGGGAGGTGAAGGCTACCGTGTGACAGAAAAGGCAGGCGTCTCACCCAGCCAGCCGTGTGCTGGAATTGACTCGCATCAGCTTGCGCTTAGGACTGCACGCTGAAACCGGTCATGATGGGAATATTTACACCCTCCTAATGGACAGATGCGAAAAATCAGGACTTTCCCCCATCCTTCCTGGAAACCCTGTTGTTAACTACGTATCAACACATCATTGTATCCAGCCTGCACTGGGGCGGGAGCACCTTCAAAAAAGGGCCCCCAGAGGGGACACCTTCTGAATTTTGTAGAATAAGAATCTAGAAAAGAAGAGAAAAAACATTCCCGCAAATGAGGAATTCAAAATGCAAGGCACCAGAAGAATGGGGAGAAAAGTGTATTGTTTTTAAGAAATGACAAGGAGCTGAATGTAGCCGAAATGAGTGATGTTGCAGAAGAAGGAAGTTTCAAAAAGGCAGAGAAGGTCGTAACACCAAGTGATGCCCTGGGATTGAGCAAGATCGGGGGCTCTGCTCTGGGACAGGTTGCAGGTCTATAGGAGGAACGTACTCCATTCTTCCACAGGGTCCTGACTACCAGACCAGGCAAGAGACGGCAGTGGTGAGGTCATAAACGTTTCGTAACAGGATCTCTAAGCAGAAAGAACTCTGACTTCCGGCATCTGCCAATCCCACCATGGCTAATTTCAAGCTACTTACATGACATAGCTGAACGCTGAGGAGGGATGCTGATTGGCACACCATTGTATAGCCTCTCCACCATCTACTCGCAATAGAAAGGAATAATGTCAAGAGCATAGATAATAGTGAAGTATAATAAGATAACTACAAAGAAATGAGTTTTGAGTATTTAATTCTTTTGCTTTAAATTTCTTTTAATGTTTCGGGGCACCTGGGTGGCTCAGTCGGTTAAGTGTCCAACTTTAGGTCAGGTCATTATCTCACGGGTTTGTGAGTGTTCGATTCCCACACTGGGCTCTGCGCTAATAGCTCAGAGCCTGGAGCCTGCTTTAGATTCTGTGTCTCCCTCTCTCTCTGCCCCTCCCCTGCTCATGCTCTGTCCGTCTGTCTGTCTGTCTCTCAAAAATAAATGAAACATTTAAAAAAATTTATTTTTGAGAGAGAGAGAGCTCAAGCAGGGCAGGGACAGAGAGAGGGAGGGACGGAAGATCTGATGCGAGTCATTGAGCTGACAGCAGCAAGCCTGATGTGGGGCTTGAACTCACCGACTGCAAGATCATGACCTGCCTGAGCTGAAGTCGAACACTCAACTGACTGAGCCACCCAGGCGCCCCACTTTTGGTTTGAATATAATTTAGTCAATTATAAGTTTATTCCATTTAATTTTTAATAATGGCTTAATGGCCGCTAAGTTCCTGAAAGTTTAACCATCTGCTCTCATGAGCCAGCAAGAGCAGGTAGGAGCCTCTCTCCAGCGCGCCACCGGGAGAGGAGATTTGGGTCCTGACTTGCTGCGTGTTCACTGAAGATGGGGGCGGGGGGGGGGGGGGGGCGGTGCTGCCTGATTCCCTGGGTTTCACTTTCCCAACTTGAGAGGCCGGACCAGCCTTATCATGAGATGCTCTTTGTCCTGATCCTCTGTGCACAATACGTGGATCCGAGCCTCTGGGTGGCTTCCTGGAATAAGGCAGGATTCCCTGGGACGCAAGAGAGTCAAAAGCAAACAAGATTCTCAGAGCAATTTTTGCCCTGGGTAAAGCAAAGCCTGAGGCCAATGTTCTACATCAAGAGCGCTGTTACCACTTCAAGAGCGCTGTTTCATTATAAAGCCTTTGGCACCTAACCTATCTGAGAAGATAAAAAAAATAATAGCAGTAATACATACAACTTCTATTTATTGTACTTTTACTGTGTGCTGGACACTATGCTAATTCATTCAGGTCTCGGGTCAGGGGCACGGGGTAGGCAATAGCATCGTGTCAACCTAGAAGGTGAAGGTGCTATTGTTAGCACAATTCAAAAGGGGGAGAAAGGTGGGTACAAAGAGGTTAACTGGCATACCCCAAAATCACACAGCTAGGAATTTGCTGTTAGCCACTCCCAACGTGTGGAGTGTGCAAGAGAGGGCAGCAAGAGAGGAGTGTGCCCTTGCAGCCCAATGCAAATGCAGGAGACCCCATGAACTTGGGGCGAGCACCAAGCCAAGACCAGCTGGATTTAACCAATTGGTTCATCTCCCAAGGACTGATGAGGTTAGGAGAAAGGGAGTTACCACGCAGGCACATGCCAGCCAGCCCAAGTTCACAGATGAACTCACAGAAGGGAAACGAGAGTCCCTGAGGTCCCCCAGTGCTACCGTAAGGTGGACTGTGACATGAGTCCCTGGGTATCAACATGGCCACTTTGGGAAGCCAGCTTCAGGTGCTGGGCAGGCTTGGGGTTCCTATCAAATCACAACTACTCCCAGATATCTAGATAGGCAAGACCCCAACTAAGAATCTGGTCAAAAAACTACAGAAAATATGGAAAAGTACCCCTCAGTGAATAAACTGCCCATCTCCAGAAGAGAAGAGTGGGAACTACCCATCTCTGATGGTCATCAGCTTAGTCTGAACATTGTGATATGTATGTAGCTGCCAAAAAAACAAAAACAAAAACTGAATACGCACCCACGTTGTATTAACAGGAGCATAGAATATATATGAGGGGAGATGATAATTCTGCTCCACTCTCTGTTAATCAGATGTCACCTGAACCTTTGAGCTTTGCTGTGGTCCCTGGCAGCCGTGAGGTAGCTGAAAAACTGCGATGTCTCTGGGGGAGACAATGCTGGGAGACAAGAAATAGGTACCAGATGGGCACAGAGGAGGGCACTTGTGGGGATGAGCACTGGGTGTTATATGGAAACCAACCTGACAATAAGCTATTAAAAAAAAAAAAGAAAAGAAATAGGTACCAGATGAGCAGTGGTGACAGGAAGTAAGATGGCTGTATGCCTTGGGGGTTGAGGCTGTTACACTCCGGAGTGATTTCATTTCAGCTAAGATTGTGGAGTTGCTGTTCTCAATAGCCATTGTGAAAGGGGCTTTGCATGATAATCCTTGGAGATATATGTAAAGAGCTCTTTGTAAAGGTTTTTTTGGATGGGGGAGGCAGCGTGGTGTGTGTGCTGCCCTTCTGTCTTCACTTCGTGACAAGGAAAAGCATCCGAAGGCATTGCATTGGCCAACTTTCCCTGGAACTGGGCACCAGCAGGAATGCAGCGTGTCACGTGGTCTGGGCACGGGGCACCGAGGCGGCTCGGCTCTCAGAGTGCAAGTTTTAGCTGATTGTGGGGCAGTGCAGCCATCTCTCCACTGAGTCTGACAGCAGGTGTACCGCCGGAAGACATCGTGGAGCCGGGCGTTGGACTGGACACATTTTCAGCCTGCTGAAATTTACTCGGGTGGAGGGGTCTCCCCATGAGCTGGCTCTGACTGGTCACTCCCAAGGCTGCAAAGAAACCTCCCCCTGACTGCCCCACACATGGGGCTCGGTGTATTGAAATAAACACTTGGGCCAGAGTTCTAGCCCTGGTTCTGTGCTTACTGCTGCATGAACTTGGGCAAGTCCCTTCCGGTTCTTTATCTCCAAACTAGAGATGCTGTGTGGAAACTGACAAATGCAGTTGTTCGGTGCCATCTGGGGGAGGGGCGTGTGACTGTCGCTGTCATTGCCATCCCCTGGTTTGTCAGGTACAGACCAAAACTCCTGCTCCTCTGCTGCATCAGCTGGGACGTTTTCAGCTGCGGGTAACAGAAAGGGCACCTATAAGTGGCTTTGACAATGAGCGACACTATTGGTCTGAGAAAGGGCGGTCCCCAAGTGCCTGATTTAGCATCTCAGTGATGTCTTGAAGGCTCCGGCTCCTTTCTTCTCTGCTATCTAGGTCTGTTGGCCACGGACCTCATGGTCACGACATCATGTCAAGTTGACTGCAGCCTCTGCAACATCGTCACTCAACAATGTTCAGAAAGAAAAACGGGGTGTGTCATAGGGGTGTGTCCACTTATGAAAGTGAGGAAAACCCTCAGGAGACTATATAACCCAAGCATCTCTAATCGCTCTCGTGTCTCCATGGCTGGTCTGTATCTTATGCCTACACCCAGACCACTCACTGTCCAGGGGAAGGAGACCACCATGGTGAGCTTAGCCTAAGTGGGATCGATCCTTGATGCCTGGAGGACACAGTCTTTGCTGAAAGATGAGGCTACTTGGAAGACGGTGGATGAAGATGGAATTCTAGAGACCACAGCGTCTGCCATGTCATGGGGATGACCTGGGATGACAATCCGCTAGCCCTCAGCTCTGCCTCCATACCCTCCTTTCTTTCCTCCACCCTCCTTCCCTTCTCTCCTCATCCATTCCACACCTACTGAGAGCCTACGGTGGGCTCAGTAGGCCGGGGGATTCTCTAAAGATAAGATACAGCTATGACCTTGAGGAGGTCCAGTTAAGTAAGCGTATAAGGCAGATACATGCCCTGATGGGACCTGGTGTCCTAAGTCTCAGGCAGGATGGGGGGTGGGCTGTTTCACAGCAGTGAGGATATGAGGGGGGGCTAGTGAAGAAGGACATTCCAGCAAAAGGGGGGTCAACAGAGCAAAGTCTCGGGGCTCCCTGAGCCCTTCAGGTGCTTTGTCTCCACTCTCGGCTGTGGGGGTGGCTCAGAACGGTCACTAGTAGCCTGTTTGGTAAAGCCAGTGGTTCCAGAAACATCCTAGGGGGAGTCCAGAGATCTTAACATGCCACAGTTCTCACGTCTGGAAAATGGGCCTAATTCTTCCAAGGCTGGCTGAATGGATTGACAGAGGAGATAAGTTAGACTCTCCACAATCAGACATCCATGTGGGAGGCCTGATTTCTCACCCCAGCTTCCCCATTGATAATGTGTTGACATCTCCAAGCCTCTGTTTCCCGGTCTGTGAAATGAGGAATTTAGGCTAAGCAGCTCTAGAGGCTCTTCTAGGCTTGAATTTCTTTCGCCCCCCACATGTGTGTTTTGTATCAGCACCATAGAGTGGGCTTTGGATATCTCACTGGCCTCCACCACCGGCCCAGGCCCGAGGAAATAAAGCCAGGCTGGGGCTGGGGGAGAAGGCCCGAGAGATGGTCTGGGCTGCCCGGACGAGGGGATCACATGCCCAGAGGGTGTGCCCTTCTGGACAGTGGCCCAGGGGGTTCCCTGGCCTCAGCCTTTTCTCCTCTTGGTGAAATGATTGTTTCTGGCGCCTTGGCAATCACCGAGCCAGAGCGGCGCGGCCTCACAGGCAGATAGGCGGGTCACCCTAACAGCCAGCATTGGCTCCCGCCACCTCCCCAGGGGAGAGGCACCGGCTGGTATTGCCTGGAGGGGGCAGAGGGAGGGGATCCGATGTGAGGCTGCCTCTCTCTCCAGCCTAGTGTTCAGTTAAATTCCCTTCAGTGAAAGGGTCTATCCTCACTGCTGGGAACACAGGCATGAGTGGGGCCGAGCAGGTTTAGTGTACACCCAGCATCAGGCCCGCCACGAGCCACGAGCCACATGCCCTACAAATATTAGTTGACGGACGAGGGTCACGACACAGGAGAGGGAGCAGGCGCAGAAAAGCTAACCTGTCAGGTGTAATCTGGCGCATTCACTCCATCTTTCACTTTGCACTTTTGGAATATCTCCTACGTGCCGGGCACTGCAGCTCACGCTGTTATCAGAAAGCCAACATGGCAATGAGATCTGCTCATAGCAAGGACCGCAGCTTATATTTGCTTGTGACCAGGGCCCCACTCAGGGCCTGATGCCCGGCAGCCTCTCCTGATTGGCTGAGTGACCTGGGGATGAATGACTCTATCAAGTGATTCCATTGCTAGGCATGCACTATGTGCACACATCCTGCGACATGCTGTGTGGGGCCCAGAGATGAGAGAAAGGCCCGTCCTGGTGTGCCCGGAGGGGTGGGGCCCTGGGGGAATCGGGATCTGAGTTCTTCTCCTGGTTCTGCTGACCCGTGGAGCAAGTATGACTCCAGGCAGGACTTCCTGACCTGCATTTTCTGCCCGTCTCCTTGCTGGTATTCTCTACCAGTCCTGTGGAGAGCAGGAAGCACAGGCCGGCGCACAGTAGGTTCTTAGAAAAAGCTTGGTGGATAGATCGATAGGGATTGGTACCCGAGTGGTGTGCAGACCTCTGTTCAGCAGGCTAAGACTTCTCTAGTGATCCCTTCATAAACCCTTATTGAGCACCTACTGTGTGTCCACCAACAGAACTGTTTAGATGAACAGTTTTTCTCAAGGCAGATGTGCCTCGGAGAGCAATGGGTCCATGGCTGATCTGCTTGGGCAGGGAGTAAACGCCATGTGGCCTCTGAGTCCCCACCAGGCCAGGAATCCCTATTCTTCTCCCTCGTGCCTGAAATGTCACATGGGCCTGGTACTCACTGCCCACCTTGTTCCTAGTCTTCATGGCCTTCTGCCGCACAGAGATGGCCCCTTTCTGTTCACAGAATAGGCAGTGGCCCAGTGTCTTCTGGACCCAGTTTCTATCAGAACTGTTTATGCCCAGCCACTGGTGTGGTGCCAGGAACCTACTTGGCAGAAAGACTGGATGGGAAGAGGCAGCAGAGACAGGAAGCAAGGTCTCTTCCCAAGAATTCTTATCAGCATCCGTGACTTCTCTTTCCAGCTGACCGTGAGTTCCTGGAAGATCGTGATGTTCATTTCCCTCCCAATCTAGCAAAAATGGTTAACCCTCAATAATTATCTAGTGAATTGAATTATTGTTAAACACTGGTATCATACTCATAAGCTAAAGGATCCATACAGATGATCATGATTGATGTGCCTCTTTTACACACGGAGAGAGTGAGGCTCTGGAAGAAGATGCCATCCATCTTTATGGGCTCTGAGAGGTTTCCCATGGGTCTTTTCAGCAGCCCTCAGTGGAGCAGGGCTCCCTGGGGTTCAACGTTGCATACACAGATTTGGGAGTGAGATTTGGAAAGACCTTGGTGCTCAGCCACTGACCCACTGCCTGACCTTTGAGGAAACCCATCCCCTTGCCTGGAAATGGCTTTGTGGCCAATGAGTCACACAGTGCAGGGGGGTGGGGAGTTAGATAGATCATTTCTCTACTAAGCGCCCCCTACTCTTCTTTCAGAACTTGCCTGAAATCCACTCCTACCCTCCTGGCCTTCTGGCGACTCTTCCACTTGAATTGTCTTCCCCCATGGTCTCCATGAGCCAGAGGCCACCTCCTCCTGGGAGTATTCTCTGGTTTCTCCCCATCCCTTAGTTCTGCATGACAATTCAATGAATCGACAGCATTTATCACATTCCCCTTGTGTTATCTTCATGTGATTGCATGGCAGTGTCTGATATCTCCCCCCCAGCACTCCCCACTCCTCGCAGGCTCTCTCCCCTGCCCCAGGCCCTGAGCACGCCTTCTGTCCACATTACCAATGCACGTGTGCCCAGAGAGCAGGACCATGTGCCCAGTTCTTTGTCTTCCTTCCCATAGTGGCAGAGCCCTCTTCCCTCAGTTGCGTACAGGGGTTTGTTCATGGTACGAGTTAAAGAAACTCATTTAAATTATTAATGGCTTGAGCCTCTATTGTGTCTCAGGCTCCATGCTGGGTGTGGGGACACGGAGATGGATCTGACAATGACAAGACCATGTGATGCGTGCCATGACTTGGGTGTGGGGCCGAGCTTAAGCTGTCCTAGAAGGACAGATCGGCTGTGAACAGGCAGCAAAGGGGGGTGGGGAGGGAAGCTGGGAGCAAACAGCGCAGACAAGGCCTTGAAGTAGCCCAGCTTGTCCAGAGCCTGGGTCCAGGCATCAGGAAGATTGGAGCTCTGCGACATACCATGAAGCTGGGGAGGCTGACAAGGGTCCGCTCAGAACCCCTTAAAGGCTAAGGTTGGGGTCATTACGCTCAGCTGCAGAAGACAGGAATCGGACAACCTTGGTTCAAAATCCTGCCTCTACCACCTAGCAGCTTGGTATCTCAGGTAAGTTCTTTATTCTTTCGGAATCTCAGCCTTCTCACCTGTAAATGTCGCTAGCGGAGTGTCCCATAAACGGTGACACTCAGCATAGTGCTGCACCTGGCTAGGGAGAGGCAAGTTCGGGGGTCAGATGCTGGGAGGACCCCAAACAGCTCTCAGAAGTGGAGTTTTAGAATTAAGGGGCTGTCAGAAAAACCCCTAGCGAATCCAGGTACATAATATATTAATGCAATACTTTAAAAATGTCAAAACGAATGCAAAAAAAAAAAATCCAAGATGAACAACATATCAAACAATATAAATGAGGACAGGATCCTCCTAGCACGAAGTGTGCAGCTCTAAACACCACGAGCTGTGATTGAACTGGGAATTCTCCACCTTCCAGGGCTATGGGCTTCTGAAAACACGAGCAAAGCCCGTGGCCCCTCTCACCCAGAAGAATGCTCAAACATGCATCGTCTGTGCCATTTTGGGGCGTTTCTGCACCCCTGGGGCTCGTCCACGTGGAGGTTAAGAACTCCGGTTCACCTTAGGGATGGGGGTGGTTCCTCGCGCCAGTCAGCGGTCTGCGGGTTTCCCGGCACCCTGCTGGGCCGCCCTCCTGGAGGCCGTAGGTGCTCTGCCCCCTGCAGGACGCAGCGCACAGCACGCCGCTTCTTTTTCTTTCTTGCTTGGCTCCCCCCTCCACCCCCTCCCTCGCTTCGGCTTGGGACTTTTCCTAAAGTTTGCTGAAACCAGACACCTTGCTCCACCGAGCCCGCGTGCAGCCACGGTTTAAAAGGCCGCCTTCAGCGCCCCCTCCCCGCCCCCAGCGGAGACTTCAAAAGGCCCGGCGGGCGCCGCGGCCCCAGCACCTATGAGCCGCCCCCCGCGCCCGGAGCCCGCGCCGGAGTCCGAGGACGCAGAGCGGCCGAAGTTCGAGCGCAGGCGGACCGGGCCGGCGGCGCAGCCCCGCGCGCCCATGCCCCTCCCGGTGCCGCTGCGCTCCGAGCGCCCGCGACCAGTTTAGGGAAGGGGACCCCGCACCCCCGCCCCCGCGCCCGCGCCCGGGGCTGCGGGGACCCATGAATACAAATGCCGTTAGGCGCCCGAGGAAGGACCGACCGTCCAGCCTCGCAGCTAGGGACCCAGTAAGTGCCCCGGGGCTTCTGGAGCTCTGGGGGTAGCGGAGTGTGCGCGTAAAGGTGTGCGCGTATGGGGAGGGGGGTGCACGTGTGGGGAGTGAGTGCGTTTGTGCACGCTTGCGGTGGGCACTGGCGGAGAGCTGTGTGCAAGTGGGGGTGCGCACGCGCGCGTGTGCACTGGGATGTGTATGTGGGTGTGTGTGTGCACGTGAAGGTGTGAATTTGTGTGCGGGTGCGTACGTTGGGGGGGGGGGTGGATCCGGCTAGGCTAATGTGCATTCGTCTGCGTGTGTGGAGTCCGGGTTGCGTTCGAGTGCAGTAACCCCAGGGTGTGCTTGTGTGAGCCCAGGAGTGTGTGGCCGAGCTTGCATGTGAATGAGTGTGAGTGCGTGTCTGAGTTTGGGGTGAGCGTGAATGTGTGTGGGAGTGTGTGTGTGCACCGGTGAACAAGTCGTGGAGGTGAGACTAGAGGTGGAGGTGGAGGTGGAGGGGGCTTCTAATGCCGGGGCTCGGACGGGGTTGTGGTTGTACGAATTTGCTGGGCGTTTGCGGCGAGTTCAAGGTGTGCAGCTGTACGCTCCAGTGTGGGATCTCAGGAGTCTTTGGTCGCCTCCTGGGGTGTGGGAGGGGGCGGGGGAGAGGGGTTGTTGAGCTCCCATTTCTTACCGAATGGACAGGGAAGGGAAGAGGGTGATACAATACACTTAACAAGCCCACCCACTAAGTGCCCAGGGAAGTCTGTTCTCCGGGGCGCTCTGAATCTGGGAAGAGGGGTGTGTATGTGTGTGTGTGTCTGTGGTAGGACACTGGTTGTCGCCGCTGTGGCAGTCTGGACATTGAGTGCTGGTCCCAGCTCTGTCCCTGGAACACCGGGTTCCTTTCAATAGTAGTATCTGTCCCCTTTCTCCCTGTATTCCCCAGCCCCCCCCCCCCCCCGCTCGGGGACCTTACCCCCACCCCCAGTCTTACAAACCAGAAGTCCCAAGTCTCCGAACTCTGCCCGTCCTGCTGTGCAGCTTTGGCCTTCTCTTTTCTCTTTGTGAATCTCGGTTTCCCCATTTTTACTGGGGGGCGGGGGGCGGAGGTGGGGGTGTCTGCCGGGCTGTCGTGGGCCGGCCGAGGCTGCGTGCTCGGCTACGGCCGGCAGGGGGCAGCATGGGGCAGCAGAGGGCGGCTCGGCGCGGGGAGGAGAGAAGGTGGAGAGCCACCGCGGGCCGAGACTTTAAATCGCCTTCATTTCCCCCAAATCCTTCCTTTTCCTCTCCTCCCCCAGGCCGGCGGGGAGGCAGCTTCCACCGCCCTCCGCGCGCCCTCGCCCGGCCTCGCTCTGCCTCCGGGGACCGCCAGCAGCCCGCCTCCAAAAGTTTGATCATCTCCCCCCCCCCCCCCCCCGCTTCTTCTTCCTTTTCGGTAGAAGCAGAAAAAGAGCGAGGCAGGGGCGAGCGCGGCTCCGGGACTCCTGGGACCATGGGCCTGGCGCGGGCGCCCGCGGGGCCCCGGCCGCGCTGCCTGCCTGCTCGGGCGCCCCTGGGAGCGGGGCTGCGCTGGGGGCGCAGGGGCCGCGCGCTCTGAGCCGGCCTGGCGCGGCGGGGCGGGGGGCTGGCGGCCCCATGGGGCGCGCCCACACTTGCCCCCCGGGCTCGGGAGCATGAAGTAGGGGCCCGCCATGGGAGCGGGAGCGGCGCGGGGGGCCCGAGGCACAGCGGCGGCGGCGGCGCGCGGGGGGTGAGTATGAGCTCGGGGACGCCCCCTCCCCAGCTTCCTGCTGCTCTAGCCCGGGGGAGGGCTGGGGGGGGTCCCCGCCACACCGGACGCTTCCCCGGAACGTCGGCTTCCTGCCCCTTCCTGAGCCCCTGTGAAGCAGGCCACCAAGGGTTAACGAGCGAGCGGGCTGCGCCCCCGGCCCGGCGAGGGTTGGCGAGCTCTGCCTGCCCTGCCCCGCTGGCCGGGCTCTGCGATCGCGTTGGGGCGGGGGCCGAGCTGGGGAGGGTCGGTGCAGAGCCAGCCCCGGGGTCGGGATTCCGGGTGGGTGGTGGCGCCTGGAGGGGCGAGTTGGGGGTGGAGGGGGCCTGTTTGGATGCTTGGGGGAGGAAGGGTCTCCGTTCGGGGCTGTCTCGGTGTGTTCCGGTGTCGGTGTCTACAGGTCCCCGAGCTTGTAAGTCAGTCTGTTCTCGTGAAACTATCCGCAGGCATCTAGGTCTCCGGGTCTCGGCTTCTGCTCCTGTCTCAGCGTCTGTGTGGCTTTGCACGTCCCCTGCTTCTGGAAGTCTCCGCGTGTGTGTCACTATGTTTGGGTCTGTGCGTCTCAGTGTCTCCCTGCTTCTCTAGGGGTTGGGGGGAGGGCGTCTCAGTTCCTGTCACTTTCCGTGAGGGAGAGTGAGAGCCTGCGTGTGTCAGAGTAGAAAGGGGCCCTGAAGATCCGAAAGTCATTGCACAGAGGCAGTGACTGGGGGGTGGGGTGGTGGGCAGGGGGGGCAGGGAATCTCCTGCGGCAGAAGCTGGGACCCAGGGGCTGGCGGAGTAGTTGTAAAGAGTGAGCGTGTGCAAGAGCGAGTCACTGAGTGTGGGTGTGTGTGGGAGTGAGTGAGGATGAGAGTAGCCCTCGGGCCCCTAGGGACTGTGGCTCATGCTCACTGCCCAGGGAACTTGCTCCCTTTCCATTCTGCCCCCAGGATCAGAGGACCTTCCCAAGAGGCCGGTAGGGGCTGTGACTCCGCCCTACCCCTCCGTGCCCCGCCCCCTCTGAGCTGGAATCAGGGGGACAATCCCCCCCTTCTTTCCCATGTCTTGGAAAAAGCTGGCTGGCTGAGATTCCACCACCCCCCACCCCACCACACACACACACACACACACACACACACACACACACACACAGCACCAGTAAGCACATTGCTGACTCATTTTCTCCAGAAGACCCTGTGCCAAGGCAGATGCCAGCGGTTGGGCAGAAAAGTGGTGCCAGGCGAGCACCCCATAGTGGGGCCCCAGCTTTGGGCAAATGGGCAGTCAAGCCACCCTGAGGCCCAGCCTCTGCCTTGCCCTGTCTGGCGGCTGCCCTCACCACAGCAGTGCCCCAGATACTGTGCCCTCTGGTTGTGGCTGGCCGTCCAGCTTTGCCCTTCTTTCCTTCTCCCAGACCAGGCTCCGGGACACTGCAGAGCACATCTCTGGCCTCGCCTCTCCTTCCCTTTGCTCCTTGTCCTCGGACACTCCCCTTCCTGGTGCTCGCATGCCTGCTGTCCCTCAACTCTTACCCCAACAGCCATCAGCTCCCCTCATAGTGCGCTGCGCGGGGAGAGGGGGCTGCCCTCCACGTGTGACCCACCCTCTGTCTCTCTCTCCGAGCCCATCTGCCTGTTACTTCGTTGACATAGTCTCCTTCCCCGTCTCTGTGTGCGGGGACCCGCTGGAGCCGACAAGCTGGCCGGCTGTACTGACGGGCCGCCTGGGTCTGCGGAGGACTGAGTACCTCTGCAGAGGCAAAGCACTCCCAGCCCCACCCCTTGCGTGGCTGCCCTCGTTCGGGGGGAGTCCTGATTGCCTTGTGAGCTCGGGCAAGCCCCTCGCCTCTATGCTTCTCTTCTTTCTTATCCACACAGCGGGCATCTTCGTTCTCAGCTAGCAAGGTTTTGTGAGGGCTCATGGGGTGCCGTGCTCATCAAGGGCTTAGGACAGGGCCTGGCATGTACTACGTGCTCGATAAATGGCAGCTGTTACTTGTATTATTATTCACTTCGTCTTGAATGGATGTGTGAGTCAGCTGGAAAATTCTGGGCTGCATCCTGTCCAGACGGATGACCTGTCTGTGTTCCCGTGGAGGGGGTATCAGGTGTGAAGAGGGGAGCCCGGGTGTGGCTTTCTGGGCACGTGGGGACTGACCAGTCCACGGAGGCTGCTGGGACAGGCCCATCCCCTTTGCTGTTCTGTGGTCCTCGGGCCGCCGTACCCCACGGAAGCACAGCCAAGCCCGGAGTTCACAGGGCTGCTTTCCTTGTGTGTGTCTTAGTGCCCTGGGTCTCAGCTCTGAGCTCCTAGCGGTCATGCAGGCGGCAAGGGTCTGTGAGATCCTGTGCGTTCCCAGGTGACAGGGATGGAGAAGCGTGCAAACCAGCCATCGGTTCTTGCAGCCCAGTGGTCCAGGAGTAGCCGTGGGCGGTGTGCTGGCAGAGGGCCTTTTGTGGGGGTAGGGGCACCTGGGTTCCCTTCTTGGAGGGCCGTGTGGCCAGGCTGTACCTCCAAGGTCAGGATCCCTAACTCCTCGCTGCTATTTCAGCTGCCTCCTACGCGCGCTGGCCCCTGGGCTCTGGTCTCCCGACATTCTGGAGCCCTGGGTTCACCGAGCCAGGGCCCACAAGTCAGTGGTGAAAACAGAAGTTGGGAAGAACAAAGCTGTGGGCCAGCGCAGGCACTAAACATTATTAGCAGTAGCCTAAACAGCACTGGAACGGGAGCAGAAGAATCGGCCGGGCCTCCCTCTGGGAGCCAACTTTCCAAGCCTGGAGCTTACTTAGATGGCTTGCTGCCTCCTCGGCTGCATCTCTGCCTCTGTTGGTAAAGTCTGGGACTCTGGTCCCTGGCAAATAGGAAGTCCCTGTAAGCCTCCAATTTCTTCTCCATGAAAGACAAGTCAAGTGAGACGACTGTCTGCTAAGTAGTGGGGCGGGACGACGTGGGTCACGGGCATGCTGTGTGGTTTTAGACAAATCGCGTCCCCTCTCTGGGCCTCAGTTGCCCGTCTTCACAATAAGGGGAGGAGACTAGAATCTGGCCTCTAGATGATCTCAGAGGACCTTCTCCCGCTGTATATTCTCACTCTTTGGCGGTGTCAGAGTCAAGTGCACATAGAATCCAGGTGTGGGAGACTGGTTGCCTTTGTCAAGGTGAACGAATGGAAAGGCACATACTTTCATAACAGGCCTTCAGGGCTGAAGTTCTTGAGTTGGAAACCATGGTGTTGGGAAGCTTAATTAAAGAGAAGATTCTGATCGATTGCCCTAGTGAGTCTTCTTCCTCATGACCTTCAGGGATTAAAAATATTTCCCCCATGTGTCTCTCTGAAGTGATCACCTTGGCATAACCGCAGCCATAAAAGTTGACTAAGGACACGTGTGGCTCTTACCCCTTCTCCTCTCCACCCAGCCTCTCCCTATCAGCTTGGGAAGCATCTTACACAGGGTAGGTAAGACCCAATATAGTGAGGGACTCAAGGAGTGAGGGCTTGTGCTTGGAAAGGGCTGGGAAGAGAGGGTGGAAGAAAATGGGGTAGAAGCGGGCTTGTTGGAGCCCTGGAAAGTGAGGGGCAGTGTCCTCTGAGGAGTCATGCTTGGGAAACCTGAGCTCACTGGGTCCCCTAAGTGTGGGGACTGCTGCTGGACAAAATGCACGCTCAGTGTCTTCATTGTGGCACGTCTCAGACCCTTTGGGGTGCAGTGAGCTGTGCCCCGGGAATCGGCAGTACCGGGATGCAGCTCTTCCCCAGGTGATCCGGCCCTGCTTCCCTGGAGTGTCTCCCGGGCGCACACGGGAAACTGTACTGAGGAATTATGACCCCAGAGCCTCCCCAGGGCGACCTTGAGGAGGGACCTACTCTCCCTAAGCCTCAATTTGTATCAAATCAAACAGAGCCTCCCCTCATTTCTTTTCAGGCCCAACGAGGAGGCTGCCATTGGCTTCCAGGGGGCAGGTCATGTCGGAAAGGTGGCCTCTGCTCTTCTTCCCTGGTGGTGCCAGGGCAGCTAGGCACTCTGACCTTTAGTCATTGCTAGCGGTATGCTGGAGGCGAGGTCTGCGGTGGACTGGCCCCGTGAAAAGGGCATTTTCACAGAGATAGCAGCAGATTGGAGAGGATGAGGGGGAACTGATGATTATCCAGGACCAATCCTGGAAAAAGGCAGAGGGAGGGAGGGCCTTTGGGGGGTTGCTTTTAAAGTCCGGAGTCCTAGAATACAGGTACAATGTATTCCTTCTACAAAGATATGCTGAACGTTTACGACACGCCTGCCAGGTGCTGGGAGTACAAAAGGGAACAAGACGGATGTGTTTCCTATCCTTCAAGGACTTGTTCTAGAAAGGGAGACAGGAACATAGGCAATTAGCCCACATGGGGTACTGGCTGTTGTGAGGTATGTGCACTGGGCCGTGAGAGGGGATGCCCAAGCTGGAATTGAATGCATGTGTGGGAACTGACCAGGCTAAAGAGAAGTGTTAGGAGTACTCGGGAGCAGCATGTGCAAAGGCCCAGAGGCTAGAGAAGGCTTTCAAGACCATCATCAGCATCTGAGTGCAGCTAGTTTGCCTTATGCTGCAGCTAACTGAAGACCCAGTTCAACATGGCTTATGTAAGGGGTGTTAATTACCTCTCATGTCAGGAGACCTAAAGCAAAAGCAGCAATAGGCTTGGCTACTTCAGCATCTCAAGTGTTATCAAACAGCCACTCTTTTTCCATTCTGTCATCCTCAAATGCTCATGGAGCTTGTTAGCCTCATATACACAAAGTGGCTGCAATAGCAGCACATCCCCACTCAATCACACACACAGGTTAGGAGAAAACCTCTCTGTCCCTTTGAAACACTTTTCCAGGGGCCTTAAGAGGCATCCCTCACATCTTATGGGCCACATTTGGGTCATGTATGCATGCCGAAACTGGTCACTGGCATGGCAAAAGAAATGCCCAAGATTGGCTTGGACTTACCCGGATTTATCCAGTAACCTCTGAAATCTGAGCCTCCCCGAACAAGAGGGGAAGGGGGGATGGCCATGGGTAGGCAACCAACCGTGTCCTTCACAGTGCCCAGTCAGGATTACTCTTGATTACAGTTGCAATTAAATTGGAGTAATTGCTATTAAATCAGAGGGTGTAAACTTGTTTCCCAAGGCGCCCAGGATGCTGGGAAGAACGTGGGGCTCCAGACATCAATTCCAGCAGATGGGTTTCCTGGATTACGTGATTCCCCGGAAACGTGCCATTCTAGCTTTCCTCCTGGAAACAGATCCTGGGCCTGTGCGTCCCAGCCTGAGCCCTCAGCACCCGCCTGTCTCGGCTCTCTCCGCCTGCATCCCGGCCGGCCGTCTTTGGCCACGTGCCGCCCTCCCCTTTGCCTGTTCAGGGATCAGATGCCCCGGGTGGCTTCGGGTGTCGCCGGTGGCTGCTCCCACAGGAAGGTGAAATCGGATCGCTGCCTCTGCCCATCTTGGCAGGAGCCACCGAGCGGAGCATTAACCCCTCAGGGCCCCAGAGTTCAGGGGCAGCAATGACGGTGTAAGGAGCACTGCTGTGGCTGGCGCCGGGCCGAGCCCTTGACATGCATGAGCTCATTTAATCCTCACGCCTGGCCCGAGAGATCGGGAATGTCGGCCGTGTGGCAAAGCAGGAGGCAGGCTCGGGGAGGCTGAGTGACTCATCCAGGGTCACACAGCTGGTAAGCAGCAGGGCCAGGTTTGCACCTGGGTCTGCCCGACTGCCCACGGTGACCTCTGTTCCTCTGTTCTCTCTCCTCCCTTTTTCCATCAGCGTGAAGCCAGGTGGGTGGCTTCGTAGCACATGTTGTTCCTGGTTCAGGGCTCTTCTCCTCCTCTGCCTTGTGTCTGGAGGGTAGTTCTCATTTCTTTTGTCCTTTGAGATGTCCATCATCCAGGTGTATCAGTCTGGTGTTCCCACAGTACAGATGGGGAGACTGAGCCCCAGAGATGGCAGGGGCGGGCCCCTGGTGGCCTACGGAGTCAGCAGCAGATTTGAAGCTGGGCCCTGGGTCTCCTGGCGCCTGGGACAGGGCTCCCTGCCCTGTGACCTTGGTTCATCGATCTGTAAAAAGCCAGGTTGTATTTGGAATGTATAAGCAGGTCCTCCCCGAAGAGGTTGCCCTGGAAACCGGGAGTGTGGGCTGCACAGGGGACAGCGGGGTCCTAGAGCCTGTACCTTGCTTCCACCTCCCATGGGTGAGACTGGGGGGCCCTGGGGCTGGGTGATCCCCTCCCGGCTCCCCAGCCAGATCCGGGGCCTGAGGGTGGAAACTGATGCCGCATCTGCTTGTGTCTTCCGGTCTCTAGGGGGTTTCTCTTCACCTGGATCTTAGTGTCGTTTGTCTGTCACCTGGCCTCCACCCAAGGAGCTCCTGAAGGTAATCCTCTCTTCTCTTTGTGCAGGGGGAGACCAGGGAGGGCAGACGGGACCTGAGAACACAGGGCTAGGAGACAGCAAGACCCCTCACTGGAACTCACTGCCTCAGTTTTCCCATCAGTAAAATGGAGCCAATCATTGGCAAACTCCCTCCGGGCTTGAAAGAGTCCCATTTAAAGTTTTGTGCGGGGCAGGAAGGACTCTGTGCAGAAATGTGGAAGGGCGACCCTGACTCTTTCTTTCCTACCCAAGGTATGGGGGGTGGGGGGGCGGCGTGGGCAGAACTGGGATAAATCACGTTGGCTCAGTCAGCCCCCGGTCGTCCTGATTTGTCCAGTGGTTATACCAAGAACTGCTGGGAGGAGGCACGAAGGCCACAACTTCCTGCTCTTCCCGTGAGATCCTGCTCTTCCCTACTGTCCCTGAGGAGCCGGCCAGGGGGCCAGAGCGGCGGTGGGCTGGCGACACAGCTGCCCGTGGAAACCAAATCCTCTCCACATCTGTTTGTCACCCAGCCACGACGCCTCCTAAAATAGCGGCCCTTCCCCCTCCTCCATGCCCGCCTGTGTGCCGGGGCGGGCGGCCGGGCACTCTCAGAGCCCCTGTGGCCTGACCTGGCCGCCGGCAGGGATTGGGTCCCCGGGAGGGGAGGGCCGTGCCCGGAAGAGACTCCTGCTGCCCGGCAACATTTTGTGCAAATGTCATATTTTCCGAGCTTGCTGTTTCCCCCACAAAGTAGGTGAACAGCTGTCCAGAGTCCTGAGTCAGGCGATGGGGGGCGGGGGCTGTCAGGGAGAGGCCGGAGCTGTGTGGAGCCAGGTTTGTGTCATAAAGGGATCTGGCTGCGGCCAGCTGGCTGGGTCCTTCCAGCTCGGCGTCGGGCTGCCTTCATTCTCCTGGCCCCTAGCTCCTCGCCCCTGGATCTTGGACGTGTCTTCACCCCGCTTTCTCGCTTGTCCGAGGGGCTTTAGCTCAGTACAGCATCGTGCTAAGAACAGAGACCCTGGAGCCAAGTGGCCTGGGTTCAAATTCCGGCTGTGCCTTTTATTATACGCTCTGTGACCTTGGGCTAGTTATTATAGCCAACTTTTCTGACCTTTGTCTGTGAAGGGGGGCATTATAAACAGTACCTTCATCACAGATGAGTGAAAGAGTCAAGAGAGAGAGTACATGTAAAGCACTTGGCTCATAGTAAGTGCTCAGCAAATACTGGCATCTGTTATTGCTGTCGATTCTATTATTTAGTTGAAAACTTGGGTAGGAACAGTCCTTCTCTGTCACGTCAGAGTCTTCCCTAAGATGACCACCTCTGCCAGCTCCAGGTGTCCGAGTTTGGGGCTTTGCCCTTGACCTGCAGACAGCCTGCAGGGGAGGCCTGGAGACTGGCGGGTGTCTGTTTTGAAAGGACGCTGAGGGAAAGCTCATCAGTGCCGCTGGGCCTGGCCAGCTGTCATTTCCCTGGGTGAGCGTGAGCAGCCGGAAGCCGTGGTGCTTGAGGACATGTCGTGCAGTCCTGGGGTCCTCCGGGGGCTGCTGAGATGGGCCAAGGGGAGGGAAGGGTGGCTTCCTGTCCTCACCTCTTCCCCAGCAAGTGCCTCCTCCTTTTTAAATTGTTTGCAGTGAGTAGCGTTTTGTGATACTAAGAGCGTTTCAGTGATTCAAAGGTGTGAAATACACTACTACCAGGAGAACCTTGGAGCTGTGGTTTGTTTCACGTCAGGGTTTGAGGGGCACACGGAGGTGGGAGAGAGGGGGAATTGGAAGTGGGATGAAGGCCCGCAGGTCCTACGGAGGAATCAGGGTCTCTGATTGAAGCCAACCCGAAGAAGCAGCCTACCCTCTAGAGTTCTTAGAACGTCCTTAGCACTTTGTGGCCACTTCCAGGTCTGGTTTCCCTTGTCTTACAGGTAG
Source organism: Hyaena hyaena (assembly GCF_003009895.1). Classification (NCBI taxonomy): domain Eukaryota; kingdom Metazoa; phylum Chordata; class Mammalia; order Carnivora; family Hyaenidae; genus Hyaena; species Hyaena hyaena. The sequence goes on from NW_024080638.1 coordinate 8,024,849, forward strand.
GGAAACTGAGGCTCAGGGGTCAGGAAAAGACTTGCCTCGAGGTGTCCGGTGTAGGCCATGGGCGAGGATTGGCTAGGAAGCCCGGGAACCCTATGATGTAGGCGTTCTTCGCTGCTTCGTTTTATGGCAGAGGGAACTGAGGCCCAGAGTCCAGACTCACAGTGGCTTTGCCTGGCTCTGAAGCCTGGCCTTCTGACCCCCACCCTTCTATCTGTCCATCCATCCATCCATCCATCCATCCATCCATCCATCCATCCTTCCATCCATCCATCCATTCACGTCACAGTTGTTAGCTGAGGACTAAGTGCCACGTGACGCATTCAGCCTGATGGACACCCCCATGGACCACACTCAAGGGTTAGGTTGCTGCGTTCAGGGGTGGGGAACCTGAGAACCCGTGCTAGGCCCCAGTTCCAGAGGCAGCCTCTCCTCTCTGGCTTCTGCAGACACTGGCAGCCCAGCCAGCTGAGGGACGTCGAGTGACCCAGCGAGAGGCAGGGTCAGGAAGCCTTTCCATACACACCCTGGAAACCGTCCCTTTGCCCTGGCGAGCCCCACCGATGTAATTACCGGGCAGATGTGACCTGGCCAGGCCACAGTAGATGTCCGAACGGCTCACCAGAGGACAGAGCTTGCAGGGACGCCCCTGCTCTGTCCAAAGCGGCACAGGGAGGAGGGGACTCATTGGAAATATCCTCTTCCTTCCGTGCACAGAGCAGCTTCCCCGGCCTGCTCTGGCCAGAGAGAGACCTAGAAGGTGGGCAAGGGGCTAGGGAGGTTCCTAAAGGTGGTGAGACCGGTCAGGCCCACGGGACATCCTTACCAAGCTCCGGTGACACATCCATTCCTGTCACCCTGCTCCCTCACTCAGGGAACTGCTTCTTGGAGGAGATGCTTTTTGAGGCAGAGAGAAGGGGAAGCTTGTCATGTTTGGTGGCCTCAGACACTCTTAGTGCTAGCATGTGGTGATGATCATTATTTTTGGTATTAACAGCTATCATTCGAAAGTGCTTATTTTGTGCTAGGCTCTTGCTTTCAAGTGTATCCTCACAACAGCCTTCTGCGTTTGGTGCTACTATTATCCCATTTAACAGGTGAGAAAACTGAGGCACTGAAGTCACAAGTGAACTCAGGAAGCTTTGCTCCAGGGTCTGTGTCTTTTTTTATTATTTTTTTAATGCTTTATTTTGGAGAGAGAGAGAGAGAGAGAGAATGGGTAGGGAAGGGGGCAGAGAGAGATGGAGACACAGAATCTGAAGCAGGCTCCAGACTCTGAGCTATTAGCACAGAGCCCAACATGGGGCCCAAACTCGTGAACCTCGAGATCATGACCTGAGCCAAAGTTAGATGCTTAACCAGCTGAGCCCCTCTAGGCGCCTGGAGTCTGCGTCTTAAACTAGTATATGCAGCATCATTCGGCCAGACAGGGAATAGGTTCCAATTCTGTACTCCCAGCCGCAGGCATGGGCCACCGGGCAGCAATGGGTGACCCGTCCTCACTGGGTCTGTGCACCTTGCAGGGGTCTGGAGCTGGAGCAGGCCCTGACCCCGCCCTCTCCCGCCTCTGCCCACCCTCTGCAGATGTGGACGTCCTCCAGCGGCTCGGCCTCAGCTGGACAAAGGCAGGGGGTGGCCGGAGCCCCCCGCCCCCGGGGGTCATTCCGTTCCAATCAGGCTTCATCTTCACGCAGCGGACCCGGCTCCAGGCCCCCACGGCCGCCGTCATTCCCGCCTCCCTGGGCACAGAGCTGGCTCTGGTGCTGAGCCTCTGCTCCCATCGGGTGAACCATGCCTTCCTCTTCGCCGTCCGCAGCCGGAAACACAAGCTGCAGCTGGGTCTGCAGTTTCTCCCCGGCCAGACGGTCCTCCACCTGGGGCCCCGGCGCTCGGTGGCCTTTGACCTCGACATGCATGACGGGCGCTGGCATCACCTAGCTCTGGAGCTCCGTGGCCGCACGGTCACCCTGGTGACAGCCTGCGGGCAGCGCCGGGTGTCTGTCCCGCTGCCTTTCCCCAAGGACCCAGCCCTCGACCCCGAGGGCTCCTTCCTCTTTGGGAAGATGAACCCGCACGCGGTCCAGTTTGAAGGTGCCCTGTGCCAGTTCAGTATCTACCCTGTGACGCAGGTCGCTCACAATTACTGTACCTACCTGAGAAAGCAGTGTGGACAGGCTGACACGTACCGGCCCCAGCTGGGACCCCTCCTTCCCCGAGACCCTGGCGCAATCTTCACCTTCCAGACCGACCTTGCCCTGCGAGGCCTGGAGAACCTGACCACTGCCGCGCCAGCCCTGGGGGCACGGCCGGCAAACAGGGACCCCAGGAGGACTGTAGTGCCCGCCACCCCCGCCGAGCCCCTCAGGACTAGCGTCGCAGACCCTCACCGGCGTGCTGCAGCCGGGAGCCCAGCGCGGACCCCGCCGTCACCTGCCAGGCTGTCAGCCGGTGAGGGGCCCTCAGCTCCCCGTGCCGGTGCCGCCACACCTGTCCAGCCGTTGCAGAAGAGCACAGCCGCAGGCAGCCCCAGCAGTCACCCAGCTCAGCCCTCGGCCCCTCCTCCTTCAAGAGGCCCCGTCAAAAGGCCCCGCCCCACCCAAAAGGCCGCTCAGCCTCCCTTCTCGAAGGCAGCGCCCCCCACCACGAAGCCGGTGCCACCCACCTCCCCCCTACTTCCTGCCAAGGCCTCCCGGCCCCCCGTGAAGCCAATCGCGAGGACCCTTGTAACGCCCAGACCTCCGCTGCCCAGCGCTCGGCCCCTGCTTCTGGCCACGGGCTCCTCCAAAAAGCCTTTCTCCCCAGGGGGCCAGAATGAGGCCGCAATGAGCCATCGTGCCGGCGGGCCGGCTGCTGCCCGCACCGGCGCCACCAGGCCTCCTCAGCCCACTGTCCCGTCCCTGTCCCCTGCCCCCCGTCCTGGCCCTACAAGGCCCGCTCCACTGCCAGCCACGTCCTTGCCTCCCGCCCTGGCTCCTGGCTCAGCCCCCTCCAGGACCAAGACGCCCTCTGGATCAGAAGCCACGCAGAAAGCCAGACCCAAGAGCAAGGCCCGGAAGCCCGTCCCCCTCAGACCCGGGAAGACAGCCAGGGATGTCCCGCCGACCGATCCGACAACCCGGCCCAGCCCCAGCCAGTCCCAGCCCCGCCAGCCTGCCACCTCCTCGGCGTTCACCTCGGCGCAGTTCCTGTCCGCCAGTCCCTGGCCTACAAGTCCCAGCTACTCGTTCCTCCACCCAGCGGGGCCCACGCCTTTCCCGTTGCTGATGGGACCTCCAGGGCCCAAGGGGGACTGCGGTTTGCCGGTAAGGCCGGGTGGGGTGTGCATGTTGCTTGGAGCTCAAGTGGGCGGTGGGGGTGGGTGGGGGGTGGGGTGCAGTAAGGGCAAGTGGCTGCCCTAGGCAAGGGCCGACTGGGAGAAGCAACTTCGAGCAGGGCGGCGGTTATGGGCCAAGTCTCAACTCGAACGTGAGTTCCTCACTCGTCTACCTCTGCTGTGCTCGCGACCGCACGCCCTGCTGTTTCATGACCCACTGGGCCAGACTTGGTTTGGCGGCCACCACCAGGTAGAGAGCCCCCCTGGGCTTTGCTTGGCTTGGGCCCCAAGTCATTTCTTTGCTAACCCAGCTGTCAAGGTCAAGTGGCTGAAGGAAAACCACTAACCGACTGGCCCCTAGGTCACACGCTCTCCGAAGTTCAGCTGTTCCGACTCCTAGAGTGGAGCCCCTCCAGCCCACCAGCGTGTCTGGGAGTTTTGGACAAAGGTCGCACACGGGTAGTCCTGAATGTGTTTTGTTTGGCACGTGCAGCATTGTTTAAAAATATTTAACGAGTTACTAACGTTTTAAAAATGTGAGAGATTTCTTATAAAAGACCTGGTGACTGGCTTCTCCTGGAAGGGGAGAGACGCAGTGGCCCGTGGGCTGCGGCTGGGTCAGAGCCACCCCTTTAGACAGGACAGGTCTGCCCCTGTGTGGCCCCCGTCCCCACATCTCCCGATCAGGTCTTCCAACTCGGTCCTTCTTCTGTTTCTTTCTCCTGTCTGGATCCCATAGATGTTGGATTTGTGGCCCCTGTAGAGGAGTTTGGGGTGGGGAGGGGGGAGGTTGGCCTGAACAGTCAAGGGAAGGAGAAAGAACAATCCACGTGCGGGAGATGTTCTCAGGGCCGCTGCCTGCAGCATGCCTGGGACTGTCTCCAGGGGCAACGACCTTTCTGCAGCTGGAGGCCAATTCCTCCGGGCGGGGAATGGTGGGATGGAGTTTCCAGAAAGCTCAGGCCTCGGCTCTGTTCTCCCGCCTCGGAGATGACCACTGTGCGGTCTCCTCCTTCCTAGGGCCGGGTTTCCCACCAGGCTCTAGTGTTTGAGGTTAGGCTCCCTACAATGTGGACACAGTGGCAGATGCTGGGAATTCCCAGGCCTTACAAACACACTTAATGAGTTTTAATAATGATTAGGAATAATATTTGTTCAGCCTGTCTCCAAGGGGACTGAGAGCGCACTTTTATTATAACCATATTGTAGAACTTATGGAAATTGTATGCATTGCTTTGCAATTATGTCAACGCTCCGCTTAAGACCCGTGCTCTGAAATTGTCCGGGCGGGGAGTTGGGAGCGGAGGAACGAAGGGGGACCCCTGTTCAGCCCTCCAGGCTGCTCAGCCTGACTCAGGCACCAGGTGCCTCTGAGGCCTGATAGCTCAGCTTCCCAAGCTGTGTGGGCGCTCGGTTCACTAGCCATGAGGTCAAAAGGGGGTGAGTTGTCCCCTCTCAGAGAGGGTGCGAAGCTCAAGTCTCCACTCCATTCAGTGGAGGAGGCCAGCCCTGTCTCCCAAGGCCGTGCACAGGGTAGAGAGAGGACAAGCCTCCAGAACTGGAGCGGCGGATGGTTTTTTAGGGTGCGTGGTTTTCCCAGGATCAAAGAATGTGCTGCAGCCAACCTGTTCGGTAGATGGGTACTTAAGGATCATTCCATTCAACCGTCCTCACTGGGCAGGTGAGGAGCCTAGAGCTTGTGCCCAGAGAGGGCCAGGACTTGCCAAAGGTCACACAGCACGTAGGAGGTAGAATTGAAGTCTGTGCCCAGCTCTAGACGCTAAGACCTACATGGCTCATCCTATTCCCCTGAAGGTCCACACTGAGACTCTAAGGCTCAGAGCCGGGAAGCTGGGGCTTCCAAGACCTGTCAGGCCCTGTCCTTGGCCTCAAAGGAAGATACCCATGTCTAAAAGAATCTTGTGTTTCTATACTCACCAAATGTATGCATTACATGAATGGCATCTCCCTTTAGAACCTCCCAGGAGCTGGTTCAGGAGGGCGGGATGTGTATGCTAATCCCCGCTCTACAGATGAGGGGACAGTGAGTGGTCAGAGGGACCAAAGACATGGCCAAGGGCACCGAGCATGTTCTTGCGGGGACCAGGACATGCCTCTGGGTCCCTGGCTCCTGGGTCCCAGGAAGAGCCGTGGCTCTTCCTGCTACTGCAGCCCTGAAGGGCTGAGGGCCGAGGGCGGACGGCAGTCTGCTTGGGTGGTGTCCTGCCTCATGCCGGTCCCCGAATCCCACCCTCCCTCTGCTTGGAACCTAGCCTCACTCCAATAGGAACCGAAAAGCTTCGAGAAGCTTTGTCCAGCCCCCTGTGCGGCAGGTGGCAGCGTGGTCATTTGTATCCCACCGGATACCAGCCATTATATAACTGAAGTGACATCTTTGAGCAGCAGCGACGAGAACTTCTATTCCTGTCCTCTCTTATCTGCCTCCAGCCCCCGTATATATTCAGAAGCTGTTCTGCCCTGGGCAGGGGGCTTGATTGTCCCCAGTATGGGGACATGCAGACCCGAGTTCAAATTCTGACTCTGCCCCTTACTAGCTCTGTGCCCCCGATCCACACTAAGTCTTGATTTCCGCAGAACGTAGGTTAAGAATAGCTCCCATCTCCCGTGAGGAAGCAAGTTGGGTGATCTCCAAGGCCCCTTGGAAATCTGTTCTTGCTGGGTGACTTTGGGGAACGTCTTCCTCTCCCTAGGGCTGTCTCCCCTCCGTGACAGCTTTGGAAGATCTCCCTTCTTAGAAAGAAGTGGCTGTGGGACCTTGCGTAGCCAGAGAGGGGTGCCACGCGTGCCTGGGTCTGCCCGGTGCTGTGTGGTCCTGGAGGGGCATGAGACAGACTGCTGGAGGCGGAGACAGCTCCGGGCCCCGGGCCTGCCAGCAGTCGTAGCCATGAGCGAGGGAGCTCCGTGGGAGCCCCGGCAGCGGGGGGAGCATGGAAAAGCTGAGCTGGGCCCCGGGTGAGTAGGGGCGGGGAGGCTGCGGTTCACAGAGACTGCACAGAAGCTGCACAGAAGCCCCAAGCTTGGGAGGAGGCGAGTCAAGGCCTTGTTTATTCATGATCGCTGGCATTTGCACCGGCTTGCACTTTTTTGCAAGCGTCACCTCGGGGAGACCCGGATGAGGGCCTGGCCCGCAGCAGATGCTCCGTGACTATCTGTGAAATGAAGGGATATGATCTCTACAGAAAAAAAGGTTGTCTTGATTCCCAGGCCAGGCTCCTTGAAGTGACACAGATCTCGGCTGCTGGTGGGTCGGGAGGCCGCACGGAGGAGGCCGCAGGGCCCAGACTTTGGATTTGGAGTGACCTGGGTTCAAACCGCTCCCTTATCTAGCCATCACTTCCTTCTTTCAACAAATGTTGATTGAGTACCTTCTAGGTGCCAGCTGCTGTGTGACCTTTGGCAAGTCACTTAACCTCTCTGGCCTCGATTTCTGCCTTTGCGAAATGGGGATAGGGTACTGCCCACCTTACCAGAGTTGTCGTGTGGACTGAGATGTGGGACGTAAAGCACTCAGCACCTAGCACCTGGTCCTGGCGGGTTGTTGTGGTTGTTTCCTGACATGCTATGGCTGAGAACTGTACTAAGAGAACCAGGAATCTCTGGACCCCGGGGTGCCTCCATGCTGTTGGTGGTTAGGAATTGGGGCTAGATCTTGAGAAATTCACGCCTTAACCCTAGTATCATCTAGAACCCAGGAGAAGGAGGGGTGTTTCGCTCTCTTTGGAGTATTGTTCCTGAGGTCCTACTCTGTGCCGGGCTCGGTGCTAAGCCCTGTGCGTGCTGTATCCTGCAGCTCCACGTGGGGAACAGGTCATTGAGGCGAGTTCAAGGAAGGGGCTACTTACAGAGGTGCGGGCAGCAACAAAGGAACCCACAGGGGCTGGCGAAACACACGGTCTAACCTGAAGGTACAAGGGGAGGGGAAAGTGTAACCAGACCCCAGTGAAAGTTAAAATGTGCACAGCCGTCTGCAGCCCCCAACAGGAGCAGGGAGAGAAATACTGTGCCCGCTCACTCTTTCTACTTCTCTGTCTCTTGCTGGGGCTTCCCATTGGCCAGACCTAGCCCAGAGCACAGAGCAAGGAAGCCTGAGGGTGCGGCCAGTGAAAGCCAGCTTCCTGGGGCATGCAATAGATCTGGGCAGCAAGTGGAGACTAACCAGCAGCCCCCCCACATTATATATTGGAAGGTGGGTGTTATATTCCCATTTCACAGCTGGGCAAACTGAGGCCTGGAGGCCCTGGGAGATGCAGTAATGTGCACAAAGCCACACCCAGTAGGCCCTGCCCTAGGACAGAGGGTGGGGGCAAAGGCTCAGAGCCCTGAGCGCTGTTCCTGGGAATAACGGTGTGCTCAGATGGTCAGAAATGGGAGGCCCCTTTGAGGTGTCCTGCCTCTCCCTATCGGGCCAGTGAGCAGAGGCCCGGAGCCTGGAGGGTCCTCACGCAGAGTCGCCAGCAGTTAGCAGCACATGAGAGACCGGCCTCAGGCCTCCCAGATCCTCAGCCCGTGGAACCTCTCTGCTCGCTGCCTGAGGGCCCTGCCTGCCAGGACATACTTCTTTCCGCAAGGCTTGGCAGGCGGGGGGTGGGGGGGTGTGCCTGCAGCTGACGTCACAGTGGACTTGTTCCGTGGGACGGGGTTCCCCGGGTCTGGCTGTGGAGGCCAGGACCCTCGGGGAAGCCCAGAGCGGCTGCTTGTTTGTTTCCATGGATCTGTTTACGCGAGCCCCCCCCCCAGCCCCTGTGCCCCCCCAGGCCCAGGCCTCGCTCGCCTCCCCCAGGCAGGCCTGTGGCCCCCGCTCCCCTCCCCCTCGGGCTCCGGGCCCTCTCAGAGGCCCCGTTGTTTGCGGCGTGGAGTGGAAAATCCCACCCCGGCCCTCGTGAATCATCCCAGAGTCACCCGCTCAGGCTTCAGGCCTTGGAAAGAAATGGCAGCATTTTTCCACTGCGTGGAGAACAGGCAGGGTCTCGGGCCAGGCGAGAGGGGGCAGGGGGCGCCCACCCTCGCTCGCCCACTAACAAAGTAAGTAGTGAACAGGGAAGGGTCAGGCCGGTGGCTGCCGCTGGGCCCGGGGTGGCAGAGGAGAGCCTGGCCAGGCCCGCAGCTGGGGGCCGGGCTGCGATGACACGGAGCCGGGCTGTGGCCTGACATCACTAGGCTGGGCCGTGGGTCCCAACTGGCACTCAGAGTCTGCTCTGCAGATGTGCGGGTGAGGTCAGACTCCCAGCTTGGATGCCCCTGTTTCTGGGGCAGAAGAAATGCCAAGAGGGTGTGCCAGGGCCCCTGAGGGAGACTCTCCGTCCCTGGAGCCCTGCCTGAGCTCTGCCTCCCTGGGCCTTGACCTTCTTCTCTGTGAGATGGGCATGGTCTCCTCCTTTCCTCTCCTGTCAGATAAGTGGAGAAGGAAGTCGCCATTGCCCTGCAGCTCGGGAACTGCCTCGTGTTGGGAAGGTTCCGGGGTGCTTCTTCCACAGCTGCCCAGAGAGGGGCAAGCCCTTACCCAAGTGTGCACACCTAGTCAGCACGTACTGAGCTGGGATTCTCTGTGTGGAAGCTCCCAGGAGAGGAGAACAGATCCAGTGTCCTGGGTTGAATGCAGGTCCTGCCCGTTAGCTGTGTGGCCTTGGGCAAGTCGTTTTGCCGCTGTGAGGCTCTGGTTGGTTTCTCATCTATGAAGACGGCTCTGCAATGTCTGTAGTAGTGCCTCACCTGAGCGCCTGCATTTCCCTTTCTTTCTGGGTCACCTGGAAGAACAGGGAAAGGGAAGGGGCTTCCGGAAAGGGAAATCTTTGTTCTTCCTGAAAAACAGATGCCAAGGAGGGTGGTTTAAAATTTGGAGCAGCTTCGGGCGCCTGGGTGGCTTAGTCGGTTAAGCGTCCGACTTTCACTTAGGTCATGATCTCGCGGTTCGGGGGTTCGAGCCCCGCGTCGGGCTCTGTGCTGACTGCCAGCTCAGAGCCTGGAGCCTGTTTCAGTCTGTGACTCCCTCTCTCTCTGACCCTCCCCTGCTCACGCTGTCTCTCTCTCTCTCTCCTAGAAATAAATAAAAACATTAAAAAATATTAAAAAAAATAAAGAATGAAGGGGTGAGGAATGGAAGTAGGGTGCCCCCCAAAGCCACACAGCTCGTAAGCAGGAGTGCCCTGTCTTCCAATGTTCTCTACTGTTCCCCTGCGGGGGATGAAGGGGAGAGAGGAAGGAGCCCTGAAATCCCAAACCTGCGGAACTACATAGAAGGGCTCTGGCTGGAAGGAAGATGGCTGCCAGTTTGGCCAGAGGTTCTGGGAGGCTCCGAGGTGTCCAGGACTTGCCCGAGGGCCACGCAGCCACCCGCCCCTCCCTCCACCAGCGCCCCTGGGGCCTTGGAGCCCATATCTGCCTGTCTGGATCTCTCTTCTGATTTTTATTCATGGACGAGCGAGCACGTGGCGTTCACAGGCCAGAACTGTGAACCGAGCCTGCCCAGCGTGAGATCTGGATTAATTACCAGCCAAACCGTACTGGGTTTTCAACACTGATTTTAACTCCGGGCAGGAAACCTGGAATCTCGTTGATGGTTATTTGAAACAAATGAATTCCCCAGGCCTCATACATCCTCGAAAGCCAGGCTTCCTTCGAAGGTTCCGTGTTCAGTTCTTCACATCAGGCACTTAGTTAATCCTCGTTTATCCCTTGAGGGGAGACGGGGGGGTAGCTACTAGACCCACCATCAGTGGGAGCCATGGGGACTCAGGCTGAAGGGCATATACGAAGTGTCCAGCTACTAAGCAGCAAAACCAGAAACTGGACAAAGGTCAGTGCCCTCGGTTTCGTAAGTCTGCTCAGCTACCTCCTTCCCATGCTACAGGGTTAGGCCTTTCTCTTGTGGGAAATAGGGAGCCATTGAATGTTGTTGAGCCGCGGAGTGCCTTGGGAAGATGAACAAGGCTGTGTAGAGGAGGACAGGAGTAGAGAGAGGGTGGAGGTGGGGAGACAAATGAGGGTGCCATTGCAGGTTCTGGGTGAGCAGTGATGAAGCCTGGACCAGGCTGTGACCGCTGGAATAGAGGGAACATTCCAGTGATGATTATATACCAGTCACAGTGTTAAATGTTTACCATCTCTCATTTCATCCCTGTGACAATCCTATGAAGAGGCTATTATCGTCCCCATTTTATAGGCACAGGCTGGTTCAAGAACTTGCCCAACCCCAGCTGGAGAGTGGCATCATGAGGTTTGAACCCAGGCCTGTCTGATGCAAAAGCCTTTGCCTATGCCCTTTATGCTACACTGCCTCTCCTTGGTGCAGAGATGCTTGGTGTGACCTTGGACAAGTCCCTTCTCTGCTCTGGCTCTGCAGAGAACTTGGCTGAGCTCTGAGGTCTCTTGCTGTTTTATCTTATCAAACATTTAGTTGAGAGTCCTGGGGAAAGAGACAGATTAGTTCCTCTGAGAAGACCATGGTCTAGTGGGACTGATAGGCTTCTGGGCAGACAACGCCCCAAATAATATAGAAGCCTTTACAACAGAGGGAAAGAGAGGACTTGAGTAAACCTAGGGGAGGGATCAGGGAAGGCTTCCTGGGACAGGTGACACTTGGTTAAGTTAGCTGAGTAATGAAAGGTGAAAACTTCAAAGACCTAGAAACGGCAGGTACAAAGGCCTGAAAGCCTCAAAGGGCTTGAATTCCTTAGGTAGGGACCTCAGAGGACCCGTCTTCTCAGCAGCCACTGGGTTTCCATGCCCACAGCTCTGGACAGGCTTGTTGAATGACTGCTTGAACCCATTCTCTGCCACCACCTGGCACTCACGCTATCTTCTTGCTTTTTTTTTTCAGGGTCCCCCTGGGCTTCCTGGGCTCCCTGGACCCCCTGGTGCACGGGGGCCTCGGGTAAGTGATCACACGCTGTCCTGGGGAGCTCTGGTTGGCCCTTTGGCCTGTATCCCACGACCCCTAAGTTCCAGCCTTGCTGTGTGACCTCAGGCTGTCCCCTGTCCTTCACAGGCGCGCATTTTCCATTTGGTCCATTGGAGTGTGCTTAGGGCTCGCAGGGGGCATGGTGTGGACAGGAGTGGCCTGGGATAGCAATGACCTCTTACAGGGCCTCAGTTGTTTCTTGCGTATGCCCGCGGCAGTCTGGGGTAAAGGGTCCCTGCAGCCACACCTCCTGAGATGGATTTCAGCATTTGTCTGGAAGCAAAGCTGGTTTGGGAGGATGTGACCCTCACATCCATCTTCCCATCTCTGCAGGGCCTGGGCTCGGGATGCCAACATAGGCAAGGTCGGGGGTGAGCTCCCCATGCTGAGAAGTTTCATCAGAGGCTGGAGGACTGCTTGGCCAGGCTGTAGTGTCTGAGATGGGCCCGCCTGAGCCTTGGTGTGAAAAACCGCTCCCGCACCTCCTACGTCACTTAATGCCGCCTTGATGGAGCCCCTCCCCCGGGACCCCCAGGGGCCAGTACAATCGTTCTCATGTTAGGGGTGAGGAAACTGAGCATGCAGGAGATGGAAGAGCCAGGATGGGAGCCCAGACTCTTAGCCATATGCTGGGACCCTTGGGGGGTTTCTCTTGTTGAAAAATCTGTCCTTTTCCCAAGAGGGCTCAGACCCATGACGCCTGCCACCTGTGTCCAGGCTGAATCAGCCTTTCCCACGCTGGGTGCCTGGCAAGGCTCTGGCAGAGACAGCTGCCCGGGGCATATTTTTAGCTCTGAACCCAGCGGATGGTTCTGGTTATGCAATTACTCGAGCCCTAGTTCCCTCCAGACCTGGCCCTGTGCTCTCTGGGCCCAGGCCTCTGGAATCTGCCGCCTAACGCGGCATTTCCTCCTGGCTTCAGAGTCTCCATGGAGCACATACCCGGAGCTGGGGACCACAGAGGTCCCAGGGATACTACCGGCCACAGAACCTGGTAGCCTGGTGCCAGGATGAGGCCCTTGGACCTGGCAGGCACTTTACCCATCCAAACTGCTCCTCAGCACCTGCACCCGGGCTGTTCCCTCCACCTGGCCCTGGCGCCCTGGGGCGCCCTTCTTTGCAAGTTCCTCCTCCATCCCCTGCTGAGATCAAACGCCACCATGTTTTCCCATGACTGCCCCCTTCTCTGAGCTCCTGCAGCAGTTTATCTGCTTCTCCACCGGATCACTTGGATCACTTTTGAAAAGCTCACAGGGACTGCTGAGCTCTGTTGACTGAGCCGCATATGCATGATCTCATCCCACCCTCCTAGTCATCCCGAGAAATGGGTTGCAGTAATGTCCCCATTTTACAGGTGAGGAAAACCGAGGCTCAGAGTTGTTACTTTGGATAAAGTCAACCATAGGGTAAATGCCAGCCCTAGGACTGAACCCAGGCACTCTGAGCCCGGAGCCTCTGATCGTACAGAATTATTGCACTGAGTTTTCTCTCTACTCTGCCGAGCCCCTATGGGCCAGAGGCAGGTCCTGTTTATTTCTCTTTCTCCCACGGTGCCTCGCAGACTGCCCTGCGTGCAGCAACTGGCCAAATGGTTGCTGAAGAGTTCTAGTCCGGGAGTTAACATTTCACCCCAGAAGCTGCGTGATCTTTGGCAAATCCTTTCCCCTCTCTGGGCCTCAGTTTCCCCATCTCTAAAGCACAGGGTCCTCTCGGGATTCTCCAAGGCATTTCCTTAGAAAGGTATTTCCAAGGTCCCTCCCAGCTCTGAAATTCCACGAGTGAGTGAATGGCTCTCCTGACATCCTTCTTGGGCTTTCTGCGTGTTCCCCTCCCCGTCATCCTGTTTCTAGGCTGGAAATTCCATAGATCATAAAATTCCAGAGATAATAGAATGTGAAGATTAGACAATGCCAGCTCCTCTCTGCACAGATGGTGGCTCTGGGGCTCAGGGAGGGGCAAGGCCATACCTGAGGTCCCCCAAAGCTCAGCAGCATGCCTCTTCCCACCTCCCCATGCTTCCCCAGCCCACGGAAGGAAGTTGGGGAATCCCTGGGCCCTCCACACACCCGGCTCTCTGAGCTGCAGCATTTATAGAATGGGTCTGCTTGGCTCCCAGTCAACTATGCGCTTCGTTTCTCTGCAAGGCAGTGGCCGGAGAGGGGAGTGGGGGCGGGGGCGGGGAAGCAGGAAGCCCCCACCTTCGTAAACTGCAGATGGGGTAGTGGAGTGCTCCAGCCCACCATCTTCAGGGCAGCTGGGGAGAAGTGGCCACCGTTGGCCTCCCACAGCCCATGCCTGGTTCTGGGGGGCTGGTCAGGGGTTCCGCCTCAAACGCCTTTACCCAATTTATGCCCAGTTCAGGCTGAGCTCTGAGGTTAGGCCCCAGGAGCCTGGGCTGGGGTGAACTTCTGAAGTCGTCCAGATTCCTTAGAGCCCACTGGGCCCTAGTCACTCAGAGGACTCTTGGGGAGGGGAGCTGCTCACAGCTCCTTCTGGATCTTGACACTTCCAGGCCACACCCACATGCCAGGAGGCAGAGCTTGGTGGCATGGTAGAGAGGGCTGCAGAGCTGGTTATGTTAAAGGGAGGGTCACCGTGCCACAGCCATCAATTCCCCAGGCCCAGCGAGCTTCTGAATACTGTTCTTTCCAGCGTGTTCAGAGAAGGGGAGGGTCCCTGTTCCGGCATCGAGGAAGAGGGAGGTGCCTTGGTTGGAATGTGACAGGCTACAGCTGGGAAGTTGGCCTCCGAGAGGGAGGAAGGAAGCACAGCTAGCCAGATGAGTCAAGAGGGGCCAAGGACGAGGGCAGTGTGTCTAGAAGCTGGTGTGGTGGGGCACCCCTCGGTCTCCCGGGGTGCCTCTCCCCACCCCTGCTGCCCCTAGATCATTCCTGCTGGACAAAGACTCTCAGGAATCACCTGACTGTCAGGGCTCTGTTTATGTTACTGGCTGCAAGATTCTAACCCAGGGCCCTTGTCGGAGAAAGTAGATATAGCAGGTTCCAGCTGTTACATGGGATTCAGATACAACCTAGGAAAATCCAGTGCCGTGAATAAGCCTTAGACCTGAAGCCAACAGGCCTGGGTCCCGGCCCTGGCTTGGCCATCACTGCTGTGTGACTTGGCCAAGACTCTTTGACTCTCTGGGCCCAGTCTTCCTAGCTGTTCCAAGGCCTCCAGAGAGACCGTGAGCTCAGAGCGTGTAGGAATCTAAGGGAGAGCTTTCTGGCTGGGCTGTGGCCCCAGGAGGGATGCACTTGTGTTCAGGAGATGCTAAATACTCCCTTCGCTGAGTTCTCAACTCCAAAGACTCACATGATGGTGCAGTTGTAGTCGAAAGGGAACAGTTCTTTAAGGCAGAAGTCCTAGACGATCCCCTGGAGGAAGTAGCATTTGAGCCAGGCCTTGAAGGATGGGTGGGTATCAGCTGGAGGGGATGGATGGGAAAGGCATGCCGGTGATGGGAACAGCATGGGAAAAAGTGGTGAGGCACAGTGGAGGGAAGCAATTCGAGAAGTGGGTTTTGAGCCCAGGGAGCCAGCCTGGCAAGGGCTGTGGGGCCAGGTGGAAAGAAGGGGGAGGCGGTAAAACCCAGAGGTTGAGGGCTTGTGCTCTGGAGCCGGACATCTGAGGTTGAGCTCTGGCTCTGCCTCTTAGCAGCCGAGTGACCTGAGAAAGTTCTAAATCCCTCTGAGCACCGGCTTCAAAATGGGAATAATGGTAGCGCCCACCTCTCAGGTTAATAGAGTCAAACGAGGTGATGCATGGAAAGTGTTTGGTGCAGGGGCAGGCATGGAGGGTTCCTCCCGAAGAGCAGACCACCATGGCAGTTGTGCTAAGGCTCGGCGAGAAGACCCAGAAGCGTAGGGGAATGTGCCAGGCGTTGCTGTGGGAGGTGGCGTGACACCCATTTCCCCCTCACCTCTTTATTTCTTTTCCCTTTCAGGGTCCTCCTGGGCCTTATGGGAAC
This sequence comes from Hyaena hyaena, assembly GCF_003009895.1. NCBI lineage: Eukaryota > Metazoa > Chordata > Mammalia > Carnivora > Hyaenidae > Hyaena > Hyaena hyaena. Next base: position 8,040,047 of record NW_024080638.1, read on the forward strand.
CCAGGCCTCCCCGGCCCTCCTGGAGCCAAAGTGAGTATTTGCAGTGGGGTCTGCAGGTCGGACCAGGGAGTGGGTGCTGGGGTTGGAGCCACATTTGGGGTGCTTCTTAGCGGCTCCTGGTGGGAGGGCCTCAGTGCCACAGGCAGTCCCCGAGCACCTCCCAAGTGCCGGGATGGTGACACAGTGGAGACTTGGGAGTAGAGCTTCTGGCTGGGGCTGGGGCGTTAAGGAGGAAAGGGCAGCTACCATGTACAGCCCTCAAAGGAGAGCAGGAAGAAGGGCCATTTGCTGATCAAGAAGGAGGGCCCAGAATGTTGGACTCGGGGTATAAGTTTTGCTGGGTCATAAGACTCACCCTGAGAGGCACGTTATCTTTCAAGCTGGGGAGGGACATGGTCATGTTTGAGGACGATCAGTGTCATGTGGACATGGACTGGAGGTGGGGACCAGAGCGGAGGCGGGGAGACCTGGGGTGGCACAGGGGAGGGATGAGGCTGGCCCCACCAGCCTCGGGGTGTGGGAGGAAGGGAAGCAGATGCATTCACAATGCGCTGGGGAGGTGGGGAGGTAGAGAGGCGCGGCCACAGGCGAGAGATAAGAGACCAGTGCCTCCCCAGTGTTAACACGGGGAGCCAGAGCGGGGAACCTGGTGAGGATGGAGAGGGTGTGGATGTTCACTTGGGACCCTGGAGCCCCGCCAGGTGGAGATGAATTGTGGACAGACATTTGAAACTCTGCAGAATGCTGAGCTGGAGATATGTAGAGCCTTGGGGGGGGATAGAGATGCCACCTCCCCCAGGGACCCTTTCTGGAATGCTCCCGTTAACTTTAAGATGAGACCGCAGAGATCAGAATGACCCGTGCTCTGACGCTGGCTGGGAACTCTGGCCTCAGAGCCCCTAGTGCTGTTCCTGGAGCCCCAGCAGTGAACAGGGCTGTCCAGGGCAGTGCTGGGAGTGAACGGCCAGAGCATCAGAAAGTGTGCCAGCAACATTTAGGTCATGGGGAGAAGTCTCCAGGAGTGGCCGGAGAAACAGGAGAAGTGGAAGGAAGTTGCAAGGTCAAGGGCGCAAGAAGGAAGGGGTGAGAAGCAGGCCAGAAAGGCAGAGGGGCTCTCGGTTAGGACAGTGCCCGGCCCAGCTTGCTCTCTGCGGGCTCAGGGGGGTGGCCAGGCCCAAGGAGATTCTTTGCTAAGCCTGTTAGGCAGGTCGAGTGGCTTAAAGAAAGTGTTAATTGACTGGACCCCAGGTCCTGCTCTCTCCAAAGGCCAGTTCTGGTGCCCACCAGCTTGTCTGGGAGTTTGGGCCACATGGCCAGGGTAGGCTGGGCTCCTTCCTTGCAAAGTGCGCGCCGAGGGCCCAGGTGACGGGTGGCCAGCAGCTGCCTGGATGTGTTCTGGTTTTAACAAGGTGGATAGTGCAGTGTTCGGTAGCATAGCTGCCTTCCTGGCAAACACGTGACAGTAATAATCAGCATATATTGGACCTACTGTGAGCACTGTGCACTAGGCACGCACTTTATGTAGCTTGTCTTCATTTGATCCCCCATGAAGACCTAAAGAGATGGGTGCGGACACCGTACCCACTTACAGATAGGGAAACTGAGGGCCAGGCACATTTAGCCACCGTCTAGGAAACGGTCGCAGGAGCTGCCCTGAGGGGCCAGGCAGGAAGAGGGAGCTCCCATGGAGACTTCCGCTTTGCACAGGCCTCCGGTGTCCCAGGCCATGGGTGCATCACGCCTGCCGGGATCCGCGGCTGTTCTGGATCTCCAGGTCCGCTCAGGAGCACACCTTTCTTGGCCTGGCTGGGACCGCCTGGTCCTCCCCACTCCCTCCAGCTTCCAGACCGATCCCTTGCTGTGTAGCAGCATATGTTCCTTCCCTGTCCCATGCTGGCCCCACATCGCAGGGCCTCAGCCCCAGGCCCACGGCAGCCCCAGCCTGGCCTGCCGCCCCCCCCCCCTTCTCGTGCAGCCAGTCATGTGTCGAGGCAGGAGGGGAGGTTCCTCCTCTGCTTCCCCCTCCATTTTGAGAGGCAGCCTGGGGTGTGGTGAGGGAGGCTCATACCTGGCAGGTGGCCCTTCCTGCTGCCACATGTAGCTGGGATGTGTGGACTCAGGGTCTCCTGGACAGGACTCTAGCCTGTTAAGGGTGCACATTCCAGAAAATATGCTGGAATAAGAGGTGGCACCTTCCATTAATGCTTGCATAAGACTCCAAGGGGAACAGTCATGTGCTTTGCCTGCTACCTGGCCTGGAGCCCAGGGGTGAGCAGAGGTGGCCCCAGGACAGGCCAGTTGGGTGGGAGACCCCAGTTTGCAGGGCTTGAGTCCTGGGCTGTGCTTGATTTGTGGCGTGGCCGGGACAAGGTTAAAGCAGAGGCCCTCCCTGGTTGGAATTCCCGACATCGCTGAGATGGGAAGAGAATCTGCACCCAGGGGTGTGGTTCTGGGGAGAGGCTCCTCACCGTGTCCCAGATCCCCCTCAGCCTGGGAGGTGACCTGATGGGATAGTAATGCCGGCCTCCCCCAGGCCTTGTGCTGGCTCCTCCTCTCGCACATGATGTTGGCTTCTAGAGCAGCCCCTGGGGCCACCCATCCATTCATCTTCCGTCAGTCAACAGATGTTTATTGAGTACCTACTATGTGCTGCTGATGGAAAAATCAGGAAGGTCTGCCTAGGTGACAGGGAGCCTCCACTTGGTCTGGTTGGGTCACCATGCATTCATTGTTCCAGTGGGTTGATGGGGCCCTTGGGAGCTTATGGTATTGTAGGGTGAAGACTGAGGGGTGGGAGAGACAGGTGGATTGAGGAGGATCAAGAAGGAAGGAAGAGAGAAGGAAGAACTTCATGCTTCTTGAGGTCACAAAGGACCAAGGTGACTTGCCCGGGTTCCTGGCAGTGACCATCAGGGGCAGGGCTATATTTTGGATCCTTGAGTTTGCCGGCTGGACATGTACCCGTATACCCCATGTCCAAATCCGTCAAGAAGAGGGAGGGTCAGCTTCCACATGGAGTTGAGATCAAGGGCTTTGAGAATGAGGCAAAGAAGCCAGCATGCTGGGAGGATGCCCTGGCTGACGTTAGAGGTCTAGTGTCGAGTCACTGGTTTAATTCACGGAGCCAACCGACCCCAGGTTGTTGCCGCAGGAAAGGGCAATGATTAAGAGCACAGGCTGGAGCCGGATGATCGAAGTTCACATCCCAGATCTGCCATCTCCTAGTTCTGCGACTCTGGGTACATCATTTCAGCTTCCCGTGCCTCCCCTGCCTCAGTGTCCTCCTCTGGAAAATGGATGATAAGAGCAGCCGCCCCCCTTGGCTTGTCATGAGGAGGAACTGAGTCACTTAGAGCAGTGCTGGCCTTGGCAGTTCTACGGAAGGGTCGGCTGTCAGCACGTGCAGGGCGTTGGGCCAATGTTGGGGCACCGGCAAGTACACTCCCTGCCCTTGCGGACACAAGCGAATCACTGACAAATGCAGAATTATGCCATGACCAGGGCTCAGATGCCTAACACGGGGATTGGTCTGGTGTGGGAGGGGAGACGTGCTTTCCCAGAGGTTACACGGGTTGAACTAAGGTCTGAGGGGCAGCGGGTGACAAGACACAGAGGCAGGAGGTGACTGGGGAGGGTAGCAGGCTTGGTGGGGGGGTGGTAAGACTTCTGGGCTTCATCCAAGGAGGAATAGGAATACCTGCACAGAGTTTTAGCAGAGGGGACCTGATCAGGTCAGGTCTGTGGAAGCCACTCAGGCAGCCCGAGAAGCAGGGCCTGGCAGGCATCCCGCAGGGAGGTGTGGAGCTGGGGTGCTGGGGCTGGACCGTGGTGCAGTCAGGTGGGATGCAGGGTGATGGGCTCTGGGCCAGAGGCAGGTGGGGCTCCAGCAGTGCAGGAAAACCCGAGCCACCTGGGCTAGAGGATAAGGTGCCCGGTCCACTCTCCATCCCTGGTGTGGCCTGCATGGCTCACAGTGAATTACCCAAGATTATTATGGGCCCTCAGGCACTGGGGGAGGGTAGGCGGGCAGGAAGGAGCAGACTTGGTGACCCAGGCAGCTGCTGGCGGAGCTGGTGAAAACTCAGGTGGAGATAGCCCTATAGGGTTCTCAGGCCCCCGCCTTTCCCCCTTCCTCTGATGATGGAGGTAGGCCATACTCATTAAGGGAAATGTGGAATAGTCTAGAAAGTATCACAAAGAAAGTCAGCTCCCTGCAATGGCCCTGTCCAGTGATAAGCACTGAGTGCATTTTGAGGACTGGGCCAGGGGCTGGCCAAGAGTTTTACATACTTTGTAGGGCACATGTTATTACCCCCATTTTATAGATGAAAAAACTAAGGTCCAAGTGGCTAAATAACTTGCCCAGGGTCATATATCTGAAAAGTAGCAGAGACAGGATTTGGACCCTCTACTGCCTAACTCCAAAGCCTGTCTGTACTTTTAGCTATGAGGCAATTTTGCTCCACAGTTAGCTCTATGTTCTTTCTTTGTGGATTAACACATATTATATATGGTAACGTTTACATATATAACACATAAATTTAAAAAGATTTTTTAATGTTTATACGTTTTTGAGAGAGAGAGAGAGAGAGAGACAGAGTGTTAGCAGGGGAGGGACAGAGAGAGAGGGAGACACAGAATCTGAAGCAGGCTCCAGGCGCTGAGCTGTCAGCACAGAGCCCGACACGGGATTCAAACTCACAACTGTGAGATCATGACCTGAGCTGAAGTGAGAAGGTTAACTGACTGAACCATCCAGGCGCCCCACATATTTAACACATACTAATCAAAATGCATACGCACACACACAAAGATATAGATATACGTACACATACATGCACACATACATATATATGAATAATTTAAAATATGCCCCGTACACAAGAGCTTGATGCGTTCCGTTGTTATTTTGCTAGCAATTGCCTTCTAGAAAGATTGAACCAATTCGTGCTGCTGCTAGCTAGCATCAGAGCAGGGTATTTTCAGAAGACAATTTATTCTTGTTTTCACTTCACTTCATTGATCATTGAGAAGAATGCGTTTCTTACATCTGTTTTCCATTTATATTTTATTGTTTATGAAGTGGTTTATTTGGGGGGTTGGGATGCTGTCCTTTGTTATGGATTTGTAAAATTATTTCTATTTAAGTATTAAGATTAGGAAGGCTTCATCTACTTTACAAATACATCCCAGTTTGGCTGTTTGCCTCTGCAGAGTATTCATGATATTTACAAAGAAAAGTTTTATCTATTTTTTTGGACCAACAATAACAGCTAACACTTATTGGGGACTTATGTCAGATAGTTTGGAGAAGGTTCCCACCCATATGTAATATTTATTGTTCTTTACTTTTATACTTAGACATTTCTTTCCTACCACATGATCAGATAGGTATTCATTTATCTTCCTAGTCATTTCATAGTATCATTTGTATCTTAAAAAATTTTTTAAACCATCTGGTATTAATTTTCATGGGGGGTGGGTATGAGGTGGGGTGGTAACTTTATCTCCGCTCCCCCCCCAGTGGTTAACCATTTATTAAGTAACCTTGACTCTACTGATTATTCTATGATAGACCAGGGTCTATTCCTGGCCATTTAAGTATGTTTTATTGCTCTGTCTTTATTTTTTTTAAACATTTAAAAAAATATTTTTATTTATTTCTAGGAGAGAGAGAGAGAGAGAGACAGCGTGAGCAGGGGAGGGTCAGAGAGAGAGGGAGACACAGACTCTGAAATAGGCTCCAGGCTCTGAGCTGGCAGTCAGCACAGAGCCCGACACAGGGCTCGAACCCACGAACAGAGAGATCTTGACCTAAGCGAAAGTCGGACGCTTAACTGACTAAGCCACCCAGGCACCCCTTTATTGCTCTGTTTTTATATTTTTTTGCTAAAATTCTATTTTATATGATATCTATGATCTTTATGCGTCTTACCCCCCCCCATTCTTTGAAAATATTCCTGGCTATTTATTCTGCCAGATGAACTTTATGCTCATCTTAATCATTTCCTTAAAAGCACCCTGGGGATTTTATTGGAATTGTATTAAATGTGTATATTAATTTGTGAAGAATTAACATCTTTAAAATATTGTGTTTTCCTGTCTAAAACATGGCATGTCTTTCCATCTGGTTGAGTTTTTTAAACACCTCCTGGTAAAGTATTATAGCTTTTACTGCATAAGGCCTGCAACAGCTCTGGTTTATGCTTAGAAATCCTATATGTTTGTTGCTGTTGTGAATGAAATATTTCCCCATTCTGTTTTCTAACTGGCTGTCCACTTTGGAAGAGGACTGTTGACTTTTGTGTTTTTGTCCTTTTTGTGTGTATTTTATAGCCATGCCCTGTACTGAAGAATCTTACTGATTTTAACAGTATTTCAATTGGTTCTCCTGGATTTTTTCGACAGGCAATCATACCATTTGCAAAAAAGGACACACTTGTGTCTCCTTTTCCTCAAAGGCTAATTGTCTCATTTGTTTTTCTTGCCCTATTGCATTGGCCTGAACTTCTAAATGCATGAGGTCTACGTTATTTTTAGAGGAAGCCAGTCTGAGCCAATCCCAGCCCTAGAGTTGTCCCCTGGGGTCCTAATCACTCATGTGCTCATTTGGCCCTGTGCTGGGTACTTGGGTTAGAGATGACTTGCATAGAGGATTCCTGGCCCAGAATTTCCCAATCCGTCCTGATGCATCCCTTTCCAGACCTCAGCCACTCAGAGCCCTCCATTCTCTCCACTTCCCAATCCTACCTGCAGAAAAGGAGCTCAACAGAGTTACCACCCCCACTATATCTGTAGCCTTTATGGTTGAGGATACAACTTTCAGTCTTCTAGTTCCCAGAGGCTCTGTTAACCGATCCAGATGGAGAGCCGTTCCCCATGCAGAGAGGGAAGGGGCTTGCCCAGGGTCACACAGGCTCATTGGCTGAAGAGCTGGGTTGACAAGCAGGTTCTCATCCTCACCAATGTATAAGCAATTAATTAGACCTTATAGCTTCCTCCTGTCTCTCCCCGGGGACTCTGCAGGAGTCTGGCTGGGAAGACACAGAGTCTTCTCCATCCCAGAAGCTGCACATGCACCTGACTCGGGGCGCCTCGAGCATCCCTGCAGAGAAAACTTCATCTGCCTCCCTCCTTGTCTGCCTCCAGCCTTAGCTTAGCTGGAACCCCCTTCAGGGATTTCCTCTCAGTCTGGATTAAGTTCTCCCTGACTTCCTCCTGGACTCCTCTTATCACTGGCTTGTAGTGTTTTCACCTGCTGTGTGTTGAAATATAAAGAGCTTGGGCTCAGGAATCAGACTGCCTGAGTCTAAATCCCATTTACAAACTGTAGGACTTTGGACGGGTTACTTAGCCTCTGTGCCTTTGTTTCCTCATCTGTGAAATGGGGATGGTGGTTGTTGCTACCTCACAGATTTATGTGTCCAGGGCCAGAAGAGCACCCAGAAAATGCTAGTGCTTATTATCATTGCTTGGCTCTGGTGTCTCCCTCGGGAGTACCCCTGGACACAAGCTGGGTCTTGTTCCCCCTGGGGTTTTCCCTGTTTTTGCCCCAAAACATGGCTCAGAGTAGATGTTCAATATGTATCTAAATTTGTAGCTGTGGTACTCGGACAGGGATTATATCCTAAGCACTGTGCTAGCTGCTGAGAATGCAGAGAAAAATCCATAAGTAAGGAAAATGGCCCAGGTAAGGAACCCGGACAAGGGAGCAAGTCTGTCATCTCTTGGAGTCTCAGTTTCCCCTCTTATAAAATAACAGAATGGAATACACAAAGACCCGCCTCTGAGTGCATTTCAAGCCCAGCTCCTCTACCGGCTGCAGACTGAGGTGGGCAAGGGCGGGGTGGGGGAAGTTGCTGTCCTTTTTTGGCCATTGGAATCCTTGGTAGCCCTGAGCCTGGCCTTGCACTTGCACCATGGACATAAAAGGCATCGGAGCAGGGCTTGTGAGGAGCCGAGGCTGGGAGACTGTGTGTGAGGGGTGGCCGGGGTGAGGTGGTGGATCCTGGAGGGCGGGCTCTGAGGCAGGAGGGACCTGGAGGGGCCCAGGTGGACAGACAGCCGGCGTTCCAATGGGAGGGGACAGTCTCCTGCCTGGGCCAGCTGGCATTTGGTCAGAGGGAGTGTGGGAGAGTCATCCAGGCTTCTCATTCGTAACCGAGTAAATGCTTTGGAGTCAGACAGACCAGGCACTAACGGAACCTAGGAAGACCTCGCCTCTTACCTGCGTGTCACCCCAGGCTCTGACCCAGCCTCTCTGCACCTGTGTTTCTATCCTGAATTGCAGCGAGTGGGTGTTAAGAGGTGTAACGGACGCAGTATCGGGCACAGAGTAGGTGTGCTGTGAAAGTCCTCCTCCCTCTTTACGGCTCCGTCCAGTTCAAATGTGGCAAGATCTTGTGGAGAGCGGCTGAGTCAGGATCTGGAAGGGCTGATGAAGAAAGGAGCCAAATGGGAATTAATTAAAGTTGGCCAAACCCCCCTCCCATGTGTCCCATCCATTATCTCACTGGCTCCTTGCCAGGAAACCGAGGACGCTGGCGGATGTGTGTGCATGCGTATGAGTGTGTGTGTGTGTGCACGTGTGTGTGCACCTGTGTGTGAGAGGGTGTGTATGCATATGCCTGTGTACGACTGCGTACATATCAGATTGCGGGTGCATGTGGCCTTCTGCACGTGTGTGCCTGCGTGTGTGTCCTGTGCAGCCCCCACTTCAAGGCTGGGAAATGGAGGCTCAGAGCAGTCAAGTGACTTGCCTGAGGGGCCTCTGGGATTCGGTGCCTTCGCTCTAGGGCTTCTGACTCAGGGCCCAGCTTGGGGAAGGAGCGTGGGAGTGAGCGTGAGGGACAGGGATCAGGGGTTCTTGGAAGGTGACATCAGGGTGGACCGACTTTCCAAAGGACTGTTTTCTGAGTAATTTAGCCGTGTTTGGGCCAGAGGAGCAGGCTGGCAGCCAGGAGCCTCCGCAGCCCTGGAAGGAGCTGGTGAGCTCCACGGCTCCGTGCCCTCAGCCCCAGGCTCTTGGGAGCCAGGATCCTCACGACAGGGATGCTCCTGTATGCTAGACACGAAGGGTGCTTGTCTCTGCCTGGGACCCCTCCTCTTACTGGCTTCTCAGTTTACCGTCTTTCTAACTTACCAGGTCCCAGAAGGCAGATCTGGGAATGACTACTTCAGGGGTCTTAACGCGTCCAGTGCGTCATGCTGGGGCCTTGGACAGTCCCTTTCCTTCTCTTGGCCTCAGTTTCCCCACATGTATTGGGGCGTAATAATGCTTCCCTTGCCCGCTTCCTCAGGCTGTTGTGAGGCTCTCATGAGATGAGGGCTTTGCAAACTGTAAAGGGCAATGCACAGATGTGAGTGGGTGTTACTGCACTGACCCGTAGTAGTTAGAGAACAGCGAGGTGAGGGTACCGGAAATTCAAGAAGAATCGGTCACACCTCTTAGATGTGTCTCTCAGAAGCCGTCTGAGAGCTAAGGGGACAGGTCAGGAGGCAGTCCTGGCAATATACACACACAAGGACTCAGCATCCAGAGATCTGCTGGCTGGTTGGGGGGGACACGTTCAAGCTGCGTCTTGAAGAATGGCTGTGGTTTGGTGAATGCGGGTGGGGGACTGACATTCCGCAGGGAAGCTCAGGGCATGGCTGAGGATGGGCTGTGCTCTGGCCAGGAGAAGAGGGACTGTGTCTGTGGGTTTGGCTGCTGGAAAGAGCCAGGTCTGCAGAGGATGGGTGGGACCAGATGACAGAAGATGTGGGACACAAAAGGAGGGGCCTGGAAGGATCTTCATGCCATCAGTAGGGAGCTATGGAAGGTGTTAGCACAGGGAGGGATTGAACTGGAGAAGAATCCACTGGAGATGTGTGAGCCCCGGGGTCGGGGGTGATGGGTGGGGGGAGATTTTAGCAGGAGGCAAGGCTTTGAGCAGAGATTGTGGGGAGATGGCCTCTCTAGACGACTTGGTGGCCAAAGTGGAATTGTTTTTGTTTCAGGGACAGAAAGGGGACCCAGGGCTCTCACCAGGAAAGGCCCACGATGGGGCAAAGGTAGGTTTCCAGGGATCCCCAGCATTGAGGGAAGTGGGGGAGTGGACAGGAGGGAAACTGCCGTGCCCTGCCTGCGACCACGGTGTGACAGGCAGGGGTGGGGAAGCAGCAAGGGAAGAGTGGGGTCTGGTGTTTCTGCTGAAGCCCTTCAGCTTTCCACACACCAGGTCATTCCCTGTGTCTCCTTTGGGGTTGCAAGCAATAGAGCCAGCAAAAGACTTTGCCAATGGACACACCCTTGGGGAGGGACCTTTGTGTAATGCCCTGCACTTCTGCAGGGCCTTCTAGGTGACCCTTGGCATCCAGAAGCTTCTTGGGAGCATCCACCCCAGAAGCTTCCAACAGGCATTCAAAATCCCCTCTGGGGTTAATTCGAGTGGACATGTCTGTGGAATTCTAGGAGGTGGACCCGCTATTCAGGGCTCCCCAACTCTGAGGGGCCATGAGACCAGAAGTTTCTCATGGTACAGAGAACACTTAGGCCAGAGGACTTCATCTACTCTGAAGCATCCCCCCTACACTGATGACGGGGCCTCCAGGGAGCACAGGACGGGAAGGAAGAGGGGAGCGCAGGCTCTAAGTAGGGACCCCCGACACTCACCAATACGTATCTTGGAAAGAACACTCGAGTCTGTCTGGCTTCTTTCCAGACACAGCCCAAGAGCCCTCCTGACGGACAGAATACTGCTGCCCAACTCAGCCCCCTGTGCTCAGGCACACAGGAGAAGCAGCTCCCTTTGATTTCCCCAAGAGAAATCATTTCTTCATGCCCTCCCAGATCATTGTTTCATTCAGCAAACATTTACTAGGTATAAATATCCACGTACATGCCCATCTGCTCCTCATCCAAACCTTATCCTATAGGACAGATGGGCCCAGCTTGCAGATGAGAAAACAGAGGCCTCAGAGGCAGGTGGTTTGCTGGAGGATTTGTACCCGGGTCTGCCAGAGTCCAGGGGCCCGGGCCTTTCTCTTGCTTCTGGGTTGTCTGTGCTTTGGTCTCAGGGCAGAAATGCCCCCTTCTGGGTGACCACATACCCCGCAAGGATGAGGAATGGGAAGAAGGGAAGGTGTCTCAGGAATGCAGAGAGAGCAGATCGGAACGGGACAGACAAGTTGTGCGTCTCCCTGGGCAGTGGTTTTCAAACACGGTTTTGGCAGCGGACGCCTTTCCCTAAATGGTAGCCTGTGCCAAAATCCAGTGTATGAAGTAGATCAAGTGCAGCAACTGGGTTAGTGGTGAAGGGCTGGGGACCCGGCCACTCGGCCACCCTCGTGCTCCTCCTGGACTCCTGTTGGCAGACAGCTGGCCATGCGGGGCACACCTGCAATGTCACGAGGGTCTCTGCTCCTGTCCGCCTGCCTCACCCCTTTGTCTGTGTTTTGCAGGGCGACGTGGGCTTGCCTGGGATCTCCGGGGAGCCAGGGCCTCTTGGACGAAAGGTACACTTTGGTTGCAATGCTCTGCTTTTCTCTCTCGCTTCCCAGCCAGGGGCTCCCATCTTCCAGGACTCAACAATGCCAGTGCTAGTGCCTATTCCAGGAAGTCCTCCTGGACTTCCAGCCTCCCAGCCTTCGGGCCACGAACCTCCACTCCACTCAAGGACCCTTGGCCCTTCTTAGTTATTTTCAGCCTCACCAAGTCTAGCCTTGCCGACCAGGGTGTGAGAATCTGGTTTGTCGCTCTCCCTAATGCGCCGAGCACAGGGCCTGCGCATAGTAGGTGTTCAAGAAATGGAGGAAGTGTGGTAGGGCCAGGTGGGCCAAGGGTCAACTACTGTTTGCGTCGTTGCTGATGGGGTTTCCGGCAGGTACGTCGGCCTAGAGCCACATCTTCTGTTTCCACCCTGGCTCCCGGCTGTGGCTGCGGCCACCCTCTTTCTGGGCCATCTGGTTCTCATCTAGACAGATGTGGCATCTACTGCCCCCATCTTGTCCTTGCGCTGAGAGTCCCTGTGGCACAGGGGGATTTGGAGCATCACGTCCCCTGAGTCCCCTCCACCCTCCCCAGTCAGGGTAGGCCACGCCATAAATCTGCGGAGGCCAGACCCAGACGGGAGCCCGTGGCTGTCTGTGAGCTGGGGAAACATGGTATTTTCTGGCCCAGAGAACACAGAGGGAGTCCCTCTCCCCACTCGCTTCCTCTCCATGCTCTAGTACTTTCTGATGGATGAGGTGTGAGTGGAAAAGTCTCTTTCCAGCGCCGGCTCATAAAGCAGCCAGTGGTGGTCTCGCTCGGCATGGGGGTGGGAGTCTAGCAGAGGTGGTGGGAGACGGGAAAAGCAGACCAGTCCAGCCCCTGCCTGGGTGCCAGGGCTCCCTGCTCTCTGCAGATGTCTGAAGGGGCTCAGAGCCCCCATTTCAGTGGGACCAGCCTGCCTGAGAACGGAGAGCCTCCGTGCGGGTGGAAAACCGGCAAAGCCATTTTCACCAAGCCCCTCACGCCCTGGGTCAGGCTGACGTGCAGGAGTTTGGTCTGTTGCAGACAAGGGTCACCTGCTTGTAGAGGGTGGTGGGCAAGGCACAGGGCAGCTCGGGTCCCCAGGCAGGGACCTCCGACCAGTGGTGGGAGCCGGGGAGGAGGACTGACGGGGTAGCATCGCACCTGACACCTCGGCGTGACGCCAATCATCCTATTCATTCATTCACTTAACAGAATTGATCGAATGCTTGTTCTGTGCCAGGCAGGATGCAAGGTGTGGGGGTGGGGGCTGAACACTTGGACAAAAATCCCCATCCTCTCCGGAGCTTGCGTCCTTGTGTGTGTAGTGGGGAGATGGATAATAAAAACAGTAAAAACAGAAGAAGGACGAGTAGAAAATGGGGCAAAAATAGGAAAAAGGGAATTTGGGTTGGAAGGGTTCCCATGTTAAATAGTGTGACAAATTAGAAGGTACACAAAGAGGGACTGTCCTTTATCATATTGTTTCCTCATAACAGCTTCCAAGACTTAAAGCAGTATTATCCCTATTTACAGCTGAGAGAACTGAGGCTCAAGTAGACATTCATTCATTTGTTCGTTCATTCATTCATTCGTTCACTCGTTCATTCATTCTTCTGATCGTTTAGCAAATATAGACATAGGTACCAGGCTCCATGCTGACACTGGGAATGAGCTCATGGAGAAGGAAGTCTACAGCGCTGCCTCCCAGCCCCACTGTGCCTGAGAACCAGCTGGGGGCCGTGGACCCCACCACACGGATTCGGGTTCATTTGGTGTGAATGCGACCCAGTACAAGATTCTCAGGTGCAGCCGAGACCGAGGGCCACTGATTGAATGGAAATACCTTCCAGGGTCGCTAAGCCGCAGAGCTGGGATTTGCACCCAGGTCTCTGACCCTTAAGCCCTTTCTCTCTCTGCACAATGCCAATCGAAACAGCTTCTCAAACAAGGTTCACTTGTCCACCGTCCACCCGTGATGCTTGCTGAAGCGAGCGAGTTCCCGTGGGCTGGGCAGGCACACACACCAGGCCAGAGAGACCCGGACGGAACCCAGCTCCGTCCCCTCTCCTGCTGCATGAGCTGGGGCCTCACCTCGCCGGGCCTCAGATGCTCCGGGGCGTGGTCGGGATTCAGGGAGAGAGGTCTGGTGAAATGAGCTGTCATGTCCCCAGCACTGGCGCGGGGCTGGTGCTGGGTAGGTACCACATACCTATTTGTTGAATGAATGAATGATCGCGATGATCATGAAGGAAACACACCGAAGGTCTTGCCCATCTGATCCCATCCGTCATCTTGCCTAGTTACCAGCTAACCGCCCTCCGCAAGCCAGGAAGCCGACCAGAACCCCGTTTGCACCTTGTGAGGGAGGAGTTCTGTGCTGTTCCTAGTCCGGCCCTCCTGCTTTCTTCCCTTAGAGCAGGGCTTCCTAGCTGGGGGTGATTCCTCCCCACCCCGCCCCCAGGGAACAGTTAGCAATGTTTGGAGACATTTGGTCATCACAGCTGGGAGGGGGAGGCTACTGGCTTCTCACAGGTGGAAGCCAGAGATGCTGTTAGATATCCTACAAGGCATAGGACAGCCTCACAGCCTCCCAGCAAAGACTCAAGGACCACAGTGGCCCCGGAGCTGAGGCTGCGAGAATCTCTGCGGCCCAGAGACCCCGCTCCCCGATCCTACGCGCCCTGGACCTTCCTGCCTCCCTGCACTTGTTTATGCTGATCTGTCCCCTGGCATGCTCTCTCTTCCAAACTCATCTTCGCGCATCCGTCCCTCAACTCTGTTCTCACACACCATCTTCTCCAAGTGCGCCTCCCCAGGACCCCTAGGCAAAAATCACGCCACCTTTCTCTGATCCGCCAGCCCACCTTCCCAGCCCCTTTGGGACCCCGCACCTTCGGCTGGTGGGACACTCGCGGGTGTCCTTGGCATGTTTATCAGCTGGAGCAAAAGTGCACAGAGAGCCTGTTCATCCTTGTTTCCTGGTGAGGGGTTTAGCCCAGTGCGGGATGCACGCATCCACAGGCCTCGGGATCTTTCTTAGCACACTGCCCCATGTAGGCGTGACTGATGGTACACTTGGTTATCCACTCGCAACTTCCTCCAAGCTGCCCCTTGCAGCCCTCATCCTGCCCACGGGCCTTCCTTAGGCCACCTGACTTGGCCACTGCCATGCAGAGCCCCTACCAGGAAGCTTCTCCAGGCCCCTCTGCTGCTGGGCTGCCCTGGGCTGCCGGGGCCCCTGCCCACCGCCATCTCTGAGCTCTGCTCCGGCTCTGCGGTCCACCCCACTCCTCCTTCAAGCCCGTTTACAGTGCTGCCCCTTCCAGCTGGACGTCTACACTGTCCTAGCACGTGGTGCTCTCTTTCGTTCCACTTAATAGGTGTTACCTTCTGGGGCACCTTATGGTTAAGTGTCCAACTTCGGCTCAGGCCATGATCTCACGGTTTGTGGGTTCAAGCCCCATGTCGGGCTCTGTGCTGACAGCTCAGAGCCTGGAGCCTGTTTCCCATTCTATGTCTCCCTCTCTCTCTGATCCTCCCCTGCTCACTCTGCCTCTCTCTCTCAGAAATAAATAAAACGTTTTAAAATTAAAAAAAAAAATAATAGGTGTTACCTTCTAGAAGGTGGGGGAAGCTTGTTTTGTTCACTAGTGTATTCTTAGTGCATAACTCAAGGGCATCGCTGGGGCTCAGCTAACCTTAGTTGAATGAAAGAACAAGTGGATGAATGTACGAGCCGTACAGAAATTGTGTCTTCCTGCCCGACCTGTCAGGTACCCCCTGGGCAGACTTTGCTGTCAGATGCCTGGTGTGTCACTGACTGACTGTGCTTTTGGAAGCGCATTTCTGAATCCCACACCTTCTGAGTCAACACGATGCTTTAACAGGCCAGCTGGGGAAACTGAGGTCCAGAGAGGAGCAGGGACTTGGCCAGTGTCGTATAACGAGTCACTCTGCTCCTGGCGTGTTTCTTCCTCACTGATCCTTTCTGTTAAATGGGGCTGTCTGTCCTGTGGACTGGCGCCGGGTGGGATGTGGGCTGGCGAGTTGTTAGAGGAGTTTTGGGAGGCGTCTGCCAGAGGAACGGCCGAGGTCTAGGCAGGCGTTGCTCCCCAGGACCCCAGGCAAGAACAGGACCCCCACCCCCACCCTCCCTGCCCGAAGCCCAAATAGCATCCCGGCCGACCGGGAGACTGTCTGCAACAACAGTGAGGTGATGTCTGGTTTCTCCTTGTGCATTGTAAGCAATGATTAATCTGGCTCCCCAACCAAAATATAGACCGAGTTCTATTATAAACACGGGTCCTGTGGAGACCCGCCTGCCGGGCAGCCAGAGGCCCCTTACAGACTCCGTGGTCCCTGGAGCTCCCCCAAAGCATCTGCTCTCCCCTCGTACCAGCTGGGCACTGATCACACATGGGGAAATCACTGCCCCTGGGTCCACCTTGCGGTCAGTGCCTGCCCCGTAATTGCTGGGGCCCAGGGGAAGATAATGGTTTTAGATTCTTCCAGGTCCTGGGCCCCTGTCATTTGAAGCTATTTGGCTGGCCCCAGCTTGGTAAACACTGTCAAGGTACTTCCAGGGAGCACAGGAACCTCCCCGAACCCCACCCCATGCCTTGGCTGTGCTTAGTCTCTGCCGCTCTCAGCCTGACAGGAGAGATGGGTGTCCACGGCAATGTTCAAGTACCTTCAGGGTGCATTGATTGGGACAGACCTAGGAATTGTGGCCTTTTGGATAGAGCACAGCCCAGTGGGTCTCGAGTTCTAGGGAATAGCCTAGGCTTGGCCATAACTTGCTAAGTAACTCGGGCAGGTCCCTTCCCCCTGGCAAGTTTCTCAGGCCTGTCCAATGAGAAAGGTGGTCAGATTGATGGCTTAGGTCCCTTCCAGCTCAGATACTCCGGAGTTCCAAGACCGTCTTCTGTCCTAATAATGCTGTGGTGATCTACATGCTCTGTCCCGGGAGGGGGGTCTACAAGGGGGTCTTTCCCTGTATAGCCCTGTGGTTCTTCTAGGTGGGCCTTGGGCCTCATAAGTATGTCTCATCCCATGATTGGGTGGTTAGGACATAGGGATTGGAGTCATGGCCTGGCATAGCCCCGGGAAGCTGTGTAGCCTCAGGAAAGTCTCTTTCCCTCTCTGAGCCTGTTTATTCATGAGGCAAGTGTGCCTTGTAATTCCTACCTGCTAGGGTAGGAATTGATTGCAAGGAGTTGATGAACAGATGTGTTTATTTAAGGCTTTAGTACCAGGCCAGGCAAAGGGCATGCCACTGTCCGCATCCCTGATAAACATTTGTTTCCTTCTTCTCTGTCCTGAGTAAAGGGTTTACTTGAAATCTTCTGCGATTTCACGGGCTTCTCTTCTGAAGCATTGGTTTCTAGCTGATTTCTTTCTGGCCACAGGGAAGCCCGAGCAGCTGGTGATGCTTGGGGGCGCGGGGAGAGTCCCTGGTCCCCTTTCATGGTACTCTCGGGATCTTTACCCCACTACTGCATTGGCTCTTTGCCGCAACCCAAGGCAGGCTGAGAATGGCAGAGTGAGGCTCAGAGACAGCAATTGCCTGAGTGGAGTCACACAGCCTGAGCTCAAGGCTCGATTCTGCTCTTGGCGGGCAAGGCTTTGCCTGCTCTTCCTCACGTGCAAGTTCCAAGTGCAGAGAGGCTACTAAAGGCGATTACGTGTGTCACATGAGGACATGTCCCTGCTCAAAATCCTCCTGTGAGTTCTTGCCGTTGTAATGCCTTCTGCGCCCTGGCTTCTGCCCTTTCCTAACCACCACCTCCCATGCCTCACCCCTCACTCACTCTGCTCCAGTCACATAGGTCTCATTCTGCCTCAAACCCACTGGAGAGCATTCTTGCCTTCAAGTCTTCAGCACCTGCTGCTCCTTCTGCTTGGAACTCCTTTCTGCCCAGAGCTAACTCAGCTCATTTATTTCTTTGAGCAGCCTGCCCTGATGCCCACCTGCTGTCCTGCTCTGTCCCCAACACAGCCTTCCTCTGTCATCGGGCCCTGCTCACTTTTGTTCATAGTGCTGATCTCAACCACGCGGTCGCCTCTTTTTTTAATTTTAATTTTTAATTTTGGCAAAAACCATGACACATAAAATTTGCCACTTAGCTGTCTTTAAAGGCGCAATTCAGCAGTGCTAAGCGCATTTCCATCATGGTGGAGCCCATCTCCAGACCTTTCCCATCTTGCAAAACTGAAACTCTACGCCCACGGAAACAACTCCTTATTTCCCCCTCACCCAGACATTATGTTTCATATTTATTTGTTTGTATATCACCTTAATGAGACTGTAAACTCCATTAAGGCAGACGATGTTGTCTTCTCATTCAGCCTATGCCCACCGTGGCGCAGGGCGCTTAAAAATCAAGTAAGTGTTTGTTGAATGAATGAGTGAAATATGAAGGTCCTGAGGTAACAGCCGCTGGTCCTTACAGGGCCCTTGAGTTCAATGCTGGATACAGTGCTGGGTACTTCCCACATGCTGTGTCATCTGATCCATGACAAGCCTTATACTTCTGTTTCCAAAAGAGGAAACCGAGGCTCAAAGAGGTGGCCTCAGTGGCCCCAGATCATGTGGGGATCCAGTAGCGAGGTAGCAGAGTTCTGGATCAACCTGAAACGAGAGATCGTAGCCGCCCTGCAGCCGGCCGCCGGCTACAGCCCATGCATCCGTTTGCTCAGCGGGAAAAAGGCCCTGGGCCCCAGGTAGAAGACTCTCCTGTGTTACATCAACCTCATGGGCCCCCGAATGCGAGATGTAATCATAGCGCCGAGCAGTCCTGAGGTATGAGTAGGTGCAGGAGGAATGCTTATAAACTCCCCAAATGTCTTGGATCAAACCAACTCTACTGTTTGTAATTAAGAGTCATGCTTCCCGGGGGCTTGTGGGTGGTGCTGAGCGCGTGCGTGTGTGCGTGCGTGTGTGCGTGCATGTGTGTGTGTGTGTGTACACGTCGAACTGTGCCTGCCCGGAATGTCTGCAAGGTGCTCGATATGGCCTCGGGTGTCAGAAGGACCCGGCAGTGAATGTGAGCCCACTGCTTCTTAGCAATGGGACTCAGAGCAAGTTCCGGAGGCTTAGTTTTCTCCTCTATGAAATGGAAATGAGAATCCCTGCCTCCCCCCCTCCCCCGCCCCACCCTTCGTCTGGGGGAGCCGTAGAACGCTGGAGTTCTCAGACACCAGAGCAGAGGGGGACTCAGACTTCCCACACCCTCAGCTGAGGTCCAGAGAAGGGTAGAAATCCAGCAGAGTTGCACAGCAGATGAGGGCTAGCCTCTGAACCAAGCCCTAGGCTCTCTGTGCGAGGGGCTCTGACGGACACCTGTGTGGCTGCCCTGTCGGAAATGGAAGCCCCCTGCCTCGTCTTATTTTACAGCCGCCTGAAGGTGATGGAGGCTTGAAGTCCAGGGTTTCCCTTCGGAGAGCCCCTAAGTCCTAGGAAATGGCTGTGGTGGTTCATCCCTAGGGCCGTGTGAAGGCCCACATTTGTTTGATTCTTGACCTAGACACCTGGCCGTGGACCATGGGGACAGAGGGTCAGGGTTAGTACTTGCTCATTGCCAGAGTCCTTCAGGCACCTGGGTGGCCTCTTCCTCTCTGGAATGAGAGCTGGGACTGGTGGGTTAATGCATTTTGGTTAACATATTTGGTCGGTATGTGTGAGATCTTTTCTGATGGGGCGTTTGTGAGAAGGGACCGGTCTTGACCCAGATCCCAGCATTACATGGTGGTTGAGGATATTCCACACCTGGAGGTCCTAATTGGCCCCCCATCTACTGAGAAATCACCCTACCCTGGCTTTTGGCGGGCTCTCCCCTGTCCAGATTTGGAAGGAATGGCTGGGACACAGCATCACTCTGTCACACGTGCCCTATCCCAGCTCCCAGAGCACGAACAGCTCTACGCATGGCTTCTGGTCTGAGAGCCACTGGCGGCGGAGGAAACCCAGCAACCCGCCAACTTTGGTGGACACATGGACGTCCATTAGCGCACACCGCACCCCTGCCTGCCGTCCGCAGAGCAGGCAGTGCCGAAAACGCAGCAGGGAGGCCGGGCCTCTGCCGGCTGGTCCCGGCCCAAAGGTGCCTTCCCGGCCTGATGTCGTTTCTTCCCCCCACAGGGATACAAGGGCTATCCTGGACCGGCGGGGCACCCTGGAGAACAGGTGAGGGCCGCGGCCTCAGCCCTGCCCTCCTCGCTCTCAATCCGCTCCAGCCCCTGCCCGCCCCTGCCCTCCTCTCTGGGCCCCAGGCCAAGAGTGAGCCCCAGAGCCAGGCGGCTCTGCCTCCCATCCTGCTGGGGCCCCAACCCTAGCCCCCCGTCCCCCCCCCCCCCCGCCACAGCTGCCTGAAGGAGCTGGAGTGCACACCGGCCTGGTGTTGGCATGAGCAGCCGGGCTCCGGTTGAGCCATGAATAGCTGGCCTGTTCCGGGCGATGTTAGGGGATATTATACATGTCGCCACGGGGTTTGCAGGAATTTGGGCTGCGCTGGCCCAAGTCAAACAGCAGCCCCCTGCCAGCTGGGAGAGCCAGCCAGGCTCCTCGGGGCTTGCTCAGTCCCCAGCCGCCAGCACAGGGGTTTTGTCCTTCTGAGCTGGTCTGACCAGTTTCACGGAGGGGTGGGCTTGCGGGGTGGGGGGCGTGCAGCCCTTCCCCCTTCCTCCCGAGTCATCTCGCATTCCTGCCCTTCTCTTTGTCCATTGTAAGCCTCAGTCTCCCACAGCCCCCCAGACTCAGCGCTGGCCGGGTCTTCTCCTTTCCTTATGTTTCTTTTTGTTCCTTTGCAGGGGCAGCCAGGACCTGAGGGCAGCCCAGGGGCCAAAGGTTACCCTGGCAGGCAGGTGCAGTATATGGCTTCTGGAAGCTCGGTGGCCATGGTGGTGTGGAGATGGCCACGGGTGCCCCCAGGAGGAGGGAGGCAGCAGGCTGGGGGCTGAGGAGCTGCGCCCGCCGGGCGTGCATGGAAGAAAGGGCTGCTCAGGGGGCTGGGCCACAGAACCGTCTCTTTGAAGGCAGTAGGGCACAGGTGGCTCAAAGGGAGAAGAAGAAAGGCCTTCTGGTGCTGTGGGGGTGGGGCTCCTCCCACTCAGTTCCCCTCCCCGCTCCGCCGCGCCCCCAGCCACTCCCTGGGACTCAGGCGTAGAGGTGGGGGCCTCAGTGTGAAGACTGCAGGTCTAAGCCCCCTCCCCCCTTCTACAGAGGGGGCAGCTGAGGCCCAAAGAAGACACGATTTGCCCCCGGGCTATTGGCAACAGGTAGGACGGTTCCATATGTCCTTGCCCCCCTGTGTTTCATGTTTCAGGGGTTACCCGGACCGGTAGGAGACCCTGGCCCCAAAGGCAGCCGGGTAAGTGGGCTTTGGCAAGTGCCACTCAGGTGGGGCTCTGGGCGGTCATTACCTGTCCCCGTGGTGGTCCTGATGGGAGGTCGGGGCTGCAGGATCTCTGTACAGTGTCCACCAGGGGGGTTGGGGCCTCTGCCCTCCCACCTGAGGGTTCCCTGGAGAGCAGAGGGGCAGCTGGGCGGGCAGGTGATGGGGGATCCTTGAGCCAGGGAAACTGCTCGCCACCCATGCTGACCAGGTGGGGCAGCAAAGGTTCTGCTGGGTGCCCAGCCAGGCCCCTGTCGCCACAGTCAGGCCCAGGCCGGCTGTGCCCCCAGCACACCCCAAGCACTCGGCGACCTAAGTGAAGGCTGCTTCGGCACCATTAGAATCCTCAGGGGCCTCTCTCGCACTCCTCTCCTAACTGAGGTCTGGGGAGACCACCCTTTTTTAGAGAGCAGGGGTGGCTTCTGGGTGATGCTACTCGAGCCTGGAGGCTGATGCAGCATCTGCTCTCCCTCTCCCGGAGCAAATCCTGCAGCCTCACTTTGCCCATCTTTACAATGGGAGTGACACCCATTCCTTACGTCTAGCATAGTTATGAGGATACCAGGAGTTGGGAAGCGAGTACTGCTGAAGAGGGGCAGCAGGTGGAGTCTCCCAAGTGGGCTGTGGGCAAAGGAGAGATGGTTCTGGGTGCACTGAACGAGGGCAAATGGGGTTTGAGAGACAAAGAGATGATGTGGTGGAATCCCATTGTCTACCTACAAGAACCCAGGTTCATGGTTGGGACATGGCAGCCCCGGTCTACACTGCACACCTAAGGTGGTACTGGGATGGGCACCAGGTGTCCTGAAGGCTGGACTTGCTGCCTCTCAAAAAATGCTCAGCAAGTGGGTCACACAGCCCTCGGTCAGGCCAGGTCGGGTGTGATGTGTCCTCGGCTCCCGAGCCAAAACTATTTATGGACACAGTCTGGGCCTTAATCCCTGGGGCTGACATGTGGCTGTTAGAGCGTCTGGGAGGTGGGCAAGGAGGTGGGTGGGCAAGTTTCTCCTTGTGATGATGCCGGTGATGGTGGTGGTGGTGGTGACATGCAGGGGCCGTGGAGGCTCCTGTGCTGGGATCCTGGGCCTCCTTGCCTTTATCCAGCTGTCCCCACACGCCGTGGCCCCAGAGGCACGCCAGTGACGTCTGGGGCTGCTTGCTGCTGGCCATGCTGATGGCATCTGGTGGCCACATGTGAGGAGAGAGCTGACCCTCTCTGGGTCACAGGGCACCTGGATGAGCCGTGGCCGCTCAAGCCACCCTCCCAGCCCTGCCACCACCGGCCCCATATTTAAGGCTTTGCAATCCGGGCAACTGGCTTTGAGACCTGCTGTGGCCCTCAGCGGTTGTGGAGTGCTGGGCAGGTTGCTGGGCCTCTCTGAGCCCATTTTCTCACCTGTAAATCTGGAATGTAAGCCCTGGCGGGCAGGATCAATAAATGTCCCTGGTTACAGTGATGGGTGTCTGTCAGGATGCCTGGAAGGAGGTTCAGTGATCTCCTGACCTACTCGGGAAGAGGGACGGTTGTGAGCCCGCGTGGGTTGCTCGTTTGTGAGAGGCAGTGCAGCTGAGCGGCTAGGAGGCCTGCCCAGGATGACTCGAATTCAAATACCAGTTCTATCATATTCCAGCCACATGACCCTGGGCGAGTCGTTTCATTCTTGGGCCTAACGGCTCAAACAGGGGGCTGACCGATAACAGCTGCTTCCAGAGAACAGGCATATTTAATGCGCACAAAGCCCTGAGAACCAGGCCTGGCACATGGCTCGTGCTCGCTGAATGTTAGCTATTGTTAGCGTTATCATTAAATCACTCCATGAACATCTAGAGAGTGCGGATAGCGATAGGAGCTTGGGGCTGGGTTTGAGAAGTTCCCAAGCTAATGAGGACGTGAGACATGGACACAGGTAATGAAGACACATCGAAGAAAGTGGTAAATGCCATTACCCGAGGAGCAAATACGGTGTGTGGGTGGAGGGAAGAGGTGGCGTCTGGCTTGGGGCAGCAGGGGTGCGTGCCAGAGGAGAGAGAGCATTGCAGCTGGGTTTGGAAGGGATCGCTCTGCCGTGCCTGGGGTGGGAAGGGCCTGTGGAGGGCATCTGGAACAGAGGCTGGAAGGCGGAAAACCAGGTGCGCGCCGGGGCAGTGGGCTCCCAACTCCACTGACTGCTCGTGTGGCTTCATCTCCAGAGCCCTGGCTTCCTTGTCCGTCTGGGGGGGGAGCGGACAGCAGTGTCCTCGGGCGGGCTGAATGTCGCGACACACATGTGCTGGGCAGGACAAAGCCGTAACCGAGTGGCCGCTGCTGGGACTGCTGGCATTCGGGCAGCCACGGGGGACGTGGGCCCCACGTCCAGGGCTTTGAGGCCTGGGAGGAGGCACCGCGGGGGCCATGGGCAGCCGGTCAGGGTCCCTCAGAGCCGGTGGAGCCTGGTGCTGCTCTAGCATCTAACCCAGCCGAGAGCTTCCTTTCTGCAGGTCCCGGAGCCCCGGCGCGGGGCGGGCCTCCCCCCGCGAGCACCCGCGCCCTTCCCTGGCGTGAGGGTATGTGCCTTTGGACTACATCGTGGAAGCCAGCACCATGCAGTCCATGGGCATATACACTTGCCTCAAGGCCTGTGTCATCGAGGAGCCACCGGAGCTGCCGCTGCCACCAGCGAAGAAGAGGAGCCTGGGTGTGGGAGGGCAGTGACGGGGGGGGGCGGGGATGGGTCGGGCCAGCCACACCCCACCGCGCGGTCCCTCTGACGCCCTGCCTGCTCTTTCCTAGGGCTACATTGGACTCCCAGGTCTCTTCGGCCTGCCCGGGTCTGACGGAGAGCGAGTGAGTATGCTTTCCTTGTTTGCCTCCCACCCACCTACCAACTCCTTTTGCCGGGAGAAGTCCTGGAGTCCCTCCTGGAGGAGGTGTCCTGGAGCAGAAGAGGAGTCTGCCAGGAGGTCAAGTCAAGGCAGACACCTTCCATACATAAGGGATGGTGTGTGCCAAGTCCAGGGCGGTATCATAACTTGGCAAATTTGATAGTCCCCATGGTCAAAGCTCTGAGTGCGAGGCAGGAATGGTAGGAGATAAGGTTGGACGGAGCACCTGGGTGAAGTTATACGGGCGGTCAGGGCCGAGGTCAGGAAGAAGCCTCGATTCCGAGAGCACGGAGAGCTTCTGAAGAGCTTTCGACAAATGAGAAATGAGATTTCAGATCAAGTGCCTGCAGACTGTGGTGTGCGGGCCAGATCCCTCCCGTCACCTCTTTTTAAAAGTGTTCTTGTCCACGGCCACACTCACATGGTTACCTGCCGTCTACAGTCACTTTTACTCGTGGCACAAGGGCAGAGACCCCGTGGCCCGCAGGCCTCAGCCCTTCCTTCCTGCCCCCCCGCCCCCAGCCTGGACCCATATTTGGGATCCCACTTGTAACCTCATCAGCCACGTGGATCCAGAGGACCTCAGGAGGGCAGTGGGAGCATCTGCTGAACCCCAGGGACACTGGGTATTCTCCTAGGCCTCTCCCCAGCTCCAGCCCACAAAGCCCCCAGCCCCATAGGGTGTAAGGACCATCACTCTGACGCGCACATAACTGGCACCTGCTGTGTGCGACTCGTGTGCTTGACCGTCCGTGACTTCCTTCTGTGGGTGGCTCTGGGGGCAGTTTGAGGCAACACTGGTCGTCCCCTGTGGAATCCTGTCCTGACCTCTTCCCTGTCTCTCCCCTACAGGGCCTGCCTGGCGTTCCTGGCAAGAGGGGCAAGATGGGTAGGCCGGTAAAGATTTTCCGTGTCTATTATGCAGACTCTATGGGTGAATCTGACCTCCGGTCCACCTGCAGCCCTGGCGCTCTCTGCTTCTGTCTCCCAGCCACTGCTCTGCTCTGAGTGTGTTGGGCCAGGACGTGGGGCTGTCTGGACCCCTCTGGACGGCGCCTCTGTGTGTGTGTGTGTGTGTGTGTGTGTGTGTAAAACCGTTGCTCTGCAGTGTGGTCCCGTGTCGGGGGGCTTCTGTTGTCTGGCTCACTAGTGTAGGTGTGGCCCCAAGAGGGGCTGGCAGTAACCCCCAGTTCACTGGCTTTGCCTGGGATTCTCCATGTGGCAGGAAATTGTTTTCCCCTTAGTAGGGCAATCTGCGGGGCAGGAAGAGACAGCCGAGCACAGAGAGGTTAAGTAACTTGCCCGCAGATCCACAGTCAACAACGGAACGGGCATTCTAACAATCCCATTAGCCTCCAGGCTTCCGATCTCAATGGTGGATCAGAAGGCTTCTCAGATTCACTGGCTGGTGGTAGTGGTATAAAAAGTGAATGCCCTAGAATCTTCACCAGATGGGTGAGATGTTAATTCCAGCGCTCTCCATTACTCATGAAGGGAAACTGAGGCTCCCCCTGTGAGGTGGAGTGCTCTATCCGGTGTCCTTGCTGCCAGCTAAGGGAGACCCCGGACTAGAAGTGAGGCGTATTTCTTTCAGACCTGACTCCTCTGGTGGCTTAAGGCCCTCTGCGGCCGCCCACAGGGTCACCCTTAGACTTGTAAGCATTGTCAGCCTGGGGCCCGGGCTTCCCTGTGCTGGTGATTGATGGAGAAGGGACTGTGGAAGAGGGTGGAGCTTGGATCCCAGGGTGCATGTCCATGGGCACCTTACCTGTTGTCATATGTGGATCTGAGCTCTCTGGAGCCGAGTTAGGTATATAAAGGGAAGCAAGATCCAGGTTCTAGTTTCGAGGACCCGAGGGAGATCTCTCCCTCAGGCCTAGACCTCCCTGTGGCCGACAGCCCCTCTGTGCCCTGAGGTCTGACACCCAACACCTGGTTCTGGGCAAAGGAGTAGCACCTGATGCTTCTGGATTCGGAACGGGGACCTGGTGTCTGTGAGGGCTGGGCTGGCATCTAGATATGGTCCTCACGCCAGGTGACCTTGAGCAAAGAGACCAATCCATCCACCTACCCATCCCTCCACCCATCCCTCCACCCATTCATCCATCCATCCATCCATCCATCCATCCAGTGAATATTGAGTGTATAGTGTGGGCCAAGCACTGTAGTTAGCGCTGAACAGTGGGCAAGACAAAGTTCCCATTTCCATAGGCAAACAGACAGACAACAACTGAACAAAGGAATGAACAATGAAGGAATGAATGTCAGATGGTGCCTAGTGTGAAGACAGAGTAGAGTATGGAGACAGCTGTATAGACTATTAGATAATCTGATCTAGGAATTCTCACTTCCTGAGAAACCTGAATGAACTGAGAATGGGAGCCCTGTGGCTACCTGGAGAAGAACTTTCCAGGTTGAACTAGCAGTAGGTACAAACGCCCTGGGGCATTGTTGGCTGAACGCCTCTGCACTGCAGTTTTCCCATGTGAGAAATGAGGATAAGAGCTTCTAGCTCATGGGGTCATTATGCTTGTCACCTAGTAAATGCTCAGTCTGTGGTAGCAGCTGTTGTTCCTGCTTGTGGCTTCATGGTTGGCTGAGGCTCTCTGCGCTGCGTCCCTTTGAGCCAATGGCTTTACCACTCTGGGCTTTTTTTCCCAGAGTTTAAATTGCAGAGTAGGGCCAGCTGACTCACTTAGATTGACTCAGCTGAGCCCTGTGCCATCACCCAGGCCTGTCTCCAGAGCCACCCGTGAGGGGCGTGCTCAGGTTCCATCCTGGGAGCCGGGACCAGGCATTGCCTCTTTGCAGATGGGGAGCTCGAGGTTCAGAGGGTGAATGATGTGGCCAAGGTCCGGGGCTTTGGAGAGTCCTTGCTGGGCTGGGCTGTGGCAACCAGAACCTTCCCCTCTTGTCCCCAGAGTGTAGCTACTGAGTGAATGGCTTCCGGAGTCTGGAGGAGGCAAGACCCTTGAAAACGTGGCCATGCTGTGGCTTCTTCTCCACCCCGTCCACCCTGCGGCGACAAGGACTGTCCGCTTCCAACTCCCCCTTCTCTCCTTCCAGTGGCCTCTTCTCCTTGCCACGGTCGCTCCTTGGAGCTGAGAGCCGGGCGGCGTGTGGCCGAGAAGGCAGCACCGGGCCTGAGGTGCTCCGTTTTCCTACATATGTGTGAGATGAGGCCACTCATTCGTTTCTCAGTCAACAAAACTTTATTGGACACCTACCATGCGCCAGGTGCTGGGGGTAGCACTGACCACGAGAACCTTCCCGCCAAAAGCAACGTTTTTTGAGGCCCTTTTTACCTACATGGTGGCTGAACTACATATGATCCTCCAACCTATTCTTTGACCCATTTTCCAGACTCAGAAACCGAGACTTAGTCAAAGCCATTTGCTCAGAGACCCTCCGGGGCCTCAAACTCCCATAACTGACAATTCATTTATTCTTCCTTACTCCTTGCCTTTGACTTCCTAGGATTCTGCTCTGTCCTTCATGATGGGGGTGTTTCCCTGCACTGCAGTGTTGGTCGTGGGAGGGAGGAACCCCCCTTCCTTCAGCAAAACAATGCTATGGCCCCACAGTCCCCCTGAGGGCCGTGAAAGTCCCCTTGACCCTGGTCCAGCCACCATGACCGGCAAATGGGCAAAGTCTGCATCGGATAGGATTTGATATGTATTGAATCGGACTTCATGCCACAGAGTCCCTACAGCTTTGTCTCTGCTCATGCCGGGCCTCTGAGTGTGCCATGCGCTTGGTCCGTATGCTCCTTAAGTGGTCCTGAGGGCTATCCCCTGGTTGCCCGTGCTCTGGAGCCCTTGATCTGGCTGGTGGGCTGGGGGTCTGGGAAATTCCTTCTGCAAATTTCCTCTTGTGCAAGCTTTGGGCCAAGCGATTCCTAGGTATTTGTTAACAAGAGGAAATGTCAGGAGAATGAACCAAAGTCGCTCGTGCCAGATGGCAGCTGGCCTCCTTTCTGGCAGGGCCGGTGATGACTTTGCTGTAGTTCATCTCTGTCCAGCAAGCAGAGTACCAGGCTCGTGCACACGGGCTCCTCGGCATCGGGTCAAGAAGCAGGGTGTGTGGCAGCCTTTTGCTGATGGGGGCCGAGAAAGAGACTGTAGAGGTCAGAGCACCTTGGAGCCACAGGCAATTTAGTGATGAGCTGGCCCAACCTCTTTGTCAGACAGATAAGCAGACGTTGCTCAGAGAGGCCAGTAATTTGCTCGAAGTCACACAGTAAGGTGAATGGCAGAGTCAGGATTCAACCCCAGGACTCTTGCTTGCTCTTCACCTCACATTTCCCTGGTGAGACCGGCCGCTGCTCATAGCACGTCTCATGGCCTCTGGCCAGGCCTGCAAGACTGGTCTTATGTGGTGAGTCAGGCCGGCAGACCCTCAAGCTTACAGCCGGAAAGGCCCAAGCCTGGCTCCAACTCCCCCGGCATGTGGCTCGGCGACCAGTGGGACTGGCCCAAGGCCACACGCCCATCTGGGGTGGGAAGGACTTCTACCAGGTGCATTTTGGCTTCAGAGTCTTTCCAGTTCTCAGGCTGTGGGGAGCAGGGGGCAAAGTGACTGAGGGCTCGTGTTTCCAGTTGGGCAAACTGAG
Organism: Hyaena hyaena; assembly: GCF_003009895.1. Lineage (NCBI taxonomy): Eukaryota > Metazoa > Chordata > Mammalia > Carnivora > Hyaenidae > Hyaena > Hyaena hyaena. The sequence goes on from NW_024080638.1 coordinate 8,068,410, forward strand.
ACCAAAACAGAAGGAAGTTTTTAGCTGCGGTGATGCTGTGAGCTGGGCGGTGGGGGTGTGGTCCCCAGTGTCCCATATTTGAGCTAGAACTACCCAGGGCTGTTGGTGGTCCTGGAATCCTGGCGAGAACTTGACCTGCATATCCCCTCCTTTGTTCTCCGAGGTGACTCTTCCTGGATGGGCTCCCTATAACAGATTCCAAAAGGGCAGGGTAAAAACATGCCCAGCGCCATGACCTCAAGGGGTCTTTCCAGGTCAGCACACGCTTGAGGTGAACATGTGTTCTAGAAAAAACCACAGACGTCTCAGTGGGGCAGGAAGGATGCAGATTAGGTTCATACAGGAACTTCCTGACTGTGGAGAATCTCCATGTTGGAAAGAGGTCCGTCCCCCCAACATCCTTCTGTGGGGTCTTCCGAGGGGTCATTTGGTACCCCTGCTGTTGATGTAGACCGTACCTGGCGTGTGCTGGTGCAGTAGACATACGGGGACTGCACGACAGCTTCTCAGCTCTCCTGCCCCGCGCTGTCCGGTGAGTTGACAGAACTGACCATTTTGTAGGTCAGGGAGCTGAGCCTTCAAGACACTAGCAGGGCTTCGGACCCTAGAGGCTTCAGGCTTCCCTCCGCCCCTACAGCCCACCTTCTGGAGCAGACTGTTGGGCTACACCGTGCCTGGAGGCCCTCACAGGCCTCCTCAGACCTTGGCGTCCTGCTGCGGATGTGGTGACAAGGGCCACAGCCCCTCTGTTCACATCTATTCCTCCCAGGTGCTGTAGCTACGACAGACTTTGGAGTCTCATCCCGGAGCCTGATTCTGTCTCCCCCTGGGCCCTGTTCTGCTCAAAGTACAAGGCGTCCAGTCCCCCAGGGGCCCCGACCTGGGGAAGTGGAGACACCACGTGGCTGGGGCTCCGGCAGGGCGCCGAGCTCATTCCTTGGGCCTCGGGCCAGGCTGCTACAGCCAGGAGCTCAGGCCTGCGGAGGAAGGTCCCAGTGCCGACGGGCCGGGACTGTGTGCGCGCCATGCACAGGGAGGTGCGGCCAGACAGAGGAAAGCCGGGTGGGAGGGAAGTGGGGTCACACGTCCAGCTTGGCGGCAGCCTCTCTGAGATCCACAGGGACCAGGCACTGGGGCCCTGGGGCAAGTGCCGGAAATGGGTTCTGTCTCCAGTAATGGAGGGATGAGGCAGGATGAGAGTGATGCACCCCAGGGCACGCTCTAGGCCTTCGTCTCCCAGTGGTGCAATGAGATGTTAATGTTTAGAACGGCTTGGCTTGGCCCTTTCCATCGTAGATTTGTTCCAGCCCCTTCTAAAGCTCCCATCTTGTTTTCTGACCATTATGATCTTCTTGACCATCTCATTGGGCTGCTGGAGTTTGCTCTTACTGTCATTGTTATGGGGTCATTGTCATTGTGATGAGCCCACCATCATGCCCCTTTTGGCTGTCCTTAGGCTGCTCTTTGTCTGCAGAAATGCCTTCCCTGGGGGTGTTGAGTCCAGAGGAGTCCTCGAGCCCCCAGGCTGGGTGGCATTCCTGTGCATTGGGGAAGAGGCTCCTTCCTTTCAGGCGTCATCTAGGGGTTGGGACAAGTGTGTTTGGAGATCACATTCCCCACCCCACCACCCGGTCCAAGCTGGACAGTGGGTCAAGTGAGGGTCTGTCCAAGGTCAGCCCAAGGTCATGCAGCAAGTCTGGAAGCAAGCCAGAGCCAGTCTCCAGATGCCGGAAGTGGCATGCAGAGCACGGACTTCCCGAGGTCTGCCCGTCATGGGCCGTGTGGAGTTGGCTAGGTGCCTGGCTGGACAGTGCTGCCCTTGTCCCCTGATGGACGGTCCTCCTCTCCTGCCAGGGCCCTCACCCCCGCCCCCAGAGGCGGAGGGAGAAGCTCAATGCCTTCTGAAGGCTCCTCGCACCACAGCCCACTCCATTCCTCACCTGTTCTCTATTCCAGGAGAGAAGAGGGATCTCCTTACAGGATAACAAAGACAGGCTGGACTGGGGTGAGGGTGGGATTTTTCAGGGGGACCCCAAGGAGAGGAATCTTAGATAGGATCAGACGTACCCCCACAAAGACTTGACCTGGACACGGGCCTGTAGACACACACATGTACCCTGCCACTCTGTGACACCGGGGAATCGCACGTTCGAGCACCTTCTGTGTGTCATGATCTGCCCATGGGCAGCTCATACAAACCTACCATGACGGAGTTCAGGGAGGGGGGACCTGGGCTCCGTTATGCCACAGACTTGCTTTCCTTTTCTGTTTTGCCTTTGCCATTTCCTCACTGAGCCTCCGTTTCCCCATCTGTTCAATGGGACTGATAACGTTTTCCTCAAAGGCAGATGTCAAAGTCAAGGGAAGTCTTATAGGCAGTGACTGGCTTGGCAGGAATCTCATAATTATGTCCTCATGTCCTCCTTTGGGCGTCTGAAGGAAGCCACACCTCCTGCTGGATGAATGTCAGCTCCCGCCCTTCTGATCCGAGAGGGCTTCCTGACAGAGGAGGCTCTGAGGGGGCACAAGACAGCTGGACAGGGCAAGGACAAAGATTTGGATACACACGCATTTCAAGGCCTCTTTGCTCAACGTGCCCTTGGGTTTGGGATTTGTCCTCAAGTTTCATGTACTCACTGGATTCCCCCGGTTGTTAGGAGCCAGACACAAATTACGCTTTGTGAGGAATCTTCACTGAACAGCTCAGTCATCCACCCAGTCATAAAAAAAACATGTGCTGTGTTTTTTATTAAATTTCCTTGGGAAAACAATGATTTGAATTCAAGCAGGGGAGAAGAACAGGTTTCCCTAAATTCCAAGCTTGAGGACTTTCTTTTCCTTTTGAAGTAAAATAGAATTGCGCACCGCCCCCCACCCCTGCCCCCGGGTCCCTAGAAGTGTCCCCACAGCTGATGTTTTTCCAGCTGCCTGTCTCCCCAGAGAGTATGGAGTGGGGTCAGGGATGGATGAGAGGGCCCCTCATGCCTGGGCAAGGTGGCTTGGCCTCTCTTGAAGCTGCTGAAACTCACCTTTGGCCAGGCGGCGGATAGTCACCAATGGTATGACCTTGTGTGACCTTGACACTTAGCCTTCCAGAACCTCACCTTCTTTATCTGTAAAATGGGGGAAGGGTGGCTTTTGAAGAGCATATCACAACCATAGAAGGTCTGAGCTAGAAAATGCTGAGGAGACCTTCCCTTCTTTGACTAGTGGGGAAACTGAGGCTCACAGGGGATGGGTTGTTCTTAAAACTCTCAGCAAGGCCTGTTGGTTCAGGCTGAGACTCAGCTTCCTGACCTCCTACCTCATCGGTCCAGGTTTCAGCTCTGGGGTGGGCATTTCCATGCTGCAGAGCCGGATACTAGTTTCTTCTCGGGCTCCCTCGCCCTGGGCCCTCCCCAGGAGCCAGTCCCTGAGTTCTTCGCGTGGGGGTGTTTGCTGAGGGCACGGGGTGAATGCAGACCCGCTCGCTGCCCAGATCCCAGAGCCAAGGAGCAGAAGGCCTCATGGGCATGTCCTTGTGTGCCCCCAGGGGTCTGGATGAAAGCCTCCCCGCAGGTAGAAACACTAATCTGCCGATGTTTGCTCTCTCTCCTGCCTTCAGGGGTTTCCCGGAGACTTTGGGGAAAGAGGCCCTCCCGGACTGGATGGAAACCCCGTAAGTATTTCAAGTCTTTGGGAACAGGAAAGAGATTCCAGAGCAAACACACAGCAGGTTTGAGGAATCCAAGCTTGGGGGTCAGATCCCAGCCCTGCCGCTTCTGCACCCCGGGCTCCTGTCTGCTGGGGGGGAGGGCCCTGTGCCCACCCCCAGGAAAGCCCTCCAGGTCACTGAGCCCCTGGTCCAAGATCCCCAGGCCGTGCCCACCCCCGAGGACTTAGGAAAGTGCATGGGTCACCACCCCCTCCGGGGCAGCCAGGATGACTGGCATCCTAGAAGCATGAGTGGTGTTTATGGGACAGCAGCGGCGGGGGAGCAGATGGTTTGCAGGCCCTGTGTGGAGAGAAGGGCCCAGCTCTAAAGAAGTATCCAACATAGGCATGTTTATAGAGTTTGTAAATAATTGGAGGCCCATCAAGGAGCTAGGTCAGCCTGCCCTGAGTTGCTGAGCCAGCCTTTCCCTTCCCACCCCAGGCTCAGGGAGAGAGGAAGCTCGTTCTCTGCCTTGGGGAGCAGACCAAGTCCAAAGCTCTTTGGAGCACCTGCTGCGTTCCCCCAGCTCTCTTTGGGGCTTCCCACCTAAACAGCTGTGCCCAGCTGTGCTTTCTGTAGAGGTGGCTGCTAGGCCAGTGCTCAGACCCTGACTCGGTACTAATTTTGACTCCACAAATGCTCCCTGAGGCTGACCTAGTGGTGCTAACCCCCGACTCCCCTGGGGGCGAAAGCCCTGTTCTCAGAGACAGAGGGACCCAGGTTTGAATCCTGCTTCACTGCTTGCCAGCCACAGAAGCCTGGATGCATCGGTTCACCTTTCTGAAATGTTTCCCTTGCTGTAAACTGGGCTCAGAGGCCAGCCTCCGAGGGCTGTGGTCACATTGAAATGGAGAGCGTGGGGAGGTGATTGGCCCACAGTAAGGGTTCCCTGGATGGAGCGGTTAGAAACAGTCGGCGACAGGGGGCACATTGGCTGTCCTGGAAGAGCTCACGGCTGTCCATCCAGGCTGTTGTACCAGGCAGAGCAAGATGTGGGGGATCAAGGGTCCCATGTGCTGTGGGGGAGGAATCGAGGAGCAGGAAGTCTCCTGGGGAGGGGACGTGTGATTGGGAGGAGGAGAGAGGTGAGGACACATTCCACGTGGAGGAAAGCTCACAGCAAAGGCACGGAGGCGAGAGAGCAGAGCATCTCCTTCAGTGCATCAGTTATGGGATCAGGCTTTATACTTGGTGCTGCCCTCCTGGAAGTGTCCCTGCAGAGGGGCAGCAGTCTGTATGCTCCTGGCCTGGGGGCTCAGAAAGAGGACCTGATGTGTGCTCCTGGCTTTGGCCATGCAGTTGTTGAGCGACCTTGGACGAGCCGCTTCCCTTCCCTGGGCCTCGGTCCCCCCGTTGTAAAGCCAAAGCTGCTTCTCCCCTCCTCTTCTCGGTGGCCGTGGTAATGACCTCCTGTCTGGGCACAGTTGAAGAGGGACAAACACCGTGGAGGGTGCTGGCAATTCTCATTGATAATCAGCATCTCTAGAACCTCCCATTCCCATTTTTTTTAAGTTTATTTCTTTTGAGAGTGAGAGAGAGAGTGGGGGAGGGGCAGAGAGAGGGAGGGAGAGAGAGAATCCTAAGTAGGTTCTCTGCTGTCAGCATGGAGCCTGATGAGGGGCTCAAACTCACAAATCATGAGATCATGACCTGAGCGGAAACCAAGAATTGGATGCTTAGCTGTCTGAGCCACCCAGGCGCCCTAGGGCATCCCATTTTTATTCATATCTTTGCATCTTGAACTTGATCCAAACCAATCTACTTGCTGGCTCCAAGGCAAGAGCCCTCTGCAGCACCTCGGAGGCCCTGGGAAGCAGACCTCAGAGAGTCTCCTTCCAGTGCTGGTGGGCTTCTCTAAGAGGCCCGGCACCTCCTGAATGAGAAGGGGAAAGAGGCTGTCCTGGTGGCTCTCAGCTTGGAGCCCTCACCATTTCACCTTGCACTTGACCTTGGGCACATCCCATAACTCTTGAGACTCAGCTTTGCCTTCTATAAAGTACAGGTAAAATGAGATCTGGGCTAGGCACCAGCACATGTTTATTGCCGTAATCAGGATTCTGCCTCTTCTTTCCCACTTACAAGTGGGAAATACTGGATTTGGAAATCCAACCTCCTCATTGTACAGATGTGGAAAGCTGGTGGCAGAAGGGGAAAGTGTCTTGTCCAAACTTCAGGCCAGGCTCTGAGAGTGGCTAATTAGGCACAGGAAAGGGTCAGCTCCAAGGGATCTCACTAGGTGCCTGCAGGGAGATGGTGTGGAGGGAATGGCCCAGAAGGGCGACAGGGCAAGTAACCACTTTGGTCTTTCTCTTTGCAGGGAGAGCTGGGCTTGCCAGGGCCCCAGGGAGTCCCCGGTCTCATTGTAAGTACAAAGATGCCTGTTTGGTGGGAGCAAGAGGCAGGGTGTGGGGAGCCAGCGATGAGTCCTGATGAAAAGGTCCCTCTTTCAAATCCCAAAGCTGGGGGAGCAGGACATACCAGTCTAGCTGGGGAACTGAGGGAGGAGAGCCCTGCTGTGTGATCTCAAGTGGATCACCTACCTTCTCCGAGCCCCTTTCTTCATTAGTTAAATGAAGATAGTGCTTGGAGCATGAGAGCGCTGTTGTACTTTCACACCTGCTGTCTGTCCATTGCTCTGCAAGGGGGTCTGGGCGGGTGATAGCATGCCCACTCACAGGTCAGGTGCTTCTGGTCTAGAAGAAGGAAGTGGCAGGCAGAGGGGCTGAGGCTCTGGGCCACATGGGGCGGTCTTCCTCATCCTTTCTTTCACAGCACTGACTTTGGAGCCAGACCACCTAAGCTCAAGGCAGGGTTCTGTCACACCCTGACTGTGTGACCTGGGTGATATTGCTTACCCTCTCTGAGCCTTAGTTCCTCATCTGTGAAATGAGGATGATGATAGATACTCTTGGGGTGGTTGTGAGGCTGAAATGAGGCATTACATGTACAGTGCTTGGCACAGGGTTGAGCATTGAGTAGGTATGCAATTGGAGAAAAATATCATTACACGGATCTTTGCTATTACCTCCTAAAATGCCTGGAACATAGAGAGGCCTGTGTCCAGGAAGGTTGCAGGCAGCCCGGCTTCTGACTACATTAAGGTTGGGGTAGGCCTCGTGGAGTGGTTCTGTTAGCGGGGCCCTTGGTGGGTGACCTTGACCTTGGGTCTGGCTACAAGGGGCAGTAAGAGCCGCAGGCCTGGGAAAGGACTCTAGGAGCTTTCCCCAGGGTCTCTTCCCCCCTTTGCTCTGTCCTCTGGGTCATTCCTCATGGAATTTGAGTCTGGGGGGCATGAAGACATAAGTAGGCTGCCCCCTAGTTTGGCAAATGGGCTACAGCCTCACTCTCCTGAGCCTCAGGGAACCCCTCCATGAGGTGGGCTCAGGGTGCCCACTCTTGTTAGGGCCACAGATGTGCATGGCCCAGGGCAGTCCTGTGGCTAAGAGGACTGTCCCTGGAACCAGACTGCCTGGCTTCAGACCCCAGCTCTACCGCTTGCTTAGTTCGGATCCTGAGCAAGCTTCTTAACCTCCCTGTGTCTCGATTGCTTTGTCTATAAAATGGGGATAATATTAGTATCTCACTCAGAGTTTCTGTGGTGAAGACTTAAAGAAACTAGTACATATAAAGTGCTTCCCCCATGGTAATAATGATGATTAGTTCACACGGCCGTGTGCATTATGTGTGGTCACAACCTCTGGATTGCCACATGGAGTGGGATTTCTAAGTTACATTGGAGCTTTGTGGGGGGGAGGACCGTGATTGATGAGCGATTGATGAGTGACGTCCCCTTGGCTCTGTATAGTGAGTGTCCACACATGAGTCGTGCATTTGTCATCCCTGATGACTTCCCTGATGTCCGTTCAGCAGGACTTGGCTGGACATCTTTGGCACAAGGCACTGACCTAGATGCTTTGGAAGAGAAATGTCTGCAACGAGAGTTAGAGAACCCCAGCATATGAGGACCCCCAAAACTTTGTAGGCCAGTCTCCTCTAAGCTCACAGGAGAACCTTCTGGAGCATCCTGGTCCCGTGGTCCTTAAACCCCCAACTTGAACAGCCTGGTGTTGGACATTCTTTCCTGTGGGAGCCCAGGCCAATCTCCAGCGTTCTTACAGTGTTGTGTTCCTGCAAACCAAGCCCCAGTCATTCCCCTGCCCTGGGAGAGGCTGTTTGAGACAAAAAGATAGTCACGATCTGTTCTTGCCAAGGCTCCTTCTTCGGACTAAATGCTCTCAGTTCCCGAAGCTCTTCTGAAGGGATGTGTATGTATCCTGGCTTCCATCACTGGCATGTCTTCCTCTTTCTCATTGTCCTGGTGTCCACTAGTTGGGCCCCGAAAGGGGCAAGAATATCGTTTATCCAAATGAATGCAGACTCTGGAGACCCTGACCATGACCTGACTCTTTACAAAGCTCTTTCCCACCTATGCTTCCCTTTGCTTTCGACAGTGAGGGTTGCCAGATCAAATACAAAAAGCCCGGTGAAATTTGAATTTCAGATGCAATATTTAGAACACATTTATACTAAAATATCCCTCAGTGTTGATCTGACATTTGAATTTAGCTGGGCAGACTCTATTTTCATTTGCTCCATCTGTCAACCATCTCCACAGTATCTCTTGGGAGAATCCCATTTGGCAGATGGGAAAGCTGAGGCCTCTGGTCAAGCTCAGCCACAAGGCAGGGGAAGATGGAGGCGTGACCAAAAGGCCTGTCTTCCAATTCCTCATCCAGGGGGCGGGAGGGGGGTGGTGGTGTTCCTGCATTCCTCAGGCCACACCCCACCTCATCTGTCCCTTTCCAAGTCGCTCTGCACTCTGTGTCCTTCTCTGCCACTTTCAGCCTCGCTCCCTGTTTTAAAATTCCCTCTGCTGCCAAGGCCGTGTTCGGTTCCTACTAGTGGTCGGGGGAGGGGGGGGCTGTCCACAGGCGTGGCCCGGCCCCTGCCAGATGCCCCAAACTAGTGCATTCTCTCACCCAAGGACCCCCTCCCACCCTGGAGTTTGGGGACAGCATCTTCTTGCCCTGGGGCGGGGGTGGGGGGAGGGTGGAGAAGAATAGCCTCCCCAAAGAGTTGGAGAGGAAAGGAATTTTCTAACCAGGAGTGAGAAAGGGGGAAAAGGGATCATGAGTCGCCTACGGTTTCCCAGAGGATGTGGGTTTTTCGCTGAGCAAGTGGGAATTCCACAGACTGATAATCATTTTAGTGGAGATTCAGGTTTGTTCAATGTCTTCTCTCTAGTCCGCTGAGGCAATTTGCGTGCAGACTGAAGCCAAAACTTCCCCCATCCTCCCCCCTGCCTCCCCCTTGCCTCCCCCTTGCCTCCCCCCTGCCTCTGGGTCCTTGGAGGCGGGAGGCAGGGCGTGAGGAGACAGACTAACGTTTATCCAGCGTCTGTCTGTTTTGTGTGCACTTGACATGAATTAGGCTGCGGAAGCCTCGGGATACTTGAGGTGGGTGGCAGCAGCCAGGGCATCCAGATAGGGAGGCTGGGGACTGAGGTCACCAGCTCAGGACTTGCAGCCCAGGTCTGTGTGACTCGGATCCCAATACGTTGCTGGTCACCCCTGCCCCCTGCAGCCTCCGAGGTGAGAGGCTCAGAACAGCCCCCTCTGAGTAACTGAAACCCTTTGGCCCGCCCTCGAGAAAAGTGTGCTGATTCCAGAATCTGCCCGACAAAGATTTCTGTGTTTTTTTATTCTGAGTGACAGACAGGAAATTTGGGCTCCTCATCTAACGAGCCCCAAAGAATATGCGGTCTGGCCAAAACCCAGCATGCGGGCTAGGGTGGACGGGCCCACTGTACTGTCACTATATGATCCTGTAGCTTTGTTTCCTTGTTGTCAAGCAAGATCGGGGACCTCACTAGTGCATCCCAAACCCCTGTGGGCCAGGCCTCGTGCTAAGTGTTTAATGATCACAGCCAGCCTGTGAAGGCAGGAAGGGGGTTTACCATTGTACACTTAAGGGGAGCGCGGCACAGAGGGGCTGAGACACCTGCTCAGGGTCACACAGCATAAAGCTGGACCTGGGCCTGGGTCCTAGCTCACTGAGCATTACCCACCCAGCTCTGCATGACTCCTGTGCTGAATGGAGACAGCCAATGTGTAAGGTGTGGGCTGGGCAGTGCGGGGGCCCTTCTGGGTGCGAGAGAAGCTGCTTATTAAGAACACAGAGGAGCCAGGCTTGGCCGCAGCCCCTAGGTCCCTGTCCCCAAGCTACTGACCCCTATCAGGGTTTCTGGAAAGAGGCCTTGTTGCCTTCAAAGGCAGCTCCAGGAACGGGGAGGCAAGATCTTTCCCTAGAACCTTTGTCAATGAGAGCATGGCTAGGGTTCTTTTTCACCTAGCCCACCACTCTGAGTGAGCACCCCCTCTGGGGCGGGGGCAGGCGGTGGCCGCAAGGGCGCACACATAAATGGCCATGCAGGCGCCCCAGCCTAATTTTTGAATCAAGTGTAGCCTCATGCCCTGTCACTGAGTGACATCAATGAGGAAAGGCATGCTAGGGTCCTTTCTTAGAGGAAACAGAGTCAGTCCAGGGCTTGTGAGTGCAGAACACAGGGCCAGACAGACAGACAGACAGACCTGGATTCTAGTTCCCTATTTGCTGCTTGGTGTCTGGTGAGTGATTCCACCTCGCCTTAAGCCTCAGTTTTCTCGTCTATAACATGGAACGGGCCTAATGGGGTCACTGTGAGCAGCCAGCTTGGGCCCGAATGGCAAGTCCCAGCCAGGGGCCCAGTTGAAGCTCCCTCTAACAGCATTCAACGTGACCTTGAGGTCTCGAGCATGGAGTTCGGGAAAGGGTTGCACCCACAGTTGGTTATGTTTTGGTGTAAGTCAGCAAGACGAAGGGTGGAACATATAGAGGGCTGTCTGGGAGCTTAGGCGAAGGTGGGAACCAGATCCAAATTCTGGGCATTTCTCATTGTTCTTCCTTGTGAGGGTACGACATTCCATGGGTCACCTGGCTAGGCTGCCCACAGGGGTCTGGTGCAGACTGGTGCTCTGCGGGCTGTACAGGGGAGAAAGTGGCCTGGAATCTTCTCTGCTCCTCTCCCCAGGGCTCTTAGAGCCCAGCATTGGTGTCCAGCCAACATGGGAAAGTCCCTCTTCCGTGGATGCCTTGCCCCTTGGGGCTGGATGCCCATGCAAGTCCTTGCCCCCCACGCACGGAGGGGCCTGCAGAGGCTTGGGCTGTGGTGCTGCTGTGGCTCCCCAGGGCCCCACGCGGGGGTGAGTCAGGCTCATATTGAGTTCAGTCCCCACACAACCCACCTTCAGGCCTGCAGTGAGAAGAAGGGGCCTGTGTTCCTAGAGCTGCCGGCCGGTCCCCTGCCCACAGCCTGGGCCCCAGCTGCAGCCAGCTCTGCCAGCAGAGCCTACTCTGTTTATTTGTGCACTGTGGGGAGCTCCAGGCCCCCACCCCTCACTCCCTCCAACCAGGAAAAGACAAGGAGAGAAGCGGCAGCCAGCATGACCTGGAGGGGTGGGGGGTTGGGGGCGCAGGGGTGGTGCACTGCTCTGAGGGCCTGGCTTTCCTCGGACCCCAGCCTCTCCCCCGAGCCTGCAATCCTGGCCTTTTCGCTCTCTGCTCTCCCTCCTCTCCCAAGATGACTTCAGAATTCTCTAGAAGCTCTGGAGACAGACTACCTAGTGTGAGTCCCAGCTCCACCCCGGCCTAACCTTGCAGAGGAAACCTTACAGTTTCTGTAACCGGACCCCCATTTTACAGATGGGGATGGTCGTAGGGTGGATCTTCGAGGGCTGGTGTGAGAAGTCCTTGGGTCCAGGCAGGAATGCGCTTAGCCCCATGCCTATCAGCCTTTGTTCCGATTAGGATTGTCACCTGTGAAACTGAGACCTCCCTAACTTTACACAAAGATCACTTGACGGAGCTGAAAGCATGATTTCTCGATGAGGCCCAGAGAGGTCAAGCACATTGCCATAGCAGCCATAGCAGCCAGACTCTCTGACAGTCACAGCAGATGGGAGAGGGAGACAGGAGCCTTTTCATGGGCTCCCTTTCTCTGAGTGTGGGCCTCATGTTACGGCCATGGCTGGAGGCAGTCGCGGCAGGGGTGGGCAGGTGGCCACGTGTGCGGGAAAGAGGGTGCGCCTGTTCAGAGGAAGCCCAGCCACCCCTCCACTGTAAACTATGGTTTCCGACCCCAGTACTATGGGCATTTGGGGCTAGATCATTCTTTGTCGTGGGGCCTTCGCCCCCTAGATGCCAGTAGAGCCTCCTCAGTTGTGTCAACCCCAAATGCCTCCGGACTGTGCCAAGTACTTCATACACGGAAGTCAGTTTTTCTTGAAACATAGTTCTGGCCCCTGTTTTGGATGGGGAAACTGAGGCACAAAGAGTTTTTTTTTTTTCCCCCACCCAGAATCACCCAATGGGTGAGCAGCAGAGGGGAGATGAGACCGGGTGGTCTGACTGAGCCAATGGGGTTGTGTCCTCAGAAACCAAGCCCCAGGGACCTTGGGAGTCATCCGTCCCAGGCCAGTGCCCCGGGAACCACCTCTCACGATGCCCTCTTCTCTTTCTCTTACTAGGGCGACATGGGAGCACTGGGTCCGATTGGCTATCCAGGACCCAAAGGCGTGAAGGTAAGCAAGAGCCATCCCTTAATCTGGGTCTCGCCCCAGCCAGGCGCCCCCTGGCCCATCTCAGCCCAGAAGGGAGCATGCCCGGGTGCCAGGTTGGGGGAGGGGGTGGAGGCTGGCAGGCCAGGAGCTCAGTTCTCCGCAGACCCGAGAGCCAGTCATCGTGTGCACATCACTGACGGCTGACACACTTCTCGAACGGCAGTCCTTGAGCCGAGCAGGGGTCTCCTTGGTTGCAGACCTCAGGGCACCGAAGTCCAAGGGGGGCATTGCCAGGGGCAAAGACAGTAAAATGGCAGCCAGTGAGCTTAGTCCTTCCCTAAGTGGGATGGGTGAGCCGGGAGAAGACGGGCCAGCGTTGCTAGGGCCTCCTTCCGGGGACGATCCCGTGCGGCCCGCATGCGTGTGACAGTCGGTGCTTGCAGAACCCGTCTCTCTGTGCGAATCCAGCCTTCTTCCCTGGATTTGCCCAGAATGCTGTGTTTCACAAGTCAGATGTCCCTCTCATGCTCCTTCAATCCACACCATTGCCATTTGAGCTGAGGGTCCTTGTCCCCTTTCACAGATGAGAAAACTGAGTGTTGGGTTGGGCATCGAGTGCATGCCAGGTGGGCACAGCAAGCGGGGGCGGGGGGGATTGGTGGTGGGAGGAGTCAAAGGCAGTGAGTGAGCCCCGCCCCTCACTGCAGGACCCGACCTCTGTCTTGCAGGGACTGATGGGGAACGTGGGGGAACCCGGACTGAAAGGTGATAAGGTGATCTGAATACTCCCTTGATGCACCGTGTTTTATCTGCATGCCGACCCCCCGCCCCTGCCACCTTGCTGCTGCTGCTGGCTTCTTGCCAGATCCACTCACCTGCACTCCTGCCTCCTCTCGGGCCCCCCTGAATCTGTGCCCCCCAGCTTCTTCCTTGTAACTCAGGTGGAGCTCAGGCAGATGGTTTGGGGCGTGCCGGCCTTGGGAGGGGGCTTGGGGCGCTGTGAACGCACAGGTCGGGGTGAGGCAAGGCGGGTCTCTGAGTCGGGACAGCAAAGCTGAGGCCAGCGTCTGGGAGTGGAGGCCGAAGCCAGAGAACGCAGAGGGTGGGGTGGGGGGGATGGAGGGGGAGTACTGCTGAGATGACAGGCCCCAGGGCAGGTGTGGTGTGGGGTGCAGAGACCCCCAGAGCTGCGGGAGGAAATGAATCCACATGAACCGCCCCAGGTAGAACCGGACCCCCAACCCCAGAGAGCACGTGGTCTGAAAGTGCAGCAGAAACGCGGGGACAGGCCTCTGAGCCCCTGGCCCGCTTTCTTCCCGCTCTTGCCACGTGTCCTGCCCCCACCGCCCTGCGGCCGACCTCGCTCTGTGCCAGACCACAGCTGGAGGTGGGTAGGTGAGACCCTGGGGCATCTGAGGGACAGAGCCTTGGGGCACTGGGGGCAGTGTCCCAGGGGCTCTGCCCTCTAGCCAGCCTCCTGCCCTCCCCCCTCAGCTCCCAGCAAAGCAGGCCCCCCAAAGGGTGTGTGGGAGGGCTCTCGGGCCCCATCCGGGCATCCACAAGTCTGAGTAGGTGACAGCCACTCCTGCGGCCAGGCTCCCTCTGCACCTGTCTGCAGATCACCTCACTCCCCCTAAACCCGGGAGCCAGGAGCAGGTGTCGGTGCTGGCTCTGGCCGTCCGAGTGCTCTGTGGGGATGTACCCACCCGGCTTCCAAGCCTCGGTGAGATAGGAAGCGTGCCTCCTGAGACCTCACCCACGAAGCAGAAGTGAGGACAGAAGGGGAGAGCCGATGGGGCCCTTGGAGTTCACCTCGCCGGTGCCTCCGTGTCACAGCTGGCCAAACAGCCCCAGAGTTAGAAGAGAGGCCTTAAAGAAAACTCAGCCCTCGGACTTAGAAACACACCCAGACTGTCCTATGCCCCCGCCCCCCAGCCCTAGGTTGCCAGGGGGTGCAGGGCTAACCCCAGGCCTTTCTCCATCTGTCTCCACCGCTTCCATCCCCTGCGGTCCCACCCAAGCCTCTGGCTGCAGTCCCCCCTCCCAGCCTCCCCCTGCTCAGCTCCACTTCTGCCCTGCTGGCTGCCCAGCCCCCTCTTCTGCAACTTTCCCCTTGAGATGGAGGGGCTTTCTGTCGGAGGCAGGGGCTTCCCCACGGCTACCTATCTACTCTGGGGTTTGAGACATGAGCACTCTGGAAATGTTGAAGTCATGCATAAGGGAGAAAGGAAGCAGGGGAGCGGGGGTGTGAGCATCGAGCTTTTTATAGGCCCTTCTGCAGACCTGGCCTCCAGCTCACTGTTCCTCCAGGAACATGGAAATAAATGTGTTACATGGAACTCAGTTGGCGTGCTGACTGCTGGTGCCTGGGACGTTTCGGGATGTGAAAGCTCTGGAAAAAAAAAAAAAAAAGAAGTGGAAGAAATTGTTCTCCTGCCCATAGTTTTCAAGAAAATCAAATATGACTTTGGGGTTGAAGAAAAGAAAAAGAGCCCTCTCTTGTGCCCCTTTAACTGGGGAGGGATCTCCGTGCTGCTGAGAGCGAGGTTCTGATCAGCCCCCTGCCCCCACCCCCCAGGGATGACGGAGCCATCCCTTCGTGTTCCCTAGTCATCCTGACTAGAATCCCAGATTTCCATGACCCGGCCTGGCCTGGCCCCGGTCCCGCTTACAACCACTTGGCCCCGTCTTCCTGCCTGGAGGCGCGTTCTGGAATCAAGACTCCAGCCCCAGCCGTCTCCAAGTCCATTGTCCTGATTTCTTAGGTGTATTTTTAAACATTTTTTTAAAAATCCCCTCTGTTCCTCCTTTAGATATTTAAAAACAAAACAAAACAAAAAAAACCCCAACAAACTTTCTTGGCTTCCAAGCCTCTGGGATATTGTACAGGGTTTTCCAAACTGGAAAAACCAAAGTAAGTTTTTTTAAAAGATTCGTTTTTCTTTCTTTCTTTTTTAATTTTGGCTCTTGTTTTACCAAGGAAGTTTTTCTGCCGGTTCATGGCCTTAGCTGGGTTCCTGGGTTTTCTCCCCCATTCTCCCAATTGCTCCTGGAGCTGGGAATGTTCTCTGAGTTCTGGGGCCAGGGTACTGCTGGGAACGTCCCACGTGGAAGGCCGGAAATGGTAAGGGCTGCATGATGTGACTCCGGTGGTAAGAAGAAACATCTTCCAACGCGGTTCTCTGACAGCTCGTTTACCAGGATGTGGCTGCAAGTGGGGAGGCACCAGAAGAGACCGCCAACAGCCACAATCCGTGTCACCAAGCACGTGCCATATGCCACCTTAGGAAAGAAATGCCAGAGCTAACTCAAGACCCATTTACTCGCTGTTTGCACAGTGGCTTAGCAAGACTACGTCTCTCATGCTGCAGCTCATTAAAAGCAACTAATCAGACTTGGGCCTGAGCTGATGGCTGGCACAGAAGCTCACAGAGGGAAGAAGTGACAGCCCCCAGCCTGGTGGTGAAAAACATCAAGCGATAGATGCAAACACTTAGAAACCCCAGTGGTGGGGGGTGGGGCGTTGTACAGGCTACAGTTGCCCCTGTGTGACGTCAGCGGGTGAAGAACTTGGCAGATCAAGAAACCACTCCTTAGAGCTCCAAGTGCCAGTTCTCCGGCCAAGGCCAGGCAGCTGAGCTCCTGTTAGTGGAGTTTCCAGCTGCCCGCGCACCCCCAGGCAGGTGTGCAGACAGGTCGGCGTGGGACCCCTCAGGGCCTGGCTTCCCTTGGTGGGGGAGGGCGCCTTTGCCCTTTACTCTGACAAGGTCAGATCCGCGATGGGAACAGCCTCGGCAAAGCTGTACCTTGCCAGTGGGTTTGGACTCGGGGAGGCGTCCAGAACCCAGCACAGTCTCCATCGTAACGTTCTTTGCTGGTGTGTATTTAGGGCGAGCAAGGGGTCCCAGGTGTGTCAGGAGGTACCGGATTCCAAGGAGACAAGGTAATTGCAGCCCCTGCCCGCCCCCCCCCCCCCCACTGCTCTTTTCTGATCCGGGCTTTCTTCTTGGGGTTCCTCGATGGACCAGGGTCCCCTGCAACCTGGCTTCACATAATCCTACCTTCTCCAGCCTCAGTACCCCCATCACCATCTCTTCACTGCACTTTACAACAGCCCCCAGCTTCTTCTCTCCTGGCCTGTCTTCTTCTGCTCTGCTCTGTGCTCACAACTGCTTCCTACTGCTCCCAGAGTAAGGTCCTGACTCCTCACCCCAGCACACAGGAGCCTCGTGAGCAAGTTGTTCAGACCCTTTCCTACTCCTTGCTCTTACAGCCCTGGACTCCCCAGAAGCGCCCTCTGCCCCCCCCAAGGTTTTGCACACACGGCTGCCTTGCCTGGCACCCCCCGCCCAACTCAGCATGGCCCACCCTACCCATCATTCAGAACCCTGCTCAGGTACCATTTATTCTACCTGCTTGGAAAGAGGCCATTTCCCTCTCTGTGGGCCCTGAGCAGCCTGTCCGTCATCTGTGGGAGCACTTGGTAGATGGGGACTTGTGCTCAGCCCCCTGCCAGATGGCAGGCTCCCTCCGGACGCCACCCCAGACCGCCCTGCTGTAGCTGAGCTCAGAGTCCTGCACCGACCATGCGGGGCGTGTTTGAGTAAGTGAGTAACTGGCCTTCCTGACTGATGGGTGAACCAAGGCAGCCTGCCGAGGCTGGCTCCTCTCTGCCTGTGTCCGGCACCATGTGGCCACATCTGGACCTCACCCAGCCAGCCAACGAGGCCCAGATGTTGGCCAGCTCTCTGTCTTCCTCTTCCCTCCCTCCTGGCCGGCCTGTCCTGACCCAGCTTCAGTGTCTCCGGATTTCGAGCCCCACAGGCCTCCAGCTTCCCCTGCTGGGCCCCCGTCTCCAGGGTTCCTCACGCACGAGGTCACTGGCAGTGCTTTTGCCTGGAGCCCCGGGTCCCGGTTCTGGGACAGTTTGGTGAGGAACAGGGGCTGCTGTTTCTCCTCTGCGTCCCCGAGGCCCAGCCCATGGGGGTGCCCAGCTGGAGCTTACAAGCAGGGAAAGTGAGGGCGGAGCTTGTCTACCCCAAAAGTTGGTGTTCTCAGGCCTCAGCTGGGCACGGATGACCAAGCAACTGTTCACCTGGCCATTTCTGGTCCTTACTAACCCCAGCCTGCTCTTGACCTTTTCCAGGGGAGCCAGGGATTGCCAGGGTTCCCAGGCGCCCGGGGGAAGCCAGGGCCTCTGGTGAGTACCTTTTGCTCTGACATCCCCCCAAACCTCACACTCTCCAAACAGTCACGAAATGTGGTGGGGGTGGGGGTGGTCACATCCTGGACCTCATTTCCTCCTGCAGCAGCTCTGGGAGACAAGCAGAGCAGGACAGCAATGAGGTTCATCCATTCTACAGATGAGGACACCGAAGCCCACAGAGGCAGGAACTCACCCAGCGTCAGACATCAGCCTCAGGCACTGTCGAGGTCTGGGGAGAATCAGAATCTGGGGCTCCCAGCCAGAAAGCCTTGAAAACAATAGTAGCGTTAGTAACAGCAGGGGGTGTCATGTATTTATTGAATGTTACTCTGTACCAGATCGTTCCCATCCAAGACTTCCTTGATGAGTGCCAGCCACCCCAAGGGCCACAGAATTATTATCCCTCCCATCTTACAGATGGGGAGACTGAGGTTCTGCAAGACAAAATGTCTTGCCCAGGATCCCTAGCTCCTGGTTGTCTAGGCAGATTTCATTCATGCACCCTTGAGCTTTTCCAGCTACCCACAGCCAGGGGAAGATACAAGGGATGGTAGAAAGTGGGCCCTCACTTACCCTTGCCATCTCTTCTCCACAGGGCAAAGTTGGAGACAAGGGATCCCTTGGGTTTCCTGGGCCTCCTGGCCCCGAGGTACGTGATCCCACATTGCCCTGTCTGGCCACAACTGAGAAAGGGGGCTTTGTCCTTGGAAAACTGAGATCCAGAAATTGGGGGGTGGGTGCTACTAACCTGAGGCCACACAGCAAACGAGAGACCGGGGCTGAGAATAGAAATTCTGAGACCAGCGATCTTGCCTTTTCTGACTCTGTGTCCCTGGTGGCTCTCGATGGCGGTGGGACAGAAGCTGGCCTCAGAGACCCTCCCTAGCTCTGTGGCTCCATGTAGAGTTTCCAGAAACAACATCAGGGAAGCCCTCTGAACTCAGTCCCACACCCTTAACAGGAGCACCTGCATTCTCTAGCCTGAGCTCTGAAACTCTTCCAACCACCCACACTCCCCCTGGAAAAAGTTCAAGGCTCAGCGCTCCCAGGAGTGGGGAGCAAGAAGCAATGATAAAATTCTGGTGTTTGAGTGGAGAATGAGAAATCATGAAAGATGATCTAGCAATTAATATAACTTGCCGTAGGTAGGTAGAAGCCTGAGAGGTCCTGGTACATGTGAAAATCTGCACCAGTCCGCTAGCCGTCTATCAGTCAGCGCTCACATTTCACGTCTGACGGGCTGAGGCATGTGACAGCTGAGCTCTTCCACCGGCCCCTCCGGCTGGGACCGTCTCTGGAGACCGGGATGCCCTGTGCCAGGGCTGCCATCTGTCCGGGATCCTCAGCACCCAGGTCCTCCGGGGAGTCTAGGGACCAACCTTAGCCAGCCCCCATCACGTACACACAAGCACACTCCTGGTCTCCAGCCTTGCTCATTCACGAGATCTCAGAGACACAAGCATTGCTCCGCCGAGCTCTCCAGACCCTTCCAAAGTTCACCCCTGCTATCGCCCAGGTAGATGAGGGACGGTCTCCTGGAAGTTCTGACTTCCCACTGTGTTGACTTTGGCTGTGACACAGTCCTAGTGTCGGGCGGATGGAGTTGACCTGTCCTCCCTGGCCTTGACTCCTTCCCCTGGCCACTGAGGAAGAAGACGGGGCGAACAGTCCGGCTTTCCCTGCAGGCTGGCCACGGGGGTGGAGCACACGCCCCTCATGTTCACCGGGCACCTCCCCCGTGCTGGTGGCCTGCGCAGTGTCTTTGGGACAAGAACACGGTGAATTGCCACCAACAACCATGTGAGGGAGGCATTACCACCACCATGTCATAGATAAGGAAACTGAGTCACAGAGTCGTGAAGCGACTTCCTCGGGGTCACTTTACTTGTAGCAAATAAGGTCTGCTTTGGGCACATCCAGGGTCTCTCCCATCTTTGTGTTCTGTCTGGATGGACTCACTCGGTGTCCAGAAGACAGCTCTACACAGCTGGAGATGGAAGCCGATGAGCGTGTCAGCGCCTTCCTGGGTCTCTCTGCTCCTTCAGAGACTCTGGGCAGGAGGGGCTGGGGCGCTGCGACTCTGCGGCCCCTGCTGAATCTGCCTCTTTCACTCATCAGCGTGTCTGATCTGTGTGAGCACCAGAGTTTGATCGGCATCCTGACATGCAGGCTCTCCCTGGAGAGAGGCTCGCTCCGGGCAGGACACGGGACCCCACGTCCTTTTATTTATTTCTTTTTAATTTTAAAAAATTTTTAATGTTTTATTTATTTCCAAGAGAGAGAGAGAGCAGGGGAGGGTCAGAGAGAGAGAGAGAGACACAGAATCTGAAACAGGCTCCAGGCTGTGAGCTGGCTGTCAGCACAGAGCCTGATGCGGGGCTCGAACCTACGAACTGTGAGATCATGACCTGAGCCGAAGTCAGATGCTCAACCAACTGAGCCACCCAAGCGCCCCACCCCACGTCCTTTTAGATATGGATTTTTGTTGAGTGCTCAGCAGGTAGCCAGGCGCTGAGATAAGCGCTCTGTGCGATTCCCTTCAAGACTCAGAATAGCCCTGTAAGGTGATGTTGTGGTTGCCACATTACAGATGAGCAAGCCAAGGCCCAGAGATGCTCAGGAACCTGCCCGGGGTCACACAGTCAGTCAGTGGCAGAACAAGTCTTTGAACCTCTCAGTTTGGAGAAAGACATGGTGCTTTGATTTTTTGTGTTAGTTCAGAATTCAGACCCATTCTTGACTTGGCTAGTCAGAGGGGTAAGAGGATATTTGAGCTGGAATTTAATGGGAGTCCCCAAAAGCTCAGAGAAGGGGGAAAAAACCCCACTTATGACAACATGGGAGGAGGCATTTTGATCTCAGGGATTCATAGAAGATTTTGGTTTCTAGTTGTCAGGAAACTAAGGGAGTAGATGAGGCTGCCCTAAAAGTGAATGCAGTGCTAGGGTGAATTAGCAGAGGTATTACACCGAAAACAAGGGAGGGGATGTTCCCATGCTGGCGTCTGGTGGTCTGTTTACCCCATCATCCTAGGGATTGCCAACAATGGAAGCTGACTGCTTGGAGGTGGCAAGACTGAGGGGCCCTGGGCCCCAGACTAGAAGCCGTTAAAGGAACAGCAAAGGGCGGGCCTCTGGGGAGGGAAGAATTGGTCTCCGAATTGTGCAAAGACCACTGTGGAAAGGACTCCCCTGTGCTTTGTGGGGTCCTCAGGGGCAGCACGACTTGTCAAGGGGAAAGGGAGGGGATTCCGCTCCAGGTCGGGAAGAAGTCTCCATTGCACTGTCATCCGTTGGGATCAGGCTTGGTGAGCCCTCTTTGGTGATATGGGGCAGAGCCTGACACACCTGGCCAGGATGGAGAGGGGTTTCGGCCTCTGGTAGAAGGACCCGAGCTTAATTAGATCAGCATTTTCCAGTCCGTCAGAGTCGCAGCAAACCCGGAACGGAATCGTGTCTGCAGGATCCCCGCGAAGGATGGCGCTTCTCGGAGCCGAGGCTGGCTAGCTACGGCGCTCTGGCTCCGCGGGCCCAGGACTCGGGAGATTCTGGCTGAGACAACCTCGTGTGCGCTGGGAGCTAGGGTTTTGCTTGCATCGTCTTACTTAATTTTCTCAGCAACTCTCCGAGATGCATGGGCTGTCACCGAGATCCCTGTGTGAGATCCCTGCAGGGTCAAGGCAGTTAACTGAGCTGCCCAGGGTCACAGCCCATGCAGGAAGGGGTGGAAACCCGGGCCAGTCCCCCTCCAAGACCTCCGCATTTGGCACTTCCCTTCACCTCTGGGTGACCCCTGCTCTCTGCTTCCCCTGCAGGGATTCCCTGGAGACATTGGCCCCCCTGGGGACAACGGCCCAGAAGGCGTGAAGGTGAGTCCCCTGCCCTGGGTGCTCAGGTCTCTGCAGGAACCCCAGGCCTCCAGGGCTGGGCTCCCTGGCTTGGAATTGGGGGGGGGGGGCGGGGGGAGGGGTCTCACCAGCCTCTGATGGACACGGAGGTGCTGCCTCTGAGACAGCTTTTTGTTCCCTTCTCACCAGGGTAAGCCTGGAGCTCGAGGTCTGCCGGGACCCCGTGGGCAGCTGGGGCCCGAGGTGAGACTATCTGGCCCTGTCCCCTGCCCGTCCCCTGCACCCCTGCCTGCGCCATCCTGGGTCCTGGAAGGCCTTAGCTGGGGACCAGGGACCTTCACCAGGATGAACCCCTGGACTCTCTCGGGCCCGCCCTCTAGCTCATCCTTCACAGTCCTGCCCCGTGACCCTGCCAAGGTCGTTCTCTGCCCTGGCCTGGCTGGCAGGTGGCTCTCTCCCTCCCCGGCATCCCCATCACCCTGGGGTTCCCTCTCTGGGGCCACTGCCTCTGCCCCTGCAAGGCTTATGGGAGGGGTGATGTGGGAGAGTAGAAATCGTCAGCTCCATTTTACAGGGGGGACCCTGATACTCAGAGTGGAGACACTGGGTTGGGTCCCGTGGTCAGTGGTAAGCAGGCTCAGGATTCAAATCCACATCCACTTGAGTCCCAGACCCATGACGTAGACCCTATGCTATTGACTCTCTGCTCCTGGGAGCTGCCGCGGGGGGTTGGGGGGGGCATCCCCAGAGAATTCTATAACTTGCAGAGCTAGTAAAGGGCAGAGTGGAGATTTGCTTATTTCCTCATTCATGCTGCAGGGATGAGACGTTCTCTATGGGTGGGCCGATTGGGCACCACACGGGCTGGCCCCAGAGTTTGTCTGCACATGAGGCCCCCCCACCACCCACCTGGGCTCCGGCCCCAAGGCCCCCGTGACACGCAGCCCCGGGTGAGGGTAGAGGAGGCCTGGACTTGCCACAACCACAGGCAGGCGTCCAGCCGACATGGATCCCTTCGCTGGCTGGTTCGGGGTCTGGCGGGGTCCCAGCGCTGGCTCCGGGAGCTGCCACGTGGGGCTGCTTTCCTGGAAGCTGGAGGGGTGGCGGCCCTGGAGGGGGCCTCTCGGTCAGGCCCGGCATGTCAGAGAGGCCAATGGGGAGGCTTCCCCTAGCCTGCGGGAGGGCCAAGAGAGGAAAGGGAGGGGAGGGGAGAGGCGCCAGCCACGTGCCTCTGTCTACACCCACGTTCCCACTAGACAGACTGCCACCTGCTTACGTCTTCATTGATTCTGTCATCCACTCCTGCATTCATTTGCAGCTGCCTCTCCTCCCTCTCTCGTGGCCCTGTCCCTAGTGTCACTCATCACACATCCGTGAGTCGCTGCACACCCATCTTGAGGGGTGTTTGCGACGATGTAGGAGACAGGGCCGCGAGAAGGAATAAGAGCTCATTGCCGTCCTCCAGAAACTCAGCTTAGGCTAATCATCATACTTTAGGATGATCCTCCCCCTTCCGCACCATTTTACAGGGGAAACTGAGGCACGGCGAGGCTAACGTCTGCCTTAGCAGAATCAATGGAGGAGCTCAGAATAGGGCTAGTGTCTGAGCTGCAGTCTGGGGCTCTGCATCCACAGCACGTGATAGGGTTTGACTTTCTGCCCGGCCCTGCAATGAACCTGTCACACTCAGATGACATGGGGGCCCCATTTGTGTGGAAGTCCTTGTGTGGCCTGGGAGGGGGCCCAGTGGCGGGGACCAGACGCACCATTTCTCTTGGTCCAGGAAGGTTCTCCTCTGTCCGTCCCTTTCCCTCCTTACGGGTCAAGTTCTCTGAGACTCTCACTGGAGTAATTTCTCCTTTTTTCCTCTCTTGTGTCTCCCACCTCTAGGGAGATGAGGGACCCATGGGGCCACCCGGGGCCCCTGGCTTAGAGGTGAGTGTCGCTGGCCCCCAGGGGAGGTGGGATTTGTCGCCAGCTGTGTGCAGACAGGCACTATCTGGGAGGTGCTGTGCAGAGAAGTCATTGGAGGAAGCCTTGGGCCAGCTGGAGAGGGGACTAGAACAGACCCCACGGGAGAGAGACAGGAGGCAGGAAACCGGCCGGCCGTGCTGGGCTGTACTTGCCTGCATTTGTTTCTCTGCAAGAGTGGCATCGCTGATCTTAGTTTCATCCAAGGTCTTCAGGCTCAAAGAGCCAGGGGGTTAGCCCCCCAGAGCCTAACCTTGCACCTCTCCCCACCACTCGGCTCCAAGTGGTCCCTCACAGGGTCCACCCCAGCTGACGCGTGGTTTGGTCTTGGGGCCTGCTTGCCCTCTCCAAAAAATGATCGGAGACCCCAAGCGCTTTTCTTTGTGTGGGTTCCACCTATTGATACGAGTGATTAAAACTGAAAACTTTTCAATGTATTTATTAATTCATTTGAAGTAACAATAAACCCCTTTCATGTGAACAAAAATAATAGTTCTACAAACAAAACAACCCGCTATATTTTCCAAAGCAAAATAATCTAATGAAAAGAGTGGCATTGTTTTACCGTTTTTGCAAATCTCTTTAATGTCTGGCTTTAATAGAAGTCAGCTGGATTCTCCCATCCGCTTCTGTACTCAATCTGTTGATGGGACCGCCTGTCATGTAGCCTCTGGAAAAGTCTGCTCACACTCAGGAGAAGGAGAGAGACCCAGCAAACCACGTCTTAGCCTTATTATGAACATAGTTCTGATGTCATCAGTCCTCTGAAAGGGCCCCAGGGACCACAGGGGTCCCCGGACCACACTTGGAAAACCACCGGCATAAACTCTCAATTCCCCTGGGCCCTTTAGCTTCCGTGCCCTTCCTCCCTTTTCCTCATTCCTTGAAAGCAAGTTTCAACATCCCCGTTTGCAAACAGGACAGGCCTGGGAGGGGAAGCTTCCTTGAGGTCACACAGGTGCAGACCCCTCCCTGCGTCTCCAGAATAGCACGGTGGCCCTTGGGGCTCTGAGTCGCCTGTACCAGGGCTGGGGCCCCAGCAACACTGTCCCCTCCTCGCCCCGCTCAGCGCTCCCTCACTCACCTCTCTCTATTGCAGGGCCAGCCTGGCAGGAAGGGGTTTTCTGGTAGGCCCGGCCCGGATGGCATGAAGGTGAGGGGTCCTGGAGGTGACTGGGCTTGGTGGGTGGGTGGGGGGACCCCTGGGGAACAGAAGAAAAGGGGAGCCAGCAGATGAGGGCCCCAGGAAGGACCCTGAATCCCACAGGCTGTTGTGGGAAGGAGGGAGAGGGTCCCCATTTCTCACAACGTATTGGTACCAGAGAGGGGAAAAAATGACCACAAACTGAATTCCAGCAGTGGGTAGTGTTCAGGTGACGATGTGATGCCCGAAGATGATGTGGTGGAAGAGTTCACAGGATGGGAAAGGCCTGTGCGTGTGGACGCGGTGGAGGCAGGAAGCAGGTTCCGGAAGGAAGGTCACAGTGCAAGTCCGTGTTCCTGGATGCTTGGAGCAGAGGCTGCAGTGTAGACTGGGGCTCTCCCCGGGCTGTGAGAGTATAGGATGCTTCCATGTCCTTCTGCGGGCCTGTAGGGTTTCCCCCGTTCTGTGCAGTAAATATGTATTACATTTGTTAGCAGTTTTAAGTTACGAAGGAAGAGCTGGCCTGCGTAGGGGAGGGTTGACCTCGGCACATGGGCACGTGGGCAGCCTTGCTTACTGGCTTTCTAAGGACTCCCCTTGAGAGCTGTGTCGGGCCACGTTTGCAGCTGGGCCGACTTGCCAGAGTTAGGGCAGAGCCAGGGTAGCTCAGGTCATCCGCATCGCCCCCCCCCCCCCCCCCCCCCCCCCCCCCCCCCCCCCCCCCCCCCCCCCCCCCCCCCCCCCCCCCCGCTCAGGGGACATGGTCCCTGTGTCTGCCTGGCCCCTCTGGTTCTCATGAGCATGAGGTCTGGGGCAGAAGCTGGAGGGGAGGACGAGGCACAAACCCCTGATTGCGGTGAGCCGCTTTCGTCCGTGAGCCAAACTCCTGGCTAGTCCGGGCCCTTGGCCTGCCCTCTGAGGTCTCCGTCTCTCTCCCTCGTTTGCCAGCTGGGCTCCTGCGGTGGGAGCAGTGACACAGTCTGGGTGGATTTATCCCCACGGGTCTGCTCGCCTCCCTGCTGCCCGCGCTGTGGGGAGACCAGGGCAGCTGTGGCTGCCGGACTAGCAGGAGCCACCCCAGCACGGGATCAGCCTGGCAGACGAGGCTCCAAGAGGCCACCAAGTGTGAGAGCTGGAAAGAGCCTATAAGACAAATGAGTCTGATTCCCCTTATTTGTCGTTGGGGACCCTGAGCCCCGGGCAGAGACAAGACTCACCAGTCATTTCGCGAGCCAGTAGCAGAGCTCTGGGGGGTCAGCGTCTAGGGTCCAAGTGCCCTGACTCCCTGATCCCCCGCTCGGCCTGTGGTGGGACAGCTTGATACAGTAGGAGTGGGGATTTCAATCTGTCAGATCCAAGTTTCCAGGTCAAGCCCTACCTCTAGCTTGCTGTGTGGCGTGGAGCAGATCACTTCGCCTCTCTGGGCTTCCGTCACCACCTCTACAACATGCGGGGGGTTGATGAAGGGCCCCGATGAGATACAGACGTTAGAGTCAAGTGGTGGGTGGCGAGGGCCTTGTCTGCGGCTGGCGGTCCTGTCCCAAGTGTCCATTGTCCCCACCGTTTGAGATCTACAAGGCCAGACCCTGGAGTTGAGGTTCCTGTCCTTCCCTATGGGTGGGGACGAAGGCCAGTCAGCTGGGGTATTGCCCAGGGGGACCTAGACTCCCATCACCCATCCCAAGTGACCCTCCTCTTTGCCTCCTTGCAGGGAGAACCAGGTGACCCTGGACGGCCAGGGCCAGTGGGTGAGCAGGTAAGGCAATGCCGGTCTCTGACCACAGTGACTTTCTTTATGAAAACTCACTCGGTGCCAAGCCCTTTGGTAAACGCCCCACACATTGGCCTTGCGTTCCCAGGCCTGCTCCTTGGCGCAGTTATCGAGGCTCTCCTTTCCTCTGATATGGTCACTGGCTCTCCGCAGGGGCGAAGTCCCTGAATGAGAAAGCCGTGAATCACAGTCCCGTGGCCTGGCTCTGCAGACGTTTTTGGAGCATTTGCCCAAAAGGGGTTACATGACTTTTGCTCCCAGAACGTTAAAACTGGAAGGCCTTCTCCAGTGGCCCGCTGTGCCCCGTTTACAGATAGGGACTCTGACAACCAGGGAGCCATGACCACCTGCTAGGAGCCCGTGGTCCAGGCAGCCCTAACTTAGAAGGACAGTGACATTCAAGCCAGTGGCGCTTGCTAGCTGGGAAGTCAGGTGAAGTTCGGAAGAAGAGAGCGGGTCTCAAGTCCTTAGAAAGGAGGTTTGAGAATCACCAGCTTCGTTATCGAGGCCGAGGGCCCTTGGTGCTACAGAGAAGCAGGTGTGAATTCTGGGAGAACACACAGCGTAGCCTCTCCTCTGCAGCCCACCACTGCCTGAGAGCCTAACCTCTGGGCTTGGAGGTCAGGTTGAAAGGTAGCAATCTCCCCCACTGCCTTAAAGAAGGACCTCGCCCCCTGAACTCTGCAAGATGCTAGTTCAGGCCAGAAGGAGGAATGGCATTGGGGACCCAGAAGAATCCATCTCTGCTGAGAAACGCCATCGGTGGCGTGAGAGCCGTGCACGACGGGCTTCCTCACCAGGCCTGCAACATCTGTTGGGGGGAAGAAAGGAATTAAAGCAGGGGGTGGACTGGATTTTTGAAACCTTTCCAGTGTCATTCGAGCGCATTCTGTGGGAAGCCCGGGAGTTTGGAAGGGCTGTCACGGCCTGGATATATTTCCTGATTGGAAAAAAGAGGCAATGCGATCAGCAAATTTAATTTCATAGTTATGCTGATGGTAAGGGCCCTCGGGAAATAGATACTCCGAATCTTAGCATGTTGGAGCACAAAGGGCCCTCGCAGAGCACTCTGTACCGGGGTCCTAACTTTTTTGGGCCTTTGGACCCTTTGGCAGGCTGGTGAAGCCCATGGACCCCTTGTCAAGAATTTTTAAATGCCAAAAAGTGCAAAATGAAGGATTGCAAAGGCCGTTGATTGTCTCGAAATGCAATAATGAAAGTACATTGAATGCGATCTTGTAGCCCTCCTTCTTTATGGATGCATTAAATAATGAGATCCAGCAGCTGTCTGAGAGCAACCTCAATTTTGAACAGTGACAAGCCTCAGTGACACATTTTGAAATCTCTGTGACAGTGACTGCACTGTGACACGTAAATATCCGTGACGGGTACAGGTACCACGGGCTTGTCGGCTACACTCAGATTTGAATTGATGCTCAATTTCAGTTAGAGGTCAGCGAAAATGAAAGTTGTAATTTTTTTTTCCTATTCAAGTTCAGGGACCCCCTGAATTCCATCAGCGGAGGCTTGCAGGAAGCCCAGTGTAAGCCCCATGGATCCTAGCCCACGTCGGCCATCTGATTAGCAAAGATGACCGAGCAAGGTCGCGGCTAAGCTGGGGCCAGGCGGAGTGGGCATCTGGCCTGGGGCAGCTGCACGGAGGGGCCTGTCTGAGCTGTGGGGCAGAGCTGGAGCCCTGCAGCTAGGGTGCCGTGCCAGCTGTGCCCTTGGCCCCGCCCCCTGTAGGAAGGGGCGGGCATCTCCCGTTCAAGGCAGAAGCAGAGAGTCCCCGGGGAAGGTCCTCCTTAGGATCACAGTATCAGCTGCACTGATCAGGCTCCTGTGAGGCACCAGGCTCTGTGCTAAGCACTCTCTCCCCTGCTGCCTGTGATTCCCTCCCCAACCCCAGGGTGGTAGACGTTAGTATCCCCATTTCACGAATGAGCAAACTAAGGCTCTGAGAAGTGAGGTAACTTGACAAGATCTCCCCCGGGCAGTAGCACCAGTGTCCAAGCCAAGGTTGACCCTCGGGGCCTCTGGATTCCCAAGATCTGCTTTGGAGGGGCTGGAAAAAATCATAGACCTCCTGAGCCCTTGCTCCCTAAGAGTGTCCATGGCTCGTCAGCAAGCCCTGTCCTAGGTGCTGGGGACACAAAAATGATCACAGGCATGGGCCTTGCCTTTAAGAAGCCCTCTGTATCAGGGGAGAAGCCAGGCATGTAAACACTCCCTCCCTGGGACGTCTCTTTCAGTAGAGGACCCACAGCTGTCTTGTTCCGGGTGCATGTCCAGTGCCTAGCGCCACGTCCTGCGAGGGAAGGGAAGGAGGGAGGGAGAAAAACTCCCACAAGCAGACAACAGCCCTTTATCTGTAGACAGCGTGAGGCCCAGGGCAGGCTCCTTCCCCAGGCCGGGGGCTCAGATCCTGCCCGTGCAGTGCCCGCAGTGGGTGACTGTCCACCCCCATGTCTTCCGGCCACCTGGAGGGGAGCCCGCGGTGCCCACAGCGGTCAGAGCTGCTTCCCCACCCACACCACCAGGTGGGAGCCCTGGGCCCCTGGGGCTGGCTTCCCGGCCAGCCTCATCTCCACCCGCAGGATGGGCCTGCCAGCATCTCCTGGGACACTTCCCCTTGGGTGTCCTGGGGGCCCGGGTGGGGAAGTGGGGCACTTGCTGTATGGCCTGTATTCATTAGGATCCTGTTTGGCTTCTTGTTTGAGGTTTATGACCCGCCTGCCTTCCAGGACCCAACAACTCATAAATTTAAAGTAGCTATGAAATTTCTGTTTCTCTGGGCCAGTCGGGCAGGGGCCTCTTAACAGAGCCGTTTTTATTCCCTTCACTCGGCATCCTCTAAATGTCTGAGTGCTCCCTTGTGGGGCGCTCGGGCCTCCGTCTTAACCCTGTGCCCTTTTAAAATAAATTAGAACAGGACAGGAGAGAACTAACGTTTATGGAGTGCCTACATGTGCCATGCATTATCTCCGATACTCAGAACAACCCCGGGGAGACCGGGAAAGACCTTTATCTCAAGTGCCCCCCTCTGCAGGCGAAGAGGCTCGGAGAGGCTCTGTGACTTTCCCAGGGTCCACAGATCTAAAGGAATGACAACAACCCAGAAAAAGTGTCCGGTGTAGGGCTTGGCACTCCAAGTGCCGGCTGTTGTTAGTAATATTGCCGTCACGGCGAAAAGAACTCTAGTTTTTTTTAAAAGTTAAGTTGTTGCAACAGTCAAATACTTGGTTACTGTCTGTGACTTCTTAGCCATGACCTCATACCTGGTACCTCACTCCTCGCACCTCATACTTCAACCCTGAAGGGTCTCTGAGCCCAGCGGACCAGGACCTCCACTGTGGGGCAGTGGTGCCGGGCTGCAGGGGCCACCTGTGACCTGTTCCCGGCCACATGTTTTGGAGGTCCCCGGGGTGGTGGCACGGGTGCATGCCCTTGGAGCCACAAGGACCAGAGGTGAATCCCAGACGGCAGCCTCAGGACACCCGTGGTGCGTGGTCAGACCTTCAAACTGTCTCTGAGACAGAGCTGACCCTTTGGGAATGGGCACCACGTTTTCACCCTAGTTACTGACGGGGTGGCCAGCAGCCCTGCCTCAGTGTACAGCTTGCAACTGCTGATCTGTGCCGGCGCGGGTTCAAGGTCTGCCCCTTTCTAGGTACAGTCTGGGGACAGAGAGCAAATTGTGTGGGATAGATCCACTCACCCCTCGGTCTCCTGATTCTCCCAGAAACACTTGGCTGCAAACCTGAGTTCTTCCAAAGCCATCGTCGCGCCTCTGAACTGTGCCAGACCTCCTCCCCCACCCCGCTTTGCTCGAACTTTCCTTAGCAGGGAGGAGTGTGGGGTCCGGACAAGGAATTGTCTGCTTTCCCGGGGTGGCTCCCCCAGGCTGTTCAGGTTCACTGTGCGGTGCGCGTGTGTCGACTCGGGGCCAGCGAGGCCGGCAGCCACCTAGAAGAGCCTCTGGAATGCAGAGGCAAGTTCTTGCCCAGTGGAGTTACACAGAGCAACGGGAACCGCAGTATGAGCGTGTGTGTGCCCTTCGGAAAGGAGAGGAAGCCTCGCACAAGACAGTAGAAAGGCCTCTACTTCCTATGTTTCAATCAAGACTTCTGGCAGAGGCTGGGACACTGTTTCCACCCTGGCTCGTGGGGTTGTTTCTTTCTTTGAAACAGCCCCAGAGCCCTGAAAGATGGGGACAGATTTCCCAGCATGGCTTAAGGGCCATCCCCGTCCCCCTCCCCACCCCCTCAGGCGACCGCCTCCCAGCCTGCTCCTGGCGCGCGGGAAGAATGTGTGGTGCTCCCAGGGATGCTGGCAGCGGCCCCACCGCTTGGCTCTCGAATCAGAACCATCTGGTGGAGTGAGGGAAGTCAGGACAGCGCCTGGAGAGAGGCAGTTCTCCTCTGTGCCAGCCCCTCCCCTGACTGCCGCATTACCAGGCCCCGGGCAGCCGGCACACGGGAGGCACCCCGGAGATGCAGGCGAGCTGCCTTCGAAACCCAGCACATCCTTGAATTCACGTTGCTACCTCTTTTCTCTTGCTTTCGTGAATGTTTCTTCTAGGGACTTCTGGGATTCATTGGTCTGGTCGGGGAGCCGGGGATCGTGGGAGAAAAGGTGAGTTGTGTTGGGGGCGGGGAGGGGGAGTGGGGTGGGGGCGGGAGGGATATATAAACAAATAGAACTTGTGGCTGAAATCTTAAAAAGATGAAGGGGCCAGGTGCTCTGGAGACTTCAGACTTCTTTCCCGCCTGGCTTCCCCTTGCTTCCTAGCGTTCCACACCCTCAAAGAGCCATTGTCCTCTTTCCCAGCATCCCCTGGGGCTCTGCCCCCGTCAGCACCGCCAGGCGCCCCTGTGTGACCAGCAGCTAATCCACGTGGTGTGGGCCTTCCCTGATGCTCCCTGGCACAGCACAGGGCTGGGCGGCAGAAGGGAGGTACAGGCCATCTTTTTTTAAAAAGGGCACAATCCCTTAGGCCGCCTTGTTTAGTCCCCCGGCAGCTCCGTTTTACAGACCAGATAACCGAGGCCCAGACTGGGAGGCTGACTTGACCAAGGTCGCCCAGGTAGGAAGTCACAGAGCTGGGATGTGAACCAGGTTCAGTGCCTGGGGCCTCACGGTAGCTCCCAGCCCACAGGCACCGTGTGGTTTCCGATTTCTCACCATGGGCCTTGGAGGGTCCCTGCTTTCCTTTTCTGTGCTTATCTGATCTCCACGCTGGCCTTCTGGGGAGCCCATATTACTCCCACTGATCGGATCAAGAAACTGAGGCCCAGAAAGAGGAAGCCTCTGCCCTCCATCACCACCACCACCTCCTTCTCCTCCTTCCTCTCGATTTTCTCCCCTTCCTCTTCTCTTTCTAATTGACATTTTATTTTGAAGTAATCATAGAGTCACAAGATGTTGCAGAAAACAGTACAGAGGGCTCCCATGTGCCCTTCACCCTGTTGCCTCCCATGGTCACATCTTGCGCAACCGTAGGGCAGTATCGGACCAGCTCTGGCCTTCTGTTGTGCAAATGTTCCATGTCCCTCCTCGTCTGCAAGCCGTTGCCCGTGCCCCTCCCCCGGCCAGGTACACCCCTCCTAGATGATAGTCTACATGATGGTCGGATCTCCTTCGGCTACCTCGGGTCCAGCAGGGCTTCCCGAGGGGGGCCTTCCCCACCACACCCCCGAGTCCAGGTGGCTCAGATCCTCTGCTGGAGGGCCTTAGCACTGAGACCCCCGCCCCCACTGCACCTCCCCCGGCTTGCATCTGTGTTGGTGATTTGTGGCTCACATCTTCAGGCGCTAGTGTGTCGTGCCAGGCACATAGTAGATGTTCAATAAATGTTTGCCGGCTGAGCGGATACAAACACAGGGCCTCCCCACAACAGCCAGGATGCAAACCCAGAGCCCCCTCCTCCGGCAGTCTCTGTCTTCTACACCCATCATCTCTGCCACGTCTGTCTGGATGGATCAGGAGGAAGGGAGTTGCTCCAGCATCTCATCTCTGGGCAGGGGATGGGGCGAGTGAGAGGGACTTCCCTTACCATCTCCAGCCCAGGGGACACCAGGCCCAATGAGGACCACATGATGTGGGCCAGCATCAAAGGGGACAATGTTATTAGCTCATCCTGGCTCGGGACCGCCCGTGCCCGAGGGAAGCCCTCTGCGGGGCGTGGGTGCCGAGGCCTCCCGGGCCTTGCCGGGTTCCTGGCTTCTGCTGGGTGAAATCCCAGCACCCCTGTCACCATGCTGGGTGATGTGACTGTAGACCTCAGACAAGTCCCTGCCCCTCTTGCTACACCTGCTTCCCCTAGAGCCACCCCACAGCTGTCACCTCCCTGAATTGCTGTCTCCATCACAGGGTGACCGGGGCATGATGGGACCCCCAGGCGCACCCGGACCCAAGGGATCGATGGTAAGGAACAAGTGTGCACGCCTTGTGCTTTCCTGTCCCTGTCCTGGTGACAGTTCCGCTCTCCTCTGCCTGCTTCCGCAGACCCTGGGCATTAAGAAAGACCCGCTCCTTCTGCTTCCAAGAGACCTGGCTGCCACCCTCAGGGCCTTGGGCTGGGGCTGGGGCTGAGCCCGCCGAGGCGAAGGAGGAAGGCCACCTGCTTCAGCTGACTCCCCCTCTCTCATCTCTTTCTTGGTAGGGTCACCCTGGAACTCCCGGTGCTGTTGGGACCCCCGGAGAGCCTGGGCCCCCGGTAAGCAAAGCCCTCGTGTTCCCCAAGTTCAAACCCACTGTCGAGTAATGGGGAGGAGTCCAGACAAAACCTGGGTTTGAATCCCAGCTCCATATTGCCAGGGGAGATCACTCAGCTTCTCAGAACCTAGATTTTCCTCATCTGAAAAACAAAGTAATCGTGGTCGTGATAGTGTCATTACATGGGTTAAACGAAACCGGCGGCTACTGTTCATTATTACGTGGTGATGTTCCTAGCACAGGGACATCTTGGTTATTAGTGCCATTATTGCTTTGTTCATTCACTCTGGAAATACCGTGTCACGTGTGCCTGAAGCCGCTCCAGGAGTGGGGGGCGGGGGCGGGGGCGGCAGCGTGAACAAGGGAGAAAACTGCCGCTGCCCATTAGGAGATTATATTCTGGCATTTGGGAGAGGAGAACCCAGTAAATAAGGGACGTCTGCTGTGGAGAAAGTAGGGGAGAAGATGCGTAATGCTGGGGACACAGTGGATGAGAGTTAGAGCATGGGGGCGAGGACACAGGGGTCCGGGCTTGTGATGACTGAGGAACCAGGGGTATTCCTAAGGATCCCAAGGCAGGGCTGGGGGTGGGAGAGACAGGGTAGTTGGTGAGGGCGATGTTGGGGGGGGGGGCTCTCATTCCGAGCCCCCGGAGCTTCTGTTGCCTCTGTCTCTGTGGATGGAGGCTGGAGGCTGGGAGGGACTCACTTCAGCCAAGGCTCGGGCTCAGAGCCGGGAGTCCCCTCTGGGGAGGTGGAGGAGTGGGCTTCAGGCAGGTAGAAAGGCTGCAGGGCACAGGGACCCGCCCAGGCTGGATCCTGGCACAGGGCTAGGGGATGGGGTCCCTCCAAGGGCCAGACTCTGGGACTGCCTGGAAATGGGAGCCTTTGATGGTCTGAACCCGAGGGAGGTGTGTACACACTGTTTCTCTATGCCCCTTAGGGAAGACAAGCCAGCCCGGTTCCCAAACTCTTCTGTGCACCTACTATGTGCCGGGCATATGCTCAGCCTCCACATGTCAGGCAGTGGGAGGTGCTGAGGAGGGAAACGGAGGCACTCCTAGTGCAGGTGTGAGATGAGAGCCAGCACTCTGAACTCCTGGCATTTCCCCCCTGTTACTGTGGAGGGAGGAGAAGCCACTTCCGGCCTGGGGCTGGAGGGGCTGGTGGCGCTGGCTGGTGGCTGAGGGTCCCGATTTGTAATCTAGGGTCCTAGCCCACCCAGCCTGAAGGCTGCCCTCCCGTCTCTCTCCCGAAGGGCTCACAGGCCCCACATACGAGGGCCTAGCAGATGCTCTTGCAGATGCAGTGATTGGGGACCATCAGTGTGGCAGGTGCCCAGGCTAGGGTCCATCAGCAAATTGTAGCTCCTTTGCCCTTGGACCTCAGCCTCTCTGGGCCTCAGTCTCCCTATCTGTCCAGCAGGAGGAGGAGCCTGGAATGGAGTTGCTAGGGCAAAATGGCAGGCCGGTGGGAATTGGGAAAATCACGGGGACATCCGAGCCAGGGTACGGAAGGAAAGTGCTGGCCTCCTTTGAATCCTCCACCTCTATGGCTCCACTGACCTCCTCCCCACTCTGCGTCCTCATTGTTCCCGCCTGTTCCGGAGTTGGGGGGGGGGAGGTGTGGCTCAGACTGAGTGAAGTCAGTCCCATGCGGCTTTCAGACCCCAAGGCTGCCATTGATCGGCATCACTGTAATATGGGCCTGGTCATCTGGATCTCTTGGGGTCCCTCTGGCCAGCCGACTGCCCTCGTGCTGTTGGGGGTGCAGCATAGCACCGAGGTCCAAAAATCTGACTTCAGAATCAGACGCACATGAGTCAAATCCCGGCCACTTTCTATCTGTGTGATTGTTGGCAATATCCACAGCTTCTCCGCCTCCACTTCCCCGTCCATAAGCCAGCGTCGTGCTACCTTCATGGTGAGGTTGTTATGAGAAATGAGTGGTAATAGTGCATGCTGTAATGCTTAGCAAACCATCTGCATACACCCAAGGCATAACAACTGGTAGCAATAAGAATTACTGACTATTTATTAGCTGTGGTAATTACCACTATTGTGAATGAAGACTATTACTATTAAGGTGGCATTTCTGATGATAGTGTTCACATCTGATGGGCATTTTCCCACTTTTCCAATCACATAAATATCTGTGTTCTCCTACAGCCCATCGAGGTCAGCCCAAATCATGATCTTCATTATCTGGGGGACTGGGGACAGGTTCCAGACATCAAGCTACTGCCCCATCCCCCGACCAAGAGAGCCTATTCTAGCTACCCTTTCCTGGGGACCTTCCATGTCATTTTGTCTTCCCAGCAACTACGGGAGCTAGGGCTTCTTCTTGTCCCCATTTTATAGATGATGAAACGGAGGCCCAAAAGGTTGAAATCACTTGCCGAGGTCACGGAATTAGGAAGTGGCAGAGCTGGGATTTGAACCTGGTTCTCTGGTAGAGCAGTCTGCTCTTTTAAGTCCTCTATTCTACCACCTTGAAGTCAAGACTTGGCTCCTGAAGTTTCCCGGTGACGCATTGCATGCCTTCGGCAGTCCGAGATCCTGCTATAAACTGGCTCGTTCTCACCCAATCTTCCTGTCTCCTGACATCCGGGAGTCAGATATGCTTTCTTACTGGGCCACGCCTGGGTCCTCACCATGCTTGCTCTGCTGACGAGGGGCAAGTGGGGACCCAGCCCCTCACATCAGCCCTTCGGCATCCACTGACCGAGGGTCTGTACCCCTCAAGGCCACAGGGAGTGACAAATGGGAACGGCAAGTTTTTCCCGAGGCCCTAAATGGAGCTGGGCCTCTCCCTGGTATTTGGAGGGGAATGAAGCCGCCTCTTCCTTGTAAAAGGAGCACGCCCAGTCTGAGGCTCGCTGCTGAGCTGGGAGGCTCGTGGAGGGGTCCTGGCTGGCCGGCTGTGGGTGAAAGCGCTACTTGGTATCTGCAGCTAGGGCCGGAACCCGGGAGAGAAGTGGGACAGCAAGGCAGCCTGTTGCCTCCTTCTCGCTCCCCTACACCCTCTGTCCTTTCCTGCTGTTGGATTGTTCGTGGTTCCTTCAACAGATGCCTGCGTTCTCGTCATGGGCCTGCGCCGGGCCCGGTGTTGAGCCTTTCGGAGAACAAAGGCAACCCTGTATTTTCCTTCCCTCCCCCCCTGTCTCTTGTCATTCCTGCATCAAACCAGAGAGCTGGGCGGCTTCCCTGTGCCAGGCCCTGTTCCCTTCCCCCTGCCTCCCCCTCCCTCACCTCAGGGCTGTGGTCTGGTTCTTCCCCCTCGGTCCCCCAGGGCTCCTTCTGCCCTGATCAGAGCCTCCTGGATGGCTTGCAGGTGATATTCAGGGTCAGGGAGGCAGGACAGAGCACAAGCTGCCGCCTCCTTGCTGACGGACAGAGAAAAGGGGAGACGGGCATTTGATGAGAACTTGGGTCAGGAATGTCACGGTAGCATCTGGTTGTTGACTTTGAGATACGGAAGAAAATGACTCAACCATCCAGGGAGGCTTCTCCTCGCTCCTGGATTCCCAGGAAAGGTGGCGCGCCCCCCCTCCCCAACGACCACATCAAACCCGGGCATGAGTCTGAAGGCGGCGGCCAGGCCTTGCCCCCACGCTCCCGGCCTTCCCTGTTGCCCTCGCTACCTGCAACGGGGCTCCTCCAAACTCTTTCTCCTCCCCACAGGGTCTTCCAGGGTCTCGAGGCCCACCAGGCATGAGGGGAGTAAAGGGACGCCAGGTAAGTGAGGCCCATGCCCCGGGGGCTGACGCTGGCAGGGGCCACCCGACAGAGAGACTCCCTCCTCGTCCTTGCCCTTCCCCCCCGCCCACCAGCCCTGAGATTGGTGATTTTCAGGCATCAGGCCGGGTTCCAGGCTCATCCTGGGCCTGAGTATTGGCCTGGGAGCCCCTTTCCAGCCCATTTCTGAGCACCAGGCCTTGCCATCCAGTAGGTACAGACCAGCTCTGTGGTACCTGCATTTGTCCATTCGTTCATTCGTTCATTCATGCATGCAGCCGCCATTTATTTAGCACTCACTATGTGCCAGCCACTGACGGAGGCTCTGTAGATACCACAGAGAACGGGAGAGGCATGACCCCTGCCTGCCCTCAAGTCAAAGAGATCGTAGAGGGACA
This sequence comes from Hyaena hyaena, assembly GCF_003009895.1. Lineage (NCBI taxonomy): Eukaryota > Metazoa > Chordata > Mammalia > Carnivora > Hyaenidae > Hyaena > Hyaena hyaena. Next base: position 8,105,491 of record NW_024080638.1, read on the forward strand.
TCGGCACATGGTGTAGGGTCATCGGCACATTGATGGTGATGCGCATCAGGTGATGCACAGGCAACTTGGGAGCCTGGAAAGGGGATCAAAGAAGCTTCAGGGAGAGGAGGTTACCTGAGCTGATGCCAGGTTCCAGACAAGCGACCGCCCTAAGGTGAGAGAAGGTGTGGCGTGCTTCAGGGTCCCCGCTGGTTCAGCAGAGGATCAGGCGAAAGGGACAAGACGAAGAATCAGCAGGTGCGAAGCCCACAAATACGACAGGTTGGCCTGTGGGCTGCGCTCCCGGGGCAGTGGGGGGCCATAGAGGATTTTGACCGAAGGCTGGCCTGAGCACAGCGGCCAGAGGTAATCGTTAGTACTTACTCCGTGCCAGGTGCTGTCTCTCACATATTTCACTCACTTCATCTTCAACACTCCTCTCTAAAGAAGGTGCTAGTCTTATCTCCATTTTATAGACGGGGAAACTAAGGCACAGAGGGGTTAAGTTGCTCATCTCGGGTTGCACAGTTAGAAAGTGGCAGCGCTGGGATTGGAGCCCAGTGAACCTGGCTCTTGTGCACACTGAATGTAGTCTCATTTCCAGTCACGCAGGGAGGGCTGCCCCCAGCTGGTCCGGGTGCCGAGCCAGGCAGCCTTGTGGGAGGGAAACGCCAAGTACAGGTAGAGCCGCAGCCCAGGCCCGATATCCAAGCTCCGTACGTCGGATCTGTGATCAGTCTCCTCTTGGCTGAATTTCAAGTGGTTTTAAATTCTCCCCCAAACCAGATGGCCTGAACAGTCAGCCCAGGAGAGGGGGGATTAAGAGGCATTCCTCTGGCCCAGCGGGGGCCCTCCCAGGGCCATGTCCTGGGTCTCTGCACGTGGACCCAGGCCCGCTGGCAGCCAGTTCCACCTTGACCCTGTGCATGTCGCCTCCTAGCCCAGGAAGCCAGATGAGCTGGAGGGTTCAGGCCCTCCGCTCACTGAGCTGCCCGCAGCTGGCTCTACCACCCCTTCCCAGCAGTGGCTTGAAGAATGTATCTCCTGCTTGAGGAAACCCAGGCTCCAAACCACATCAAAAGTCTCCAGGGCTGGGAGGGAAGCATGGGGGAACATGAGCTCCTCCCCCCTGCTGGGTTTGGCAGGAATGCAAAACCTGTGGGAATGGCCCCCCGAGTCCCTGGCCTCACGGTCCACCACTAGCCACTTCACAGAGGCGGTAACTGAAGGATGGGGAGCAGGGGGGTCCTAGAGAGGCGCGTGCAGAAGAACTCAATTCTGGACAGGCCTCCACGTAGCCACTGACTTGCCGAGTGACCTTAGCAAGACCTGGCCACCCTCTGAGCCTCAATTTCCCCATAGGTGTCAGGGGGAATGTACAAGGCCCTGCCTGCATCTCTGCCCCTGTGCGGGAGGGGACAAAAAGTGGCCTCAGGCCCTTGGCTCTCAGGAGAACTGCTGACGGGGTCTGGGTCCACAGGACTCAGTTGAAAAAGTGGGGGCTCGGGGCCAGACAGGGGGCAAGTCCCAGCCTTCCCAGTAACCAGTTCTGGAACCTCAGGCCTTGGTGGATGGCATTAGCAGGAGGTTGTAAGGACCCAGAGTATGAACTCACATCAGCTCGATGCCCATTTTCCCCGCCGCCACCAGTCACTGTTTATCAGTGTGGGAGTGAGCTCCCCGTCACAGGGGGGTGTGGAGGTCAGGGACAGGGTGCTGGAAAAGACAACGTCTAAAATCCCTGTTGGTTACCTGGGGGACTCCCCTAACTCCCTGCACCATCCACTTTGAGGGAGTCGTGAGGATTCTGAGATTCATGAGCCTGACACCAGATTCTGCCCCCACGGATGGGGCTTAGGGCTCAGCAGGCCTGGCCTCGAAGCCCGGCTCTTCCTCTTTGACCTCGGGAAGCGGGCTCCTCTCTGGACCTCTAGCTTTCCTCAGTAAAATGGGTGAGCAAGACAGAACTGACCTCTCCAGAGGGCACCGGGGATTAAAGCCCTTCGCAAGCGACTTGCACGTGTGAGCGCCTGCTAGGGCAGCGGTGCGGGAGGCGCCGGGCACCTGTTCCTCCCCTCTCAGTCCTCCATCCCTTGGTCACAAGAGCTGCAATTGGCCAGATTTTCTGTCCCGGCCTGACTGAAGGGCAGCCCCAGCTCTGACTGCAAGCTTCTTCCTGGGGAGGGGCTCCAAGAGGAAAGACATGTGGTTCTGATGGAAACCCAGGCCCTCCTCCAGCAGCGGTGGCTGGCCCGTGTTCACTTGGAGAAGCAGCGAGCAGGACTGGGGGCCCCTCGGGACACGGGATGAGCAACAGAGCGGCCCAGAGCAAGGGTCAGAGTGTGTGGCCGCCCCGCTCTTCTCCCTGCCCCAGGGGGCTGGGGGAGGGGAGGGTGACGGGGGGTGCATTGCCCCCTCCTCCCTCCGGGCCGCAAAGGCTGGCCCTATTTCCACCAGGCAGCACCAGCTTCTCCCCGAGCTCCCTGGTGCTCCCCGAGGACTCACCATCTCCCTGGTAACAGGGGATTTAGACGTTGTCTTCTCCAGCATCCCGCCCCGGCCTTCATGGCTGCTGTAAGCCCTGACCTGCACACCCCCATGTTGGGGAGCTCACTCCCACACCGATAGCAATGATGCAGTGGTGGAAGGAAATGGGCATCCGGCTGAGTTGCGATCAGATTCCGCTTCTCCGCTTATCAGAGGTGTGACCCTAGGCTGTTCACTTACTGCAAACTGAGGATAACAGCTGTGAGTATCATTGCTGCTGCTGCTATTGCTACCGTTATTATCAATCGCAACAGCTTTCTCGCAGAAAGGCCTTGAATCCAGGAATAAATAGGGCACCGCGGGATTCGGACCAAGCCACCAATGCCCTTAGGCCCCCGCTGCACTCCCAGAGCTGTCTCTTTCCAGGGAGGTTTATGCCTCAGCTAGAGACAGAGGCCAGGGGCCAGAAGCCATCTCCCAGGAGGGCCCAGCTGCACACCCATCAGCTGAGCACCCGTCCCAGCTCCTCTGATTGCGGGATGTCCCCACTTCAATCTGACTCCATCTCCACCAGGCCCCTGTCCACGCATCCGGGGCAGAAAGTCTAACTCATGACCTGACAGAGTCCATCTGAGAACAGTGGCCCAGAGAGGGGAAGTGGCTTGCCTGGGGCCACACAGCAGTCCAGCAGCAGAACCAGAACTAGCACCCAGGGCTTCTACTCGTATGTAGTGTTGGGTCTCTGGAAGCTCTCAGCTGGCTCTCTGTAGCATGCTCTGAGCTGCCTGCTCTGAGGGAGGGACCAAGGCCGGATGAACCACACCATTCCTCTGTGTCCCTGTCCGCAGGGAACCTGTCGCCCCTTCTGCCAGATCCAGCTATGACTGAGCACTTAGGACAGGCCACAGAGATATATCTCCTGCCTTAAGCGAGAGATTCCCATCCCCACTTCTGAGACGAGATAACTGAGGCTCAGTGTCATCCCTCATCCCAGGTTTATTCAGTTCAAGAGGCACTATTTTTTAAAATTTTTTTTTTAATGTTTTTTATTTATTTCTAGGAGAGAGAGAGAGAGAGAGACAGCGTGAGCAGGGGAGGGTCAGAGAGAGAGGGAATCACAGACTGAAACAGGCTCCAGGCTCTGAGCTGGCAGTCAGCACAGAGCCCGACGCGGGGCCCGAACCCACGAACCGCGAGATCATGACCTAAGCGAAAGTCGGACGCTTAACCGACTAAGCCACCCAGGCGCCCCAAGGCACTATTTTTTTAAATTTATTTTTAAATACTTATTTATTTTTGAGAGAGACAAAGTGTGAGCAGGGGAGGTGCAGAGAGAGAGGGAGACACAGAATCTGAAGCAGGCTCCAGGCTCTGAGCTGTCAGCACAGAGCCTGATGCGGGGCTCAACCCCACGAACCATGCGATCATGACATGAGCCCATGTTGGATGCTTAACCGACTGAGCCACCCAGGCACCCCCGCGGGGCACTAATTAGGGCTGTTGGTGTGGGGATGATGCATTGGAAGCCCCAGGTAGCTGATAAGAGGAATTGTTGCTTTTTGGGGCTCAATTATTAATTGGAAATTTCTGGGGTTCCTGACTGGCTTAGTCAGTAGACCATGCCACTCTTGATCTCGGGATTGTGAGTTTGAGCCCCATGCTGGGTGTAGAGATTACTTAAAAATAAAACGTTCAAAAGAAGAGAAAGAAACCTTCCTTGTTCAATTTTTAAATGATTTCTCCCTGTCCTATTTTCTCATCCCTCATTCCCACCTGCAGCCAGACACGCCCCCCAGCCTCCTTTTGTGGCTGGCCTCCACACTCCCAGGCTGGGGTAGGGGGCCAGCCTCCTGCACAGGACCCTCTTTGTCTCCCCAGCACGACCTCTCTGATCCTCCGCAGGACGGACACCACGCTGTTCTAGATGGTGGCCTTTTCCAGATGACCCCATCCCATCTGTGTCCCTGTGGGAGTTCCTATAAAGGGGTCACACATGGGCCCGCAGGTAGACCCTCAGAGGGGACACACTTGCTAAGGGACCTGACACAAATCACTTCCCTTGACTGGGCCTCAGTCTTCCCGTCTGTGCAGTGGGGCAAGGGAGCGCATCCCACCCGCCCCGGGTGGCCTCCCAGCTTTTGAAGGAATACGATTCCTGTCTGGGGCTCCAGAAAACAACGGTCTGGCCCCTGCCCTTTTCCTGCCCCCCCCCCCACACACACACATCAGCTCCTCCTCCGGGAGCAGGGCCAGATTGGCTTGCCCGTCGGGCTGGACGAGGGTACCCCAGACCCCCAGCCACATGCAGACCCTCCCTGAGGCCCTCTCTGTCAGTTTCCCCCCGAGGACTGCAGTCGCTACACCTGCTTCTGCCCCATGTGTGCTCTGGGAAGAGCGTGCGACAGCCGGATCTGCAGACCCGACTGTAGGGACTTGGCCACACGAGGCTAGGCTCTGGCCCCCAGCCTCCACAGCTACGAAATGCGTTGGCTGGCAGACCTCCAAGGCCTCTTTACACAGAGTCGTTCATCTGCCACCAGCTCTATTCCAGAATGGTAGGACCTCTCGCCGACTCCCTCCATGGGGAGCGGTCTCGGCAGGCACACTGCCCCCGGGTGACCCGCCTCAGGGTGGGGTGTGCAGGCAGTGGGAGGAGTAGGGAGCCCCGGGCTTGTGCCGGGAAAGGCCCGAGGCTCTGGGCGGCCCTGCCCTCCTGGTTCCCGGCCCGAGGGAGACCCCTGCTGTCCACCATGCTAGTCCCTTTTTCCTCTTCCAGGGCCCCCGAGGACCAGATGGACCAGCCGGGGAGCAGGGGTCCAGGGGCCTGAAGGTACCAACCCCATGGCCTGCCCTCACCCACGCCTCCCACGCCGGGTCAGGAATCCCGGAACCAAGGCCCGTGCCTTCCTTGGCATCAGGCCGCTGCGGGCAGCGCAGTCTGGGAGAGGCTGAGAGCTCACGGCCGCTCCTCTGGGCCCTGGAGCCTCAGCAGGGGGGAGGGAGAAAGCACCAGAGAGAGAGAGAGAGAGAGAGAGAGAGAGAAAGAGAGAGAGAGCAGTGAACGAGAGGGAGCTGGAGGAGGCAGGAGCGAGAGGGAGTGAGGGGAACTCCCCAGGGGTCCCCAGCCCCCTCGAGGGCCCCCAGGAGGCGAGACTGCTTCTACCCTGGGCAGGAGCAAAGGCTCCCCAGCTCTCCGGAGCAGCTGGTGACTATAGCGAGCCACTCCTCTCGCCGGGCCTCAGTTTCCCACCTGCACAGGGGAGAGGGGGTGGGTGCTTGCACAGGTTCCTTCGTCTCCCACGGAGGGTGTGTGGGTCCTGCATCCGTGAAGGCTTCTCCCAAGCTCCCTCTGCCCCCTTCACGTGCTCTGTTTCCTGTAGGGCCCTTCAGGACCTCAGGGCAGACCGGGCCAGCCCGGGCAACAGGTATGTCAGGCCAAGGCCGCCAGCCCCTCCCCATCCCTGCTTTGTGCTCTGTGCCTCTAACGACCCCAAATGCGTTTCCAGGGTGCGGCCGGTGAGCGAGGGCACTCGGGCGTGCGAGGCTTCCCAGTAAGTAGCACCGGTTCTGGAAATTCCGTGGGGCTTTGCCAGGAGATAAGAGCCAAGTCAGCCAAGTTCCCATCCTGCTGTGGACGCCCCAAAGGCCCTAGCTGCTCACTCCCTCTACACTGAAGGCCCTCCAGCCCGCCTCTTTCCCCTGGGATTCAGTGTCCCCATCTGTCACTTGGTGGAGGGTAGGGGTGGGACTGTCACACGTTGGGAAGGCTTACAGCCGCAGAGGGACTGAGTTACCTCTGTTCCTCTCTGCAGGGCATCCCGGGTCCCTCAGGCCCCCCGGGCACCAAGGGCCTCCCAGGAGAACCGGTAAGTGCCCTCCTGCCCACCCCCCTCCCTTTGCCTCTGTCCCCCGGCAGGCTGGTCTCAGATGGGCCACCTCCGGGAGTGAGGGATGCGGTCATGCAAGGAGTCTAGAGAGAGACAGTGCCAGGGCTCCGCTACCCTGACGGGACGGGCCTTGGAGGGTAGAGAGAGCGAGCACTGTCCAGGGAGCTCAGCAGCTCCGGGCTTGAGTCTCAGCTCGTTTGCCCTTCAGCCTCATTTTCTTGCAAGCAAAATGAGGATACATCGAGCCTACCTTGCCATCTGGCTGTGAAAATGAACTGCTAATGTGTAGAGTGCTCAGCACAGACGAAAGCTGAGGGGACAGAGTACTTGGGGCCACCGAGTGGGGAAGGACGGGTCTGGGGGGCAGCCCGAGTGTCAGGGCACCCCGCGAGGCGGCCGTGGAATTGTACCTCTGGGGAGGGATAGGAGAGGGGCTCAAGAGGAGGGTTCCCCCAGGGGGCAGGGGGGAGACAGGGCCATGCTACAATCCCATATCTTGAGGCCCGAGGGACGCCATTTTGAATATTGAATTGACCAGGAGCGGGGTGGGGCTTTCTAGAGGTGCATCCCAGGCGGAAGGGTGTCCAGGCAGAGGGAATGCAGTGAGCAAGGCTACTTGGAAGAACTGGGAAGTTTCTGAGTTGGGGAGCGCCCTCTGTGTTTGGGGGGGTGGAACAGGAGAGAGTGCAGATGGATTGAGGGGTGGTAGGAGACCAGTGGGGAGCTGGCAGCTGCAGACACAGGCTATGGGGAGCATGGGCTGCAGAGTCCCAGGTTCTGTGGACCCTCGCCCTCATCCGCCCCACCCCCCACCCCAGAGGGCCCAGACTGCCTTCTCAAAACTGTTGTGTGTCTGTCTGTCTTCCAGGGCCCTCAGGGACCCCAGGGGCCACTTGGTCCTCCTGGAGAGATGGGACCCAAGGTGAGTGCTGAGGACCCCTTGTTTCTCCTGTGATGTGACATTGCTGGGGAGATATCAGCCCCTCGAAGCCCTCCCCCTCTGAGGGTCCCCGGCCTGGCCTGGGAGGGAGATGGTCATGTCCTGTGTCCTGCAGAAAGTGAAGAGTAGATACCCTGGCAGAGAGGTGGATCCACCTTAACTGCCTGCGGGAGGGGCCAGGCTCCCTGTCCCAGGGGCTGCTGGGTGCACTGCCTCCAGGCTCCTGGGGCCCTCACCCACAGCACCCCACCCCTGCTGGGACTTCACCTCAGCACTGAGGTTTGACTACAGAGTGAGCCCTCTTGGGGTCAGCAAGAAGGGGCCTCAGACACCTCCGCCTTATCCAGAGAAAACTGAACAGCGAGGTTGGGTTTGTGCAGGGGCTGTAGCCATGCGATGACGATGACCCGGACCCCTCCCCACCTCAGTTATCCTGGCCCCTTGGAAAGAAGGACTGGGATCAGTCAGCCCTGAATACAGCCTTCACTGGCTTCCTCCCCTGCCGTTATGTGAATCCTGACAGTTTCCTCCCAGTGCTTGCCAAGGGGCTCCTAAGCTAGTAAACCACCCTGGGGCAGGGTGGTGGGGGGAGGGCTCCAGCAATCTCAGGGTAGCCCAGAGGGTCAGCACCCTGGGCCCACCCCCTCCTCTCCCCATCCCAGCTTCAAGCTCCAGAAAGGCTGCAGCCTGCTCCCAGCTCTGTGTCTCTCATGCTGTGTGACCTCAGGCACGTTCCTTGCCATCTCTGGGCCTCCCCAAGTTATCTCCTCCTTTACAATCCGAGGCCAGCCCTTGCTGTAGGAGGGACCAATGGCGTTTTCTTGCAGGGGCCACCTGGTGCAGTGGGAGAGCCAGGCCTTCCTGGGGAAGCCGGGATGAAGGTAAGGCAGGATGAAAGAGAAAAGTGCCTTGTTGAAACAAACGCCCAGCTGGCGTCCACGTCCTCCCCACAGAAGAGAAACTGGCCTTTCTAGTGCCGGGATAATGAGTTCTCTGTGCTCCTGGCAGGGGAGCGGGTCCTGGCTGTGGCCACGGTGGAGGGCCCGGCCGGCCCGGAGCCCCCACCCCTGCACCCCGCCCAGTGGTGTTTTCTCTGGCACCTGCCCCACGCTGGGGCAGCTGCGCCTCCTGGCCTCGCCTGATACCATCTGCATTTCAGCACCCGTGCCCCTCATTACCTGCCGGAAAACAGGCGCCCATTGATACCTGGGCTCCGGGGAGAGCCCGCTCCCGGCTCTGCGGTGGAAGGGGATGTGTGCCGCCCCCCAAGCAGGACCCAGAGCCAATGAGCGGGGCTGCCAGCCTGGGGGCCTTGTTAGGCAGGGCCCGGGGATGCCCCCCCCCCCTCCACCGTCTGTGCCTGAGCTTCCCTGCCAGGCAGAGGGAGTTGGACCAGGCTTGGGACTTCAGGTTGTTGGCTTAGTTCCAGAATCCTTTGCTGGAACAATGCAGAGAACCACCCCCTATGTAAAGCAGACAGAAACGAGCTCCTTCTGGTGGGGGCAGGGCTGGGGGCTCAGAGCTCCCCCTCCTCCTCCTTGGGCCCTTGGGGCGTCAGCACAGAGGGAGACTAGTATGCAGGTGCCCACACGGTCATCTTCTGGGGGCGGGGGACATTCATTCTGACTCATTCAGGGCCTCTTCCTCCTCTGGGTTTCTCTCCAAGGCCCTCAGAGAGAGTTACCATCCCTGTGTCCAATCCTCCCTGTGTTCAATCCTCCAAAACTACCCATGTTTGGATCCTGAACCTGGCGCTCACTAGTCTCGGGAGCCGGGGCTACGTTCCGTCACCCCGAGGTCTGTGGTGTCTTCCCCTGTAAAAGAAGATGCCTTTTCTGGCAGAGTCGCTGTGAGGGATTAAATGGGAAATAAAAAGGCACTTAGAACAGCACTGTGTCCACGTGAACTTGATGGTGGTTGTGTCCGTGGCGATCCTGACGTGGCCGGGACTACCATGGGGCAGAGGTCTGGTGGGCATTTTACACATGCGCTTTGGTTCTGTGGAACAAGGTGCCTCCCCGACTCCCCACCCGAATCAGAGCTGGTGAGACCTGGAGGGTGAGGTGAGGGCTGGGACTGGCCCTGCCCACCCCCACGGATTTGTGTTTTGCTTCTCCTAGGGTGACCTTGGGCCTCTGGGCACCCCTGGGGAGCAGGGCCTCATTGGGCAGCGGGTAAGTCAAAGCAAATTCATTCTTCCTGGAAAGCCACCTGAGGGGCACTTTGCAGAGCAGGGGTGGGGGGCACTTCACTCAATCTCTCTGAGCCTCAGGGAGGAGACCCTGAATTCCTACAATGTCATCCCATCCGTCTCTCTAGCCGGGTCAGCATTTCCACCCTGTAGAGGCATTCCTTGAAGAAAAGGATTCTGTGGTCAAAGCGTTTGAGACTCCCTGCATGCTCCGTGTTCTCCCTTACATATTAGCAGTAGCGTTTTCAAGGCTCTGAGAAGGCCTGCAGCCAAGAAATTCGTTCCTTTCGGATTAATCCCGGGTCCCCAAACTTAGTGACCTATAAGCACTTTTATTGAAAACCCTGTTTTTTGTCCCTGAAAACTGTTTTATGGAAGGTGATCTTCCCCTTTTCTAGAAGAAACCCACAAAGTTTTTCTTTCTTTGTGAAGCATGGGGATGCATCTCTCTCTCTCTATGCTCTGTGCCCAGTTTATAAGGTCCCTGCCTGAATGTGGCCTCCTGCGGTGCTGGAAGGGGTACAAAACAGGCATCCTCAAGCACCTAACAGCTGCAGAATGTGGGGCCTGGAAAGGAGGAGGAGTTAGCGTGGGCCTCAGTTCATGGGGACACCGGGCTCAACCCAAGCCCCCCTCATTTGTCACCTTTCTTATTTTTCCAACGCTTCTTGCTCCCCCCTGCACGGAGTTAACAGAGGCTCCACAGACTGAGTTAAGACATAGAATGAGCGAGAAGGACCGCAAGGCAAGAGAGGAGGGGTGTGGCTCCTGAAGCCGTGAGATGGTAAACCCTGTGTGTCAGCGAAGGCTGATCAGTACAGATTTCTGGGAGTGCCATGTTACAAAGGTCCCGAGGCTCCGCGTGGGTTCGTAGGTCAGAGAATCATGGGCTCTCACTGGATGCCCACTGTGTGCAGGCACGTCTCTCAGAGCACTGGGAACAGAGCAGCAAGTAACCGGGGGCCCTGTCCCTGTGGGGCCATGTCCTGGTGGATCCATTGGTGACAGCTGCCATGGGCACGAGAAGGGTGGACTCTATGCACCTGTCATGCCTCTGCCGTCCCTGAGCCTGATGACTTCTGAGGCCCCTCAGGAGGCGCTGAACGGCCCTGAGCGCTGAGAGCAGAGAGACCCGAATACATGTGACGGCCGTTTTGAGAACTGAAAAGTCCGGGGGCATCTCTGGAGCTGGGCTGGCAAGCAGAGACTCTAGCTGAGGGCCAGATGGAGACTGGGGGCTCAATAGCCTTCCCAGACTTGCTGGCGAAAAAAAAAAGTCTTAAGGTTGGCCTTACTTTCTTCATCTGAGAAATGGGATTCCCTGGAGGAGTTCCGTGGGCGCTCCCTCTAGTTCCGGAAATAATGTATCTAACAGCTGCCGTTTGCAGGGTGCTTATACTGCGCCTTCCAGGAGCCCTTAAAGGAGGTGGTATCGGCCCAGTTTTCGGAGAAGAAGACAGGTGCCCCTCGGGGCGAGGTAGTTAGCTTGTAGTCACGCTGCCAGTGAATGGGAAGCCCAGTCGGGGGACTGAGGTCCGTGTGGCATCAAAGCCTTTGTCAAAGCACGGGCAGCACTGCTTTCCTGGGACAGCCAACTTGGACACTTTGTAACTCGTGACCCCCAGTTTTCCCCACCCGACCAACCCTGCAGACAGAGCAGGTGGCGGCTTGGGGGTCAGTTCCTCCTTTCTGAAGAGGGTTCCTCAACCCTCCCCGCCCCACCCCTGCTTTCTCATCAGCCACTGTTTACCAGGCATGTGCTCTGTGCCAGGCGCACCAGGGCCCTACTGCCCCAGGGAGGGGGAGGAGGTAAAAGCACATTGGGCCCCCTCCCCAGCAATGTCTCATCTTTCCCCACCACCCTTTCCAGGGAGAGCTGGGCCTCGAGGGTGATGGCGGCCCTGCAGGGCCCGATGGGCTGAAGGTAAGTGTTCTGCTCTAGGGTTGGGGGAGGGGGGGGTTCTGGAACTGCCTTCTACCTCTGCCCCCACTACCCTCCCATCCAAGACCTACGTTTTCTCCCAGAAGCACCATGTTCCCCTAAATCTCTGAGAGCAGACCTCTGGCTCCTAGTGAAGGCAGCGCCCCTGCTCAGATGGGGGACTAGGAATTGCCCCCATCTTCCACGGCACACCGCTGCCCTTTTCCTCAAAGCTACAGCCTCTCTTAGTTACGGGTAGTGCCTGAGCACCTGCTCTGTGCCAGGCCTGGAGCCAGCAGCTTTGAGTTCTGGGATCTTCCAAACGTCCTAAGAGATCAGGAAAATCATAATCACCACCCATGACCTGTAAGCCACTATTTATGGTGGACTAGTGACATAGGCATCAGGTGCGATACTAAGCCCTTTGTATTGTGTCACACCTCAGCTAATGCTCTGGGATAAGTTCTGTTTTTAAATGAGGAAAGTGAGATTCAGAGAGGTTAAGCAACTTGCCCAAGGACACACAGCTAGTAATTGGCACAGCCAAGACCCACGCCTCAGCTACCTCTTTGCACCATGCACCCAATCTAAAGGTAAAGAGACTGAGGCTCAGAAGGAGGCAGGAGGGCACTCATCCAGAGTCTGTGGCTGAGTGGAGAATCCAAAAGTCAAACCCAGGGCTCACTGGCACCAACGTGTATGGGCCTAACCCTGTCCCACTGCGTCCCATAGATTCCTCTGTCGGCCCCAGAGGCTGGCACTTTTGGGAGGTGCCAGGCCCCCCCTGAACCCTGGGACAGGTGGGCATGGCTCTCCGATGTACCAGCAGCACCCCTAGCCCAGGCTTGTCCCTGGCCACCAGCACTGGCCCAGCCCTCCAATAAGAGATGGGATTATCCCAGGGCTGATCTGTCACACTGTGACTCAGCTCCCCAGCCCAGGGTCCCAAGTGCCACATCCCAGGATTTCCTTGTCAGCCATTTGCTCTCCTGTGACCTCACATAAACAGCCCGTCCCCAGACCTCCACTTCCACTGCCCTGTCCTCATAGCTGCCCTGGGTCCTGGGCTTCCCCATCTACCAGGAAACCTCAATGAAGACGATGATGATGATGATGACGGGGTCCCTGGCTGGCTCGCATCTGCCTCTGGTTTTTCTTGCAAGGCTGAGAGTGCCCCCTGTCGGCCATTGGTCTGCCTTCTCTCCTCTCCAAAGGGGCTGCATCCTAGGATAGAGCCAGGGCCTGGCTGGGGGGACCCGGAGCACTTGACCGCCCTCCACGCCCTTTGCCAAATGTCTGCTTGAACGGCAGTGGCCCTGAAGAACATTCTGGCTAAGAGGCCCTGTGTAGTCACCATGTGCTTACACCAACTGCCTTGAGAGCTTTGCGTGAGCGAACCCATTCAGTCCCCCAGGCACCCTGTGAGCTAGATTCGTTACCATCCCTACTTGACAGATGAGGAAACTGAGGCACGTTGCAGAGGCCTCTCCCACCTCTGGAAAGCCACCTTTCTTCTCCTTGAAATCTTGCTGAGGTGGGATGGGAGTGGGGAACTGGAGGGGGAGAATGCCTCACACGGTCTTTTCTGCTCTCTTATCTCCTGGCCCTGGCTGCTTCCTCTTCTGTTCCCTTTCAAAGCCAGTTCTACTGCAGACCTCGGGCCAGAGTAGTTGCTCAGATGCACAGTATCTTCTCTGGTCCTCACATGAATCCCAGGAGACCATCTGGTGTCTTTATGGTGTTTGTCCAAGAATCACCTTCATGGTGAAAACCACCTCTCGGACATGCACAGCCCTCAGTAGTTTATACAGAGTGCTTTTATGCTGATTGTCTCTTTTGAGTTTGCTGACAACCAGCAGATAATGATGGTGGTGGTGGTGCCTCTCATAAAGCTGAGAGGCAGCTTTATCCAGCACGCACGCACCAGACACCTTGCTAGGCTATGTACGTGGATTAGCTCTTCTGTCCTCATAGTAACGCTTTGCTGCTTATTTTAAAAATGAGGAAACTTGGGGCACCTGGGTGGGTCAGTCAGTTGAGCGTCTGATTTCAGTTCGGGTCATGATCTCACAGTTCGTGGTTTCGAGCCCTGCGTCAGGTTCTGTGCTGACTGCTCGGAGCCTGGAGCCTGCTTTGCATTCTGTCTCCCTCTCTCTCTGCCCCTCGCCCACTTGCACTCAGTCTCTCTCTATCAAAAATGAATAAATGTTAAAAAAAAAAATGTAACAAATGAGGACACTTGACCAGGGTCACACAGCTATTGAGAGGTGGTAGCAAGATTCGAATTTAAGCAACATAACCCCAGGGGTGAAGGAAGTATGGTCTCTGGCACAGAGAACCTTGGAATTAGAAAGAACCAGAACCCTAGGGACTCACCCATGCTCTGCCTCTGACTTCCATGTGCTGTTGGGAAGTCTCCTTCTCTCTCTGGGCCTCAGTTTCCCCATCTGTAAATCGAGAAGTTTGAGCTAGACAACTTATAAGGCTCTTCTGAGCATCGGCGGATGTCCTAGGGTTCTCCAGGAACGCCCAGAACCCAGGGATCCACCAGGACACCAGCCCTGCTGTGTGGGAGCCCTGGATGTGGGGGTCTGGGTGCTCCCCCTGCAGGGCTCAGGCTGAGGCTTCTCTCTGCAAAGCAGCCCAGCCACTTGGAACAGGTAGAGGGCTAGGAGAGCAGGTGGCCCGAGATGACAAGGCAGAGGAGAACCGGGGGGCTGGAGTCTGCAGGAGTCCCCTGGGCAGTGCCCTGGGTCCATGCCAGGCTTTGCTTGGAGTCTGAGAATCTCGGTGGGGCAGGGATCTCAGAAACCAACCTGTCCAACCCTCTCTGGGTAGACAGATCTGCTCTGCACTGGCCCACACCTCTGCTCAGAGCGTCCCGCCCACATCCATGCCATCCATCTCTGGACTCCTCCCCCTTGGGAAGTACCCCCCGCCTCAGCTGAGCTAGAAACTTCAGCTGGTGTCCCTGCACCAGCCTCCTCTGCCCAGAGCCAGGCCCCAGTAGGTCCAACCTGAAGGATCTGCTCTCAGCAGACCTGTCCCCAGTCTCCAGCTTCATGCCCTCTGCACCCCAGTCTTTCTCTTGGACCCACAACAGTTTATCAGCAACCCTCGTAAAGGGTGGCGCCGGGAAGCAGAGCTGGCAAAAGACACCCTCCCCTTCTCCCAGACTGCTCCCCCGCCCGCCCCTTCCTCCTGTCCATGACTTCGTACCCTTTCCCACGGGTCTCTCTGCACGGTCCCAGCTCAGCCACTTGCAGACCGGCCGCGAGCCCTGCCGTGATGGCGGTGGCCTTCCACCGGACACCACCCTGCTTCTCTGTGGCAACTGCGCGTGATGCACCCCTCACACCCGCCCTGCCCCGGGAGGGAGGGGTGCCCGGCACAGATCCTCCTGCCGGAAAACGGCCTGGTCGTGGCGAGTGCCTTGTGAGGGCTCACTGCCGTCCGCTGGACCGAGGCCGTGCTCCGCAGCCGGCGAGAGTGAGGGCCGAGCCCACAGTGCGGGGAGACCGTGGTCACAATAGAGACAGACAGGAAAAGCAAGACCAAGAGGATGGAACCGTGCATGCGGTTGGGTTGTGCCTCTGGAGCCGTGCTGACTGCTCACAAGCCTCCTTGCTTTGCCACGGCCGTTCCAATGGAAACTACAACCTGGTCTCATTGTTGTCACCGGAAATGGTTTCCCTATAGGCCGGGGTTGCGAACACAACTCAGAAAAATGGAGCTTGTTCGCAGAGGCAGGATGGGGTGAATGGTTTTCCCTTTTAAGAATGTCCTTCAGCATCTTACGACTCCTGTCCTTTCGAGGGTGTGTGTGTGTGGGGGGGAGAAATGGCCCGAGTCTCCCAAAGGAGCCCCCTTCCTGTGAACTCCGTGGTACAGGAGTCTCCCTCTGAGCCGCCCCCTCACCACCCCAGCACCCTGGCGGGGGTATTCCCTGTGCCAGCCAGGCCATGCCACCTGACCCCTTCGGCGGCTCCGGGAACCATCAGGGGAACCCAAGGGCTGCTTGGTCGTGGATGTCCAAATGGAGCCCTGAGGCATAGCACCTCTGTTGGGTTTAGTGACTAATGTCTTCCCTCTCTCTCCCCTCCCCATTCCCCTCCAACCTAGGGGGACAGGGGTGACCCCGGGCCTGATGGTGAACGTGGCGACAAGGGCCAGGAAGGACTGAAGGGTGAGGATGGGCCCCCCGGCCCCCCCGGCATCCCTGGCGTCCGGGTGAGTGTGTGTGGCTCCGTGCCAGCACTGGGGGCTTCTGCGTGGGGACACCGCTCGTGCCTGTTCAGGCAGCTGGACAGGAAGTCTTCTGATAGCAGATCCCTAAAGGCCTTTGTGATCCTTCCTCCACCTGGGAGCTCCCTGGAGAGCCAGTCTGGCCATGTCCCTCCCCTGCCTAGCCCTCCCATGGCTCCCAAGTACCCTCAGGCTAGCATCACACTCCTCAGTCTGGCTTCCACACCCCCCACAAGCCCGGCCCCGCTGACCTTGTCCCGCATTCAGCCACACTGGATTTAGCAGGGAGGATTTAGCAGAAGGGGCCCCGGCCCAGATTCCCCACTAGGAACTTGCTATGTGACTTTTCACTTGCCATTGCCCTCTCTGGGTCACGTTCTTGGTACGAGGGATTTGGAAGGAATGTGTGCTGAGATCACGTTAGGTTCCAACATTCCAGGGGCTCTTTCTTAGTAAACTTTTGAGTATCGTGGCTGTGGAATGGGCAGCAACATGTGGCAGAAATAGCTCTGGGCCTAGAGTCCAAAGGTTAAGTTCTGGCTCGAGCCCCCACTGTCTGTGTGACCGGAGGCAGATCCCTGCTGCGTCTCCGTGAGCCTTGGTTTTCTTATCTTTAAAGAGTCAATGAAACTTTGGAAAGGAAAGTGCTTTGTAGTATGTGCCAGAAAAATCAATATTGTTTTTAAGAATTTGGGGGAGGAAATGGTTGGAGGCTGCTGGTGGCAGTGATGGTAGCGGTAGTAATATTGATGGTTGATGCAGGCGATGATGATGATAACGGTGGTGGTGGTGGTGGTGGTGGTGGAGGTGATGGTACTGGTGATGGTGGGGATGCTGGTGAGAGTGATGGTGGTGGAGATGGTGACGATGATGGTGGTGATGGTGGTGGAGATGGTGATGATGATGGCGGTGATGCTGGTGGTAGAGATTGTGGTAATGATAGTGGAGATGATGATGATGGTGGTGATGGGGATGGGGATGATGGTGGAGATGGTGGTGATGGTGGTGGAGATGGTGAGGATGATGCTGAGGATGGTGGAGACGGTGGAGATGGTGAGGATGATGCTGAGGATGATGGTGAGGATGGTGGGTGAGGATGATGGTGAGGATGGTGGTGAGGATGGTGGAGATGGTGAGGATGATGGTGGTGGTGATGGTGAGGATGATGGTAGTAGAGATGGTGAGGATGGTGGTGAGGATGATGGTGAGGATGGTGGTGGTGATGGTAGTGGAGATGCTGAGGATGGTGGTCGTGATGGTGGTGAATATGGTGGTGGTGATGGTGGTGAATATGGTGGTGGTGATGGTGGCAACATTGGTGATGGTTATGGCAGTGGCAGAAGTGGCAGAGGCGGTGACAGTGGCCATCGTGATGGGGACAGTGGTGGTGGTGGTGGTGGCAGCATTAATGTCCGTATTTTGCTGTCTCTACCAATTTTCATATACTGGAACTGGAAAGAGGTTCGCTGGGGCCAGACTGAGTGTGTGTTGGGTGACAGAGGTGGTGAGAGGCTTGTATTTGAGTCTCTTTGGCATCAGGGCTACAAGACAAGTATCTCCCGCTCTGGCCAGGAAACAGTGGAGTATTTAAAAATAGAATTTTATGAGCCATCAGAGCCTTTCCAGAAATACATCTACATGGATGGGGGCCCAGCAAAAGTCTTCCTTCTGGCCCCACAGCCTCACCCCACTAGCTGCTCCAGCCCTTACTCAGGATTTCCGACACCATGAAGGGTGCTCCCAGCCAGCGAGGGCCCATCAGAACAAGTGGCCCACCGCCCGGTCCTGGGGGAGACTCCGGCGTCCCGGCCCTGCGCCGAATTCTTCAGGGCTGACTCATTTCTCCTCCTGACAAGGGATCAGCCGTAGCAATCACCTCAGTGTACTGACAAATTCCACCGGCCCCTGTATCATGATTTCACGATTGCCCAGATGTGACCATCCTGGGACAGGGGTGCCCCAGACACTGTTGGCCCACATTCCATTCTCCCCTGGCTAGTAACCTGTGGACAGCGCCTTCATCTCACTGAGCCAATTCTTTGGCCTTAAAATGGAATAAAGTATCCCATCCTCCCACCCCTGTGGCCAGAATTGGATGAGAGATGATCTGGAATGCGGACACCATGCCTGGCCCGTGGTGGAAGCCATGATGGCTGTTACTCTTCCACTACTGAAGGAACAAGACCTTGACCTTGCTAATACAGTGCCGTCCAGCAGAAACAGAAGACAACCACATGAGTAATTTAAAATTTTTTAGCACTCACATTTTAAAAGTGTAAAAAGAAGTGGGTGAAATAAAGTTTAATAGTATATTTTATTGAGCCCTATATATCTAAAATAGTAACATTTACAACACATAATCAATATAAAAATCATTAGTAAGGCATCTTGCATTCTTTTTTCATGCTAAATCTATGAAATCTGATGTGTGATTTATTCTTACAGCACATCTCAGTTCGGATGCTAAATTTCAGTTGGAAATACTTGATCTGTATTTAGATTTCATGAGATAAACAGCTGAAAATGTAGATTCGTGTCCCCAAGTTATTCCAAACATACTTAAAAGTTTTATAATAACTGAATGGTCAATTTTTAAGTTTAATTTTAAATTAATTAAACTTAAATTAGATTAGGAATTTGGTTTGTCTGTCCTGGTAGTCACATTTCAAGTGCTCAATAACACGGTGTGGCGAGAGGCCAGCATAGTAGACAGTGCAAAAGCTAGTTCAAGACCTTTATATTAGAGGTGGAGAAACTGAGGGGCATCTGGGGGGCTCAGTCAGTTAAGGGTCTGACTTCGGCTCAGGTCATGATCTCACAGGTTGTGGGTTCGATCCCCGTGTTGGGCTCTGTGCTGACAGCTCAGAGCCTGCTTCAGATTCCGTGTCTCCATCTCTCTCTGCCCCTCCCCCACTCGTGCTCTGTCTCTCTTTCAAAAATAAACATTAAAAAAAAGAAGTGGGGAAACTGAGGCACACAAAAGAGGAGAGAGTTGTCCAGGTACACATGAGGATTTAAGCACCAGAACACAGGGCAGTCTGCGCTTGGTCCTTCCAAGACCACCATTTGCTTCTTCCAGAGGGTCCCAGAGCGGACTGAATGGTGCTTCCCTTAGGTTCAGAGAATCGTCTTCTCCAGGACACTTTTGGCATGTTTTGTCTTTTGAACAGACATCTCTCCCTTGTACTAAATCAGAGCCAGCCTCCCTGTAATTTCTTTCCTCTGACCACCCCAGAGAACACAGCTGTCCTTGCCTCAGGGCAGCTGCAGAAATCTGTGGACAGAAATCAGGTCCTTCCGGGTTAGCCCATGTGTTTCCTGGTTCCTCTAAGATCCCGTCTTCCTGTCCTTCCTCCATCACAGTTAGTACCTGCTCCTACTCCAAGGTGGGGCCATCACCTCCCTCATCTTACAGCAAGTACCTCTGTTAATGCAGCCACAGGGATTGAATCAAACTAGCTCTTTAGTGTTTGCCAAGAACGTAGGCTTTTTTTTCCCAGCTCCCCTTGAGGTTTGGGCCTTGAGAAAACTATCTTCTGTGAGTCGTCAGGATGTCCTTTCCAAACCAGAAACACTGCCTGCCCCACCCCTACATCCCAACCCAGTGTGGCTCAGGGATGAGATTCTCTTCTCTCCCTCTCTTATATTCCCACATGCACACTTATACACACTCATTCACCCTGCTGGAATGAGTGGCTCTGAATGGGGCAGGGCGAGGGAAAGCTGCATTATGGGATGCCCTATGGGGAAGGGGCACAGCGGCCTGTTGGAGGGAGTGGCCTAGGTCCCCCCGAGGGAGAGTGGGGGAGAGCGGCTGACCTTTCTGGCACAATGATGGTCCCCTCCAACTCCAAGCGCCAAGGGAGGGAGACCCTGTCAGTGGGACACAGCCTCAGGGACTGTCAGAAATGAGCCCCAGCATCTTAGAGATGAGGGGGCTGCCTCGTGTCACCAGTGGGTGCCCTGAGCCCCGGACGGGGACTCAGATGCATCGGCAGTTGACTCGGGGATCTGGGCAAGTCCCCTCACCTTCCGGAAGCCCAGAGGTCACTGTAGTGGGGAGGAGGCCATGATCGGGCCTAAGGCTCAGCATGGCTAGGAGGCTGGAACAGCATGTGGCAAAGGGGGTGCAGAGGGCTCTCCCACTGGGACAGCCCGGGCACCGAGCAGCACCACGAAAGGGGTACTTATCCAGAGGTCACTGTGGGCCAGGCCGCTGGTGAGCACGAGCAGCTTGAATTCTCAGCTTTGTGAGGCACACAGGACCCCTGTCCCCACTTTGCAGACAAAGCCCCGCATCCCAGGAGCTAAGGTCACTCTCAAGGTCACAGGGGCGTTGAGCGCCGGGTGGGTTTTGAACCCAGGCAGCCAGCCCTCAGAGCTCGTGTGCTAATCTTCCACACTTCTCACCCTCGTCTTTCCCTCCTTCTCCCCTCAGGGTCCTGAAGGAAAACCAGGGAAGCAAGGCGAGAAGGGCCGGGCAGGAGCCAAGGTGGGGTGCCACGCGTCGTGTCCCCGTCCCCTGCCCGCCTCTGTCTCCACCTCCCGCCGGGGCCCGGTGGCAGCCTGTCTCTCCTCCTGCTGCAGGGTGCCAAGGGCTACCAAGGACAGCTGGGCGAGATGGGCGTCCCTGGAGACCCTGGGCCCCCCGGCACCCCAGGCCCTAAAGGGTCCCGGGGCAGCCTGGGACCAACGGTGAGAGCTCCCTGGGTGGGGTGGGGTGGGGTGGGCTCAGGCCCGGAGCAGGGTGGGGGACGAGGGCAGAAAGAGAGGTATCGCCAGCTCTACCCCTCAGCTGAACCTCTGGGTGTGTCTTGTCCTGGCCCCTTCTGAACCACGGGTCCCTTTGGGAGCCTGCCGGAGCCGCAGCCTCACTCCCTGGAAAAGTACCCGTAGCACCGAGTGTGCACTTTGAAGGGGGTGGTGGGTCTTCGGAAGCCTTTACAGACCCAGATTGACAAGACCCATCTTAGGGTGGGGAGAGGTGACCAGCCCCTCGAGAGTGATTTTTAGGAACAAGGAGTTTTCCCACTGGAAATAGATCCACGAGGATCAGGGTGGAGGTGCTGCAGATCCCTGGGTGACTCTGGGGGTGTCCCGGCCTGTCACTCACCGGCCTGCCCTGAAGGAGGGCCCCCCGGGCTCTGACAGGTGCAGAAGGGGGACACCCGGAGGAGGCAGACAGGTCTGATCAACCGCTGAGCTGCTTTGTGGCACTTACCAGTGTCCACGGCGCTGATGGCCCCACCGCGGCTGATTTCGCGCCGCCACCACGGTGCCACTGCATGTGCACGTGGGAGGAGATATGCAGGAGTGTGTGTGTGTCGCCTGGTATTTCCACCGCACAGACTCCCAGACTCCATGGGCGGGCACCCCCAAGAGCATAGGCAATAACGAAACACAGCTAAAGTTATCAGGAGGGGATGAGGTTGGAATATTTATCATCTTGGTTTTTAATATGATTGATTTAACTGTAAGTTCACATCCTTTAATTTTTTTAATAGTGGTTCTGTTTAATAATTAGCTCACAAAAGCGAAGACAGTTTAGCTGCTGGCTCTCATGAACTGCTGGAGCTGGGAGAGGGAAGGGCTGGAGGGGGGAGAGGAGCTGAGGGGGGAGGGGGCAGATGAGAGGCGCTGACGGGGGAGGGGCAGACGACCCTTGCTCTCCCACCCGGGTTCTGGGCTGCGGGTGTGCCAGGCTGCTGGGCTGAACTGGGCTGGAGCTGGTGGCCAGGCCCCCACCCTGTACTAACTCGGCTCTGCTCCTCTCCTAGGGTGCCCCAGGACGGATGGGGGCCCAAGGAGAACCGGGACTGGCAGGTTATGATGTAAGCAAATCTCACCTACCCCCTTCTGGAATTCTGTCCTGCAGGCAGGGACCCAGGCGTGCCTCGGCCTCAGCCCCCACCGCCTCCCTGCTGCGGGCGTGTGCCCACAGAGTGGAGTGGGGGTCAGAGACCACTGGTGGGCTGGGCAGGGCTGGCGGACGCAGCACCACCCCCCGCCGCGTGCCCTCTCCGAGTCCGCCCTTCCCATGGCGGGCGCACGCCCACTTCCTGTCTGGGTGTCACACCTGCTGTCTGTGTGTCACACCTGCTGTCTGTGGAGGGAAGCATCTTAGCCCGGTTTTGCCTCCGAGCTGGCGCTCCACTTAGAGGCGGCTGAGCCAAACCCATGTTGGACATCTGAGTGACTCGTCCTCAGAGAGGCTCGGGGCTAGCTCAGAAAGGGAAACTGAGGCGCAAGGCGGCTGATGATTGTGTGTGCAAGGCCTGACAGCTTGTTAGGTTGGAAGGTGGGACGCAGTGTCTGGAGGAGAGGGAGAAGAGGCACAGGGCAAACGATGTGGCAACTGGAAGTTGGGGGGCAGTGCCGGGAGACCAAGGAGGGGACGTGCACGCGCTTCTCGCCACCACCTGGGGAAGCCCGCTGAGGCCGGCACTTTGCCCCTGCCCCCGGGGACACAGCTGGCTCTCACATCTGGCCCCGGGTATCCTCCAGCCTCGGGTGGGCAGCATCGCTGAACACCCAAGGGACTAACATGGCTTGTCTGGAGGCCAGGCCCCAGAGAGGCACAGTGCCTGCTCAGGGTCACACAGCAAAGTGGGGCAGAGCCAGGACCCGAGCTTACGGCCCAGATTCTCCACTTCCCAGTTCCCGCCCTCCGTCACTGTGCCTCTCGAGTCCTCCCTCACATACGCTCTCACCTCTTGTTTCTTGTAGGGACACAAAGGCGTCATGGGCCCCCTCGGACCTCCCGGACCAAAGGGCGAAAAGGTGGGTGCTCGGTCCTGGGAAGCAGGCGCTCCCTGCAGGAAGTCCCTGGGACACCGTGGCTGGGGTCGTGCAGAGGTTCACGGTCGGCTCTCCCGGGCTCATACCACGGCTGGCCAGGAGCCATGAGACCAACGTTCACTCAACATGGAGATCCTGGCCATCAGGTCTGTGCCCAGCACCGGGACAAAACCAGACACGGGACCTGCCTGCCGGCGGCTTCCAGTCGAGCAGGCGAATAGACACCAGTCACGTACCGACTAGAAATGCAATTCCATCGTCTGCGTGAACGTGAAGCTGGAGGCTTGCTTAGGAATGAGATTGCCCAGTGAGAGTCACCGGAAGGCTTAGGACAGAGAGCGAAGCCAGGCTTTCACAGCCAGGAAGGAGCCACTGAGGCAGAGGGAGGCGCATCCATTCCCCACCCCTCGGCTCCAGCTTTGGTAGAAGACAGGAGTAGATAGAAGAAAGCTTGCTGATGGCTGTGCCCCGTCACCCTGTGCAGGTGGGGACATGGGGCCGGAGGGCCATGGCATGGGTGCTAGGTCACATTCCGAGGTAGCCCCAAGCCGGCCCTGGGCCCAGGCCCTTGAGCTCTGAGTCCCCCGCTCTTGCCCCCCTCCTGCCCTGAAGGCTCAGCCGGAATGCATAGCCGGTGGCCTGCCTCGGTCTCCCTGCCCCCCTGGCTCCCCAGCCCTCCTCTCTTTCGCCGAGTCAGCTACCCGCTAACTATACCCCGCTGCCTGGTGAACCACCCCGGCCTGGCTTGCCGTCCTGCTTGCCCCCTCCTGCTTGGAGAAGAAGAAATCTGCAACCAGTGGGCTCCTGCCTCCCACACGAAGCTGCAGGAAGCACCACCCAGCACCCCGCGTCCCTCCTCGGTCTTCACGGCCTGCCACTGCTGGCCCCGGAGGGGTTAACACAGACCCTGAAACAAGTTGGGGGGGGGCTCCCTCCGAGCCGCATGCAGCCCCAGATCAGTTCCTGCAGCTGCTGAGAACGGGAGCCTAACTCTAGATCTGCCCTGGGTCTGCGGGAGGCCTTGGTGGGGCCCCAGGGTTCCCTGAACCTTGATGTCCTCATCTGTTAAGTGGGTGGGCACCTCAGGAATGCGAGGCTAAGCAGGGCATCACATAGAGGCGGCCAGAGGCACTTTCTTATTTATAAGGCCGTGTGTGAGCTCACTCCCTCATGTGGCCCTCTAACAGGGACCGGAGGATTTCAAGTGCGGCGTGTTCTGGCCCTGAGCCTGGGGCTGCAGAACGATGCCCTAAAGGGCTCAAGAGTAAAAATTAGGCACAAGCTGGAGGCCACTGGGAGGAGCGGGCGCAGTTCCCAAGGGAGACCCGGAAACACAGCGGCCGTGTGCAAAGCTCTAGCCTGGGGTGTCTCCATGGTGCCCACCACGGCCCCCGCATAGAGGTGCCAGTGTCCCACAGACAGACGGGGAAGCAGTCTTCACGGTGCTCAAGCACTAGGTCAGGACCGGTGGAAAGTGGCAGAAGGATCAGGACGCAGACTGACGCCAAGCTGTGCATCCGTAGCAGGAAACAGGCGCTTAGATGAGCTGATACGTTGCTCGGCTTGCGAGTTCCCTGTGGGGCACGTGTCTATAAAGGTGGCGCCTGGAGGGATTAGGGATGAGACTCTGGGAACAAGGCGACAGCAGGGGTGGGGGGCTTCACCAGCTTCCTGGTGCTACATACGCATCCCCAAACCACAGCCACAATACCGTGGGGGGCGGGGGCGGCAGGGAATAATCTGTATAGCTGGCCTTTGGGGCAGACCACCCCCTTGATTTCTGTGTGGCTTTGGCTAAGACCCTTCTTTCCCTGGGCCTCAGCTTCCCCATCTATAAAATGGGCCAATAGTCACAGCAGTGTAGGAGTGCGGAATGGATGAAGGGTCTGGCACACGAAGTGCCCGAGGTAGACACTGCCCCCTTCTCCAAGGGGCCCTCATCCAGCTGCCTCCCCCCACAGTGGGACCGAGACTTGGGACAAAGAGCCCTAGAGAGAGGTCAGGGAGGAGAGGGAATCCCCACTCCCTGGGCCACCCCCTTGGGTACAAGTGGTTCTGAGCTTCAGGCCAAGTCCCCCCACCCCCCGCCTTCAGTCTCTGCCCACAGGAGCCGCAGAGGCCCCGGGCCAAGGGACTGCAGCTGCCAGGCCTCAGCACTGATTTGGGCCTGGGACAGGCTCCAGCCCCAGGACGGCTCCCTCTGCTGCCTCTGAGGCCTCCCCTCCAGTCCCTGCCAGCCTCGAGGGGGCCCAGGGGGGCCCCAGCCGGCGCCTCCTGCACCCCCATGGGAGTGACACCGGTCGTCTGGGGCTGGAACACTCTGGGCCCTGAGGTTCTGCCACTTGCTTCCCTGCTTACCCCTTCCCTGTAGCCAGCGCGTGGCCCCCAGCCTCCCACCTCCATGGCGGATGGGGACCCAGGGCGGTGTGCCAGGGCTCCAGGGCCTCTGCTCGAAACCCTCCTGCTCCTCCCCCTCCTCCCGTCTCTCTGGCTACCTCCAGGCCGCACCTCGCCCCTGCTGCTATTGTCAGCAATGCCCAATGTCATGGCCATCTGAGCCCCTACTGTGTGAGCAGTCCTGAGCTTCCCTTCCCGGGCCCTTGGAGCAGCGCCACAAGGCTTCGCTGGAATGTTCTGCAGACAGGGGTCTGTCTGATGGACACGCCACCCAGACCGGCCATGGCCAAGGGCAACCTGGGGTTTTCTGGCCACTTTTGTCCAGCAAAGGCCGGAAAAAGGGACCCTTATTCAGGGCGCAGCAATGGAGCAGCCCACATCCCCTCTCTGTGCCTCAGAGTTCTGAGCTGTAAAATGGGGAGAATGATACCACCTGCTGCATAGGGCTGTTGCAAGCATGCAGCCAGTGCCGTGCATGGCCGGTGGCAGTGCCATGGTTGCCGGCTGTTGGAACTATCGTTGCTCCCCGCAGAGCACCACACGGGGACTTCTGGTGTCATTTCTGGGAACCCTCATCCCTCACTCCTGGGTATCTCTGCTGTCTCTTCGCCCTACCTCAGTCCCCTTCCCCAGCTGAGACAGAGAACTCTGAGACAGGAAGGGACCAGCTGAGGGTCTGAGCCGCTGATCCTGTGCAAAGCTCAGAGCCACCTGGGCTTACAGCCTGAGGGCACCTGCTTGGGGGTGCCCAGCGGGGCGGACGGTAAATAGCGCCGTGCTATGTGCCATGATCCTGGTTGCACGCCCAGGTCTGCCCCTTCCCTCTCTGGCCTCGGTCTCCCCATCTGTAACCCTGAGTGGGCTGGACTCCATCTCTGACGCAGGCCCTTTCCACTCTGTGTGGGGTATCTGGAGTTCCCCCAAATTCACCGGGGGCGAGAAGGGTGAAAGCCCGTTGTGTCCACAGGGGGAGCAGGGTGAGGATGGCAAGGCCGAGGGGCCCCCTGGACCGCCTGGAGATCGGGTAAGCCCCCCTCCCTGTCCCCTGGACCACTGCCAAGGTGCAGCCCTGGCTTCTGGCTGTGGGCGGGGGCGGGGGAGGCTGCTGCCGGCTTGAGAGCAAGTGGCCAGTGAGACCCAAGTCTGCATCCCCTGCACCTGGTGGCTCATATTTTGTTGTCTTCATCATTCAGGGCCCCGTAGGCGATCGAGGAGACCGCGGGGAGCCAGGGGACCCTGGATACCCCGTAAGTATCAGAGCTCTTCCCGCTGGCGGCATCCAGCAAGTTCTGCAAGGGCGCTCCTCAGCCCTCACCAGCACCCTGGCCGGAGAACCGCCTTCCCCAGGAGACAAGCCCTCCTCTCACCACTTGTGCCCGGCTGGCTTGAAGCACAGACGCCCTGAAAGAGGGCTGAGGCCCGAACTCATGCTGATGGGAGGTGGGGGTCAGGGAGAGGATGAGATGGGAGATAGAGACCCGTTTGCTCCCAGAGCCTCAGTCTCCCCATCCGTGGCCAGGAACAGCTGTCCCAGAAGCTGTGGACAAGCCACTCAGGGAGCGCCAGGCCCCCAGCAGGCGCCTCCCGCCCCCGCCTCATTCTCTCGGGCAGAGTCCTATGGCTTTGCAGATTAGCAAGCTCAGAGAGGGGACAGTGATTGGTGGCTGGGAAGGCCAAGGGCCTCAGGGCTCCTCCAGGCCGGAAGTTGCCCAGTCCCCAGCCCTGCCAGGATGGACCCCCTCACCGGTCTCTCTTTGGCTTCCAGGGACAGGAAGGTGTGCAAGGCCTCCGTGGAGACCCAGGCCAGCAGGGCCTACC
Organism: Hyaena hyaena; assembly: GCF_003009895.1. NCBI lineage: Eukaryota > Metazoa > Chordata > Mammalia > Carnivora > Hyaenidae > Hyaena > Hyaena hyaena. The sequence continues at coordinate 8,132,154 of NW_024080638.1, forward strand.
AGTGAGTGGTGCTTCCTGTCCTGCCCCCCCCCAAGCCCTGAAGGTGGGTGGGCAGCAGTGGGGGAAGCCATGGCCCCTTTAAAGCACAAAGGGACCCTCCCTGGCGGGATAGCCTGGGGCAGCCCCAGAGCCCACACCCCCAAACCCCTCCCACCCTCCCCCTCCAGGCGGACACTGGCTGCCCTCCCCAGGGGAGAATCCTGGGGCTGCTTTGCATCACCTCACCTTGGTTTGCAGGGGCATCCGGGACCTCAGGGACGGCCAGGACCCAAAGGATCGAAAGGGGAAGAGGTGAGAGGGCTGGTGTTCACAGGGGAGCCTGGGAGGGGCAGACACTGGCCCAGGCACGGAGCAAGTGGGAGGCTGGGCTGGGGGGTGCCCTTTGGTTCAAAGGGCTTGAGGCTGATGGGGGGAGGGGGAGGGGGGATAACCAGCCCCATATGCGGGGCCTCCAGGAGGGGAACCGACCACCTGTGGGGCCCGCAGTGGGAGTCCAGAGCCAGAGCTCGCTCTCTTGCTGCCATAACCACTCCGTGGAAGAAATATTGGAGCAGCAAGGGGTCTGCGGGAAGAGGGGCAGCGATGCCGGTGGGGGGAACTTCCTTTCTTGCACCCAGAGCCCTATGCCTGCCTCCGCTGAGGTTGGGCCGATGCTGTCTTAATGCCCTCAACCTCCCCTCCTCCCCCCACCCCGATCCTCCCCCACCCACCCCCCTACCCCAGGCAGCAGGACTAGAGCCACACTCTCAAGGGTCAACGGAGCTCCCGGGCTCAGGCTCCCCCTAGGAAATTGCGGGTGCCTGGAGCCTCTGTAGCAAGGGGAGTCCGTGGGGCCCAGGGCTCAGAGCAGGGGCAGTGACGACGAAGGCCAGCCTGCCCCTGGGCTCCCAGGCCAGGACGCTTGGGCCCATGTGCAGATTCAGATGCTGAGGCCCAAGAGGTAGAGGGACAGGCCCCGCAGGGCCCCGCAATCCCCTTAGCACCCGTTCAGAACTCCTAGGGCTCTGTCCTCTTCCGGGCAGCCTCCATCATGTGCCCCTTGATTTTCCAGGGACCAAAGGGGAAGCAAGGCAAGGCGGGGTCACCTGGACGAAGGGGGATTCAGGTGAGTGGCCTGCAGCTGGCTCTCTCCTGCCTGCCTCCCTGCCCTTCCCAGAAACCCACGCCAGCTTTTTTTTTTTTTTTTTAATGTTTATTTATTTTTGAGAAAGAGAGAGAGCAGGGGAGGGGCAGAGAGAGAGAAAGAGACACAGAATCCAATGCAGGCTCCAGGTTCCAAGCTGTCAGCGCAGAGCAGGATGCAGAGCTCGAACCCACGAACAGCTAAATCATGACCTGAGCCGAAGTCAGCTGCGACTGAGCCACCCAAGCGCCCCATCACCAGGGCTTCTTTTATACCCCCAGGGCCTGCAGGGGCTGCCAGGGCCTCGGGGCGTGGTGGGGAGACAGGGCCCTGAGGGTGTGGCTGGACCTGATGGATTTCCTGGCCGGGATGGTCAAGCAGGACAGCAGGTGAGCAGGGGTTAACAGGCGGTGTCTTGTCTGAGACAAGGCGTGGGTGTTGGGGCAGGGTGGGGGGAGGGGGTGTCTGCCAGAGGCCATGGCCAGGAGAAGCAGGTTTGGAAACTCCGGTGGGGCAGGACCCACGTATCCAGAAGTTCCCTGCTTGGGCAATCGCCTCAGCCCTTGGGACCTGGGAATGTGTCCCTTCTGCCTGTCTGTTCTGCACCCACAGGGTCCTCCCCCATCTGCTGCAGAGAACTTCTGCGTTTAGGGTCCTTCCTCACAGCTCCTAATGTTTCACTGGCCCAACTCTCCTCACACACATGGGCAGGGTGACCTCCCCCCCCCCCCCGAGTCTGACCTCTCCCACTCCAGATCCCACAATTCCTGGGACTCGGAGTCATTCTGCCCCCTTGGTTATCTATTTCCTGAAACACAAGAAACCCTCCCTTGCCCTCTTTCTTTACAGGGGGAGCAGGGAGATGACGGGGACCCTGGCCCCATGGGCCCTGCTGGGAAGAGAGGAAATCCGGGCGTGGCTGGCTTGCCTGGAGCACAGGGGCCCCCAGGGTTCAAGGTCAGACACTTGTCAATAAACTCACCCACCCCTGCACCCTCTCAGCCTTCGTACTAACCATAATGACACTGATTATGAGCGCTTACATGGACACCCACGTCCCAGGGCCCATGTGAAAATGGAGTTCATGTCACTGACGTTTCTCAGGGGTCCCGCCCCAAGCTTGAACCTGACTTACAGGAAAGTTTATCCAGCTAGCTAATAAAGGCGCCCTACAAAGCCGTTCATCAGAGGCAAACCGGTTATTGAGCTGTCCTCGGGCGCCCTCTTGTGGGCCTTTGTGGAACAAAGGCAAGGTCGTGAGAGCAGCCAGGACCCTTTTCCAAACGGCTTCTTTGGAGAAAGCCTCCCTGAGCCTCCCTGAGCTCCTCTGACTGGGGAGGCAGCCCTGAGTCAATCTGAGCCCAGGGCTAGACCCAGAAGGGAAGGTTGAGCTGGATGAATCAGACATGGCTCCTCTTGCCCTCCCCTGCTCGAGGTTGAGTTGGGGAGAGGCCGGAACACTTTGCGGAAACAGCAGACAGAGGGAGAGGTGGCCTTGGCTCAGGGAGGGTTTAAATGAGGAGAGAAGGGGAGGAACGGTTGGAGCAGGGGTGTGGGGGTGGGAACTTCATGGTCTGCTGGGAGGAAACAGTATAGAGGAGAGGCAGGGCGGGGAGTGGTGGGGGAGTGGGAGCTTGAATTCCAGAGTAAGGAAAAGAGGCTGTCCTGGCAAGGAGGCTGAAACTCTGAGCATCCATCAGGCCTACATCTGAGCCCGAGCATCCTGAGATACCAACGCACCCTGTGAAATCACTGTTCTGTCTCTCTTGGCCCTCCCCGCCCCTCCCCTAAAACCATTTCCTCCTTTGATCATTTTGGTGTGTTTTTGGTTTTTTTTTTAAAGGGTGAAAGTGGATTGCCTGGGCAGCTGGGTCCTCCTGGCAAACGAGGGACAACAGGGGGAACTGGGCTTCCGGGGAGCCAGGGGGGGCCTGGACCCAAAGGCCAGCCGGTGAGTGAGCCCCAGCGAGTACAGTGTGCTCACACACACCCACACAAAGACTCACGCTCACACGTGCACACACAGGCCCAGATACGCCCTGCCTGCTCTGTGACAGGGGCAGGGCACCACCCTCTCTGGGCCTCCCCTGAGAAGGGCGGTGGGAAGGAGAAGGCTCAGAAATGAGATCTGAGCGGTCCCCCCAGAATGGGGAGAGGTGGATCACACCCTGAACCTGAAACAGCCGTGTATCTATTTAAGAAAGTCAATCCGTGGTTTAAAAAGCATCTCACAAGGAGAACTCTAGGCTCAGATGACTTCCGTGGAGAATTCTAGTAAACGTCTATGGAGGAAGTAATACCGATTCTGCAAAAACTCTTCCAGAAAATTGAAGAGGGGAGACTACTTCCCAACATATTCTATGAAGCTAACATTACCCTGATGTCAAGGCTGGACAAAGACATTGCAAGGAAATTACAGACCAATATACCTCATAAGTATGGATACAGAAGTTCTCTATACAATTTTAGAAATACAAGTCTAGGAATATATAAAAAGGGTAGTACATCGAGATCAAATGAGGGGCACCCGGTGACTCAGCTGGTTGAGCATCTGACTGGTGGAGCATTTGAACCTTGGTTTTGGCTCAGGTCATGATCTCAATGGTTGTGGGTCAAACTCTGGGTAGGGCTCTGTGCTGAGCATAGAGCTTGCTTAAGATTCTCTCTTTCTGCCCCTCTCCGCTGCTCTTTCTCTCTCTTTCTCAAAACAAAAACAAACAAAAAACAAATGAGGTTTATCCCAGGAATGCAAGGATGGTATAACACTTGAAAATAAGTCCATATAATTCACCATGTTAACAAATTGGAAAAGAAAACTCGCTTGATCACCCCAGTAGATGCAAGAAAAGCACCTGAGAAAATGCAACTCCATTTCTGATGAAAGTGTTCATCAAACTTGATAAAGAAGAGGAGTTTCCTCAACTAGAAAGAGGGTAGTCATGAAAAACTGACAGTTAACATTGTGCTTAACAGTGATTGACTGACTGTTTCTTTTCCCAAGAAGTAGACATGAGTCAAAGATACTTGTTCTCACTACTTCTAAGTTTATTTTATTTATTTATTTTGAGAGAGAGAACATGGGCGTGTGTGTGCTGGGGAGGGGCAGAGAGAGGAGACAGAGACTCCTAAGTAGTTTGCACACTGTCAGCACAGAGCCTGATGCAGGGCTTGAACCCACAAACCATAAGATCATGACCTGAACTGAGATCAAGAGTTGGATGCTTAACCGGCTGAACCACCCAGGCACCCCTGTTCTCACTGCTTCTATTCAACACTGTACTGTCAGTTCTAGCTGATGCCATAAGGAATAAAAAAACAAATGAAAAGCATTCATGTCAAAAAGGAAAAAGCAAATCTTTTCATTTGTAGATAAAATGATTGTCTATGTAGAAAATCCAGTAGAGGGGCCCCTGGGTGGCTCAGTCATTTGGGCATCCAACTTCTGCTCAGGTCATGATCTCGTGGTTTGTGAGTTCAGGCCCCTCATCAGGCTCTGTGCTGACAGCTCAGAGCCTGGAGCCTGCTTCAGATTCTGTGTCTCCCCCTCTCTCTGCCCCTCCCCCGCTCAGGCTCTGTCTCTCACAAATAAATAAAATGTTAAAAAAAAAAAAAAGAATGAGACTCTATACACTAGCCACAATCAGAACTTGAAATCTAACAAGCAATACTGTTAATAATCGCATAAGAAATAGGAAATACCTAGAGATACGTATGACAAGAGGTATACAAAACACATGGGCTGAAAAATTGCAAAACACTTCTGCAATAAATTGAGGAAGACCTGAATAAATGGAGAAACTTACTGTGTTCACTGGTCAATGACTCAGTCTTGCCGAGGTGTCGCTTTCCCTCCAGTTCGTACCCGGATTCAACGCAATCCCAATCAAAATCCCATCAGGCCTTCCTCTTCCTTGTGGGAAATAAGAAGCTGAGTCTAACGTTCACTTGGAAATGTGAAAGATCTGGAAGAAACAAAGCAACGTGAAGAAATGAGCAGGGTTAGAGGACTTGCAGTATTTGATTTCAAGACTTATTATACAGCTACAGTAATCAAGAAAGTGTGCTATTGCCACAAACTTACTAATAAGAGATCAAAAGGATGGCACAGTATGGAGAACTGATTTTGGGCAAAGTTGTAAAAGTAATTCAGGGGAAACAGAATAGTGTTTTCCAGCAAATAGTGCCGGGACAATTGTATACCTTATACCCTGTACAAAAATTAGCTTAACGTGGATCATACACCTAAATGTAAAGCCTAAAACAAACCTTTTAGAAGAAATAGTAGAAGAAAATCTTTGAGACCGTGGGTTATACAAAGATTTCTTAGATATGACAGCAAAATCATGACCCATTAAAAAAAATGGATAAATTGGGCTTTATCAAGATTAAAAGCTTTTGCTCCTCAAAGGCAAGAGAATAAAAGAGTAAAAAGACAAGCCACAGGCTAGGAGAAAGTACAGATCACATATCTAGTAAAGGATATGTATCTAGAATAGGTAAAGAACTCTCAAAACTCATTAATAAGAAAAGTGGCAGCCCAATGAAGAAATTAGGCAAAAGACTTTGACACAGCAGAGAAGACGGGCGGATGGCAGATAAGCACATAAATCAAGATCACTAGTCTTTAGGCAAGTGCTCATTAAAACCACAATGAGGTACCGTGCGCACCTGTTAGGGTGGTAAACATTTTCAAAGACTGAGCACACCAAGTGTTGGCAAGGATGTGGGGCGACCGGAACTCTCCTACTCTGCTATAGGAATGTAAAATGGCACAACCACTTGGGAAAACAGCTGGGCAGTTTCTTTAAAAGCTAAGCCTGCACCTATGGTATAATCCAGGCCTCCAGAATCCTTCACGTCCCATCACTCCCTGCAGTGGCATCTGGGTGGATAGGAGCAAGCCCCTGCTCTCTCTAGCCTCGATTTTTCCATCTGTGAACAGGGTGTACTGTGCCCTCCGGGCCGATGTAGGAACACGTACGCATGGGAGTGCACGCAAAGCGCCTGGCACATTGCAGGCCCACAGCTAATGGGGTTATTCTGAGGGGCACAGTCCTTGGGAGAGCCTTTGGACGTGTGGGGAAGGGTCTGTGGGTCCTCTCATTCTCTTCCTTGAAGACCTGGGATGGGAGATCCTAAGTGTTCTAGAACATTCCTTGTGGAGTCCCTGAGCTGGCCTCTGCTTTTGCATCCGACAGAGGGCATAGACTCCTGCCCCCTCAGAGCCCAGGCTGAGTCAGTGTCTAGTACGTGAGCTCTTCACACTCATCACGGTGGAGCAGCTGATGTCCCCGGGAGAAGGCAGGCCCAGCGGTCGTGGGTGATTGACCAGGCATCCGGGTCCTGGCCCTACTCACCCCATCTCATTCTGCTCCCCCCACAGGGTGACTCTGGTGAGATGGGCTTCCCAGGAATGGCCGGCCTATTTGGACCCAAGGTACAGATTCCTACTACATACTGTCCCTGCGGGGGTCCCCTCCATCAACCTAGTTTATCCATTTACCCATTTACTTTTGCAACAAGTATTTCTTAAGCACTTACAGTGTGGGCTGAAGAATCAAGCATGAGTACGCTCGTTCCCCAGAACTCACATTCCAGCAGACCTGGGCTCTAAGCCCAGCTCCCCAGTTTACCTGCTCTGTGCCTTAGGCAAGTTAACTTTGTATCTCCAGTCCTCAGTTTTGCCATCTGTGAAACGGGTGTGATAACCATAAAGGGTTGTCGAAACGGTTAAGAGCAGAGGCTTAGCCCGTACGGCACAGAGGCCGCTCACTGAGACCTGCTTAGTAGCTGTCCAGCCACCCAGACACAGGCAGCCCTTCTTCTGCCTCCCACAGGGCCCCCCGGGAGACATCGGCTTGAAAGGCATTCAGGGCCCTCGGGGGTCCCCTGGCTTGATGGTGAGTCCTCTCCTTGTCTGTGCTAGTGGGGACAGTCACCCAGGCCCAAGGCTGGCCAGCCATCAGCTGGGTGGATGCATGCTCCACTCCTCCTGCTCCTCCAGACTCAAGCTCCCTCCTGCAGCCGCAGCCTTCTGTCCCCTTCCTGCCCAGCTGGGCTGCCCCCTCCCCCTCTTCCCTGCTCCCCTCCCCCTGATCTCGGAGCCCACCCCAAGGCACACAGGAGGGGCCCCGGAGGTGCATGGCCTGGCCCCTGCTTGAGGAAGCCTCCCTTCCATCCCAGGGGGACACTCAGGCTGCCGTCCATACTCCTGTCCCCGTGGCTCTGTTCCCCAGGCCGTGGGAGGAGGGTACACAAGCCTTTCTCTCTCTTTTAGGGAAAGGAAGGCATCATTGGGCCCCTCGGAATCCTGGGACCTTCAGGACACCCGGTACGTGTAGGGGGCTGGCCAGAAACACTGCTGGGGCAAGCTCGTCTCTGGGACCCAGGACCAGTCTGAGCCTCAGTTTCTCCATCTTGGAAATAGAACTTTCCCTCCAAACCCTCTCTTACCAGGCCATGATTTATTGCAGGGTCCAAAGGGCGACAAAGGCAGCCGAGGGGACTTGGTGAGTTGATGGCTTCGAGGGGCAGCGCTACGGGGGCGGGGGGGGGGCGCACAAGGGAGGGTCACGGCTCAGCCAGTCCCCTGACTGTCTCTCTCTGCTTCTGTCCTCCTCCAGGGACTGCAAGGTCCGAGGGTGAGTGGGCTGGGGTGTGAGGGCTGGTGGGCTGGGGGCGGGGGAGTGGAGCGGGGTGGTGCCCGCTGAACGCCTCAGGCACGTTCTTTCCCTCTGGACCTCAGTCATCCCATCCGTACCCGTCTGTGCTGGAGGGAGCACTGTCCCTGGTCTCAGGTCCGCTTGGGGAGGCCTGGGCGGGGGGGATGGAAGGCCTCTGACCAGGCCCTCACTGTCATTCTTTTCCTCCAGGGCCCTCCTGGTCCCAGAGGCCGGCCTGGCCCTCCGGTAGGTACTCGCGCTCGGTACCCCTTGAACTCCAGGGCCGGTGGCAGAGCTCCTTTGAATGAGACCCAAGGCTTTGCTGGCAGACGTTTGTCTTGGCCTTGACCTTGCAGGGCTCACAAGCTTCCAGAGACTTCCAGGAGAGCTTAGAGCACAGACTCGGCCTCCAGAAGAGCAGAGATCAGCCCTTGGGCCCAGGTGGCCCCTCTAGGCTCCAGACAGCCCCCATCAAACACTGACTGAGCCTCTTCTTTTGCAGGGTCCTCCAGGGAGCCCTATCCACTTCGTAAGTCGGAGAATGTTCTCTTTTGCCTTCTCGGGGTAAGGGCTGGGGCGGGGGGCGCGTGTGGAGGGTGCTGGCTGACCTCATTCTGCTCACAGTGGCTGGAACCCTAAGCCAGGCCCAGATATGCCCATGTGCTTTGGTCCCTCCACACCGGGCCCTGGACCCCGAAGCAGCAGGAGCCCGGGCCAGAGACTGGGGAGGCGACATTTTAGCCAGGATGTTGGGCTCCTGGTCCTTCAGTGTGCGCGGTACAGATCGGCTGATTGCCGAGGGTCTAAACAGGTGCTGGTATCGATTCAAGCTTGACCCAGGGTGGGTGCTCCCCATATGAAAGAGCACTTCCGGGACGCCAGCCGAGTGCCCTGCCTCTCAGCTGCGTGCGATCTGACACTGTACCGGGGCACACATTAGACCCCACGGCTTCTCTGTCCTGCAGGACCCACCCCCCGTCCCGCCCACCTGACGCCAGGCCGTCACCTGTGCTTCCGACTGACTGGCTGTAAACCAGAGGCCCCCACGCCCCTCGTCGGGGTCACTTAATTTGCTGCAGCAGCTCACAGAGCAGAGAAACATTTCACTTACTAGATCCCCGGTTTATTATGAAAGGAAGTCACTCAGGAACAGACAGACGGAGGACAGGCACAGGGCAAGGCGTGCGACAGAGGCTCAGACTTGCGGGCCCTCCCCAGGCGACCGCTCTCCCCCGACGGCCATGTGGTCACCAGCCCGGAAGCTCTCTCAGTGCCAACCCCTCGGGTTTTTATGGAGGCCTCATTACATCGGCGTGATTGAGGAAATCGTTGGCCGTTAGTGATTGACCCAGGGCCTCCCAGGGGTCCCTCCCTGTGTTACCACGGTGCTGGCGGACTGTGACGGCCAGGCCCTGCTGGCGTCCCCGAGAACGGCCGAGGGGGAGAGCTGAACGGGACAGGAAGAGTTCCAGGATTTTGAATTATTTTGCCTAGTCACTGACATATTGAGTGTGTGATAGGCGGGCACCATTAGGTGTGTGTCGTAGATTAGCTCCCTGCTTCCTCTCAAGGTTCTGAGGGTTTTATTATCATGCCCGTTCTCAGGATACTGATACCAAGAGACGGTAAGCAACCTGCCCAGATCCTGCAAGTAGCGAGATGTGAACTTGAGAAAGGCCTCTAGGGTCCAGGCTCTAGACCTCTCGGGCTTTCACTTTCCGTCCTGTCCTCCCTGTCACTGTTCTCACCGCAAGGGCGCTGCAATGCTTTCTGGCAAGTCCACGGCCAGGGCTGGAGGCCCGGGCGCGTGGTAGTTACAGCGCAAGCCAGAGGAGACGCGCGGGGACTGCGGGCACCCAGAGAAAGGGGCCGCCCTCAGCCTGGGGGCGGGAGCCCCAGGACAGAGTTCCCCCGGAAGCTGACATCTAGGATGAGTCTAGGGCAGGGCTACTCAACTGCAGCCTTTACCAGCATTTGGGACCAGAGGATTCTTTGCTGTGAGTGATGTTGGGACAGCCAAGAATGTCTCTAGATGGAGCCAGATGTCCCCTAGGGGGCAGCATTGCCCCTGGCTGAGAACCACTGGATTAGGAGATAGCCAGATGGAGCACTGGAGGGAAAGAAGACTGTTCCAGGTGATGGAACAGCATGTGCAAAGGCCCTGTGGCTAGATAGAGCATGGTGCTTAGCGATTTAGGAACACAATAGTGCATCTAGTGCACAGGGTATGTGTGGCCCAGAGAAGAGGGGCTGGGCCAGAGACCACAGCACTCAGCCCTGGTCTGTAACCGTGTGGAGGAGTTTGGGCTTCATCCTGAGGGCGATGGAGAGCTATCCAGGCCTTGAGAAAGGGAGTGGAAGGGTCAGCTCTGCCTCTGTTTGCAAGTGGAGGAAGGACAGAGAGCTCCACAGGGGGTGGGTGACTTGGCCGTGATACCACCTGGAAAGGAGGCTGGGAGACCTTGTACTCAGTCCCTGGGTCTCCCTCTCGGTGAGTCTGGGAGGTCCCGGGGCGGGGCCGGGGGGGCAGGATACCCACCCCGTCTCCTCTGCACAGCAGCAAGATGACCTTGGAGCAGCTTTCCGGACGTGGATGGATACAGATGGAGCACTGAAAGCAGAGGTACCTCCTGGCCCCTGCCTGTGTGGGACCCCTTCCTGGGGGAGACAGAAGGAACGGCTCATGTGTGGTTAACAGCCTCTGCGTGGCCTGCACGGGGCCTCCCGGAGCTTATTTGTCTCCTGAGCTGGAGGCTGGGGAAAGTCAATGCCAAGTCGGCTCCCTTAAGACTCACAGTCCAGGGAGAGGGCATGGAAGAGCCCGTCATCTTCCTTCCATTTGGGGGCGGGGGAGGGTCAGTGGAAAGACTTCCCCTGACCCCTTCTGGAGGGATTTAGGGCCACTTCCCAGGCTCCCGCACACCCTCATTGCAGTCCCCCCTCACGGCCCCTGCTCTGCACCAGAGCCAGACTGGCCCTCTGCTCCTCCCAAGCTCCCAGACCCTGTGGCAGCCCCCATTCCTTCCCTGGTCCCCACTTTCCTCATCTGTTAAGTCGGGGGAACTGCCTCATCTCCCGAGTAGCAAGCACTTGCAGCTGCGGAGGTGCAGACCTCAGGCCGGGCCAGGACCTCAAGGGGCCGGTGGCCACCCTCTCTCCTCGTGACAGGGTTATAGCCATCCCGACCGGCTGGTGCTGGACCAGGGAGGGGAGATCTTTAAAACCTTACACTACCTCAGCAACCTCATCCAGAGCATTAAGACGCCCCTGGGCACCAAAGAGAACCCGGCCCGGGTCTGCCGAGACCTCATGGACTGTGAGCAGAAGATGGTGGACGGTACGGGGGTCTATGGGGTCTGAAGGCAGGACTTCCTGCCCTGGGGGTGCGGGTGGGGGGACCGGGCGGGGCAGGGGAGTTCCAGGAGGGGCTGGGGGGTGGGGCATTCGAATCTTGGCTCTTCAGGTCCCAGATTCCACCCTTGGGGAGACAGGCCCCTGGGGGGGTGGTCATTTATCCACGCCACAAGGCAGGCCTCACGCTTCCCGGGGTGGGTGTGGGGAAATGCTCGCGCCCTCTCACAGCCCACGGGGCTGCAAGCTGGGACCACCACATCAGTGCGAGGACACAGAGCTTTGTCAGGAAAGCCTCCAAGGGCGAGGAGGGGGCAGCAGACTGGGGAGGGGGGCGCTGTCGTGGATGCTCTGAAAACCAGCATTCCTGCCCCTCCCCCTCCCCCCAAGCCCTAGGAGGATCACTCACTTTGGGGGAACAGCCCATCCAGCCAGAAGATCCCTAAACCCCTTGGGCTAATGATCCAGCCTCTGTCAACCTCAGCTGCCCCCTCTGTAAAATGGATGCTTCACAGCAGCAACATAAGCAAGCGCTCAGCCCTGTGATATACCAGGGGCTCTGCCAGCTGTGAGCTCTGCCCAGAGGGTTTCTTTCTACCTCAGCAGCTCGTGGGAGCCTTTTCTGCTCCCTTTCCCGATGTCGTGCCCAGCTGGGGTTCAGCGGGTCCCCAGGGGTGCGGTCTGCTTGCAGAGCCCAGCCCCGGGCTCCTCCCAGCACGCATGTGCCGTCCCTCACCCGCGCTGCCCGCAGGTACCTACTGGGTGGACCCAAACCTTGGCTGCTCGTCCGACACCATCGAAGTTTCCTGTAACTTTACGCATGGTGGACAAACGTGTCTCAAGCCCATCACAGCCTCCAAGGTACCCATCTGCTCCCCCATCTCCACACTGACCCGTCGTCTCTGCGCCCCCACCCCTCCCTTGCTACCGCCCACCCGGGTTACAGCCTCAGCCTTGGCTGCCTTGCCTCATGGCCTCTTTGTGAACCCCAGATGCCTCTCCTGTAACGTATGGGTGAATGGTTCTAAATCTGTGGGCTCCAGACCCTCCTCGAGTTCTATGATGCTAGTGGTTTTCTCTTCACCTAGAACTTTCTGCCTGACCTCTGCATCAGCAGTAGTGGGGCCAAGCTGGCCTGGCTGGGGAAGCGTGAGGCATCAGCATAAACTAAGTCGGTTCTGTGCTCGCCAAGTTGTGCTTGCACACGTAACGGATGTTCAGGGCCTGTCTCTGGGCTAAGGGTCTGAGGCGGCCCCGGGGGAACCAACGAGAAACCAGGGCCGGCGGCAGCTCCGGGGCACCACCACACCCCTGCCCCGGCTTCCCCAAGGTGCACGGTGGGTCTGCGGGCTCAGCAAGTCGTGAGGTGGGAGGATTCCTGCTACAGGGGAGGAGCCCGTGGCCCCGAGGACCCCCGCCTCCCGTGCCCTCAGGCCTCCTGGGGGAGCTCCGGGAGGTGCTGACCGGCCCGCACCCGGACTCTGAGGATCTGCACGTGGCCCAGCTGGTCCGCAAGTCAGGTTGGGCCCCTGCCACGTGCAGGACGCTCTGCCCAGCACTAGAATTCAACAGGAAACACAGTAGCCTCACCAGTGCCCGCCCCCACACCAGCCAGGCTCTTGCCCCTCTGACTCTGCGGCTCGGGAGCCCCCATGCCAAACCCGCCTGGCAGAGGGGTGAGGCCAGAGACGGCACCAGCCCCGGTGGCATGACGGCCCACCCAGTCGCCATTCCCACCGGGAACAACAGCCGCCGTTTTGTGCTGGTCTCAGCCTGTAAAGAGAACCAGCCCTGGCGGTTCTTAGTACGCTTGCAAGATGCCCTTTGCTATTGAGAAACTTTGAAAAGCACAGGTTTGTTACTTACTGGACCTGAAAATTACACAGCCAGGTCGCTGGGGGAGAGAGAGGAGTGTGTGCAGGGCCCTGGGGTTCTGCTTTTACTGGGGTCCAGGGCAGGCGGCTTAGGGCTCCTCGGCACTTGTGTTATGAAAAGAAAAACCAACGATCTGGGCTTAAGCTGCCCCCACTGAAGTCATAGAGCCTGTCTTTGTTGGTTGTTGGGACTGCCACTTCTGGGATCTTGGGACTTACAAAGGGTGGGGTGGGCACCTCTCAGTGCCCCCTGCACTTCAAGAGCCTCTTGAACTTGGGCTACTTCCTCTTCCTCTCTGCAGCCTCAGGATCCCAGCTCAGCTCCAATGACAACCCCCCTCCCACACCCACACAATGGGGGACAGATCAGGTTACTTGGGAACCCTCCTAGCTGGGGCCCGGGTTCTTTCCCTTCCCTGTCACTCCTTGGCTGTGGACTGGCTCACGCTAGACCTTGACTTCCCCGTTTGGGGGCAAAGCCAGGAAAGACCCAAGCAGGAAAGAGCTTCTCTATGTGCTTCCAGAGAGAGGGGAGGGTATCTGAGAGCCTGGGGCAGCCGGCCCGACCTTATGTCACTGCCTTGTTTCCACCACAGGTCGAGTTTGCCGTCAGCCGGGTCCAGATGAACTTTCTGCACTTGCTAAGCTCTGAGGTGACCCAGCATATCACCATCCACTGCCTTAACATGACCGTGTGGCAGGAGGGCACAGGGCGGACCCCAGCCAAGCGGGCCGTGCGCTTCCGGGCCTGGAACGGGCAGATCTTTGAAGCAGGTGGTCAGTTCAGCCCGGAAGTATCAATGGATGGCTGCAAGGTAAGCGTCGGGGCCCCTTCAAGGAAAGACGTGTTTTTATTATAAAACTATATTTAACAATTAATGAAATACATGCTGGTACTTTCCATGACTATATTAGTGTAATACAGTATATTGTATTAGTATAATGTTAGTAAATACATATAATTTTTATCTTCATATAATCATTCTATTTTAACAGTTTTATAAAATTCCTTTGATTCACTGTCATCTCTGGGAAACTTCCGAGGGAAGATCTGGCTGATAGAAATTCCCCAGGCTGCTAGATGGCCGTAGACTGCCTTGCAAGGCTGCTTGTGGGAGAATGTATTTCTATTCTTCTCTCTGCCCCCACCCTGACCAGGCTAATTTGTTCCCTTAACACTTTGGGTTATTTCTAAATGCCTAAAACTGGGTGGGTTGTTGGCAGAGAGGGAGCTTGAAAGTTGTCCAAAAAACTGGTTTCACAAAATTACACAAAACTAACAATACACAGTGTTAGTGAGGATGTGGGGAAAGCAACACTCTTGCACAAAGCTATTTGGAAAGAAATTGGTAGAGGCTTTTGGGACGGCAGCTACATATATACAGGAATACCTCAGAGATATTGTGGGTTCAGTTCTATTCACTACAATAAAGTGAATTAAGTCTAATTAATTTTTTGGTTTCCCAACACATACAGAAGTTACGTTTACATTAGACTATAGCCTATTATGTGTATAACAATATCATGTCTAAAAAACAATGTACGTACTTTAATTTAAAAATACTTCACAGAGGGGCGGTTGGGTGGTTCAGTCAGTGAAGCGTCTGAATTTGGCTCAGGTCATGATCTCACAGTTCGTGGGTTCAAGCCTCGCGTCAGGCTTTGTGCTGACAGCTCGGAGCCTGGAGCCTGCTTCGGATTCTTTGTCCCCCTCTTTCTCTCTGCCCCTCCCTTGCTTGTGCTCTGTCCCTCTCTCTCTCAAAAAAAAAATAAACATTACAAAAAATACTTCACTGATAAAATGCCAACCATCATCTGAGCTTTCAGTGCATCATAATCGCTGCTCACAGATCACCACAACAAATATAATAGTAATGGAAAAGTGAAATGCTTTTATAACCTTCCATTTATAAAAAACACAACATCTGTGAAGATCAGCAAGGTGCAGTGCAGTGAAATGAGGTTTGCCTGTGCGGTAAAACATGGGTTCGTGAGCGTAATTCGTTCCAGAAACATGCTTGTAATCCAAAGCACTTGTATGTCAAAGTGAATTTCCCCATAAGAAATCATGGAAACTCAGATGATTCGTTCCACAACCCAAAAATAATCAAATAAAAAATGATTAAAGTACTGTAATATAATACAAAATCATAAAGAAAATACAAAATATAAAGAAAAGTAAGCAAATTAGCTTGCACTTACCTTTGAAAACCTTCGCGGCTGGAGGGAGGGAGATCAGAGACAGGAGGGTTATTGTGACGGATGACTTTCACTATCACTAATGGAATCACTGCTATCTATTGGCTCAATGGAATCTTTTTCTTTTTTAATGAACTTCAACAAGGAAACTACCCAGTGACACTTGCTTTTGCCTCCTTTTGAGGATTTCGCAGGAATGGGACATTGCATTGTCATTAAACAGATTCATTGCTCGCACTGCTACAACCTTATGCGGATGGTGATTTTCTACAAACTTTTGCACCGTTTCCCACATTTCACATATCTCCTGAATGTCATTTTAAGTGAGAGATTCCTCCGCCTTTCTCTCCTCCTCTGCAGATGAGATGCAGACATAGACTTCTTTTAGAATCTTGCAATTTCGGCCACTCGCATACCTCACTCATACTTCTTGAGGATTTCCTTCTTAACTTCCACTGTGATCATCTTCTTCTTACCA
The DNA here is from genome assembly GCF_003009895.1 of Hyaena hyaena. NCBI lineage: Eukaryota > Metazoa > Chordata > Mammalia > Carnivora > Hyaenidae > Hyaena > Hyaena hyaena. Next base: position 8,147,841 of record NW_024080638.1, read on the forward strand.
CCTTTCTTTTCAACCTCTTTCTGCATGGGGGCCATTGTATATGCTCGCACAGGTGTTGACTACAGTGCAGTATTAATAAACTCTTGTCATAGACTGTATTTAATGTAACCAGCACTAAGGCAGCAGAGGAAAGGGTCTATACGGCAGGCAGCCTGACTCAGAGTGGAGCAAAGCCTTCCTAAGCTTACTTATGTATGGAAAAGCAAAGGACTGTCTGTAGGTGCTTTGAAGTGACAAAAAATACACTAGTGCCAGTTGTGGGCGCCCCCTTCATGCTCTGAAAAATCACTGATTTTTGCCAAACACCCCAGCCTGAGACCCATCACCTGAGTATGGGAAACCAGTCACCCACAACCCCCTGAAGGAGAGAGAGAGAACCATTGGCTGGGTTGTGATCATGTGACGTTCAGCATCTCGTATTGCAAGACATGGCTCGTTTATGTACTTCTAGAATCTGTTCTGGGGCAACTAGAAGAACGTACACAGAAGTTCCGCTCCCGCGACATCCCTTATAGCATTCCTCATGGGAACAGAAATAAGAGATGCAATCTCAATGGATGAATGCAGGGGCAGCCCCTCGGTTGAGCGTCCAGCTTCAGCTCATGTCACAATCTCGCAGTTTGTGGGTTCGAGCCCCGCGTCGGGATCTGTGCTGACAGTTCAGAGCTGGGAGCATGCTTTGGATTCTGTGTCTCCCTCTCCCTCTCTGGCCTTCTGCTTGTACTCTGTTTCTGTTTCTCTCAAAAATAAACATAAACATTAAAAAAAATTTTAATACATAAAAAAACAGACAAATACAGACGGCCCCTACAATGAAATACCGTGACTGCATTAAAAGCGGTGAGAAAAGATGAGACATGCACAGGATAGATGGTGGGGGTCGTGCGGGTCACACATGTGCCCGTCCCCTTCTCTTCCCAGGTCCAGGATGGCCGCTGGCATCAGACACTTTTCACCTTCCGGACCCAGGACCCACAGCAGCTGCCCATCGTCAGCGTGGACAACCTCCCCCCTGCCTCATCAGGGAAGCAGTACCGCCTCGAAGTTGGACCTGCGTGCTTCCTCTGACCTCTGACCTCCTGGCTCCTCTAGACCTCGAGGGGGAGGGAAGAGGAGGAGGAGGGAAAGGGAGGGTCCCTCGGGGCAGGCGGGCCGGCCGGGGAGCCCAAGGATTCCCGGCTAGAGCCCCAGCTACCGTCTGTCCAGTAAGAGTGGCTGGGGGTGGGGGGGTGCAGCAGGGAACAGTGTATCCTTGGGACCGACCGATCCCAGCTCAGCCCCGAAGACCAACCAAAGAGCCAGCCATAGCGAGCTGGACCTGCACCCCACCTGCGCCCTGCGGCCCGTCTCCCAGCTCTGCTCTGCTCGGTTTCCTGCCCAAAGAGCCCCACCAGTCTGGCCAGCTCGAGGGGCGGGGGTTGTCTCACCGCCAGTCCCTGCCAGGAGCTTTGATGTGCAATATTAGAGAGGAGACATGAAAAAAGGAGAAAAGGAAAGAAAGAAGTATATCTATTTTATTTAAACAAACACAGAGAAAGGTGCATTACTAGTTTTTCACCTGAGAAAGAGGTGAGAGAAGGAGCAGCCAGAGGGTGGGAAGCGGTGGAGGCCGAGGGGGGGGCAGCACGACCCTGGGGGCTGGGGGCGCCCACGCTAGCTACCTCCCACTGTGAAATCGCTGGTGCTCGCTGTCTCATAGTGTATGTGATTTTTTTTTAAGGAAAAAAAAAGCCTATTTAAGATTCTGAAGGTGCTACCATTTTTGCCACAGACTTTGAAGACCGTTTTTGATGTGGGCTGTCCACATTTTGCGCTCTCCTCCAAATGACAAAGTTTGGGGAATTTAAACACGTTTCTAGTATCACCCTTGTGCTCATCAGGTAATCGACTAAGCAGGGGGAAGGGGAAGGAAAAAGGAAAAAAAAAAAAAAGTTTGGGGAATTTAAACACGTTTCTAGTATCACCCTTGTGCTCATCAGGTAATCGACTAAGCAGGGGGAAGGGGAAGGAAAAAGGAAAAAAAAAAAAAAGCAAAGCCAAAAAAAAAAAAAAAAAAGAAAAGAAAAAAAAAAAAAAAATACCAGAAACAGAAGCAGAAAGATTTACCTTTTTAATTTATGGGTTTTGAAATGTTTGTCCTTTTAAGGCAGAGGGAAGCCTGAGCGTGAAGGATTTGGGCTTAGCCTGGTCATGGTCCTGGAGGGAAGTTAGGCTTCTCTTGGAAGGTGGGATCTGAACTGGAGAGTCAGGGGAAAAAGCCTTGACCTTGAAGAAACCAGTTTTAAGAGCGGTTGTTGGGTCAGCGCTGGCCTTGGAGATGAAGTAACGATCTGGAACCATCTCACACAGCATGTAACGTTCCCTAGGATCCTCCCTTCCAGGAGCTTGTCTCTGCCAAGTTGTGGCCATCACTCGTGCCTTTCCATTGTCATTGAATCCTCTAGAAACCCAGCGTCATTAGCTCCAAGTGTAAATGTGGGCTGAGGAGAAAGACTGACTAGGGGAATCTCGGGGTTCCGCGTGATTGGGGGATACCCAGGGTAATCTGAGCTGTCCTTTAGCAACAACCAGTCAGCACCCAGGGTGGATTTTGAGGTTATTTTAAGTATGGAGTTATTTTTATAGAAGGGGAAATTTTATGTGAACGTCTATTTGTGTCTTCTTTTTTTATTCTTCTAAAGTCGCGTCTCTTTGGGAATTGGATTTGATTTTCATTATTTAATACCTCACTCTGGCCCACCTTCCCCACCAGACACTTCCTGTAAGCCTCGCCCTCCCGCCCCAGCCCAGACGCTCCCCGTGGAAGTGCGTTCTTGTAGCAGCTCGGGCCTCATCTCAGCCCTCGGTTTCCCCACACCGCCAGTCTCCACCTGGCCTCTGTCTCGTTCTTGGGATTTTCTGCTGTCCTCGTTTATGTCTGTCCACATGTCAGTGTGTTAAAACCCCGGCGGGTTCCGTTTCTCCTTTTTCCCTTCTGGATTTTAAATAAATATTTAAAACTGAGGCAATGGAATGATGCATCTGTGGCTGTGTGCTTCTTTGAACAGCCCAAAGGGAGGTTTCCAGCCAGGCTGGGGCGGGGGAGGAGGGGACAGAAGGTGCTCAGGGGATGCCCTGTTTATGCTGCTTCCCCCGAAGGAGGCAGGCAGGGGGAGAGATGGCGTGGGGTGAATGCGGGGGTGAGTACTGGTGGTCCAGGTCCCACGGGGTATTCACTTATTTTTTTTAAATTTTTTAAAAATATTTTATTTCTTTCTGAGAGAGGGAGACAGCATGAACAGGGGAGGGTCAGAGAGAGAGAGGGAGACACAGAATCAGAAGCAGGCTCCAGGCTCTGAGCTGTCAGCACAGAGCCCGACATGGGGCTCGAACCCACAAACCGTGAGGTCGTGACCTGAGCCAAAGTCGGACGCTTAACCGACTGAGCCACGCAGGCGCCCCAAGGGGTATTCGTTTCTTAGGGTCGCTGTAACAGTTCCGCCAGCCTGGAGGCTTAGAGAGGCAGAAATGCATTCTCTCCTGGCTCTTGAGGCTGGAAATCTCAGTGGTGGCAGTGCCCTCACGCTAGGCGAGGCTCCTTACCCTGACCAGTGTGTGGTGGCCCCAGGCTTCTCTCGGCTTCTGGCTGCAGCACTGTGGTCTCTGCCTCGTTAGTCACGTGGCATTACTTCTCCCGTGTGTCTCCACACATCTTTTTTACATTTTAATTATTTTTAATGTTTACTTATTTTTTGAGAGACAGAGAGACAGAGCATGAACAGGGAAAGGGCAGCGAGAGAGGGAGACACAGGATCGGAAGCAGGCTCCAGGCTCTGAGCGGTCAGCACAGAGCCCAACGAGGGGCTAAAACCCACAAACTGCGAGATCATGAACTGAGCTGCAGTCAGATGCTTAACCGACTGAGCCACCCAGGTGCTCTCCCCACCCCACCACCACACATCTTTTTATAAGGATACCAGTCAGACTGGACGAGTTCATCTTCACTTGGTTACATCTGCAAAGACCCTATTTCCAGGGAAGGCCACATTCACAGGTAATAAGGTGAGGACTTCAATGCATCTTCTTGGGGGACACAATTCAACCCATGGCACATAGGGAGGAGGTATATCGAAGTTACCATGAGGAATTCTTTCCTTTTTCCCACCATAGTAACGTGCACATTAGACTTATCATTCATGACATTCAGTACATTCACAGTGCTGTGCCAACATCACCACTATCAAGTTCCAGAACATTCTCATCACCCTAAAAGGAAACTCCATGCTTATGAAACAGTCATTCACCATTCCCCTCTGCCTGAGTCCCTGGAAAACCACCATCTGCTTTCTGACTCTGCTTACTGTGGATAATTCATATAAATGGAATCATATTTCATATAAACAGAATCTTGTTTTGCAGATGGTCAGTCCCTTTAATGTCACTTTCCTCCCACAGAAAGCTTACTTTCTCTCTCTTTTTTTAAATGTTTATTATTTATTTATTTTATTATTTTTTTTGAGAGACAGAGTAAGAGTGGGGATGGGCAGAGAGAGGGAGACACAGAATCCGAAGCAGGCTCCAGGCTCTGAGCTGTTGGCACATAACCTGACTTGGGGCTCAAACCCACAAACCATGAGATCGTGACCTGAGCTGAAGTTGGACGTTTAACTGACTGAGCCACCCAGGTGCCCCAAAAGCTCACCTTCTGTGGTTGACTTCTCTCATGTAGCATGATTTCAAGGTTCACCTTTGTGGTATATGTATCCATACAGTACTTCATTCCATTTTATGCCTCACTAATAGACTACTGTCTGGATATACCACAGTTTGATTCTCCGCTCCTCCACTGAGGGACATCTGGGTTCTTCCCATCTTTTGGCCCTTGTGGACATGCTTCAATACAAGCATTTCTTACCTATGCTAGAGAGATGCCACAATATCACCTGCCTTGGAGGAAGCGAGTAAGCATCTGAGAGATGGCTGGGCTTAGCAACTAAATAGACAGGACCACCCAGGTTAATTTGAATTTCAGATAAACAGCAGTTATTTTTTAATATTATTTAAGTTTATTTATTTATTTATTTATTTATTTATTTATTTATTTATTTATCTTGAGAGAGATAGAGACAGTGTGAGCTGGGGAAGGGCAGACAGAGAGGAGGAGAGAGAGAATTCCAGCCAGAATCCCAGAGAATCTGTGCCAGCACAGAGCCCGATGTGGGGCTCAAACTCACAAAGCCAAGAGATCATGCCCTGAGCTGAAACCAAGAGTTGGACACTCAACCGACTGAGCCACCCAGGTGCCCCAACAATATTTTTTTTTTAGCATATCTGGGACATATTAGGACATAGCTATACCCCACAGGACCCGGAACCCTGATCTCCTGACTCCTGGTTCATAATTCCTTTCTTGGCTTGTTCTCCCACCCTGGGAGCTTGAATGAATCAGAGATTTTCTGCCCTTCTCACCCAGGAGAAAGAACAAAGCACAGGCAGTTGAATTCATATCCGGGATTTTATGTTTTAAAGCCTTGCTGTTTCTAGGTCATCAGGGTCTCCTCCCCACCCCCCTCCCCGACTCCAGACAGGGAGCACCGGATGCTGCTCCTTCGCTGTGGCTCCAAGAATCCTGTCTGCAGAGCCCAGGATTCATGGGCTGGAAGGGCTTAGAGACCCTCACACCCCAGACACCCTGTCATAGGGTTCCACAGAAGGTAACTACAGCCAGGGAAGTGCCCGAGGTCACCTGCTGAGGCCAACACAGAGCTCTGATTCAAATCCAAGACTGCTGACAGGTGTGGCGGGGGGGGGGGGGTGTTGCTCAGCGTGGCCCCCTGGGATTAGCAGAAACAGCAGCCCCTGGGAGTTGGTTACAGAGGCACATCTTCAGCCCCGATCCCAAACTACCAAATCACAGACTCCCAGGGTCCCAGCAGTCCAGGTTTTAAACAAGCCTCCCTGAGATACAAATCAGAACCACACTGAGATGCCACCTCCAGCCAGTCAGAGTGGCTAAAACAAACAAATCAGGAGACTCTAGATGCTGGTGAGAATGTGGAAAAACGGGCACCCTCCTACACTGTTGGTGGGAATGCAAACTGGTGCAGCCCCTCTGGAAAACTGTGGAGGTTCCTCAAAAAAGGAACAGTAGAACTCCCTAAGACCCAGCAATAGCGCTGCTAGGAATTTACCCAAGGGATACAGGAGTGCTGATGCATAGGGGCACATGTACCCCAATGTTCACAGCAGCACTCTCAACAATAGCTAAATCATGGAAAGAACCTAAGTGTCCATCAACAGATGAATGGATCAAGAAGATGTGGTTTATCTAAACAACGGAACACTCCCTGGCAATGAGAAAGAATGAAATCTGGCCATGTGTAGCAACATGGATGGAGTTCGAGAGCGTTATGCTGAGAGAAATAAGTCAGGCAGAGAAGGACAGACATCATATGATTTCACTTGTATGTGGATTTTGAGGAACTTAACAGATGATCATAGGGGAAGGGAAGGGAAAAAAAAGTTACAAACAGAGAAAGGGGAAAACCATAAGAGACTCTTAAATACAGAGAACAAACTGAGGGTCAATAGGTAGGAAAAATGGGTGATAGGCATTGAGGAAGGCACTTGTTGGGATGGGCGCTGGGTGTTCTATGTAAGTGATGAATCACGGGAATCTATCTCCAAAGCCAAGAGCACACTGTATACACTGTATGTTAGCTAACTTGACAATAAATTATTTTAAAAATAAATAAGTAAAAATCAATAAATCAATAAGCAAGCAAGCCTCCCTGGAGATTCTAGTGAGTGTTCAAGTCCCAAGAATTGAGGCCCTACATTATTTCCTGAATCTAGAAAATAGTTTTCCAAAATAGGAAACAAACAAACAAACCTGGAAATAAGAATATTCTTTTCATTTCTCTGACCAAACATTAATCAAGAATGACACGGAATGGGCTACTTCTTGAACCGTTTCCTAAGGTCCACCACCTATGGTCGCCCCGAGAGTCTTCCCCGCTGTTTGAGCTGACTTCCGTTTCTGCAGATGGGAAGGTCCAGTCACGCTGGTGTCCGCCGGCCCCTGCGAGGCCGGGGGACGGGTCTTGTCCTCCACTGTGGCCACAGAGGCCAGCATGCCTGAGGCACTCACACCTGCTCAGCAAGGCTCGCTGGACCATCTTCCTGACACGCGTGTCTCGGCCGCACCTTCCCTGTATGAAGCCATGTGTGGGCATTGCAGTTACAGAGACAGTCTGGGCAGGATGTCTGGGGGTGGGGTGGGGTGAGTGGGCTCTGGGTCCAGTGGAGGCCGCTGGAGGTGTTGGACCTTGTGTGCTGGGGGCAAAAGGCCAGACTGGGGAGCGGTGGTTGGGGAGGGCATGGCTGATGCAATCCCAGCACAGGGAGGCTTGTCAGGAGGTGATGCTCTGTATTAATCAAGGTTTCTAGAGAAACAAAACCAGTAGTGTGTGTGTGTGTGCGTGAAAAGATTTTTAAAAATATATTTAGAGAGAATGCGTGCATGTGTGTGAGTGGGGGAGGGCAAGGGAGAGAAAGAGAGACAGAGAGAGAGAAAGAATCTCAGCATGGAGCCCGACACGAGGCTTGGAGCCCAATACGGGGCTTGATCCCATGACCCTGGGATCATAACCTGAGCTGAACTCGAGAGCTGGATGCTCAACCTACTGAGCCACCCAGGCACCCCTGTGAAGAGATTTATCATAAGGAATTGGCTCACATGATTATGATTGTTGGCGAGCCCAGGATCTGCAGAGTGAGTTGGCCAATTCAAGACCCAGGCGAGCCGATGGTGTCATCCCAGCATAAAGGCTGGCAGGCTGGAGAGCCAGGAGGAAACAGTTTCAGTTCATGTCCAGAGGCCAGAAAGGACTGAGGTCGGTCTCCACCAGTCAGGCAGGAGAAGTTCTCTCTTACCCAGACTCTTAATTCTATTCAGGCCTTCAACCGATTAGGTGAGGCCCACCAACACTTGGGGGAGGGGCAATCTGGTTTACTCAGGCTACACCCATTCAAATGTTAATCTCATCTAAAAACACCCTAATAGATACGCCCAGAATATTTGACTAACTATCTAGGTACCGCAGGGCCCAGTTAACTTGACACATAAAGTGAACCATCCCAAGCTGGTGCTGATAGAGGATGAATAAAGGTTTGCCAGGTGACGGAAGGCACTGGAAGGACAGGGAACAGCAGCTGCCAAGGCTTGGAAGCAAAGGCCGTACTGCATATTTGGGGGTGCTCCCCGGTAGGCGGTGGGAGCCCCAGGGCTGGGAGTAGCGCCAGCCACAAGGTGCACAGGAGAGCAGGGTGTGCGCCTGTTGGTCAGGCTGGGTTGGAGCTGCAGGGGGCGCTGTGGAGCCATCCAGGAGGCAGCCGGCTGAGCAGGGGGACAGGAAAGCGCTCTGTGCTGTGGTCAGAGCTCCAAGGCGTCAGCAGCATCTGCGTGAAGACACGGAGGGGGTGAGAGAGTCAGGGAGAAGGGCCAGAGGGAAGAGAAGGGCTGGGTGAGGACTGTGACATTCCTGACTCTCAGCCCGGCCTCCAGGAGGGCCTCTGTGACCCGGCCAGCGAGGCCTCTGAAGCCAGGCCAGCTCCTTCCCAGCAGGGCCAGGTAGGAGATTGCTGAGGACACAAAGGCAGCTCTTCCGGGGCCGGCAGCACCTACAGTTCCCTGTCTCCCGTTGCACAACCAAGTGTCAGGAAGCAGCCAGAGTGGACTTCCCACGTTGGGCCAATTCCCCCCTCCCCCCAAACATTGTTTGCTCTGTCCACAATGAATCAAGCCCAGCCATGGAAAGTTCCCTTCCACCAATGACCAGCTGCCCCGTGCTGGGAAAAGAAGGAAGGAATGAGGAGAAGCTGGGACCGGAATCCATCAGCCAGCCAGGGCCATGGCCTTGGGCTGGCCATGCCTTTTCTCTGGGCCTCAGTTTCTCCCTCTGCAAAATGGGGGTGATATGCCCTTCTCTGCTTGCTAGCCACAGACAGAGCTATTATCTGTAATAAGTAGGGTAAGTCATCTGGAACCGAATGATATTCAACTGCTCTAAAAAAATGCACTTGCATACGGTTCAACCCAATAACAGCACCTTTCAAAATAATGGCGGCTGCGTTTTCTTGCACACTGACCATGAATGGGAGCCCTGTGGAGTGTGACACGTTTTCATCTCATGCACAGCTCTCCTGAGAAATGTGTGACGACGCTAGCCCTTCAGATGAGGGAAGCTAAGTCCAAAGGGGTTACATAAATTGTCCAAGATGACAAAGCAGGGTCTGAACTTGAGCAAGTCTTTTTGAGTGTGTCCTCAGCCCGAACGCAACGTTCCGAATTAGGATCATTTGCTCTGCCAATGTATTCTCCGTGGCTGTTCATGTAGAACAGCGATCATGACCTGAGCCAAAATCAAGAGCGGGACTCTTAACCGACTGAGGCACCCAGGCGCCCCCTGGAAAGATTTCTGTAATGCAAGAGTCTGTCTTTTCTCCCTACCCCAGCTCGTCATTACACTGATGGTAGTGGTTATTATGACTGACAGACTCTTAGAACCAAGTTTGTCTCAGATGACAAGCATTTGACAAATGCGAGCTGATTTAATCCTCTTAACGACTTGATAAAGTAGCAACTCTCACTCTCCGAATTTTACAGATGGGAAAATTGAGGCACAGAGAGGTTAAGTGCCTGGCTCGAGGTCACACAGTAGCAAGTGGTCAAGCCAGGACAATACTTCCCCACCATCCCGCATGGCCCTGATTGCTTTTCTATTTCCTGCCAAACTTCTCCGGACATGATACCCGGGCCAGATGGAGGGGCAGGGCAGGGAGGGCTGTCCAGACCCTCCATCCATAGAGGTACTAATCCATCCTTGACATGTAAGAAGATGGAGAAAAGTATACTGTGTCAGGGGGTGTGTTGGCTGTGCTTGAAGGAACTACTTGGAGAGTAACTCCTCCTGGGGTGGGGGGCGGGTGGCAGAGAGACTCCCAAGGCACCTGGGCAATGGTGAGGACCACTCACTTCCATTTACTCACCGTTAGAGAAGCATTCATCTCCATGCTACTTGCAAAACATCTGGCCACCAAATGTAATTCAAAGATAGGGTACAAGGGGGAAGAATTGCCCCCCTGGGGTCTGAAGTGTTGGTGGCGAAGAAGGATGTTTAGGGCTATGGGTCATTCTCTGACAGTTCTAGGTACAGGATCCCGCTTGACAGAGATGCTGTGTGTGTGTGTGTGTGTGTGTGTGTGTGTGTGATATGCGAGGTCCTATAGCTCTGGGGTCTGTGCAAAAGCCCTGACATTCCAGGGTAATGGTGGTGATGTCCCCACAGAACAGGCAGCTTCTCTTTGACATAAGCAGGATGGGGCGCCTGGGCGGCTCAGTCGGTTAAGCGCCCAACTTCAGCTCAGGTCATGATCTCACAGTTCATGAGTTCAAGCCCCGCGTTGGGCTCTGTGCTGACGGCTCTGCTGCAGCCTCTGACCGCCCTCCCTAGGTGGTCACCCCCGCCCCTCCCATCTTCCCTCCTGCAGACAGAGGGAGCTTTCTGAAGGGCAAATCTGACTATTCCTCTCCCACCCTACTTAAAATCTTTCCATTCCTGTTGACACCCCGTCACTCCCGCGCCATCTCGTAGGGGCCTCCTGGTCCTTTATGCGCCCCATGCCCTCCTCTCACCTCCGCTCTTCCTTGCCAACGAGCTCCAATCCTTTTCTCAAGGCTCAGATTAGAGCCATGCAAGTTCAGAACACTCAGTGAGCTGGCAAGGAAAGAAGAAAGAAAAAGGGATTTTCACTTCTGACAAGGGTTCGGAGAAAAGGACTCGTCTGTGCGTTTCCAAATTGGCATCACATTAAACAGCGTTAGTGTTTTTTGTCTTCTCTGTTTGGGGAGAGAGTTGTGGTTTTTTTTTTTTTAATCAACTTAATTGAGGTATAATTGGCATACAATAAAACGCACACATTTTAGGTTTACGGTTCAATGAGTTTTCACAAACGTGCATTATGAGCGTAACCACCCCTGCGGTGGAAATGTGGAACAGTGCCGCCTGCTTCAGAAAGTGCTCGGACAACCTCTGGCAGCCTGACTGCCCTCCTTGCCTTGGGCAACCGCAGATCTGATTTCTACCATTATAGATTAGTTTGGGCTATTCTAGAACCTTCTACAAATGGAACTATACAGTTTGTGCTTTCTTAAGTCTGGCTTCTTTCACTCAGCATAATGTTTTTGAGATTCATTCGTGTTGTCTTACGAATCAGTAGTTCGTTCCTTTTTATTGCGAAGTAATGTTCCATTTACAAAAATGCCACAATGTGTTTTTCCATTTTCCTGATGACGGGCATTTGAACCGTTTCTAGTTTTTGGCTATTTTGAATAACAGTGTGGGTTTGTACGTGACATGTTTCTCCTTCTCTTGAATGCTATGGTAATTTTAGAAGGCGATTTGGTCACTTGTGACACTTATCAGAGAGAACATCACAATGTGAAGTGCTATGGGCAATTATAGCTCAATAACGCTGGACAAATGAAACAAAATGCCATAAGTATAAAGAGAGGACATCATTACGTATGTTGGAATCTAGGAAGCAGACAAAGGGTATGCGTCCATTAAAATGTTGACCACGAACTACACTGAAACATGAAAAATGACTTGAAATATAGGAGATGAACAAGAACATAGAATTGTAAGCATGTCATCATAAGACTTTTTGGACATATTCATTCATAGGGATAACGATCTGACGTTGGCAGGTAAAAATGCAAGCAGGTAGTGGAAATTCTCATTCTGCAGAGATGACCACTGGCCAGGGTTGGGGACCAACTGGTGAAAAGAGACGCCCACCTCCCTGCTCACATGGCAGGGGGGTGGAGACTGCATGGACATCATTTCTTGTTTTAGATGTTGGAAGAGAGTTCAGGTAATAACCACGTTTACTGGAAATAGACATATAACTTAGATGCCGCCTTCATTTGGAAACATCCCTTCCTCCAAGGCTGGGTTGCCCAAGACCATCCTCCCCACCCCCCACCCCCATCCCTGGACTTTTGCTCGTCCACAGTGGTTACCACACTCAGTTGGAATAGAATCCATGTTTTGCCCTCTCCCCAACCCTTGACCCCTCTCCCACCCCACTCCCCACACCCACCCCACCTAGCCTGGGAACCCTCTGAATCGCCATCTGCATTTGATTCATGGTTGGGTCTCCCTCAAAGTCTGAATGCTCAGTGGGACACGAATTGGGTAAAAACATAAGAGCTTTTAAAACAAAACAAAACAAAACAAAACAAAACAAAACAAAACAAAACAAAACCCGAACCTAAGAGGTTGCTTAGAGGCTTCTCTATTGAAATCTACCGTGTTTGACAACACCGCTCCGGCCCACACCCACCTTGGCTTTGAATAGGCGGACGTTGGGCTCCTGGTAATGCTTCTAGGTCAGGGCTCTCAATTATACCCAGGCTTGGAGGCTTCAGCCACAGCCGGCTTTGGGGGAAGGAGGGAACAGTTTGTGCCAGGCGTTTCGCAAGCATCACCTGACTTGTCACCAGGGGGCTCCAGGACTCCACCCACAGCTGGATATAAAGGTGACTGTACCCTCCAGCCATCAGTCCTGCCTGACTCCAGTGCCTCTCCCTGTAGGCATGGCGCTGTCCTGGGCCCTGGCTGTCCTGAGCCTCCTTCCTCTGCTGGCAGCCCAGAGCCCCGAGTGTGGCAACCTCACGGCGAAGCACATCACCAATGCCACCCTGGACCAGGTGCGTGTCCGGGGCCCCGAGCGCCGCGGGCAGCTGCCTCCCTCCCTGGGCTTCCCTTTCTCCTGCTGGCTCGCGGTCAGCCCCCTTCCCCCGCCTCCCCTACTCTGCCCTTTTCTCTCCTGCATCCTGGGGTGACATTCTGACCAGCCTCTGGGGGCATTCTTCCACTTCCAAGCCTTACTGCAAGGTCCCTCAGAGGGGACATTCTGTACTGCGGGGAGGGGCCATCCGGTGGCTGGGGGAGGTGCCTGAACCTCAGAGTGACCTCCCGCGTGTCCGCTCCTCGCCGGGGGCCCCAGTCTCCCCATGTGCAAAAGGGAGGGAGAGATCTGCCCCACTGACCCCGGAGGGATTCGGCCCTTGGCCGCCATCATCGCCTCCTGGCTTCTCCCCAGCTCTCTGGCAAGTGGTTTTACATCGGCTCGGCCCTCCGCAACCAAGAGTTCAACCAGTCGGCTAGGACAATCCAGGCGGCCTTCTTTTACTTTGACATCAACTCTACAGAGGACACAATACTGCTCAGGGAGTACCTAACCATGTGAGACCTCCCATGTGCTAGCCAGCCCCCCGCCCCAGGATCCTGCTCCGAGCTCCAAGCTCTGAGCTGCAGCTGCAGCTGCAGGGAAGTCCCTCCCGTCTCCTGGTCTCAGCCTTCTCGCACATGGAATGGGGAGGGTGGGTTCTAATCGCCACCAATTCCTGCCCCTCGATGGCGGTGGCCATTGACTGTCCACTTCTCCGTGACGGTCTTCTTGTTTTACTCCCCTCTTCATCTGTTAGAGGGAGCCAGTGCGTCTACAACACCAGCTTCTTGAGTGTGCACCGGGAGAACGGGAGCCTGTCTAAGCACGGTGAGGGCCAGCCCACCAGTGGGGGCGTGTGGGTGGGCCCGCTGAAAGAGGAGGTGCTGGGGCTAAGGCCGGGAAGGCTGTAGGCACAGAGAACACAGGGCAGGCCCACTTCCCACACCTCTGAGGTCCTGGGTCTGCACACTGCAGTAATCCCAAATAGCCACCGACATATGTGAGTTCTGTGCCAGGAACGGAATTGACACACTTAATCCTCACGAGCAACCTTAGGAGGACATTACAGTGATCAGATGAGGAAACAGAGAAACAGAGATGTCCAGCAATTTCCCTGAAGTCACACAGCCTGTCATTAGAACTAGGATTCAAGCCCAAGGCGGGCTGTGGTCCTGCCTCTCTCAACCACTCTTTCTCCTCCCGGATGAGGGTGGCAGTCTGTGTCAGGCACACAGTGACTCACTCATATCCCCACCATCACCCCAGAGAGGGCACCTAGTAGGAGCCTGCAAATGCCAATGGAATTAAACCAACAGCACTTAGCAGCCCTGAGGCTCCTGTCTGAGCCTCACTTTCCTCACCTGGAAAATGGGGAGAAAGGCCCATTTCTGAGTGCCACATCATAGCACAGGGCCGGGAGCACAGTTGGACTAGGGGCACGTGGCCCTGGTAAACCCGTGACCTTCACTCATCACCGTGTGGCACGGGCACCCCTGGGGCTCCTTGCCTACGACTGGGAACCTCTGTGCTGTGTGGTCTCACCCAGAGGTCTTCCCCTCCAGAGTTCGGCAAAGAACAATTTGGCTACCTGCTGCTCACCAAGGACCCCAAGACCTTCATGCTTGCCTTCTCCCCGAAAGACGAGCAGAACATGGGGCTGTCCTTCTACAGTAGGCATCCCTCAAACTTCCTCCACCCTGCCCAGGACTCCCTTCCCCTGCGGCCGGGCCCCGGCTCCCCCGCCCTCCCCGGCTTCCCAGCCAGGCCCCGGCATGCTCACGCAGCACCCCCCCCCGTCACTCCCGCCTGCAGCTGACAAGCCACAAGCGACCCAGGAGCAAATGAATGGGTTCCATGAAGCCATCACGTGCATGGGCTTACAGAAGTCGGAAATCGTGTACACTGATGAGAAACAGGTGAACGCAGGGAGGACCAGGCCGTGCCCACCCTCGGGGTGACCCCGCCTTGGGCAGCCCCAGGGGCCCAGAGGGGATGAGCTGCCGGCCCAGGCTGTGCAGCGAGATAAGACCTCCCACTATGAACGGCTGAGCTTCCCGGAGGCCCACGGGACAAGGGCCCAGGAGGGAAAACTCACTGTGAAACGGAGGGGGTGTGGGAGGGGCTTGGAAAGGAGGGGCACGGCGGACACACGGGTGGCCGTGGAACATGACAGAGCAACACTCAAGGGTAACGATCGCTGACAACTGCGGGCCACACCCCAGACTTCAAATACCCGTGGGTGGGGAGTGGGTATTGTGGCTTCCAGCACCACCCAAACTGCCCCATGTCCAGGACCACCGGCCTGACTTTTGCCATCGCTGAGAAGTTCCTATAAAATCATCTCCTTCACACTTTCCTTTCAACCTGTATCCAGGGAGAGGCTCCGCTCACTCTGGTCCTGTGCAGTAATATCTGAAACGCACAGGGCTGATGAGCTGGTGACACTTTTTTTTGGATATACTTGAACTGCTTTCAGGGATTATTGAAATAAAAACGTCTCTGCTTGCCGCCTGAGGTCGTCTCCGGTGGTCACGGTGGCTGGCGTAAACCATCTCCGCTCCCTGCTCCTGGGAGCCGCTGGGAAGGACTGGGTTCACAGGCACCAGCTGGTCCCCTGGCCCGCTCCCTGCTTACCCCCCTCTCCCATCTACCGGCCAGGGACCTTGGACGGGCCCCATGGCCACCCTGAACCTTGCTTACATCATCTGCCCAATGATTGTGAGGAACCCAGAGCAACACAAGGGCTTGGCAAGTCCTGGGTAAAAGCCAAGCTGTCCTAAGGGCTTGAGGCCCCGTGCCCAGGTGAAGACGTTGAGCCTCAGAGAGGGAAATGCCTTGCCCAAGGTCACCCAGCGAGGAGGCGGCAGAGCCTGAGCTGGTGCCGCGGTCCAAGTTCTTCCCCCCGCCCCCCAAGAGCCCTGCGCTCATCCCACCACGATGCTCCCTCTGTCTTCCAGGATATGTGTGGGCCTCTGGAGAAACAGCACAAGGAAGAAAAAGAAAAGCAGAAGGAAAACGAGGGGTCATCGGATGACAGAGCATTGGGTTAGGAGCTCAGGGACTCTGGGGCCCTTCCTCAGCCCGAGGCCCGCCCTTTGTACCTCAGGTCTTTGTCTCAGCGGCATCAATAAAGCTTCTGCATTTGAAGCAGGCAGCTTGTCCTTCGCTCATTCAGTCACTCACTCACACGTGTGGAAGACTGGCCTGAGCTGAGCCCTGGCTCCTCCCCAGGTCAGCCCCTGCCCTTCTGCTTGGAAGAGCCCCCTGCTGAAATACCCGGCACAGGCTGGAAGATGACAGGCACCCAGCGCAGGAAGGGGGAGGTTCCTCCTGTGGCAGAAATCTGGGAAGGCCTCCTGGAGGGGGCATCTGAGCCAGTCTAGAAAGATTTGGAGCTCACAACCCCTGCTGTTCCAGCTGTCAGCTAAGGATCCGAGAGGGTGCGGCTTGAGAAACACGGAGGCAGGAGGCCCTGGTAGTTCAGGTGAACGGGGGCGGTGAGGAGCCCGGCGCGGGGTACCAAGCATGAGGGACCTCACCTTAGACATCACCCTGGCCACCTGGGGAGCCCAGGTGGGAGGGGCTGGACTGGAGGCAGGCAGACTCTGGCAGAGGCTGCGGGGAGCATGCTGGCAGTAGGAGGGGTCCTGGGGGGGGGCAGGACGGAGAGACGCAGAGACCTTGGGGCCAGGCCAGAGCGCCTGTGTCTCCACGAGGCACCCTCACAGGGCCCGCCTGACGCCCACAGGGATATAACGAGGGGTGCGGTTGGCCCCTAGAGACCGGCCAACCTGCAAATATGTTTGGAGCCCTCGAGATGTGGCCACGTCCAAGGCAGGCCCACTTCGGGGCACAAAAGTACTGAGCACCCAAGCGGGGAGTCCAGCCACCTTCCAGACCCGACGGCTTCGTGATTCAAGGCCACGTGAGGGAAGCAGACCCACTTAGTGGCGGAAAACCTGGGGCCGCGTAACCTCAGGCAATTCCATGAGCGGGTGGCCCAAGCCGTGGGGAGTGTCGCGGCCATGACCTTGGCGCCCGATGCCCAGCCCTGCGGCGATTGTACTGCCCCCTCCCGGGCGCCACCCTGCAAAGACCCAAGACCCCAGCACCCTTGGCTCAAAGCAGGAGCCACGCCGCACCCGGGGCACTGAGGCGGGGGATACCTCCCTGGGCCCCTGCCGCTGTGCCCTTGGCTCCCCGCTCCCTTCCTCGTACCCCTGGAACAGCCTCTTGGCATCCAGGAGGCTCAGAGCCTACAGGAAATGTTCCCTTCTCGGCTAACTGCCATTGTCAAGTCCGCTGAGAAGGATCAGCTGGAAAATGAAACAGAAACGGTCCCGGAGGGCAGGGAGGAGCACGCGGAAGGTGAGGGAGATGGAGAGCGAGCCACGGGTAGCAGGAGTCGGGGAGATAAGCTCCTGCAGGTTAGGAAGAAGAGAACAGCAAAGAAAATGGATTTCAGAGTCAGGCATCATGAGGCTGGGCAGATAGCCCATGGGGACCTCGGCCTCTCATCCACGAAGGAGGCCCATGGTGGGGGTAATACTTAGCTCAAGAATCGGCATTCAGGGGCGCCTGGGTGGCTCACTTGGTGAAGCGTCCGACTTCGGCTCAGGTCATGATCTCATGGTTCGTGGGTTCAAGCCCCACGTCAGGATCTGTGCTGACAGCTCAGAGCCTGGAGCCTGCTTCGGATTCTGTCTCCCTTGCTCTCTGCCCCTCCCCCACTCACACTCTGTCTCTTAAAAAAAAATTGGCATCTAGTGGGTGCTCAGGAAATGGTGGCTGATATTTGCTACTAAAAGGCGCACTGGAAAGGAGAGTCTATTCTGGCCCCAGTAAGAAGGGGTTTGGCCGGACAGCCTCTCCAGTCAACAGGGTAGGGTCCGGAGACAGGCATAGGGAGAAAGCTGGAGAAACAGTAGCCTCCAGAGGAAGGCGGGCAGGGTCTGGAAAACTGCATCCAATAGGCCCCCTGGGGGAAGGGCTTGGCTCGTCATCAAACCTTCCTCCCCGCAGAGCTGAGTTAAGAAACCACAAGTCGATGTCACACCACAGACGTGGGCGGCTTTGGGAATGTTTTTTTTTTCCTTTTTTTTTTTTTTTAAAAGATCAATATTCATTCTTCTTCATTTCCCCTTATAACGAAAATAGACTTTTAAATGCCTCAAATATACAAATATCACTGATGCATACACATTCCAGAAAGGCTGAGGTTCACGCTGCTACAAGGTAGGAGCAAGAGACAGGCTGGCCTCCAGACCAGGGCCTGGCAGGGGCTAGGCCGCCAGCCAGATTCCACAGGGGTCCCGGGGACAGCGCTGGGGCTCTGGGGATGAGGTACAGAGAGGGACCATGGTGCACAGCTTCCTGGGCCCCCCTGTGCGTGTCCCCTTCCCAGCGGGCCGGTGGGAAAGTCCTCTCCAGAGGAGCTGGGCATATGTTATCCTGGGGGCCCGACATCTTGACATTTTGATGGTGTCAAAGAGCCCAGCTGGTCACCAGTCAGCAGGAGGAAATTCCCAGAGATGCCCACGCTGGAGGGGCTGGTCACAGGCGAGGAGACAGGTTCGTACCAGAGACTCCGGCCCTATGCCTTCTTATCTGGCCTTGTAGGTTGGATCTAAGAGCAGGGAAGCTCAGTAAAAAAAAAAAAAAAAAAAAAAAAAAAAAAATCTGTCCATCTGTATATAAAATACATATTATTAGCCAGAGGTGGGCAGTGCAGGGCCAGCAGACCCCGAGATTGCCTCCGGGCAGAAGGTGGCCTCGGGCTCTGGGGCTGGTCCCCGGGCAAGTTCCTTCTCACGATGCCCAGGCCCGCACCCCAGTGCTCGGGAGGGGACTGCGGGGACCCGCAGGCCTGGCTCCAGCCGAGTCCTGGCCTGGGGGACAGAGCAGGCAGCCCGTCCACCTGTCCCCCCCCCCCCCCCCGTCCGTGTCTGAGTCTCCAGAGCCAAGTCAGAAGAGGCAGGAGCCCCTGAGGCTCCGGGCCTGGCGCAGGTCGGCCGACAGGGAGCGGCTCATGTGTTTGGTGGTGGAGCGGATGCTCTCGGCGGCCCGCACGGCTCGATTCAGGGCCTTGTTGAGCTCTTCCAAGTCCGCCAGGTCCAGCTGGACGGAGTGCCGGTGCCCCCGGGCCGGCCGGGGGGAGGCTGCGGGGGGCCACTCGGCGGCGGCTGCTTGGGGGGAGGAAGCTGAGGTAGGTCCCGGAGGCGCATAGTACCTGAGGAGAGAGGAGCCTGCGGTCACTCAGCACGGAGAGGGCTGGGCAGCTGGTGTCTTATTCGTTCCGTGGGCACCGTGACACGGGTCTTACGGGCGGGCGAAGAGAAGCTCGAGAAGCTCAGTGAGGCAGGGGGCCCGGCGGCAAATCCTAGCCATCCCGGGCGGCTTCCCCTCTCAAGGGCTCTTCTCCCACCTGAAAGAGCCACACTTAGCTCCCTCCCAGGAGAGATCCGATAAGAAAAGTGGGGTGAAAAGCTCTGGGGGCTGCCTGGCCGCTCTAAGTGCTTCTGCACACGTCAGCCCAGAGCCAGAGCGCTGGAAGGGGCGGTGCCGGACTCACACCCAGAGCTAATCAGCACCAAGTAAGGCCAATACACATCACCTGACCCGAATGAACAGGCTTCTTGAATCCAGTTCCTTCCTCTGGGGACCGACAGGCGTAACCACTGGGTTTACACACATCCCTACCGTTTAGTAATCTGATGACCAGCTAGCTTGGCCTGAAAGCCGTCCAAAACTCCCTCGGAGGCAGAAGCTACAACGGTCCCCCACCTCCTGGCCAAAACCCAAAACAGAAAACCCTCCCGGCTAGAAAGCCTTTGGCGCGGTGGCTATAAGGCATCTGGCCAGCAGGTGGCAGCACCGGCCCATAAACTTTCTAAAGGGCACCCTGTCATTGAGCATGCTCAGTCCTGCTGCGGGCAGAGGGAGCCTCTTCAGGGCATCATCAGCCCAAATTCTAGTAGCATCTAGAGCCATGCTCCCTTACAGGCGACGGGGGCGGGATGCACCTGGCTCCTCTGCCCCCACCAAGTGCTAGCCCCCACAGCGACTCTGGCCGCCTGCTGCCCACCGACACAGGCTTTTGGTGACACGCCACCCGAGAAGGCTCCCAACCAACTCCTTTTACACTGAGGGAAACCGAGGCACGGAACTAGCCAGGCACAGGACAAGAAGACAAGTCTCCTGATTTCAGAGCCCAGGGTTTTCCCCCCTGCACAATCAATCCTGTCCTGTTGAAGCCACCTTTATGCATTTTTTCTTTTTTGCCAATGACCGCGGTGTGCAGTCGCGCTCTCTGCCATGATGGCAACGCTGTGACCCGCACGACAAATTCCACAAACGCCTCGCGGGCGTCTGGCCACGTGCCTCACTTAATCCTCTCGTAACTAACCGTGCGTGGTGGAGACCATTACCCCATTTCACAGATGAGAAAATGGAGGCTCAGAGAGGAAGCAGCTTTACCAAGGCCACGGTGCCAGTAAGTGGCAGACAGGGATCGAGTGTAGCTTGGACTCTAACCCTGAACTGCTTCTGCCTCAACTGCTATGTCTTGTCTCTCTTGCCAGAGTTTATATCCAAATCCAGGTTAAAAAGCGCTCATTCTACCCTATGCCTGCCCAGTAGTCCTCAAAACTCCGGGCCGCAGAAACAAGGACAGTCTGAGAAACGGGCACAGCCCAGAGGGGCCTAAGGACCCATGACATGAGAATGTGGCATCCTGGATGGGATCCCAGGCCAAGAAAAGACCTTCCGGTAAAAACGGAAGAAACCCATGGGGCGCCTGGGTGGCTCAGTTGATTGAACGACTGACTTCGCCTCATGTCACGATCTCATGGTTCAGGAGTTCGAGCCCACATCCGGCTCACTGCTGTCAGGCCCTCTGTCCCCCTCTCTCTCTGCCCCCTCCTCACTAGTGCTCCCTCTCAAACATAAAAATAAACCTTTAAAAAACTGAAGAAACCTGCATAATCTATGGACTTTAGTTAATAACAATGTATTAATATTGATTCACTAACTGTACAAAAGTATCATATTAGAGTAAGATGTTAGTGACCGGGGAAGCTCTGTGTGTGTGCGTGTGTGTGTGTGTGGGCAAGTGTGTGTGTGTGTGTGGGGGGGGGAGAGGTATGGGAACTCTCTTTACTGTTTGCTCCATTTCTCTATGCATCTAAAACTGTTCTAAAAAATAAAGCCCAGGGCACCTGGGTGGCTCAGTCAGTTGAACATCTAATGCTGAATTTCGGCTCAGGTCATGATCTCACCAATCGGGAGCTCAAGCCCCGTGTCAGGCTCTGTGCTGACAGCACAAAACCTGCTTGGAATTCTCTCTCTCTTCTTCTCTCTCTGCCCCTCCCTGCCCAAAATGAATAAATAAACTTAAAAAAAAAATAAAGCTGGGGCGCCTGGGTGGCTCAGTCGGTTAAGCATCCAACTTCAGCTCGGGTCACCATCTCATGGTTTGTGAGTTCGAGCCCTGCATCAGGCTCTGTGCTGACAGCTCAGAGCCTGGAGCCTGCTTTGGATTCTGTGTCTCTCTCTCTCCCTGCTCCCCCCCTGCTCATGTTCTGTCTCTGTCTGTCCTTCAAAAATAAATAAACATTAAAAAAAAAAATTTTTTTAAAGCCTATTGAAAAACAGTAGGTGTGCATTACTTACTTGCTGGGAAGAGCCACAAGGAAATGGATTCTAGACTCCCACAAGCTTTCCCTGTGAGCTCCTAGGGGGCAGGGCCCTCTGCCAGGCCCCACTGCTGAGCCCCCGGCCCCCACCCAGGCCAAGCACTCTCCCTGGTATGCAGGGAGCACTCAGGGTTTGTTGAGTGACTGCACGAGTGTTCTGCTTGTTCTGCACATTCCACACTGGGGGAAAACACAGAAGTAAGCGACGCCCGGGTTCTCAGTGGCCGGACACAGATCTGAATGCAAGTTGCGAAGCGAGTCAGGGGCCAGGAAGGGGGGGAAGGGGAGTTCTTACACAGTGGCTGACGGATAAGGCATGATGGGCACCGAGGAGACGTAGG